>NC_090265.1:879340204-879965204 GCF_040414725.1 Anabrus simplex | reverse complement strand
AGTGGAAAATGTGTTATGTAATCCCTATCTTTAAGAAAGGTGATAAGGTGTTGTTCAATAATTATAGACCAGTAGTGCTGCTCTCACTTTTATCGAAGGTGGCAGAGAAAGTCATATATAATCGCCTGTATGACTCTTTTAGTCAGTACATAGACCCATCACAGCATGGATTTGTTAAAGGCAGGTCAAATGTTACCAATCTGACAGTTTATTTATCTTCAGTTTCTGATGCATTGGACAAAGGTAAACAGGTTGATGTGATATATACTGATTTCTCCAAAGCCTTCGACTCTTTACAACACGAAGCATTGTTGAGAAAGTTGTCAGCATATGGAGTGCCCGGGAGTATTTTCGAGTGGCTAAAGAGCTACTTGACAAAACGAATATCTTATGTCAAGTCCGAAGGTTTGATCTTTACCCCTTTGAACCTTCATCTGGCGTCCCACAGGGATCACTGTTACGGCCTCTTCTATTTGTTTTGTTCCTAAATTATATTACTACAGTCGTTCAGAGCAGTGAATGTCTCTTGTACGCTGATCACTTGAAACTATACAAAGTCATACGAGAAGACAGTGATGGTGATTATCTACAAGAGGATCTGAAGCAAATGTGAGTGGTGTGATAAGTGGTCCCTTAAAGTGAATAAATTCAAGTGTGGTGTCATGTCATTTACTCTGAAATTAACACCTGTATTTAACAGATATAAAATCAGTGAAGAAAGTTTAAATTGTGTGGAGGAGTTTAATGATCTAGGTGTAATTCTTAGTAACAGGAATGGCTTATCCTTTGAGAAGCACATCGATGGTATTATAAAGAAATCTTTCAGACTCCTGGGGTTTGTCAAAAGGAATTGTAAAGATTTCAGTAATATTGCATGTGTCAAAACTCTGTTTTGTTACCTCGTGAGACCCTGTCTCGAGTATGGTTGTGAGGTGTGGCTCCCGTACCAGAAAGGCCACATACACCATCTCAACAGAGTACAGATAAGGTTCAAGAAGTGGATTAGTTTCGTATTCCTGGGCATGCCACTCTCTTCAAGCAGGTATGAGGAATTTGTAAACATTCTTGGAATGAATACGCTGGCAAAGCGCCGAAAATGTGCGAACACAATGTTAGTGATTAAATGCTTGAAGAGTGAAGTGGACTGTCCAACTATACTGGGGACGATCCCACTTCTTTTTCCAAGCAGACGAACAAGGCAGAAATGTACATTCCATCTGCCCAAATGTAGGATGGTTGTGCATGAAAATTGTTGGCTCATGCAAGCCCTTGGGACAATAAATCAGCTGGAAGGGTCACTCGACATTTTTCACCACCCTTCCACTGCATTTCGTAAAGTTCTTCTCAAGGATGGAAGGTGATAATTTTGTAAATTATGTAAATAATCTGTAGAATACACGTGAAGATTTATATCTATTTGTGTATTTGTATGTGTATTATTTTATTTTTTATGTAATTTAATTATTTATTTTCTATTACATCATCTGTAATTGGGACATTATGTAGATGATAAATAAATAAATTCTATTCTATTACCGTCTTGTGCTGCCAATTTACCTGCTACCAGCGTGTTGTCATTCCAAGTGACATCATCTTCCCTGCCATCACATCAGCCCGTCTTTTTGAACCTTTTAAAAATAGTTTCGTTCCCAACTATAGAGTCCAAACAGTGTGAATCTATTCCCAAATGGTTTCTGGAGATGGTCTCTGATATTCACAGTTGGTCATAGCTGCCAACTTTTAGAAATCAAAAATAGGAAGATTTTTATGACATATATTGCGCCACGGCCTAAGTGAAAAAAGGACAGGGTAAAAAGGCATACGTATCTACAGTTACAATGTGAACTGACCATTAAATTTAAAATCTTAAACTTAAAAAAATGGTTACAAGAAAATGTACCTAATCACACTTTCCTGTCCCATCGTAGCCATAAGACCTATCTGTGTCAGTGCGACGTATAAAAAAAAAAAAAGAAAGCATTTATGACTATATGCAAATAATAATAATAATAATAATAATAATAATAATAATAATAATAATAATATTAATAATAATAATTGTTACCGTGTTTTAGCGGTAGGTAGAGATGAAAGAAGGTGCGGGTGTGAACGGGTCTCAAGCTACGAAAGTAAAATTAATTTAAAATTTAACAAGGTTATATTTTCTTTTCAAAATAAGGAAATAACAAGCATGGCAGGTACAAAGTAGCAAGTCAAAAGGGTAGTTACAATATTTACAGGATTTGGGCTTCGCGCCCTGACTTCACAATGCTTGGGCAATCAGCTCAGTTTTACCCCAAACACAAGTTTCAACAGAGGGGCAGAAAACCCCATTCATGCCTAGGAGCCCTTGCTCCAAATTACACTGAAAAGCCTCCACGAGGCATACAACACTCAATTTTCAAAAAGAGCCACTCGCTCTCAACTTTAAGCCTCTCAAAGGCCACACCAAACTCCACCTTCAAGTTGTCCTCACTGGACATAGACACAGGGGTAAAATACCCAACCTACTGAGGTCTATTAAATGAAAAGAAGGTTGATTACATGACCTCCAAAATAACAATTTGAGAGGAGGCGATCTGCACTCCTAATACACTTTGTTTTTAAAACCTAACTTGGCTCTTAGGCCACTGATGCAAGGGCTAATCCCATACTACGGAGGTGACTTTAGAGAAGAAACAAATTTACATAATGTTAAAGAAGAATAGGTTGAGAAAAAAGTTCACCTCAAAACAATATGAGTGGGAGATCGAGAGGGTTAAGCACTCTCTATCCCAATACGTAGTTTAAAAGATAAAATAGATACCAGATTCTTTACATTTTTAAGGAAGGTTACATAACGGAAAAACTTCGGACCCGCCCCGAGAGTTAAACTGCGGAGCTAGCAAGGAAAGAAGTTATTAATTGGCCATTACCTGGTTGTTGACCGCAGCCGGAGAAAGAGGCGCTTCCCGCCCCCTGCTATGTACTATACACACTGAAAGATGGAACAGAAGTGGCCCGGAGACCCTAAAATCAGCAGTTTATATCCTCTCGCGGAAGGTTCGAGGCGTTAGGGGAATGAAAACACCCTCCCACAAAGTCTTTATTGGGTAGGATACAGCAACATATTCAAGTTGGGGGAAGATGGATCCAATTGGTCGGAAATTAATAAAAGAAATTCGGGATTGGATAAATCTAAAACAAGGGGAAAAAGAGGGGTATACAGCCAACTTAAACAATAACAGAAAGAAATTTAACAAGAAACAAACTTTTGAAATTAAATTTTCTCCAAAAGAACAGTTCTTTTTCTTCGCACTAGGGTGCACTATTGTAGTTCTTCAGTAGTGTCCTCTAGAAGAGAAAGTTCACACTTCTTACTTCAAGCAAAACAAAACCACATCAAAAATGACACAGTTCTAAAACTCCAAAATTTACAGGTAGTGACATCTTCTGAGAAACATGAAAATTAATACCATCAATAAAGTTCAGACTTCCTCCAGCAGAGGAGTTTCAATTGGCGCACATTTTAAATTAGCGGCGTGGAGGTGTACCGCCCGGTACAACAATAATAATAATAATAATAATAATAATAATAATACCGAGCTTGATAGCTCTAGTCGCTTAAGTGCAGCTGGTATCCAGTACTCGGGAGATAGTGGGTTCGAACCCCACTGTCGGCAGCCCTGAAGATGGCTTTCCGTGGTTTCCCATTTTCACACTAGGCAAATGCTGGGGCTGTACCTTCATTAAGGCCACGGCTGCTTCCTTCACATTCCTTGCCCTTTCCTGTCCCATCGTTGCCATAAGACCTATCAGTGTCAGTGCGAAGTAAAGCAACTCGTAAAAGAAACAAATAATAATACAGTATAACCTTGATATCTCTAACCTCCATTACTCAAATTTTCAGTATCTTGAAGTAACTTAAAAATTTTCCGGCCGTTTTTCCTATTCTTCACGTGTATTTATTTCTCTCTTCTCGAAATTTGGTTACACGAATTTTTCAATCTCTCGAAACAAACATTTCCTCCCTTGAAGCAAAAAATACTTTGTAACTCGATTTTGTGCAATATTAAGTGTGCAATACGGCATTTGTGTTTCGTGAGGAACAGTTAACAAGTAACTAAAGAGTTACAGAGACGCTGGAAACTAATATGGCGGGAACCGAAAAATTCGAACTTCTAGTGACCGGCATATAGGCAAAGCCTCGCCGTTTCTTGGGTGTCAATTACCAGTCATGTACGAAAGCAAGCTCAGAAGTCGCGGATACAAGCTCCATTTACGATACTCGGCTGCGTGGTATTTATGAGAAATTTCAATGTGAAGGAAGGAAAGGTTAACCACAACAAACTGAAGAGCCCCGTATTTTTTTTTTCCAAAGGTGTTAACGGAGTTATATTTCTTGTTTCCCTACCGTATGTTCTGTATCCTGTCTTCTAAAAAGTTACTATAATAAGTGTTATAATTAAAGTGTTGCCGTAAAATAGAGAGTTCTTTTTGTATAAGTACCGTTAAACATAATGTATTCAGTAAAAGCCCGTAGATACATATGATTCAATTATATGCTATACATGCTAAAAAACAGTGTTCTCTATTATCTCAAAATTTCGATAACTCTAAATAAAATTTGTCTCCTGAGGTAATTCGCAACACAGTTTCCTTTATGAGACTGTAAAATGAACGGAAATTTAATTTTATAGGTATCTCTGAACACTTGGAGTTAACGTTTGTTATGTTTTTTGGCCATAACGAGAAGAGAAATTATCAGAAACTGTCACCGACACAACTCCCTGAAATACATTCAACTCATTAAAATTATGAAGTAAGAATAAACAAAAATGCACTGAAATACGCGACACTACCACATACAAAACAGATTGGTATGTTTCATACATTATTAACATACGACTGACACGGGGAAAAGCACAGAACCGCTAGAAAAAACACATGGCCTACAACTCCAACGAAATTACACACAGAAACGATCTTTGAGTCACTAGCACGGGCTATTCTCTCCTTGCTTGTACGACGATTGCCATCACGAATCCTCAGCCGTAAAGTACACATGCTGCTGTAGCGAGCAGGAAACACAATACACAAAGGCAACGGGCGATACACTCGCAAAATAAGCATTAAATTAAAACGGTTGAAAATGAGATGGGGTAAATTACACAAGCACATAAGAATTTATCTTAGGGGAAGAGTATTGACTAGAGACGAGAATTATAGGCACTAAAGACAGTTAAAATAGGCAGGCATATAGGTTCTTAAATTAGCCAAAATAGGCATGTAAATAGGCACTAACGTGTAAAATAGGCAATAAAATAGGCATGAAAAATACTTATATGCTATAAAATGAATTTACAACAAGCAACGTTTCAATGTTTTCCGGTAACAATCTTGTTCTCCTGTCGGGCAGAATGTTTTGTACTGAGAGAAAGATCTCTCAACAGCACAGGAAGTGATTGGACAAAACTTCAATGAAGCCACTTCATCTGGTTTTAGTTCAACTGCTTCATCTACCTCACCTCGTAGCACCCTGGCTACTTTTACCGTCGTTTTCCATCATGAATTCTGCTGCAGGACTCTTATGGAACATTTTACTGACAGCGGCTACCTTCTCAGAGGTTCGGTCAACATTTCTCCTGACTTCTTCCACAACCCTAAATGACTCCACCGGGGGAAAGCCACTCGTCTCCTACTGGGTGATTGCCCCCGGCAGCTTGTTGAAATCTGAAGATGCTCCAGTTTATGCAAGGGGGATATTAGCTCCCATCATTGCAGTGCACAGGTATATAGCAAATTGTTGTTGGTTGCTGACAACGCTTTCTGTACTCGTGTCAAATGCATCAAGGCATTTCTATGTTGATCTATATGGTATTTTTTCACATCTGATCTGAAAAATAATAAAATTGACTTAAATTACAATGTTCCTATATATTCCTAAAGCTGGGCTAATTGGCAATAATGCTTAATATAAACATAATAATGGCGTATGGCCTCCGGAGAGGCCTGGTGCGGGTCTTTTTCTAGTAGACGGCCTATTAGGCGACATGCATGTCTGTGATGATTTCTCATGTTGAATACGCCAGACACACCCAGCCCCGGAGCCATGGAATTAACCAATTAAGGTTAAAATCCCCGACCCGACCGGGAATCGAACTCAGGATCCTGTGAACCTAACGCCAGTACGCTGACCATTCAGCCAACGAGTCGGACAGTATAAACATGCATTTGTTTAATAAAACAAAGAGAAAGACTATAAGAGGTGATGTTTCTAGAAGTACAAAACTTTAAACTAGGAACAAGAGAATTCGTAATTTACATGGAAATATGTCCTCAAAATGTTCAGTTATAATCTGCCAGTTTCCTGTCGAGTTCACCGGGTGAAAAAAATCATGAAAATTACGCGAAACGATACCTGAGTAACGTAGAGGAGAGATTTTCCTACATGCTTGTCAGAAACTCACCAAACTGCCTCCAGCAGTATTCTTACTTATATAGAAAAATTAAAAGGGAGGCACTATAAATCTCAGATTTGTGAACATTTTATATGTTGCTATTCGCCTGCTTTGGTCACCCAGGTCAGGTGTCATGAAGACTATTTTCTGTTGCCTGCAATAGATCCTGCATCATGTGTGCCCATCTTGTACGTCTAGCCTCTGTGATATCGTCCTAGCTGCACCACATTCGATCTTCACCCTATGTTTCGCAAAAGCATAGCGGAAGCGTAATAGCGCTGCTGAAAGTTACTCACGATTTTTAAAAATTACAATTCAGTTGTAGTCCGTTTCTGTGGTGTAGTAGTTAGCGTGATTAGCCGCCACCAACGTAGGCTCGGGTTCGATTCCCGGCTCTGCCACGAAATTTGAAAAGTGGCACGAAGGCTGGAACGGGGTCCACTAAGCCTTGGGAGGTCAACTAAGTAGAGGCGGGGTCGATTCCCACATCACCGGGCGAGTTGGCCGTGCGGTTATGGGCGCGCAGCTGTTAGCTTGCATCCGGGAGATAGTGGGTTCGAATCCCACTGTCGGCAGCCATGAAGATGGTTTTCCGTGGTTTCCCATTTTCACACCAGGCAAATGCTGGGGCTGTACCTTAATTAAGGCCACGACCGCTTCCTTCCAATTCCTAGACCTTCCCTATCCCATCGTCGCCATAAGACCTATCTGTGTCAGTGCGACGTAAACCCGCTAGCAAAGAAATAAAATTCCCACCTCAGCCATTCTCGAGGTGATTTTCTGTGGTTTCCCACTTCTCCTCAGGGAAATGCCGAGATGGTACCTAACTTAAAGACGTGGCCACTTCCTTCCCTCTTATTTGCCTCTCCCTTCCAATCTTCCCATGCCTTCACAAGGCCCCTGTTCAGCATAGAAGGGGATGCTGTCTGGGAAAGGTACTAGTCCTCCTCCCCGGTTGTATTCCCCGACCCAAAGTCTCACGCTCCAGGACACTGCCCTTGACATGGTAGAGGTGGGATCCTTCGCTGAGTCTGAGGAAAAAGCCTACCCTGGAGGGTAAACATATTAAGAAAGAAAGAAAGAAAGACAGAAATAAAATATTTCAGTTTTAAATCTCTATTTTTGCGGGAATTGAATCAGAGTTAAGATGACCGATTTTTAATTTTCATCCACTCTGTGACAAGAAACCATCGGCGCTCTAACTCCTCGTTCAGTAATAAAATGAGTATCTACATTTTAGTAATATAAATTATTGAAAGTTCACGACTAATATAGCATTGCAACAAAATTAACTTTCCACAATACTTAAATTAATAGGCCTATAAATGCTACAATGAAATGCGATCGTAGTTCAGTTACAAAAAAGATAAAAGGAACAAACGAATTTGCCAAGCTTGGCAGAAGACTACTTTTCCATTCGTAGTGAAATTGGGATCCCCTCTGATCCACCGCTTCAGTCAGTAGGACTTCCGACGATTTTTCTTTGCAATTACATTATTTACGTTACGCCGACACAGATAGGTCTTATGGGGACGATGGGATGGGAAAGGCCTAGGAGTGGGAAGGAAGCGACCGTAGCCTTAATTAAGGTACAGCCCCAGCATTTGCCTGGTGTGAAAATGGGAAACCACAGAAAACCGTTTTCAGGGCTGCCGACAGTGGGGCTCGAACCCACTATCTCCCGGATGCAAGCTCACAGCTGCGCGCCCCTAAACGCACATTCAACTTGCCCGATGATTTTTCTTCGGGTATTGCCACAGACACCCTTCTTCTTCACAATAAATCGCAACACGTTTTGAAGATAAAGCGTACGCGTACAACAGTTCACATCGAGGAGGTATAAGGGTTCGATGTTGATTGGTTCTCGCATATGTCTTAGAATGTTGGAGGGGTTAAGGCTTCGAGGTCAAATTGTTCCTTGTCTCTCCTGACGGAAATTTCCCAAGAACTATTTCTGGTGACTTCCAAAAATTCCCATTTTTGCTCGTGGGGTAAACAGATCTTGAGAAACAAGAAGATAATACTGTCGAGCGCATCTGTTGCAATATTATGCACTGGAGGAAAACCTACTTCTTTAAAATATATTAAAAAGGCATCAAATAGGCATCGAATAGGCAATTATACTACAAATAGGCATAAACCCCGGAAATAGGCATTTATAGGCACAATAAAACCAACTAAATCTAGCTTAAAGGAACCTGAAACGGATTTATATCTCAAAAGCCTATGTTTCTGACTACAGGAATAAAATAGGCAAATAGGCAAATTCCTGTCTCTAGTATTGACTATACTGGAGGTTATATTGGTAAAAAATAGGAAAAATTGGAAGACGAGTTAAAAATCAGAAAGTTTCCGGGTGAATCGGAAGGGTTGGCAAGTATGGTTGGTGTATGTGTAGGAGAAGCCACTCCTTCCGAATAAAGCCATGTAGAAAGCGTGCCAAACCACCAGCTGATAACTAGCATATCGTCGTTGCCGGGACAAAACCTCCTATGTGATAATATTTTTGGAGATATACTGACCCGCAGCACATACATTATGAAGAGCGAGAATGCCTTGACAATATTCACGCAATATTGCACCTTAGATGACAGTACCTTACCGACCAAAGTTCTAAGCTAAAATATTTCACATAGGAGGTTTTGTCCCGGCAACGACGATATGTTACGAGTTATACTTTCGAATGAAATACATAGTAACTGGAAGCATTATTTTGATAACTGCAGCTGTTGAAAGCCAGACCCTAATTTTAACTATATTTCATGCTTGTTCTTCACATTTATCACATCAGGATTTACCTAAACAGCTGTAAATGAGATAAGAGAGACCGCATTGCTTAGGTTAGTTATGCTATCGCCCAGATAGTGCCAAAAACTCCACGACGGAAAGAGTAAAAATAAATAACACGAAAGTTTGCCGCATTTATGGAAATCTACTGGTGGTGGTAATGCGTTTCATCATAGTGATGTTTAATTTCGTACATTCGTTGTCTCCACTTTTTTATTAGACTATCAGCCATCCTACATAAGCAGTCCGTTGCCCAGACCAGAGACCATCTCCAGAAACCATTTGGGAATTGATTCACACTGTTTGGACACTATAGTTGGGAACAAAACTATTTTTAAAAGGTTCAAAACAACGGGAAATAATAAATAACATAACACCAACATACCAGGCGGGTTTCAGAATCAAATGAAGCTGCTGTGAACTATTATTAGCATTAACATCATATTTTGAGGCAGGATTCCAGATAGTTAAAGACATCCGTCGCTTTTGTTCACCTGACAGCGGCATATGATACAGTTTGGCTGGATGGACTACTATTCAAAATTGAAAAGCATACATGCTGCCGAAACTTACAGCCCTTCTGAAGAACATGCTGACAAATCGGTACTTCAAGGTCACCATAGGGCAAAAGACAAGCAAGTCTTTTATAGTAAAAAATGGACTACCTCTAGGATCTGTATTAGCCCCACTACTTTTTAACTTGTAAACCAGTGACATGCCTGTCACCATCAGCAAGAAATTCCTGCTATACCGACGACTTAGCCATCGCTGTCCAAACTGTCACATTAGAAGAGGGGGGGAAGCATTCTCTCCAATGACTTAGAAACCTTGAATGTATAGTATACAAAGTGGAGACTTTGCCCAAATTTGGCTAAGACAGAAGTATGCTCAGTCCATCTGTGTTAGCAAATAGCTCACCAAAAGCTCAATGTTGTATTCTGCCAACAAAAAATTAAACATAATTTCAACCCCAAGTACCTTGGCATCACCTTAGACCATTGTTTAACATACAAAAAACACCTGAAAAATACAAGTCAGAAACTTAAGTCACAAAACAACATCATGAAGAAACTAGATGGTACGACATGGGGAGCTGATGCATCCTCACTATGCACTACTGCCCTCACCATGGTTCATCCAGTGGCTGAATACTGTGTCCTGGTGTGGCAACGTAGCATTCATACTAGGAAGATCGACGGCCATTTGAACGAATATATGAGAACCATAACAGGCACACTAAAATCCACCCTAATCCCGTGGCTACATACTATCAGCATACCTGCCAACTTTTAGAAATAAAAAATAGGGAGATTTTTTAATTCTTGGATTTTACGGCATATAATATGCCACGGTCTCTATAAAAAGTCCTAAGTTACAAGGCGAATTAATCATTAAATTTAAAATCTTAAACTAAGGAAACATAAAAATGGTTACAAGAAAACGTAACAAACAGAGAACAAAAATGCACAGTTTCCTTTATTAGACTGTAACACGAACGGAAATTCAATTTTATAGGTATCTCTCAACACTTAGAGATAATGTTTGTTATGTTTTGTGGCCATAATGTGAAGAGAAAATACCAGAAACTGTCACTGACACAGCACTCTGAAATACACTGACAGAGCAAATGCAACACCAAGAAGGAGTGGTTCGAAAGGGATGAAAGTTGGGGAAAAAACAGAGACGGCGCGGACGAATAATTGATGTTTATTTCAAACCGATATGCAGGTTAAACAATGCGCACGGCATCGACTCAGTAGGATGTAGGACCACCGCGAGCGGCGATGCACGCAGAAACACGTCGAGGTACAGAGTCAATAAGAGTGCGGATGGTGTCCTGAGCGATGGTTCTCCATTCTCTGTCAACCATTTGCCACAGTTGGTCGTCCGTACGAGGCTGGGGCAGAGTTTGCAAACGGCGTCCAATGAGATCCCACACGTGTTCGATTGGTGAGAGATCCAGAGAGTACGCTGGCCACGGAAGCATCTGTACGCCTCGTAGAGCCTGTTGGGAGATGCGAGCAGTGTGTGGGCGGGCATAATCCTGCTGAAACAGAGCATTGGGCAGCCCCAGAAGGTACGGGAGTGCCACCGGCCGCAGCACATGCTGCACGTAGCGGTGGGCATTTAACGTGCCTTGAATACGCACTAGAGGTGACGTGGAATCATACGCAATAGCGCCCCAAACCATGATGCCGCGTTGTCTAGCGGTAGGGCGCTCCACAGTTACTGCCGGATTTGACCTTTCTCCACGCCGACGCCACACTCGTCAGCGGTGACTATCACTGACAGAACAGAAGCGTGACTCATCGGAGAACACGACGTTCCGCCATTCCCTCATCCAAGTCGCTCTAGCCCGGCACCATGCCAGGCGTGCACGTCTATGCTGTGGAGTCAATGGTAGTCTTCTGAGCGGACGCCGGGAGTGCAGGCCTCCTTCAACCAATCGACGGGAAATTGTTCTGGTCGATATTGGAACAGCCAGGGTGTCTTGCACATGCTGAAGAATGGCGGTTGACGTGGCGTGCGGGGCTGCCACCGCTTGGCGGCGGATGCGCCGATCCTCGCGTGCTGACGTCACTCGGGCTGCGCCTGGACCCCTCGCACGTGCCACATGTCCCTGCGCCAACCATTTTCACCACAGGCGCTGCACCGTGGACACATCCCTATGGGTATCGGCTGCGATTTGACGAAGCGACCAACCTGCCCTTCTCAGCCCGATCACCATACCCCTGTAAAGTCATCTGTCTCCTGGAAATGCCTCCGTTGACGGCGGCCTGGCATTCTTAGCTATACACGTGTCCTGTGGCACACGACAACACGTTCTACAATGACTGTCGGCTGAGAAATCACGGTACGAAGTGGGCCATTCGCCAACGCCGTGTCCCATTTATCGTTCGCTACGTGCGCAGCACAGCGGCGCATTTCACATCATGAGCATACCTCAGTGACGTCAGTCTACCCTGCAATTGGCATAAAGTTCTGACCACTCTTTCTTGGTGTTGCATTTGCTCTGTCAGTCAGTGTACATTAAACTCATTCCAATTATGAACTAAGAATGAACACAAATGCACTGAAATACGCAAAACTACCACATACAAAACAGATCAATTTGTCTAATACATTATTAACATACGACTTTGACAGGGGGAAAAGCAAAGAACCACAAGAAAAATCACATGGCCTACAACTCCAACGAAACCATGTACAGAAATGTTAACAGCGCGCGAATGAGAAACTCGATCTTTCGTCCCGATTAACGAGTCGCTAGCCTCTCTCCCTTGTAGGACAATTGCCGTCCCAAATTCCCGGCTTTAAAACATACACGATGCTGTAGCGAATGGGAAACACAATACATGAAGACGACGGACTTGCCAAATAAATACACTTGAAAATGAGGTTGCATAAATTACACAAGCAAACAATAATTATATATATATATA
The DNA here is from genome assembly GCF_040414725.1 of Anabrus simplex. Lineage (NCBI taxonomy): Eukaryota > Metazoa > Arthropoda > Insecta > Orthoptera > Tettigoniidae > Anabrus > Anabrus simplex. The sequence goes on along the minus strand of NC_090265.1, from coordinate 879,952,534 downwards.
TATATTTTTTTTGCTAGGGGCTTTACGTCGCACCGACACAGATAGGTCTTACGGCGACGATGGGATAGGAAAGGCCTAGGAGTTGGAAGATAGCGGCCGTGGCCTTAATTAAGGTACAGCCCCAGCATTTGCCTGGTGTGAAAATGGGAAACCATGGAAAACCATCTTCAGGGCTGCCGATAGTGGGATTCGAACCTACTATCTCCTGAATGCAAGCTCACAGCCGCGCGCCAATTATAATTTATCCCAGGGGAAGAGTATTAACCGTACCGAGATTATATTGGTCAAAATGAGGAAGAATTAAAAATAAATCGGAAAATCGGAAGACGAGTTAAAAAATGGAAAGTTTCCAGGTAAATCGGAAGGGTTGGCAGGTATGTATCAGTAACATTACCACCCCCGGAACTGAGATCACAGGAAGCAACTATATGCGAGTGGAAAAAATTACACCATCCTGATCATCCACAGAATCTTCCAATCCATCAGGTCCTTACTGACCTACCCCCTTCTTGTCTTAACCCTTTCCCATGGAATATCTTTGACTCACTGTCGGGCAAAACCTAGAGTAATAATTTGCTTGTCAGGTATAGTTGTGGAGTACCTTCACTAAATAATTTATTCTGTAAAAACCACTTAAGATATCACTTTCAAATTTTGTAACAATGGAAAATACACTATAGTTATTCTAAAATGATACAATGAGATCACCTAATTACACGCAAGACCCCCCCTGTTCAGAATCATACATCAGGAAGCATCCAATATGGTGCATAATGTTAAATTGCTTGTTCTTGAAGTCAGTCTAAATTGCTGGACATGAAGGGGCTCTTATTTTCTTGGTAATGCAGAGAACACAGGAATTCACCCTAAATCTCCCAATTTATTTCATTTTCAGGATCAGTCGAATGAAGATATTTAGATAGCAAATCGTGCTTCCTCTCGGTCATACAATCTATAAACAATTTGTGACTGAATGGGATTGGAAGATAAAATGACATTAGTTGGAACAGGCTATTATGTAATTAAGTAGAGGCTCATGATCCGAAACAGAATTAACTGAAGAATTAAAACTGATAATTATGTTTTTTACAAGTAGGCCTAATATTTTAAAAGGAGACAGTACCTGAATGAACATTTCCTTTCCTGTGCCCTATTTCGATTACTCTCAGATTCATATTCTGTCCCAAATGCTTCCTATACCATTTTTATTATCATACCTACAACTTCAAACTCACTACCATTGCATTTGTTGACATATTGATCTAATTTGTAACAAATATCCTCCGCAGGTTCAATTCAGAGGTCATATACTGAAGTTCAATCCTCATCCAAAATATCTAGGCGTTACCTTGGATCGATCTTTGACTTACAGCGAACATGTACGCAAAACATCTGCCAAGATCAAAACCCGCAATAACATCCTGCACAAACTCACAGGAACAAGCTGGGGCCCATCTGCATCCACCCTCCGAACTACAGCACTTGCGTTAGTATACCCAGTAGCCGAATACTGCTGCCCAGTATGGCTCAACAGTGCCCATACAAAGAAGATAGACACTCAGTTAAACGATACAATGAGGGCTATATCAGGAACCATCCAATCCACACCTTTGGAGTGGTTACCAGTTCTTTCAAATATTCCACCTCCTCATCTCCGAAGACAAATGGCACTGAAGAAAGAATGGGTTAAATGCTGTGACAATCCTCTTCTACCAATACATCAAGACTGCCTACGTGAAGATCTCAGGCTGAAATCTAGGAAATCTTCTTGGTTACTAGGAAAGAGGCTAGTCCAAGATGAATTTCATACTAACACTGCCTGGCGCTATGGGTGGGCAGCTTCAAACCCTGACAGATTAGGTCTAATTTCGGATCCAGTTATGCAACCTCCTGGTTTCAACTTACCCAGAAAAATCTGGTCATCACTTAATCGGATCAGAACTCAACATGGCAGATGCAACTTCTGGAAACACAAGTGGAAGATTACCAGCGATCCTTATTGCGACTGCTCTGATGTGCCTCAGACCGTTCAACATATCGTCACAGAGTGCCCACTCCGAAGATTCAGTGGGACAATAAAGGATATCCATGAGGCCAGTGCTGAAGCTGTGAGTTGGCTAACAAAACTGGACATTCAGCTTTAGCAGCAATGCAGATATTGATGAGCTCAAATGTATAAATATAGTTAATAACCAAATTGTAACAATGTATCCTCATGCCATACGAAATAAATAAATAAATAAACTGGTTATGAGCAGCCATGTTCCTGCAATGTGTTTACATTCAGTCAGCTGTCTGTTCTATCTAAGAAAACGTATAAAAGAACACTTTATTTTAGGATTCCGTGCATGCCAGTAGTATCTAGGAATCGTAGGGAATTCAGTGGTTCCAAAAGGTTATATGTTTAGCAGTCTGGCAGAGGAAGTCGGTTTGAAAGTCGAGTATGCTTTACTACGCAACCCGCGGGAGACAATGTGGGACTCCAGTACGCTTTACTACGCAACCCGCGGGAAAGAGTTAAGTCAAGGAACCTAATATGGCATGACAGGACTGCCTTCAACATTCAGGGAAAATTACCCCACAACTGGACTCCCAGGATTTCACCTGAAGAGACACCAATAATCTAAATTCAACCGTTTAAGAACAGGCCACGCTAGATGTAATGCCATGCTACATAAGCGGGGACTTCGAGAATTCCCTGTCTGTGACCACGGAACCCTTTTCCAGTCAGGGCAGCACATTACTGAGGAGTGCCTTCTGAGGAAATATGATGGACCAGCCCGAGATGTCATCAGTGCTACACCTCCTTTCTTAGAATGGCTACAGCAACTGGACACTGATTAGTAGAGCTGGGATTTCTATGTAATTACATATTTTGTTCCTTGCTATTTAGGTGCTGGGAAAAGTCATATGTTCACAAAACATTATATTAGGGTTATTATTACCGAATTTCATTTTACATATTTTTTTATATTTGTTGGTATTCTACATATTCTTAGTGATATTACATAAAATGGCATATTTTAGCGTTTTCCTGTTTTCATATATAATAAATTGCTGAATTGAAGTTTTACACTTAATGTGGGGTTGTTGTCTGTTCTCTCAACAGGGGCATTAAGGTAATTATGAGTGACAGGTATTTGAGAGGATGATAGGTGCAGGTTATTCTAAAGGTTCCAATTAGCTGCAGGAAAACTGTTACTTTACATGTGCCAGTCTTAAATCTTTCATCCCTTTTAGAGTTAATTGCTTTACAACTAGCAACTTTCATGCAGTCTTAAATCTTTCATCACTTTTAGAGTTAATTGCTTTACAACTAGCAACTTTCATGTTGGAGTTTCCAGGAATATTTTTCTAAGTGCATTTCTGTGACCTCTTTGTTATGTACTTAGGAATTTCCAAATCTGTTGTTACAGCTGTCTTCCTTTGAAATGTCTCAATTAGGTTTTAGTTTCTTTTGAACAACAAGAACATAGTTCATAAACATCAGTTTCCTCTAGAGTCAATATGGCACCAGTAACATCCTCGCTGGCTTCAAAGTTAAAATCATGGATTGCAGTTGACGAGTCCTTTGCAACTGCTGGCAAAGTAGTGATTTGCCAAGCATGCAACAACATATCGCATGTTCTATGAAATCCCAGTTTGAGCAACATGCACGAAGTGCTCTGCATAGAAAAAACCAACAGTTAGGTCTACAAAAGAAACAAATCCTTTTAACACAGATGCAGCCTTCACCTTCAAGTAACCCTTTTTATAAAGACTTATGCAGTGCAATGTTTGCAGCCATTATAGCATGGCAGTGGCGGCTCGTGATGATAAAAATGGGTGGGGCACATTCAACATATTAGGAATACTAGGAATCAATTAAATTGATCTTACCTTCTTATTTCTTGTATATCAGCTCGATTCTCCTGTCTTTGGCAATAGCAAATTCTTCAGTTACTCGATTATTGAAGTCCGGGTTATACACGGGAAGCAAAACAGCGAATCACTTATTGGACAACCACACAGCCATTCCCAATTTTCGTACATGTTCTTATTAAAACTGCCATTGTAGGTTCTATTTTTATCTTTGAACTCTTGATTTATGCTAAGCTCTGGTCTTGGTCGGCCCATTTCTTTAGCTAATAATCTGTTTTCGTAATTAAGAGATTTTGTTTGTAAGTAGCTCACTTGACTGATTTTAAAAACACTTATGCTCGCACAGGAATACACTCAGATACATCACACTAATCTTCACACACTTTTCAGACTTACAATGAACATCGACACCGATGGACACGATTAATCTAACAGACGTACAAGGTAAGCACAGGTTTTTTACAAACACTACTTTTGCGCGCGTTAATAATACATATGCCGACAAGAAACTGTAGCTGGGTGCTATATAGTAGGGTGTAGGAGAAGTAAATTCAAAATACGAACTAGCGCTGAAGTGTCACGTCGTAGAAATACTGTGACCGGGTCAATGGAATTTGCCATAACCCCCTTCACCCCTTACAGCTCGCAGAATGAGGGGATGATGTTCAGGTATAAGAACGAGTCGGTCCCATCCGGGATTAGACCTTTACTATGTTGCCTAGTTTAGTCCAGGGCTGCTAGAACAAGAACAATCATGGTGAATCATAGCCTCTTGAACTCACTAAAGGTGGTCGTGACAGTAATCGTGCATAATGTTGTTCTGATTTTTATAGTAGTTTTAGTTGGTGGAGGGGCGCGTGACCATGTGACCTAAAGGCAGAACCGCACCTGTACCATGGTATAAACTTGAAGTGCCTGAATTCACATCTTTTCTGGAAAAATACTGCAAGCAACATGTTTCTAACCAATCAACACTACGCAAGAATTATCTTCAAGTCTGCTACGACGAGGTAATGCACAACATAAGACAGCATATAGGAAATTCTTTCATATGGGTTGCTGTTGATGAAACAACAGATGCTAAGATGCTAAGGGTAAATTTATTGCAAATCTTGTGGTGGGGAAGCTACAACGTGACAGTGCCTCAAAACCATGTTTGATCTACTGCAAAGAGCTAGACTATACAAATCACTCAACTATTGCGAGATTTGTGAATGATGGATTAAGAGCTCCATAGCTGACTGAGATGAAATACGAAAAGGTATTAGTGATGTATTCTGATGCTGCAGCATATACGCTTAAGGCTGCAACTGCTTTGAAGGTGTTTTATCCCAATATGCTCCATTTTACATACTTGGCTCATGGATTGCAACGTGTTGCCGAAGATATTAGAGCTAAGTTTCCACAAGTGAATAGATTAATTTCAGCAACAAAAAAGATTTTTCTAAAAGCTCCACAATGAGTGATATCTTACAAACAGCAATTGCCAGAGATACCACTGCCTCCGGAACCAGTGTTAACGAGGTGGGGGACATGGATAGAAGCAGTTAAATTCTATAGTGAGCATCTAGATGTTATAAAAACTGTGGTAGATTCTTTTGATCCTGAAAATGCTGTATCTATTAGTGAATCACAAACTGCCTTTAGTGACTCCACAGTGGTCTCCTCAATCACCTACATCAGGGGCAACTTCTGCTGGCTTCCAGAAACCATCGAACGTCTAGAAACATTAGGACTGCCACTGCAAGATTCTATTGCCATCATAGAGGATGCTATTGAAAAACTAAGTGCTGTGCATGGGGAAACTGGTGCAATTGTATTGAGTAAATTGCAAAAAGTGTTGAAGAGAAATCCTGGTTATTCAACATTTCACAGTGTTGCCAAATTCTAAATGGAGATGACGTTGATCCTCCTGAGGACATTTCTCCAGCGAAAATTCCTCTCCTAAAATTTGCCCCAGTTACATCATGTGATGTTGAAAGATCTTTCTCTGCATATAAGAACATCCTAAGTGACAAACGCCTTTCCATGACCCCAGAGAACATTGAAAAATACTTCATAGTTCACTGTACTACAAAATTTAAGCAATAAACGTGCTTTGAGTGTTGAAAATAATAAGTTTCTATTGAATATGTGTGTAATATATTCATATAATATGACTCCAAAGAACATTGAAAAATACTTAATTGTTCACTGTGCTGCAAAATGTAATATAAAGCATGTTTAGTGTGTTGTAACTGACAAAATAATAAGTTTCTATTGAATATGTGTGTGATATATTCATGACTCCAAAGAACATTGAAAAATACTTAATTGTTCACTGTGCTGCAAAATGTAATATAAATCGTGTTTAGTGTGTTGTAACTGACAAAATGGTAAGTTTATATTAATTATATGATATTACATATTTTGCCCATTCTACATATTTTGCTACATATTTTGGTGCTTTTTGTTACATATCTATGTACATATTATGCCACTTGATACTACATAAAAATTCCAGCTCTACTGATTAGTAAATGTGAACGCTACCAACATTCCTGTCCTTGTATATATTGTAAATTTTCTTCTTCTTTTGTACACTTGCAATTAAATAAATAAATAAATAAATAAATAAATAAATAAATAAATAAATAAATAAATAAATAAATAAATAAATAAATAAATAAACAAATACACTCATTCTTCTTCCTCTATAATTTTCCCTTGCTGCCTTTATGATGTCATTCATCATCATTATGATAAATAAAAGTGACAACACAGTCCCTTGTTTTAGCCCGTTGTTAATCCAAACCATTCTGATCTACCCCCTGTTGTCTTCACACAGCTGACAGTTATCATATATTGCTTGTATTATTGTTATTAGTTCCTTGCCAATGCCCCTGTGTGTCAGGCTTTCCCAAACTTTTGTTCTGGGTATGCTGTCGTATGCCTTTTCTAAGTCTATAAATGTCATTACTATATCTTTCCCATACCCCCAGCTCTTTTCCATGATCTATCTCAAAATGAAAAAAATAATATATTAACTTTGGTAATTCAGTTAAGTGTTAAGGGCCTTGAAGCAGTCCTCCAAGCAGAGTCCCATGTTACAAACCAAAACCTGCAATAAGCAGCTCGTCATCTTTAATGGTATCATAATTTTCGTTCACAATAATACTGCTATAGCAATATCATCCACATCATTCAAACCGCTACTCTCCAACAGTTCAGAATTCCTAATTCTGCTAAAATGTCCCCAACATCACCTTTGCACAGACCTCGTCTGTTAACCCACACCGATCAGTAACACAAATACTTAACGCGTGGACTCGGTAGGAACAGGCTGAAAACTACCTGCAGCTGAACTCGTGCCTCTTTAATTAGGGGGAGGAAGCAAGAGGCATAACCTCCGATAAAAGAAGAGGGATCCAATAAAAGGGTTTATTGACATAAAAATGAAATTAAGTGAGTTAATGAACAAAAGCTGGGGATACAAATAGCAAATAACTTACATGTTCTGTCCAAGGAATACCATGTGCATAGTCAATTTCCTTTCAATTTAGAAAATTTCATCTTTTACAAACACTAACAGAGTTGTCATGGAAGCGTTGTGATGAGTGAGAATTACATCAATAATAAAACAAACCTTTTCTCGGAACAGTAAGTCAAAATATGAAGCATCCCTTTTCTCGCTGTGAAAGTAGGACATGTGCGAAAGAACACACAACTCAGAAAGTTGCGTAATGGAGTATACGGCAATGTTAGGCCTCAACAGTCACATTCATTCAAAAGACATGGGCCACTACAACAATAGCTCCATAGAAACTAGCATCCCCAGCTATCAGAAAAGCACCAAGAAGCAAAACCCTGGCCCCACCACCAGAACCTAGGAAGATGATAGGTTGTCATAGTTACCGAGATCAATCAATATCTCAAACAATGAAACATGTTAACTGAAAGAATAATTTTTTAACAATAATAACTAATCAGGCATGCAAAGCCAAAAACAAATATAATAAAGAAAATAAGGAAGGCGAGATGCGGAAAACAACACAAATCTTTCATCTATGCACACAGACACACACAAGCTAGAGACAAATAAGAGCAAATCCAAATAAGCATAGGGGTCAAGCTAGGATACGAGAATGCTCGCAACACATGACAAATAAAACCAGAGGCTAGTGAGCTTGAACGAGATACCCAACTCACAACACTGGATGGCCGCTCAGCAACCCAGGCTCATCCCAAATACATCGTGATCCACGCACATAACGCACGCTACATTCTGTACTCATATCACCTTTCTTTTGGTGAATATGAGATGCGTATCATTAACGTCAGAACATATCAATACTGTACAAGCTCAGCCAGTCATAGACTCGAAGAAAATTAAACAGGGTCTCAAATCAAGGTCACAGGTACACACAGTTTACAGAAATTGGTGTCACTCTCCACTCTCGTGTATAGTAAAGATAACACAGAACAAGCAATATGTAAATTAAAACTTATGAGGTCTGCAGCAACCAAAAAGATAGGGGTCTGCAGAATAGTCTCCAAACACAAGATCACAATAACAATGACAAACCCAAAAGAATAATGTAAATAAATGCCTTAAACCTTTTGTAGAATGAAATCTGCAGATTATGTAATAATCCACATAGTTGCATAGGGCGGATCGAAAATCCACAAATAATACCATTTAAAATTAAGCATATACATGCCGCCATTTAATGTATTCATCTTTTCACCAGCAGTCATTGTTGTTGACTCTCTATTCGAGAGTAAAAGATAAGGAAATTGAAAGAGAGAAATGCTTCGTCACCATTGATGGTCAAAGAGCGCCATCGGTATAAGAGAAGTGAATATTACGTCACAGTCGGGAACATAAACATAGACTGATGTGTCATTGACATATCCATGAAGGCGATGATAGAATGGTGAGACAGAAGGGAACCTTGGTGTGGCACACTTGAGAAATCCCGTCTGCCAACATTGTGAAGACCCCTGGAAATATCCCGCAAAGGCTTCCCAACATTTTATGGAAATATGCTAAGTAAAGAGATCAGCTCATGAATTTCCCGGGCAAAAATTTGCCTACATCAAAAGAGCTCTAATAAGCATAAAAACTGGCAATTAAAAAAGTATTTATATATATTATAGCAGCTAAGACTTTGGTCTACAAAGATATACCAAAAGGAGTTGCAATATCTTTACAACTCTGATCGGGATACTGGTTTGAACAATGCACCACACAGGTCCGTATCAAGCACAGAGGCTGTCTGCTTGTGATAATGCACGAGTCCATACAGTGCACAGAGGCTGGTATTAAAGAGTTAATGAGCGTCCAATGCAAGTGTTTTTCTCATTACTTCGACATTGAATTCTAATTCTTATAACAAAACCCTACTTACTTTTGTGACTAGCTTTCTTACATCTCCAAAATAGGGATGGACTTCATTGACTTTCTTGGTGACTATCTTTATACTTTCCAAAAACTCGAACAGGTGACCTGTAAATAAAGCATTTCTTTTACAAGTTGCTTTATGTCATACTGACATTGTATTGTCTTTTGACAACGATGGGATAGGAAAGGGCTAGGAGTGGGAAGAAAGCACCCATGGCCTTAACCCTCGAACCGGTAGGTGACGATAGATCGGCAGGTGTGCGCCTATCTCAACCGCTGCTGAAGCTAGATCGTCAGGTCTACTTTACCAGTACATACAGGTAGAAGAAGTTGCGAATTTTTTTTTTGTTAGATGGCAGCATTCATCAGGCATATTTTCTCCATGGAATGTGGAATGTTTCAGTGTTAAATACATCCATTTATGTGTGATATCTTTGAAACAAATGAAGGTCGCAATTTGTACAGCTTTGAAATGTGTTGATTTTGTTGCGACTTGCTTTCATGGTTTACTGTGCGTTATGCACACACGATGGCTACATTTTTGGATTTAAATTATGAAGATATTGTAACAGAATTAAATGCATCTGTAAATTCAAGACCTACTGCAACAGAATGGGTAAGTGTTGTGCCACCTGAGGTAGGTTATGAATACCCACCAATTTGAGCCCTATGAACTACTGTACTTTTTACTGAAAAATTCCTGAAGTATTAACACTATTCACTTAAAATTAGAATTAATTTCTCTACAAAGTATACATTTTAAAGAGTTTCAGAAAAACTGATTAGTTGTTTATATTTGATGTGTAAGTAAAAAAATTTTAATTTTTTTTTTTGATGGGGCATTTAAAGGGATGGAAAATTTTAAAAAAGTATTGTATTGAAGGTAAATGCAAAGCACTTTTCAAATAGTCCAGTTCATGCTGAATGTTGCAGTGTATTACATGTGCATATTCTGTGAATAATTCATCTATCAGAGTGACATATATCAGGTACTGCAAATGTATGGTGCGCACCCACCGGTTAGAGCTACAACTACCGGTTTAAGGGTTAAGGTACAGCCCTAGCATTTGCCTGGTGTGAAAATGGGAAACCACGGAAAACCATTTCAGGGCTGCCAACAGTGCGGATCGTACCTACTCTACAAATACAAATACTCACCAATTCAATACACTATTTATTCAGACAGAAGTTATTACATGACAACAAAAAGTCAGGTTGTGAGTTTCACAAATAGGAAAAGTCCTCTAGTTTCAATTACTGCATTGATGGAGTGAAAGTTCCTTATGGGGATCACTGTAAGTACGCACGTGTTAATATAAGTAAAGATCTTCATTGGGGTAATCACATACATGGAGTTGTAAATAAAGGATACAGATCTCTGCATATGGTTATGAGGATGTTTTGGAGTTGTAGAAAGGATGTAAAGGAGAGGGCATATAAGTCTCCAGTAAGACCCCAACTGGAGCATGGTTCCAGTGTATGGGACCCTCACCAGGATTACTGGATTCAAGAACTGGGAAAAAAATCACAAGAAATGCAGTTCGATTTGCTCTGGGTGATTTCCATCAAAAGAAAATGTTGGAAAGTTTGGGCTGGGAAGACTTGGGAGAAAGAAGACGAGCTGCTCGATTAAGTGGTATGTTACAGGTCATTATCCACATGGTTACTCCGTATTGAATGTTGTTATTCACAGCAATTATAATAAATATTTCTTGCCCATCTGTTCAATACAAATCACCTTTTTGGTGTTTACACTTTCATACAATTAATTTCTCTAAGGGACATGTTTCGCTCTTATAAGAGCATCTTCAGCCTTCATCTTATCTTAAAATGATGTTCTTGAACTGTCATAAACATATTTGAAAAGTCAATAGTCAATATTAAAATTACAGTAGTCTAAAAACCAAATTAGATGTAAATTACATTACATCTAAAAAACAACATTAAAGCTCTTCTTAAAGACCGAACCCTCGCTCACACACGGAGAGGATTTCCTCAAGGAAAAAGGCCTTGGGGGAGACATGAGGATATGGGACGCTCTCAACAATCACCTCACTTCACAAATCCTCAAGGCCTACTGCTGTCAACACATACACGCAAGCAAGAGACCGGGAAAATCCAGCCTGCCTGGCCTCAAGGCGGAAAAGAATTGAATTTTGTTCAGGAATTTTGGATCTCTCGCACCTAGCGCGGCCTCAAGAACGCTGCCACACATGTTGGGGTATTCCTCAAGGACTGGACTGTTCAGGCCGAATCTTGAGGAAATCCCGCTCGTGTATGGCTGCCTTTAAGAACTGTAGTAAATGTCTCTATAAAACAGCACCAAGGTGAACACCAATTGTAAGGAAAAATAAAATAAAATGCAACTTATGTGACGTGGTGTGTCCAGAATGACTGTTAAAAATAGAGTGCCCACTAGTTGAATTGTGAAAACACAATAATCCATATTGCTTTAAACATAACAGACAGGATGCAGAATATGAGCAGGAGTCAAATGTGAGCTCGTTGAAAATGCTGATCAACTTGTTTAAAAATGTACGTAGTAAGTTATGTTGTGAAAATTTGCGAGGTACAAAATGTCATGCTTGACCTCTGGCCAATTTATACAAATAGTAGGATCTGTAAATGGACATATACATGGACACGATCGAACACACGAAGATAAACGAAAAAATCAGTGGCATAGACTTATGGTTAAGACATGTAGACAACACATTCGTTATTATTGATAAAGACATCACTAATAGTAATGAGATACTGGAAAATATAAACAGGATTGACCCCAATGTAAAATTTATGAAGGAAGACGGGTCTAATAATTCACTGAATTTTTTGGACATAACGGTCACAAAATTAAACAACATTTTTGATTTCCAAATATACAGGAAACTAACACATGCTCCAATAACCATAAACAACTCGTCATTACACCCCAGTTCACAAAAGCAGGCATCTTTCTATAGTTTGATTTATAGAGCTTTGAGAATTACACACTCCCCTAATAAATTAAAGATAGAATTAAACTACATAAAGAATTTAGCAAAATTAAATGGATTTAAAGTTGAGGTGGTCAATTGCCTAGATAATAAAATTAGAAATAAGCTGTCTACAAATCTGATACTAGACAGAAATAATAAAACGAAATATGTCACATTTACGTATAATAAGCCGACAATTCACCAAATTATGAATACGTTCAAGAAACATAGTATGAACATAGCCTTTAGAACTTCTAATACGAACCAAAGTATATTTCTTCATCATGGCAAAATTAATCAGGGAAACCATCGTTACTTGAGATCAGGAATTTATAGATTGAAATGCTCAGAATGTGGTTTTTCTTATATCGGACAAACTGGGAGAAGGTTTTTTCCAAGGTACATGGAGCATTTTAATGCAGAAAAACATAATAAATACTCAGCAATGAGTATACATATAAAAGAGACAGGACATCATTTTACTTCCATAGAAAAAGATTTTGACGATAATTAGGAGTATGGAAAATGTAAGCTTCTGAACGAATTGGAAAGCCTCTATATATTTTTGGATCAGAATTATAATAAGGATAAAAATCTCAATGATGTTACGGAAGTCAGAAGTCCTTTACATGAATTAACACCCAAGTTACTAAATACTGTTAAATCAGGTCAGAAAGGAATCCAAGAGATGTTTAAGTTGTTAAATATGAAGGCTTATACCCCTCCTCTAAACATTAAGCATGCTCCTGTCACTCGTAAGAATGCCCCTCCTATACCGCCAATGACGCATCAGGATCTGCCTACCTCCTCTCCCCTGCCAGGTTCCTCCATTACCTTCTACCCCCCGTCTAAATGTTAAACAAGCTCCTGTCACTCGTAAAAGAGCCCCTCCTATACCGGCAATAACGCAGAAAGATCCGCCCATCTCCTCTCCCACTCTAGGTTCCCCACCACATCTATCACACAAATACAATACTAGGAGCCGCACTGGTAGACAAGTTAGCAACTCCGAATCAGCAGGCCATACCTATCATCTTAAAAATAACAAGTAAGTTCCCATTTAAATGTTGGTCAGTTAGGAAATTCACACACATTTATAATATTAAATTCTCCCCCTTTTTCCTTCACAGATCCCACTATCTGTATAAATTGGCCGGAGGTCAAGCACGACGTTCTACACCTTGCAAATTTGTGCAACATAACTTACTTACTACCTACATTTGAAAACATGTTGATCAGCATTTTCAACTAGAGCCCACATTTGACTCCTGCTCATATTCTGCATCCTGTCTGTTATGTTTAAAGCAATATGGATTATTGTTTTCACAATTCAACTAGTGGGCACTCTATTTTAACATTCATTCTAGACACACCATGTCACATAAGTTGCATTCTATTTCCATTTTTCTGTAATATTGGTGTTCACCTTGGTGCTGTTTTATAGACACACTAACTACTGCTCTAGATTCAATAATAGTTTCAGACACAAAGTTTTAAACTGACATTGTGATAATTTTAATTGTTCATGTTATGTCTTTAAGAAGAGCTTTAATGTTGTTTTTAAGATGTAATGTAATTTACATCTAATTTGGTTTTTAGACTACTGTAATTTTAATACTGGCTATTGACTTTTCAAATATGTTTACGACTGTTCAAGAACATCATTTTAAGATTAAGATTAAGGCTGAAGATGCTATTTATAAGAGCAAAACATGTCCCTTAGAGAAATTAATTGTATGAAAGTGTAAACACCAAAAAAGTGATTTGTATTGAACAGGTGGACGAGAAATTCTTCTTATTATAATTGCTGTGAATAAGTGGTATGTTTCGAGCTGTTAGCGGAGAGATGGTGTGGAATGATATTAGTAGACGAATAAGTTTGAGTGGTGTCTTTAAGAGTAAGAAAGATCACAATATGAAGATAACGTAGAAATTCCAGAGGACAAATTGGGGCAAATATTCGTTTATAGGAAGGGGAGTTAGGGATTGGAATAACTTACCAAGGGAGATGTTCGATGTTTCCAATTTCTTTGAAATCATTTAAGAAAAGGCTAGGAAAACAACACAACAGATAGAGAATCTGCCACCTGGGCAATTGCCCTAAATGCAGATCAGTACTGATTGACTGATGGCTGTTTCATCCACTTAGTGGACATCTTCAGCTAAATACCATCAGTACTAAACTATTTACACTGAATTATGAGAGAAAACAATGGAATTAAAATCTATGGGGAAACTAGTGCTTAAAGTTAACTCCAACATAAAATAAGACTGATCCACGCCACAGGAGGATGTTTATCCTAATTTAAACGTGTTTTTTTTTTAATGCACTTTGTTATTTGTGACACATAATTTGGTTCTCATTACATCAAGACCTTGGGTATAACACATCAAAGAACAATTTTAAGACTTCAGTGATTAGCTTGCCTGTAATATGTGTCATGTTTTACAACTTGATACTTGCATTTCTATTCATATTTTAATTTGGTGTCTCATTCTAGATTTTAATGGGTCATGCACTAGTAATATAATGAAAAGATACTTGTATTTGCATGAACTTGTATTGAATTTCCAATGCTATTTGGCTGTTTACCAATTTTTACCATTACAAAAAAATATATTATTTATAATTATAAACAAGTAAACAACTCAATGCATAAGGGTTTCCTGAAAATGTATGCCTGTTGTGATCTACAAAATCCCTCATACCTGACAGTGAAATCGGGTAAGGTACCCGGAACTGCTAAGCACCTTTGAATTGTAATATATATGAAAGAATATGACCATTGTTGAGAAAGAAAGATGAGCAAGACTCAATCCAGCAATTACGGAGCTTGAACTCTAACCACTCGACTGCCGCCATCTCATGCTCATGATCGCAATGCACCAGTACATGTTCAATGCAAAAACTTCCCTTGAGATTTTCTCGAGAATTCCTAAATAGTACGCCTTACTACTTGCACACCACGTTGTCCTACTGGACAACTAAAAGTGTACAAAGTTTGAAGATAATCCACGATCTAAATGTCGTGACCTCCCCTTGTAAGCTGACAATGCCCACCCCACCTAGTAGCCACAAAGGTACTTTCCTTATCTTTGTTTATTATATGACTGCAATGTAATTATAAGAGATTTTTACAACTTACTTTCACGGACAGGTTTTCCCAACATGAAAATGTAGGACAATATAATTAAGAGAAGCACTTGTTGAGCTCGTATATGTTCAGGAAGGTTCAGTGTTCCTTCAGGGAACAGAGTTTTGTTTACCAAGAAGTAGTGTTTCCTTTCAACTTCTACAAGCTTTAGCCCATAAACCTGAAGAAAACAGAAAAAACAATTTATAAGTGTGGAAAATTAGGTATCAACTTATTTATAGGTATTCAGCCACTTACAGTACACTAAAAGGTATAAAATATAAAAGCTTCACACACTATAATCTCACGACAACGTTCCTTATATAATGTAACAGTACTTCATGCAATTTCAATCTTCATGCATCAATACGGAATTGAACTGAGATTCTCAGAGTGGGACTGACTGAATGATATGATATGGATTTGCTTTTTCTGTACAGCTCATGGGGATTCCCTAGATTGCTTCTCATCTGAACTGCATAATATTATTTCACAATATGCAAGCTTTTTAACATTATTATATATTTTATACCAACTGATTGCACAGATTTTAATTTATAGTAATTAGCCAATGACAGAAAGGGGGCAAGTAATAATACAATAGCTACAGGTGAAATACGCATTTCTGGAATAGGAATTTAAAATACGAATTTTCTCCCAGAATATGCATTTATCTGCGCTTTCAAACACCGGCCAAATTTTAAGTAAAGATGTGGCTTACATAGTAATACTTTTGCTGCAGACCTTTACATACTGTATTGGCTCAAGAATAAGACAAGGGTATTTACATTAAAAAGTCCTTATAAAACCAGAATCACCTTATATTTGCAACATAATATTTTAAAATTGGTTTGTGCAGCAAGTGTCACACAACGCTTTGGAACTGAGCTCAAGGTCACAAATAAACCTAAATTTCTCCAAGTTTTCATTTTTTTTTTTCTAATATAAGGCTTCAGATTAGCAACATACAGAACTGAACACAATGCATTCGAGAACTTTTGTAAACTGATACTTGCATGCGAAACCACGTTCTTCAGTACAGTATAACCTTTAAAAACTCATGTAGGCCTAGAGGTAATTTATTGGTACAAGACTTACAAAAACTTACTACATATATTGATAACCAAATAACAAGGGAAGGTAAAAAAATAGAAGGCATTTTGCAGTCGTGCTGAGAGCTTTTGTATGAGATGTGCTTCTTTATTTTATTGTAATCGAAAAATAAGAAAGTACTTGTAATAGATTGTTTGTTGATTAGTTGGTTAGTTTGGCATCAGTGGCTTGGTTTGGCATTAGTGTGTCCAGGGTTCTCTTCACTTCTGCCAGCCTACCCCAGAGCGACTGCTTCAGACCTGCAACCACCGAGTATGCTAATATATCCTACATTACCACATATGACAAATGCTGTAGCTGCTATTGGTTGGATCTCATAACAACTGCTATCAAAAGAAACTCCAGCCAGAATTCCCAGCGTTTTAAAACTGATATTTATAACATTTCTTGAAAAGTGTCTTGGAGAAGTTACAATATAAGGTTCAAATTGCAGGTTTCATGGGAGGCAAAACATACTGATGATGTACAGCTTGCAGGAAGTTTCGGCGTTTCTGAGTGCAATGAATGACTAGGTGATATACCCGTGCTTCACAATGGAATTCTACATTGTATACAGAATTCTAGGTTAAGTTGTGTACACGTTGTAAGATTGTATTAAATTGCATAGCTCTTAACTTTACCCCAGAAATGCAATGGGGAAGTCACCAAACGCCTTTTCTCATGTGAAGACTGGGTTAGGGAATTTTCATTGTAATGACAGGCCCTCTTGCCTACTCTCAGTCACAATGAAGTCGGGGAGCTTTCATTATAATAGCAGACTCTCACTCTCCATCTGCCTTTTTACATCCTCAAAAAGACTGTCTTACTGAGCTCGATAGCTGCAGTCACTTAAATGCGGCCAGTATCCAGTATTAGGGAGATAATGGGTTCGAACTCCACTGTCAGCAGCCCTGATGATGGTTTTCCGTGGTTTCTCATTTTCACACCAGGCAAATGCTGGGGCATACCTTAATTAAGGCCACGGCCACATCCTTCCCACTCCTAGCCCTTTACTGTTCCAGCATCGCCATAAGACCTATCTGTGTCGGTGCGACGTAAAGCAACTTGCAAAGGAAAAGACTGCCTTAGTGGTTTTCCCAACTGAAATCAATATAGGTCATTACAATGACGTCAGTAGGAAAGCCACAATTAAAAGCAATGCTATCAAATGAAATACTCGATCAAATAAAAAAACCCACAATTTTCTTACTTTTAACATACTACGCTGCCAATCTAACAGTCAAAAGTTCCAGAGCTGAAATGACCAGGCTGCAGACAGCCGTGAGCCATGAATACTCTTCTGCCATCATTCCGTTAAGTGTGGACACTGCTCATTCCAATCAGCGCGTCAGAGTAGGCATCAAATAGCTGAAATACGATGATGAACCAGTGTGTTACGAACCAACAGTATCAAAAAATGTATGAACCAGAGGAATGGAATGCTAAAGAAAAAAGTTTTCTAACTCCCCCGCTATTTCCTGCCAATATTCAGCTGAAGGCTGTTATACTCGGTACGCAGCAGTAATGCCATCTATCGGAGTTAAGTGGCAGCATGAGAGACAAAGAACATCACAACAAACAAGGGTCAATGTAACGTTATTATTGATCAATGGTATGGGATTTCCATATCGTAGGCCTTCACAGTTAGTTTTCTTCCGACTCTCAAATACCACTCTTATCATAATTGGTATGGTAAAACTGAATAAAACATAAATGATAGGATATTGTATTCTCTATAACTTGTGTTATGTAGTACTTTTCGATCAGACCAATAACATAGGTATTTGAAAATTAAATTTTAGGCACATTCCCCTAAACTACCATTTCATCCAGGGTGAATATTTACAGCCTAGACTGTAGTTTCTTATTCCCCAACTCTACATACCAGTTTTCATAAAAATTCTGTTTACCATTTTCTCGTGGCTTGCCTTTGATATGGACTTAACAAAAAAAAAATACAAATTCACGAATATCTCTGTTGTCATAGCCAGTATGGTAAAAATGTATATGACAAATGAAATGATCAGAAATTTAATTCTATATAACTTAGTTATGTAGTATTTATCGACAGGACCTCTAATAAATATTTCAGAATTAAATTTTAGGCCTTCCCCTAACCTACCATTTCACACAGCGTTAATAAAATGACTTATAGCCTAGATTGTAGTGGCGCATTCCCAGACTTTACATACCAATTTTCATTAAATTCTCTTCAGCAACTGACTTGTGATTCGCGTACAGACAGACATGACAAAAAATTAAAAAGTGCATTTCGTTGTTATTGCGGACACATCCGATACAGAAACACCATTCTTTTAAAATTCTTATTTTATATATATATAGATGTTGGAGGAAAGACTAAGAAATGGTTAAGAACGTTGGCACATCAAGAAGAGCATTCAGAGGACCAAAGATAGGAAAACTGTAATACTGATAGGCTTGCTTCTGAATTTGTATTGGAGAAATGAAATGGGGGATAGCCAATATGTCACAAAGTTATCAGAATGAAGGCTTCGGAGATGGCACTCGAATTGAAAGTACTGGTAACTGAATTTAAGGGAAGCCGGAGAGGTATAAAGCAATGATGCAACTTTCAGGACTGTAATTTGATGTCATGCTGCTATTGTGTAATGTCTACCAACAGATTATGCCGATAAGTTGATCACCTATCATTGGTACATAACAAAACTAAGAAAAGCTGATGGTCAGATGGGAAGCGCAGATTAAACTCTAGTAATCTCTGGCATGCCATCAAATGTTACTGTGAAGAAGAAAGGCGCAAAAACAATGATTACATATACTGGTAATGAAAAATCGCACATTAGTCATATTATTGCAGATGACAGGAAACTTCCAACCTCTGATATTTTGAGAAGGACAAAGCTACCAAAGGAACAGTTACAACCAGGCATTATTTCTAGGGCATAAGGGAATTGCTGGATGACAAATGAACTGGCTTTAAGTTGTTTGATATCGTAGACCAGTGCCTTATTACAGCACAAGGGCATACTAATTCTTGATACATTTTGTGGGCACACAACTGAGATGAAGAAAGGAACAGATGGTAGAAATGAACAAAGGCACTGTCATCCATAAGGGAATGACTAAGCAGCTTGAAGTTCTTGATGTTGTGGTTAATAAATCACTTAGGTACCATCTTTGGAAAGAGTACAATGACTGGTTGCTAACTGGGATAATACACTTGATGGTTGCTAACTGGGATAATACACTGACTGCAATTTGCAAGCTTAAGAAACCAAGCATCCAGGTTTATTGGCAAAATGGACAGCTACACACTGTGGGAAAATGAAGTGTGAACCATAAAAGGGTTAAAGATGATGTACTGTGTCTAATAAGATGGATGGGAATGAGGGTGACACTGTGGGAAGACTCCAACTCTGAATCAGGCTTCAGCACCAGTAGCAAAGACGGCCTGGGAGAGGAGGAGGAGAACGATAATGATGGTTAGTAATTTATGCACTCCTGAATTTTTATAATTAAAATACCATTTTCTTTCCTAAATTTACTGTACTTTTACGGGCTTACTAAATGATTTTAGTTTTAAGAGTGCCTGAATAATACGTTGTCATTATTAATTTTTCCTTGTAAATGCCTTCCTGAAATTCAAGATCTTATATTCAAGCCGATATGGTATATGGTGTGTGTATATATATATAAGGAAGCATTCATTTGGTACACAAATCAGGGCTGTATTGGATGACTATTACTGGTTCCCTCACAATTTGATTGTTATAATAAACACTAGCACAATACAAAAACTTTTAATACTCTGACATTATTAGGTTATAGCTAATGAGTTATTAGTTAATAGCCTGAGAATTGCCACAGTGAGAACATCATTTCAAGTGCAAAGGTGCATTCCGAGCATGTGTGAAGACCAGATTAAAATGTGTGCATATGTCAATTTCTACAATATTATTATTAAATTACTACCAAAGATAGACTTAGTTATACATCTGGACACAGGTTCAAAATCTAAGAAGGAACCTACTTACTGCGATGTTGGAAGTGAAATGTCTAGTTACGGCCATTTGAAAATGTCAGTACTATAAACGAAGGGAGGAAAATATTAGCTGATGGTGACTCACCATGAGCAAAACAGAACAACTGAAAATAAATGAATGGAGGTGCAGAAAGCAACCTTCTATAAAATGTATTTGGTACATTTCACAAAATGGACAACATAGACATTCACAAAATGTTCATAGCAAACCTTTAACTTGCACCATAAGCAGTGATATGTGCCACAGTTATCACAGAGGCTCGTGTCAATAAGATCAAAGGCAAACTCATTGGGAGCCATAAAACGTTCAGGATGATTAGCTTACAGAAAGAACAAATATTCATATTGGTATAACATGGTGAAGACAACTGATGGAAAGAGCTGTCATGCAACCTAATGCAATACAATCTGCCATGCAATTTATCATGATACTGGCTATCCTTTATGGCATAGTTGCAGATGGTATGATAATATGTTTTGTAGGTACAGAAGAAACAAGACATCTAGAGGCTGAATTTGTCCAGTGGTTCCAAGTGCATACCTGCCAACTTTCAAAATGAGAAATCCGGAAGATCCTTAAGCGGAAATTTCTTAACACGCGCATGCGTAACAGTCTTGAGACATAATGAAAAAGGACGGCAAGGACAAGTCAAATACAGTAGAACACCAATGCATCGTTCCCGGAACTGTCGTTTTCCCGTATTCATCGTTGAATTTATTCGGTCCCAAAAATGTTCCATATAAACCAATGTTAAAAATCCCCGCACCTATCGTTTCTCGAACTATCATTTTATCGCATCAATCGTCGAAAAATTATTTGTCCTCGGTCACAATTTTACTGCATTGATCGATCGTACGCAAGAAAAATATGTGCAAGTTTTTTTAATTTAGAGGAACTGCCCAATACTCTTAGCATACAATAGCGGCAACCTGTTATGCGCGAATGTACGTGCGGTTCGGAGTTAGCAGTCTTGAACAAAGATCTTGTAGGCTGGAGTGCTGTGCGCAGGTTTTTCACGTGCAACCTCGCTACAAGCCTCCTGGTGCCAACGCTTCTCTTTAGCCCAATAACCGACCCCTAGAAGTATTCTTGTTTACAAGAATTAAAACGCAGGCAGCGTAAAACTCAAATTTGCCACCATTTTCTGTGTTGGTATACACTGGCTAGGGCTGCCAACTTATTGAAAATAAGAGAATATAGCGCAGTACATCAGATACGTTTTAACTAGTCACAGGGTGAATAATCGCGTAGCACCTTGTGGAGTGTGAGGGATGCTAAAGGCCTGTTGACTGCTTTGTTGCCCTCTGCCCAATAGACTCATTACAAGCCAGACTAATAATCTTTTCTCAAAGCCTAGTCTTGAAACTAGTTCCTAAGTTGGCAGCTTCACACAAGCCGCTGTGACATCGTTCGAGACGCGCCGTGTTGAATTTCTAAACTCTGTGGCTTCGTCTGAGCTGAGCTGCGAGAGCCACGCCGCGCCATGTTGAGTACTAACCTATCGTTTGCAAAGGGTCTACAGAATTTTTTCCTAAATACAGGTTATTGTTGCAATATCCACGTATATCTTTAATTTGCAATAAAAGAACTGAACTTAAAGGTTTTTAACTGTTATGAAATGTGAAACGAAACGGCGTAAAAGTCACGTTTTTTATTTTCATCTCGTAAGCCTATATCATGGTTGCAACATTTTGATACCGGTATGTATAGTATGAGTTGAATGGTTAGCACAAGTTGGCTTTTGATTCAAGGGGTCTCGATTGGGTCGAGGATTTTAACTTTCCTTGGTTAATTCCAACGGTTTGGAGGCTGTCTGCCAAATTACATATTAGAATTCATCTTAGGTAGGGTCGCATTTTCATATAGGCGTAGATCGCCTATCACACGTCAACTCAAAAGACCTGCACCCGGTTCCGGAAGCCACATGCCAGTATTGTTTTTATAATATTTACATGACAAAAATGTCCCAATACAATACCTGTATTTATTATTTTGCTTTCCCCCTATTTTTTATGTTGCCCGCATCCATCATCATTTTCCCCCTGCCCCCTGAAAAACGATGCATCGAGGTTTTACTGTATATGTTATGATCACCCCGGAAATTAAGTACACAAAGTTACATCTTAATGAGTGCTCATCTGTTTTCACTTAACACTGGGAACACTTTCCGTGATCGTATAAAACTAGGAAATTAAGCAGAATATGCCCCCCCCCCCCCCCCGAAAAGAATGATAATATAGTTTCTCATTACGAACACCATTAAAACTACTAAATAGCTTAGAAATTCATCACACAATTCCACTAGTTTCAGTACTACCGCCAATGTTACACATACACACAAACAAAGCCTTTCAGCTGCTATGAAGCACGACACAGTTACTAAAGTTGTTTTATATAAATTTACAGCCTGCTAGTTTTCACGGATTTTTCCTCAAAATCGCAGCCTGCTACTTGTTTGGGAACATCTCATTGAATGAAGTAGCAGTTTGAGATAGAACAGGTGACAAAAGCACAGTGATAATCGATAATGTGATTTACCGGTCGAATTTCAAACACTGCATCTCGTCAAGACCAACTACAATCAGAAAGCAAAACCAAGCGCAGATATTCAAAATCCGCACAATAACGTTGTTCATCCGTACAACCGTAAAACACACTCAAAATCCGTACATTTTACGGAAAAACCTGAATACTTGGTACGCAAGCGGTATGAATTTCGATGTCTCATTCTAGGAGGGTTAGTTTTGTCTAAAAGAGGTATAAATTTTATATGTAGACCAGGAGCCACTTGTTTAGTGTGATGCATTATTTTGCATTCACAGCTCATGGTGCAAGATAGAAGATTGCTTTGAACATTTTGTGAACGTCTGATGTCTTTTTTTTTTTTTTTTTTTTTTTTTTTTTTTTTTTTTTTTTTTTTTTTTTTTTTTTTTTTGTGTGTGTGACAAATACACTCCATAGTATCTGCACCTCTCAGACATTCATTTCCTGTCCTTTTCCTATGCATATGGCAAGTCAGAGGCAGCTAATATTTTGCTGACACCATTCTTATTATTGACATGACATATTCAAATGATCCTAACTGACCTCATACTCAAGTAGATTCCTGGAAAGCTTGAAACAGAGCTCTTGCCACCCTAAAGGCAATTCTTCTGATATAAGTGAAAAGTAAATGCTTAGATGATTTCAGATATGCAGGCCATGGCCGCTACTTACCTCGCTAAATACCTCCTTGGCTTTTGCTATGACTGTATTGAAGCAACGGCCATGGTTTTTCATTGCGTGAGATGCTATGTCTTGACGCCTCAACATACTTTTACGATAATCTTGGCTCAAGATATAAGCTACAGTATCATTGGTCATTTTCTCTAGTTCTGCAGGAGATAACTTGCTTGCTTGTGAAGAACCTGAAGGTAAGTATTCATCATCATCATCATTCCTAGACTGTGAAGTATGAGATGAAACATCGGTGCTATTTTTCTGCGGCAGCTTGGACTGGGATTTGCCTTTTTCTTGTGATAAGTGTTTGGAAGAGCCCTTGGCTTGAGAGGAGCTAGGCTGAGAGGCGTTTCTCACACAGGAAGCCTGCGAGGACGAGGGCATGGATTGTGTCTTCTTAACTCGTGCTGACATTTCTACATGGAAGAATATACACATATATTATTACCAAAAGCCATACATAATGTGAATATCCCTTTATGCATACAGGAATATTTCAAAATCTACAGTAATATTTTACACACAATTCCTATTCATAGAACCATAAAAGTTTAGAAAACAAGACAGCTAAGCCTAACTCTTTAGGCCTACAGCTGAGATATAATTCAGATATATTTCAATAATGAATTAACAAGAGTAAGATAATGCAAGAAAAGCTTCAATATTTCATACATTCAGTGAAAATTCTCCTAAAAACTGCCCCTGTTAGAGACGGATTTTGCCAAGTACCGATTTAAAACACCATACAGGCAATATATAATGTACCTCTATTTTAAGGACCACCTTTCTTTCCAACCAATGAGCAGATATTTTCTTGGCCCAGCCTCTTTTAAAAGATAATTTCCAAGTCTAAATCTATTGCACACAATATGTACCTACAACTGAAATGTTTCTTTATCTGCCATACAAAACAACATGGCAACCATGGTTTTAAAGCATGTCACTGAAGACACTTGACTGTCCAACATTGTATGGCTGGATGTTTAAACTGACTCAACTGGTCCATCAACATTCTGCTAGTGATCCATTGTTGGATGCACTAGCGAGTGGTTGGCTGTTCCAAGAGCTCTGTATTATCTCAGTGATGAAGTAGTTAATAGTTGTAGAAATTGTAGCAAATAGAGAGAGTGTGTGTGTGTGTGTGTGTGTGTGTGTGTGTGTGTGTGTGTGTGTGTGTGTGTGTGTGTGTGTGTGTGTGAGAGAGAGAGAGAGAGAGAGAGAGAGAGATACATTTAGTTCCACAAATATTGGTGTTAGTGTTTGTAGTAATCTGCAATTAGTGGTATTTATTTACAATTTTCATACTGAGCTATTTCGTAGGCGTTCACTAGATTACAACCTGTAATTTAGGACTGCGTGAAAGAAGAAATATCTCTTTTTAATATTATTAAAATATCAGTAGGTTTGTTGATAAAATACTTACAAAGACAGGATATTAAAAAGAGTAATAACTAGGGGGCTTATTTTTTGGTGAAATAAAACTGTTGATTTCGGTGTTAAAACTGACACTATTTCGGTAGGTATTTCGTGAAATAAATTATTATACTGATTGATGTTTCCTGCGAAATCTTCCTTGTAGTAGCGTATGGGGTAAATGTAACTAACTTTGTGATAAGGGGTTTTAAACTCTCGTAATTTATCAGTGTTATTAAATCTTAGAAAAACCAACTATGCAAATTGTTACAGAAATCACTGATACTTCGAAATGAAGTTAGGTGATCTACCCTGTGATATGTATCTATACATAGCCTACATTTTTAGACGTTGAATTACTTGTCTCCAAAGTACAAACTAAGCATGATTTCAACATTATCAGGATGCAGAGTTGTGCGACAGTCATAAAGTGTCCTTGTGTAAGTAGAGAACCTCCTCTCGCTAACCACATTATACGTCGGAAACCATAATGCTTGCGATCACTTGGATGCAAATTCACTGTGGTATTTTATAAAACCTCCTAAAACTTTGCTAACACTGTGTTCTTTCATTTCCTCAACCAGATGTGCTTTCATTGCATTTTGAAAAATCGTATAGCTCTGGAAGATGTTCATGGATATGCTCTTTTTCCCCGGACGGGGATGAGTAGGTCAGATGGTTAAAGCGCTGGCTTTCTGACCCCAATTTGGCAGGTTCGATCCTGGCTCAGTACGGTGGTATTTGAAGGAGTTCGAGTACGTCAGCCTCGTGTCACTGGTTTACTGGCATGTAAAAGAACTCCTGCGGGACAATATTCCGGTATCTCGGCGTCTCTGGAAAGCGTAAAAGTGGTAGTGGGACATAAAAACAATAACAGTATTACTACTCAAACAGGCGATTTATTTACAATAGGCCTACCAATACCGTCATACTTTACAGTAAAGACAGTATTATTTAAACTTTCCTTTTATATTCATTCTCTTCCTGATGCCAGGATTATCCTATTTTTCTAGAGGAATGTTGGCTTGCAGGAATGCTTTTTTTTTTTGTGTCTATTACAAATTGCTCTCTATAATTTTTCAACACCTTTACGATCTGTAAAGTATCGCCGATTGTTATTTGCCGCTTAGAATTATATTAATTAGCTTCATTCTGATTCTCTGCAGTGCATATCGCACGTTTCAACTTTACGAATATTACCGGTACACTACTGATACATTAGAATCTTTCTTGCAGCAACAAATACATAGAACCCCTCACTGTTGTATTCTTCGGCCCTCGAAAAACCTGTTATGACTTCAGTTTTCGGCATTTTTATACTTAAATGTTGAATATTTGCCGATAAATGTTCGTAAGTATCGAACTCTCATTGCGCACTGCTGTATCTACGATTGGTCTTGTATCTTGTTACGACCACAACGCTATTTGCTGTAATCGATAACAGATATTGATTTTTATCGACTGCCTTAGAGATCGCGGAACTGAACACACATACTTTCCATACACAGTGCGTACCGCTTTGTGTGCATTTGTGTGCAGAATATACAGCGCTATCAAGCAAATGAGAAGGAAACTACGATAGTCAAGTCCTCAGAAGCATTTAAACGTTTATTGGAGAGCTCTTCCGGTGCCATTTCGCATTTTTCTCTCCAAGTGGTGTATATTTCGTGACTATTTGCGCAATTCGTGCAATAAATCAAATTTCGCGATATTTCGCGAGTTCATTTAGCTAAAATACGGTATTTTTAGTACCTGGGAAGTCATATATAGACAAGAAAGGAGGTATCAAAAAAACTCGTGCATATCGTTATTACCAAAAAATACGGCCCCTAGTCATAACTTTGGCAATAGTTATATTAGTGCAAGCTATTGACAGGGTATTTCAAATAGCAGTTCAACTGTTCCATCTATCACGAAGGTAATAACTTTTTAAATAATGCGATACTGTTGCAAAATTTGTTTAATGAAAGGATTTCAAAGAATATACAGTATTTCACTGGCGAAATAGTTAACAGTCATCGTCTTGATATTGATTATTGTTGCTCTTCGTATTCAAATACTGGCATTGTTGACTACATTCATGAACAAAGGGTGTAGTGTATCAAGAAAATATAAATAAAAATCAGCTGATTCTTGTATTCCGATCATTTGTAGTTCTCAGTAGGCAGTTAAAGTATCCGTAATTTATATTTCACACCCTCGATCTTTCAGTATTTATGAGCAGTTAGCTAATAATAATAATCAAGTTTCTATATCACAATAATAATTATTAAGTTAATCTTGTAATGGACCACCTTTCCAATTCTGTAATATGCAATATTACTGAATTACATTACTAAACTAGGAACTACTTTCGGCCTTGGCTGGCCATCTTCAGCTTTAATGTAATACATCTAATAACTAAACAAATGTACAAACATATAATTGACATAAAACAAATGTACAAACACACAACAGACATTAAAATCTGGGATGAACTACGTGTAAAACTTAAAAAATAAATTAGGCTCTAAATTCTTAGCATCTGGAGTATACTCATCATCCAGACTCTTTCTTGCATTAATATTCATAGAATTGTTAGTTCCATCACTGCTAATCATTACAATTTCAATTGCAAAACAGGAACTGGTAAATGTTAATTTTGTAGTCAGATCGTCAATCACCAAATCTACTTGAGTGGTGTTAGCAATATGCAAGCCACTGGAAGCCACTGTAAATAACCACCAGCTGACACATAACTGCTAGATGGTGTTTCCATATCAACCAAACTATATAAAATGAAATGTTCCCATAGTGCCTGTTAAAATGATGCTGAAATGCTGTTGGACATTGTCAGAACGGCACATGAAGATATGGTTAAAACTGACACATTCTTAATTTGTGGCTGGTATAAATTCGCATTGACATTGACATTAAAATCTGGGATGAACTACGTGTAAAATTTAAAAAATAAATTAGGCTCTAAATTCTTAGCATCTGGAGTACACTGCAGTATCCATGAAGATAACCTCAAGTTGCAGCATGTGGTGCGTGGTCTATTGTTGTGTACCTCATGAGGAAACATCATCTAGCAGTTATGCGTCAGCTGGTGGTTATTTACAGTGGCGTCCAGTGGCTTGCATACTGCTAACATCACTCAAGTAGATTTGGTAATTGACGATCTGACTACAGAATCAACATTTACCTGTTCCCGTTTTGCAATAAAAATTGTAATAATTAGCAGTGATGGAACTAACAATTCTATGAATATTAATGCAAGAAATATTCTGGATGATGAGCATACTCAAGATGCTAAGAATTTAGAGCCTAATTTATTTTTCAAATTTTACATATAGTTCATCCCAGATTTTAATGTCAATTGTGTGTTTGTACATTTGTTTTTATGTCAATTGTGTGTTTGTACATCTGTTTAGTTATTAGGTGTATTACATTAAGACTGAAGATGGCCAGCCGAGGCCGAAACTAGTCCCTAGTTTAGTAATGTAATTCAATAATATTGCATATTACAGTATTGACTATAGACCTCATTTTTGCCATCAGAATGCTCTATGAAAAGTATTGGGAGAAAGGTAAAATACTTATAACGTTTTTCCTGGACATCAAGAAAGCATATGACCATGTAGCACCCAGGCATATACGGGAATGTTTGAGACATAAATTGCTCGATGACATCATAGCACGAGTACAATGATTACCGTATATGATGAAACCAAGTGTTGTGTCCAGGTCCAGGATGGAAGGTCAGTTTGGTTCGAAAGAAAGAGTGGAGTCCAGCAAGGAAGTTGTCTTTCACCACTTCTCTTCATAATCATAATGGATGAAGTTTTTAAAGCGGTTAAAAGAAAGGATCCAACAACTAATGCCCTGGTTTTTGCTGATGATGTAATGGTATGGGGTGAGACAGAAGCAGAAGTACAAACTAGACTAGATCTCTGGCATGAAGCTTTTACAACCTTAGGTCTCAAAATCCGCAAAATGAAGACAGTTGGCTTGGTGATGAGTAGAAACTCTCCAACTGTTCATCTAAGAATCGGAGATGGATATTGTAGACAACTTCCAGTATTTAGGTAGTGTTCTGTCATCAGACAATACCATACATCAAGAGATTAACAACAGAATACAGAAAGCTTCTAAATTCTATCACACTGTACGTCAAATACTTTGGGATAAAACATTGCCTTTAGTTTCCAAGATCAGCTTGTACAAAATATATTTGGTACCTTTATTGACTGACGTATAGCCTAGAAGCAGCAACACTTACTGGACCAACAAAGAGTCGTCTTCAGGCAACAGAAATGAAGTTCCTCCATTCTCGTCCACAAAACACAAAGGTGGATAAAATAAGGAATGTGGATATCCGCAAACAGCTTGGATTGGAAAGAAGCTTGCTGGAGATTGCGATGGTATGGTCACATGAAAAGAATGGACCCTCACAGGACTCCTCGAACATACTTTCACCACAATGTTCCTGGGAAGAGACCAAGAGGAAGACCTCGTGATGTTTGGGAAAAACAGATATTGAAGGACCTTGAATTAGAGATGTGAACTGGCATCACATATATGAGCAGCATTTGTGGATGGATAGGACAAACTGGAGGAGGCTCGTACACAACCGCACCCGGCTTGCTGGAGCGAAGAAATGATACGAGGGTAAAATACGCGGGTATCATTTCTCGTCCTTATCAGCCTATGTCTGGTGTTCCACAAGGCACTACTGGGGCCTTTGTGTTTCCTTCTATTTGTTAGTAATCTGCCATCACAAATCCATTCAAGTAACTACCTGCTCTAGGCTGATAACCTTAAACTCTACAGGGTAATTGAAAAGACGAGTGACTGAGTTGTTACAGTCTGATATAAATAATATTAGTGATTGGTGCAAAAAGTGGCATTTAACCTTAAATATTTCAAAGTGCAGTGCAATATCCTTCACGAGAAAATCGCAAGTCAGTGTATTCAATTATCATATAAAGGATCAAGAAGTGATGCGTGTTAATAAAATTAACGACCTTGGTGTTATTTTTAGTAATCAAAATTGTCTATCTTTCAATGAGCATGTGTTAAATATCGTTAACAAGGCATTTAAAATGTCAGGCTTCCTCAAAAGAAATTGCAGGAGTTTTAAATCTGTTGTCCCTTTGAAAACTGTATTTCTCACTTATATAATCTAGTCTAGAATACTGCTCTGAAGTGTGGATCCCATCACAGCAATACTTAGTTAATGCCTTAGAGCGAGTAGAGATCAGATTTTCAAAATGGATCAGTAAAAATTGTTTGGGTATCAAGCTGTCATCAATAGATTATGATTTGTTTTGTACAAACATGTGTATTGAGTCTCTTAGAACTAGGCGCAGGTATGTCAACGCATGTTTCATACACAAATGTATCGGTAATTACCTTGACTGTCCCAATTTACTCCAGTTGCTCCGAATTCATGTTCCTTCCCGCAACACCTGATAGGCTGTCACCTTTCACTTACCCAGGTGCAGAACAGAATCACATAGGAACTCTTGGTTTATGCAGGCCCTAAGATCCCTGAACGAAATTAGCAGGTTGGTGGATATATTTCATTCATCAGCTAGTGAAATTTGCAGATATCTTATGGACACTTAATAGACAGTGTGTTGTTCCTTGTAACTTGTTCTGTGCATTTGGTAACTGAAAGTTATACTTCCTTTCTTCGGTCATTTAAAATGTTAAACACTTTTCTGTTTTCATGGTTTCTTTTCTTCCTTATGTGTTTTGTAAATATGTATATATTTTATATTGCTTAGTTATAATTAGTAGTAGTAGTAGTAGTAGTAGTAGTAAGTGCTGTTAATATTGTTATTATTTGAATGTATTATATCATCAGTAATTGGAGAATTAATAACTCTGTTGATGATAAACAAATCAAATCATGATAGTATTGAAAAGGTGGGCCATTATGACATTAATTTAATAATTATTATTGTGATCACAATTCAGTACAGATCAAACCATGAAGTTTTTATCCTATGAAATTCCTATATCCCCATAATTGCAATTCAAGTCTGTGGCGAAGTTTTGACAAATATTTTTGAGAAATTATTGTAAACCACCTCATATTTTTCAGCATTTAAGGACACTTTTATTCTCTGTCCCACAGAGTAGAAAAATAATAGTAATCTACCATCTGTAATAATCACATAATCACATTTCGGTTGAAAACTGTAGTGTAGATACGGCATATTAGATAGTATCTTGTCTGTTATATTCGTGTGTATCTTTGTGCAAATGGCAGGTTTCATTTCTATTACAGCATAGTAGGATAAAGTAGTACTAATATTAATCTGTCTACGCATTTAACTTTGTTGGTAATCCATGAGTAGTTCTTGCGAATTTCTAACTTTAGGCCTAATTGGAATTTTCATTTATTTGTGCTTAGTAATAACCTATTGTAAGTAGGATAGTCTGAATGTAGTTTAAAAATTAATGTAGTGTATTGTAGTAACTTATTAGAAACTGAAGTGCTTATTCTATTATTTTGAGCAGTCTTGCAAATTTCAAACTTTAATTATTGTAATTTCATTTTCTGTCTGAGCTTAGTAATAACCTGTTGTAATTAGGAATACGTCTGGATGTAGTTTAAAATTATTGTAGTGTATTATAGTACCTTATTAGAAACTAGTGTGTTTATTCTATTACTGTGAAATATTTGTTTAGTATAGTTTCTGTAGTAACTCACTTACTAGAATTATGTTGTAGTAATTGGGGTAGATTTAACTGCAGTTTAGAATTGTGTAATTCTTGTGTATTATTTTCTCTTTTCAGTAATAACAGCAATTTAAATCTTGTTAGGGTGTTGTCGGGGAAAAAATTGTACTATTAATTAGTATTATAGTTGTAGCCTATATCAATTACCTTACTGTCGTGTGATCTTTGTGAGCTATCCTAGACAATATTTCTTTCCTTTCATTTTTACTTTGCACAGAGTAAGTTATCTTATTTTTCCTTTTCTTTTCATTATTCATTATAGGATGGATAAGGAGTGCAACTGTGGGTGTGGCCAGGCATTAAGGAGTGTGAGGGAGGAATTGAAGAGTTTGAGGGAGATAATTAGGATGCTCTAAGAGGACAGGAAGGAAAGTAGGCCTCCCTCAAGCAATGTACAGGATACAGTGGGTCTAAAAGAGGGATGAGAAGGAAAGGGAGAGGGGGGGGGGATTGTAGAAGACAGGTGGTCTAATGTTTTAAGGGGAAGGAGACTGCAGGCTAAGGGCTCCATTCAGGATCAGAATTCAGGACAGGTGTCTGAGAAATCGGTATGAGTCACTGTAGGTAGAACAAACAAAAGAAGATGAGGAACAGGGAACTGTTGCTGAGAAGTGTGGAAGTAGGAGGAAGGAAAAATGTAGGAAAGGGAAATGCGGAGTAGTGGATAGGAAAAGACAGGTGGAACAGGGTCATGGGATGTAGAAAAGGGAGGTGGAAGTAGCTTCTGCAGCTGTCAGGAAAGATAGGACTGACTAGGAGGGGAGGGGACCAAATGAGATGGGTGGGGTTGAGACTCTGGTCATAGGGGATTCCATTGTTAGACATGGGGGAAAGTGTGTGGAGGAAAGGGAACCAGGGTACAGTGATGTCCAGGAATTAGGTTGTGGCAGATGTTGAGGAAAGTAGAAGAGGAGGAGGAGGGAAAGGAGAAGGTGGTAGTGTTTCACGTTGGTACTAACAACGTAAGACAAGCAGGTATAGGAGGGAAAGGAGAAGGTGGTAGTGTTTCACATTGGTACTAATAACGTAACACAAGCAGGTATAAGTACCAACATAGTTGGGGATGTGTGGGATTTGGTAAATGCAACACGGGTGAAGTTTAAAGAAGCAGAAATTATTATCAGTGGAATACTGTGTAGGAGGGACACTGACTGGAAGGTGATTGGGGATTTAAATAAGAGTATGGAGTGGCTATGTGGGAAGCTGGGAGTGAGATTCACTGCTAGAGAGCCTCCGTGGCTCACCACGGGTTCCGGGTTCAAATCCCGGTCACTCCATGTGAGATTTGTGCTGGACAAAATGGAGGCGGGACAGGTTTTTCTCTGGGTACTCCAGTTTTCCCTGTCATCTTTCATTCCAGCAACACTCTCCACTAACATTTCATTTTATTTGTCAGTTATTAATTATTGTTCCGAGGCGTGCTACAAGCTTCAGCAGCTGGCACAATTCCTATCATCTACGCTAGATGGGGGCTTAATTCATTCCATACCTAACCTGGTCGAATGTCTGGAAATAGGCTACTAATTTTCCATTTTCAACTGCACCACTAGCCTAGAATTTGAAGAATCGGTTAATAAATTTGTTTGGGAGTCTATTCAGTTGATGGCCTCAGGACAGTTTGTGCTTAGAGAGTAGGCAACTGTTCCTACGTTTGTTAATCTAGCTGAGAAAATAATGGAAATTGTCACCGATTCAGGTGTATCATGCGTCACTGAAAGTGACACTTTGTTTTGTGAAATCAGTGGTCTTATACTACCTGGCCAACCTATTACGAAGAGACCTCTACTATCAATAACTCAGAGAATGTTTGATCCTGTAGATTATACCTGCCCAACTACTCTCATTCCAAAAATTATCCCGGAACAGACTTGGAAATTGAAATGTGGTTGGGATGTCAAGCTACCCAAAGAAATAACTAGGCAAGTTTGGGACTGGATAAAACATGTGCACCATATGAATGGCTGTTGGATTCTCAAAGGATCCAGACGGAGTTTGCTGGGAAAGTCTCAGTTTGTCTTGTGGAATGTAAAGTAAGAGGGGAACCAGTAAAGCAACAGACGATTCCTAGACTGAGTTATTAGCAGCAGTCACAGCCTCTAGACTTGCAACCCAAAGAAGAGTTTGGATCTTTTGGATTGCAAGATCTTCTAATGGAGTGATTTAACAGTTGTGCTCACTTGAATATGAAAGGAAGGACAATGGAATACATTTGTTAGCAACTGGATCAAAGAGATCAAACTGCACTGTTGTTCTACTGAGTGGCATCATATTCCTGGATCTCTGAACCCAGCAGACCTTCCGTCAAGAGGCTGCAATGCAAAGATATTAAAGGAGAGCCAATGGTGGGAGGGACCACAATGGCTAAAGAAAGAAGTGAATGGCCCACATCTAAGGAACCTATACTAGCGTCAGAAATTTTTTTTTGCTATTTGTTTTACGTTGCACCGACACAGATAGGTCTTATGGCGACGATGGGACGGGAAAGGCTTAGGGATGGGAAGGAAGCGGCCGTGGCCTTAATTAAAGTACAGCCCCAGCATTTGGCTGGTGTGAAAATGGGAAACCACGGAACACCATCTTCAGGGCTGCCGACAGTGGGGTTCGAACCCACTATCTCCCGGATGCAAGCTCACAGCTGTGCGCACCTAACCGCATGGCCAACTCTCCCAGTCATCAGTAAGTTTAGACTCGCCTACAAAAATTAATAATTTTTTTCTTAAATAATTGTTTTCTGTGTGATGATAAGTGGTACTTCAGTTCTGTTACTTATGTATGAATGCTTTCAGCACTTTCATAAAGCTATTTCAGTGCATATTGCGAGATTTTATCTTTTCAAACAAGTTGACAGATTTATGGTCCCCAGCTCTTATTGCCTGCTTCTACCTGGATAACTTCCAGCCCTTTCCCAGGTAATAAACATGCCTCTCTCACATGATTACTTGTCCTTCTTGTTTCCTCGCTGTCTTGGAGGTCAACAGTTAACCTACAGAAGTTATCCTGAGCAGTTGTATGTTAATCTCTGTACCAGACTGTTTATTTTCTACATTGTTGTTATCTGGGCAAAACTACGGTAACAACACACATCAAACAATAGGATATGGGGAAGAATGCTAATATAACCCAAGAAAACAGAGCCACGGCTTGTGCTTATAAAGAAATTGGGTGGTCGAACCAAAAAATTGTGGAAAAATTGAAAATTTCAGAGTGCAGCGTTTGCAGAGCAGTGAACCTCAGAGAGGAAACGGATAGTCATGGGGATCGATCACGCAGTGGACGTCCAAGAAAGACTTCTAAAATCCTCAGCAAGTGTGACAGAAGGTGTACAGCAGTAGATATTTGCTCAGAGATAAATAAAACCAGAGAACAACCCGTGTCTGTGACAACGGTGAAAAATCGTCTACTTGAGGCGGGATTGTTTGGTGGCGTAGCAGCACGGAAACCATTGTTGAAAAATGTACACAATCAGAAAAGGCTACAATGGGCCAAAATGCATGCTAACTGGACTGCTGAACAATGGAAAAGGGTGCTTTGGTTGGATATATATAAATTTGAAAAATTTGGTTCCAATTGTAGCCAATATGTTTGTCGCTGCCCTGTTGAAAGGATTATGGAATCCTGCATAATTCAGTCTGTGAAACATGGAGGAGGAAATTTGATGGTGTGGGGATGTTTTAGAAATAATCAGGTTGGTGATTTGGTGAAAGTAGAGGGAATACTGGAAAAGAAACAATTTCACCGTATCCTTTCACGCAATTCCGTGCCATCTGGAATGAAGCTGATTGGTAAAAGATTTGTTCTACGGCAGGACAATGACGCTAAACACACCTCTCATTTGTGCAAGCAGTATCTGGAAAGGAAACAAGCTGAAGGAAAATTGGAATTAATGGTCTGGCCTCCTCAATCACCCGATGTGTCACCTATTGAAATTTTGTGAGAAGAACTTGACAGGAAAGTGAAAGAAAAGGCACCAGGCAGTGTGGATGGGTTGTGGCAATGTCTGTTAGAAACCTGGGGATGTATAAATACAGAGACTTTGGAAAAATTAACAACTAGAATGCCACGGACCTGTAAAGCAGTAATCAAAGCAAAGGGTGGACACATTGAAGAACAGGCAGTGCGATTGCTTAAGATGTTGCGATTGTGTTTCTATCTCCCTGTGAATGATCAGTGTAAAGAAAAATCTAGTGAAATGTGTAATAAAACTAGTTAGTTCTAAAAACATAGGTATTTCCATGTTAATTTTCAACAAATATCCCCTATCTTTCATGGTAAGTGAAAATTCATGGGTGAGTCTAAACTTTCTGATGCTAGTGTACATCGGAGGAAGAAGTGAATGCTGAAAGAAAGAAACGTGAGGTTTCAAGCACGTCTTGTGAGAAGACAAACTTTACATAATCACTCGCTTATTTTTCAAACTACTCCAAGACTGTCCAAATGATATGATGGATGTTGAGATTCTTTGAGAGATGTCACAAGAATGACTCAAGATGTGGAGAACTGGCCTATGAAGAAACTCACAAGGCAGAGAAGAAATTGACTAGCAGGAAAATAATATTTCAATGTGTCACATGCAAGAAACCCCCAGGAAAAGCTGCTGAACCTCCTTTCACTCCACTGCCAAGGGATTGGGTAAAATATACTACTGTTTTTCAGGTCACAGGTATCAACTTAGCTGGTCCCCTGTATCTGACTGGGGGTGAGAAGGTGTAGGTGGTGCTCTTTACATGCGCCATCTATAGGGCTCTTGGAACTTGCAAAATCCCTCACTGCTGATTCATTCATCATGGCTCTCAGAAGGTTCATTGCTCAGAGAAGGAGAATTAACATCATCTATACAGACAATGGATCGAATTTCACTGATACTAACAATGCTTTGAAGAATCTGGACTAGACTGAGATAATGACATTCTCCTCAGTACATGGGATAAATTGGAATTCTAATCCACTCACAGCTGCAAGGTGGAGTGGTTGGTGGGAGCGTCTAGTTAGAATGCTGAAAGTGCTTCTGCGAAGAAACTTAGGAAGAGCACAGCTCACCTATCAAAAGTTGGAGACTGTAATATGCGACTGTAAAGCAACAAGCAATTCCAGGCCATTCACTTGCACTGAAGATGGGTTTGAGAAATGGACTCCTCAGGCAATAGCAGCAGCAGAATCTACTTACTTTATGAGCAAATTTACGTCACAGATTCTGCAATGAATATTTAGATCAGCTGATTCAGAGAGTGCAGAGACGTCAAGAGAAACTGAAGGTTGGTGATGTGGTACTGGTCGAAAGTGACACGAAGAGGATCAACTGGCCACTTGGTGTTGCTCTGGAACTCTATCCTGAGGCAGATGGTTATGTAAGGGTAGGCAAAGTGAAGATAACGAGAGGGGAGAAGTTGTGGCCTGTGCAGCGGCTGTATACCTTAGAGGTGTCTGCAAATTTGGATAGAAGCTCCACTCTCGGAACAGGCTGCAGGACAACAGTCCAAAGCCACTGCCATTCTATCAGATACTGGATATCTTACCAGGGACTACTACTACTGCCAGGATAGGAAGACTAGTTAGAGTGGAAAATAGACTTCATGTTGTTGAGGAAGCTGTAATGGCATAGTTTTATGTAAGGTTTCCAATTCATTAAAAGGTTTCCATCTAGAACGTGTATTAATTTATAATTTAGTACCAAGTAAGAATTTGTACACACGGAAAACCATTTTCAGGGTTGCCAAGAGTGAAGTTCGAACCTACTGTCTCCCGAATACAAGCTGATAGCTATGTGACCCAAACCGTGCAGCCACCTGCTCAGTAGGCCTATTTCATTTTACAAGGAGTATAGTAAAAGGACTTTGCACTTCCGTTCACAGGCCGTGGGAATCTCCAAGCTAGTTCCACACGACTTGTGTCGAGCCTAGCGTGATAAGAAGTGTTGATAACTGAGGTAGCAGGATGTTTAGCTCTGTTGCTCAGTTTGCTAGTAACGATTGGACTTTTAATGTGTGTTGCAAGGTTATTATCACGATGGTTAAGGACACTACAGAACAGAGAATATTTTTTGACAGAGTGTTATTTGCACAAGAACAAACCAGTAAAAAGGTGCCTTCAAAAATTCCGCAGACAGTTTCCCGGTTCTACAGTACCATCAAAATGTTACGTGCATCAACTCGTTCACAAGTGGCATAATACTGGTTGTGTAACCAATAAGAAAAACAGCAAAGGAGAACAGCTCTCACACTAGAGAGGTTTAGAGATGGGAGTTACATAACGTAACATGATAGAGTATCCTATTCCATCAGTGTAAGCTGTTCCAGAAATAATATGTTCAACCGGAGACAGTAATACAAAAGGAACTCACGGAGCGAAATCAAGGGAATGGTAGGAGATCCTGATTGGCTAACAGATATTAGGAAGCAGAGCAGCTTGCTTTAAGGGCGCACTCCAGCAGAGGCGTGAACGAATATTTTATAACAATTTAGGGGCAGTACTGATATTTCTACCCTGTTACTTGCTGGCTGGTTACAGATATTCTTTAGTTATTCAAAGTACTTTACGCTAGGCTTACAGGTGGTGATACATACAGAAGCGTAGTTCGTTGAACTTTACATGTGATCTTTCCACTTTGCATCTCGTGTTTCAAGCCGTATTGTGGACAGAGAGCTAAAGACACTGATACGATTGACGTGGACAAAAACTCAATTAAAGGGAAACAGTTTCCTAGAAACGCGTTGTAAGAAGGGACAGAATAATAACAATAATAATAATAATAATAATAATAATAATAATAATAATAATAAAAGCCATCATAAGTGCCATCACGTGTATCTGTCCCTCCTGGAATTTTGTCATCGACTGCAACCTGCAAGGCAGTGCAGCAACAGCTGTTACCATAATTTTTACCAGTACAAAGGAAAAAGAATGATATGCCTATACAGAATAAGACGCTGGACAAGCCACTTACAGTTATTTGCTGCACATTCCCAACCTTCATCCTATGGCAGAAGACGATTTTGGTGACATTTATACTGGATTTCCACAGCGAGTTGGCTACACAGTTTGCGTCACATAGCTGTTAGCTTGTATTCTGAAGATGGTCGGTTCTAACCCCCCTGTCGGCAGCTCTAAAGCTGGTTTTTGGTGGTTTCTCATGTACACACCAAGCAAATGCTGGGACTGTTCCTCAGTTGAGGGCACAGTTGCTTCCATCCTAGTCCTGTCCTATCCCATCGTCACCATAAAATCAGTCTGTGTCAGTGCGACGTAAAAAAGAAAAAAAAGAGAGTTCTGGATTAAACTCTGCTTACGTTTGGCCTGTTATTCTGGCAGGTTTTGAAGTGTATATGACACTCGTTCATCAACATATTTTATAATGTCAGGTCCGAGTGTCTGTTCAAATACAGATCCTTGGACATCTAGGAATACACAGCGATTTTTACAAATGCAGGTTTCAAAGTATTAGTTTTTGGAGTGTATATGATTCACTGCAAAGATTTTCTATTGTTGCGGCCACCAAATTAGGCAAGTGAGGAAAACTGCGCTGACGTCAGATATGGGAATGGCGAAGCAACAGATGGTTGAAAGTCGCTTACCCTTGGGCACGGATTGGCAACGCTGATCGTGCAGTGTTGTCAAACTGAAGCCCATCCGCTCCAGGCCACCTTACCCAAGTTATTCCCTGTCAAGCAGCTGTTGAGTTCGCATCGTAAGGGCAGTTAAAGATGGATAGTGAATGTGAATTGATTTGGGCTCAAGTCAAGAGAGAAGTGGCAGAGAGGAACAAGACATTCAAAATAAAGGGCATATAAAAACTCACGTCAGAAGCCATCGACCGTGTAACTGCTGCAGATTGGGGAAAGTGCTTCAGTCGCGCGGAAGATGTTCAAACAGACGATTGGGCCAAGGAAATAGTAAGGGACAAAAGAAAAGACTATTGAGTGGGTATGTGGGAAGCTGGGAGTGAAATTTCTAGATCCTAATGGGTGGGTAGGAGATAGGGATCTGCGCTCAGATGGCCTTCATTTAAGCCGCAGTGGTACTTATAAGTTAGGAAATTTGTTTGGAAGGGTAATAGGGAGGTACATTCAGGGAAACGGGATGGCCTAGGGAGCGGTGTTAAGGGAACAGGGAACTGGAAATCAAGTAGGGATGACATAAAATTGTTAGTGTTGAACTGTAGAAGTATTGTAAGGAAAGGAATAGAATTAAGTAATTTAATAGATATATATTTACCAGATATTGTAATAGGAGTTGAATCATGGCTGAGAAATGATATAATGGATGCAGAAATTTTCTCACGGCACTGGAGTGTGTATCGTAGAGATAGGATAGGAAGGGTGGGAGGGGGAGTGTTCATTCTGGTGAAAGAAGAATTTGTAAGCTACGAAAAAGTTAAAGATGAGACACATGAAATTCTAGGTGTAAGGCTCATTTCTAAAGATAATAGGCAACTTGATATATTTGGAGTGTACAGATCGGGAAAGGGTAGCACTGACGCGGATTCAGAATTATTTGATAGGATAGTCAGCTATGTGGGAAATGACATGGAAAGAAATGTGATTGTAGCGGGAGATCTGAATTTGCCAGATGTCAATTGGGAAGGAAATGCGAACGACAGGAAGCATGACCAACAAATGGCAAATAAGTTAATATGGGAAGGACAGCTGATTCAGAAAGTGATGGAACCAACCAGAGGGAAAAATATCCTGGATGTGGTGCTGATAAAACCAGATGAGCTCTATAGGAAAACTGAAGTAATAGATGGTATTAGTGATCATGAAGCTGTTTTTGTGGTAGTTAAAAATAAATGTGATAGAAAGGAAGGTCTTAAAAGTAGGACTGTTAGGCAGTACCATATGGCTGATAAAGCAGGCATGAGGCAGTTTCTAAAAAGTAGCTATGATCGGTGGAAAACGGTAAATAAAAATGTAAACAGACTCTGGGATGGGTTTAAAGAAATTGTTGAGGAATGCGAAAACAGGTTTGTACCTTTAAAGGTGGTAAGGAATGGTAAAGACCCACCTTATTATAATAGAGAAATAAAGAGACTAAAAAGGAGGTGCAGACTGGAAAGAAATAGAGTTAGAAATGGCTGTGGAAGTAAGGAGAAATTGAAGGAATTTACTAGAAAATTGAATCTAGCAAAGAAGGCAGCTAAGGATAACATGATGGCAAGCATAATTGGCAGTCATACAAATTTTAGTGAAAAATGGAAGGGTATGTATAGGTATTTTAGGGCAGAAACAGGTTCCAAGAAGGACATTCCAGGAATAATTAATGAACAAGGGGAGTGTGTATGTGATGATCTTCAAAAGGCAGAAGTATTCAGCCAGCAGTATGTAAAGATTGTTGGTTATAAGGATGATGTCGAGATAGAGGAGGAGACTAAGGCCAAAGAAGTAATAAAATTTACGTATGATAACAATGACATTTACAATAAGATACAAAAGTTGAAAACTAGAAAAGCGGCTGGAATTGATCAGATTTCCGGGGATATACTAAAGACAATGGGTTGGGATATAGTACCATATCTGAAATACTTATTTGATTATTGTTTGGTCGGAGGAGCTATACCAGATGAATGGAGAGTTGCTATTGTAGCCCCGGTGTATAAAGGTAAGGGTGATAGACATAAAGCTGAAAATTACAGGCCAGTAAGTTTGACATGCATTGTATGTAAGCTTTGGGAAGGCATTCTTTCTGATTATATTAGAAATGTTTGTGAAATTAATAACTGGTTCGATAGAAGGCAATTCGGTTTTAGGAAGGGTTATTCCACTGAAGCTCAACTTGTAGGATTCCAGCAAGATATAGCAGATATCTTGGATTCTGGAGGTCAAATGGACTGTAGAGCGATTGACCTGTCTAAAGCATTTGATAGGGTGGATCATGGGAGACTACTGGCAAAAATGAGTGCAATTGGACTAGACAAAAGAGTGACTGAATGGACTGCTATATTTCTAGAAAATAGATATCAGAGAATTAGAGTAGGCAAAGCTTTATCTGACCCTGTAATAATTAAGAGGGGAATTCCTCAAGGCAGTATTATTGGACCTTTGTTTTCTTATATATATAAATTATATGAGTAAAGGAGTGGAATCGGAGGTAAGGCTTTTTGCGGATGATGTTATTCTCTATAGAGTGATAAATAAGTTACAAGATTGTGAGCAACTGCAATGTGACCTCGAAAATGTTGTGAGATGGACAGCAGGCAATGGTATGTTGATAAACGGGGTTAAAAGTCAGGTTGTGAGTTTCACAAATAGGAAAAGTCCTCTCAGTTTTAATTACTGCGTTGATGGGGTGAAAGTTCCTTTTGGGGATCATTGTAAGTATCTAGGTGTTAATATAAGGAAAGATCTTCATTGGGGTAATCACATAAATGAGATTGTAAATAAAGGTTATGAGGGTGTTTAGGGGTTGTAGTAAGGATGTAAAGGAGAGTGCATATAAGTCTCTGGTAAGACCCCAACTAGAGTATGGTTCCAGTGTATGGGACCCTCACCAGGATTACCTGATTCAAGAACTGGAAAAAATCCAAAGAAAAGCAGCTCGATTTGTTCTGGGTGATTTCCGACAAAAGAGTAGCGTTACAAAAATGTTGCAATGTTTGGGTTGGGATGAATTGAGAGAAAGAAGAAGAGCTGCTCGACTA
This sequence comes from Anabrus simplex, assembly GCF_040414725.1. NCBI lineage: Eukaryota > Metazoa > Arthropoda > Insecta > Orthoptera > Tettigoniidae > Anabrus > Anabrus simplex. The sequence continues at coordinate 879,910,067 of NC_090265.1, read as the reverse complement.
AGTGGTATGTATGTCTCAAGTGTTATTACAAGTAAGTGGTATGTTCCGAGCTGTCAGTGGAGAGATGGCGTGGAATGACATTAGTAGACGAATAAGTTTGAATGGCGTTTATAAAAGTAGGAAAGATCACAATATGAAGATAAAGTTGGAATTCAAGAGGACAAACTGGGGCAAATATTCATTTATAGGAAGGGGAGTTAGGGATTGGAATAACTTACCAAGGGAGATGTTCAATAAATTTCCAATTTCTTTGAAATCATTTAGGAAAAGGCTAGGAAAGCAACAGATAGGGAATCTGCCACCTGGGCGACTGCCCTAAATGCAGATCAGTATTGATTGATTGATTGATTGATTGATGAGTGATGACGGTGACTAAGACTGCCTTCAAGCCAGAAACTGATTCTTACTTCATTGTAAATTAATGTAAACCTATTATTTAAACTAGTTCTTTTCCTATATTACTCGGTACAATATTCAGTATTCAAATATTTATAATGTAATAAAACTGATATGGATTAATATGTAATCCGAAAGTATTTACGGGGTCCTGCAGCCTGTGCTGGTGCACGCGCCACTAACTGCCTCAGCTAGCGACATTTACATGATCCCTTTCCGGGCCATTTTCCAGGAAAATTACAAGACTCACGGAAATATGTTTCAGATAAAAAATATAAGTCAGGCGATTTTTTACATTTTCCCGCAGACGAAATTTTATTGGCTGAAGAAATAAAAACTTGGCCGCTTACTGAAATTTTCAATATATGATTCTACGGATTTAAACTTACTCATTCAAGATTTTATTTTTCATAATTATTTAAAGTGGTTTATATGGAAAATAGTTATACCACTGGAATCAACAGTCTTTTCTGAAGCTTGTAGTATAATTTGTTTTGAATCATTGTATGAAGTAACATCAGGAGCTTGAGAGAGAACAACTTGCCTCGCGCTCCGAGATGATGTGTTCAGTTAGACATTTCTTCGCCCGTTGCTACATAACCTTGGCAACAGCATAATTTCTCTTACCTGCCTAATTTTGTGGCCGCGACAATAGGAATAGTCAAGAATGTGAGTAACAAGCTGACGAAAGGGAGAGTGGGAAAGAAGAAAGGGAGATGAAGATGTAGTGTTGCTATTTACAAGTACTCACTAAGGTGCAGTTAGGGGCTGCAAGAGACAGTTATAGTGGATGTTCCTACCAAAAGTTGACCTGCAACTTGTACTATGTTACCGTACTTTTATATTCTAATGCTCCAACCTAACACTACACTGTAACGGATACACAGGAACGTGATACTGGAAAGTAAGCATTTGTCCCATCCCTAGAGAGGTTAGAAGATATACAGGCAAGACTGCAAGTCAGTCCACACAAGTCACTTTGGAAAGTAGCTCAGGAAACGGGTATTTCACATTCATCAGCTTGTAATGCAACAAAATTATTACATATACGATCTTACTGGACTCATTCAGTCCATAACGTACAACCTACAGATTTTATTGCAAGAATAAGATTTTGCAATTGGCTAATGAATAGTGTTCACGATGGTATAGTGGATCCAAACTTTCTTTTTATGAGTGACAAAGCATGTTACCATTTAAGTAGATATGTCCATTCACAGAACAACAAACTCTGGGATACAGAGAACCCGCACAGTTTACAGCTGAAACCTCTGCATGACGTGAAAGTGGGTGTATGGTGTGCAATTATTGCCCGGCGAATTATTTTTTTCAGGACACAATAACTTCTGACCGTTATATTCACAACATTCCCAAACCATTTTTTGCTGAACTGACTGAACGAGGAAAAAGATACGGCTCTTTTCAGCAAGATGGTGCAACAGCTCAAGCGGTGCATAGCTCTTTGTGAGGGTTGCAGGAAGTGTTCGATGATGATCAATGATCAGTAGAGGCTAATGGCCCCCTCGTTTGCCTGATTTAAGCATCTTCAACTTTTATCTATGGGAAAACCTCAAAGGAAATATTTACAGGAATAATCCTCAAACTGCAGAGGAATTTAAAAATCAAAATTAGGAACAGTGTGTATTCCATCAGTGTCCATGTACTGCAACGTGTGTTTTGAAATCTCATTACAAGATGTGAAGCTTGCATCACAGCTCAATTTCAACATCATCTGCAAATACTGGCGAGTTGAGTTTAAATTACTACTTGATTTATTTATTTGTCTTGAACATCTATAAATAGCTGGCAAGTTCAGTTCCGTTTAGTTTGTATTAATCATGCTGCTTCCTTGACAAGATCGGCTCGCCATTGCAAAACTGTGCTCACCGTCACCGCTTATCTGCGCTCCTATGTCTCGATACTCCACGATGAAGTCTTAAAATATACCGCATGTAGTATATTCCGTAGAGCTAACTACATTTTTTATATTCCGTAGAGCTAACTACATTTTTGAGTCTCGAGATGTAGCTTTTATGACAAGACTTAAAATGAGACATTACCGGTATACAGCCATTCACTCAAAGGAATAAAGACACAATTGCTGCTGTCAGTGAACCTCATACCTCTGAACGGGGTGTGGTGCCTGATTTACCACGAAGATTTATCGGAGTATGGTAACTTTTTTTTTTTTTACAAGTTGCTTTACGTCGCACCGACACAGATAGGTCTTATGGCGACGACGTGACAGGAAAGAGCTAGGAGTGGGAAGGAAGCGGCCATGGCCTTAATTGAAGTACAGCCCCATTTGCCTGGTGTAAAATGGGAAACCACGGAAAACTATCTTCAGGACTGCCGACAGAGGGGTTCGAACCCACTATCTCCCGAATACTAAATACTTGGCGCACGACTGCAGCTATCGAGCTCGGTATTGGAGTAACTATGAAGATCTCCTACTTCAAATGATAGAAGGAAGAGTTATAGTCCACCTCATAAAATTTCAGGTTCATAACAATGAGTCAATGTTCCTTGCCAAGATCGTCAAGTTACAGATTTAAAAAATGATTATATATATACATAATAACGTTCATTCTTTTTAAAACAGGCTGAAGGAAACATGGAAATTGTACACATTCATGAAAAAATTGCATTATACAGAGACGTGGAATCTGGTGAAGCCCCCAAAATGCAAGTTGCATTACCAAGCGCATTTTTATTCTGTATTTGGCATTTTCCGTTTCCTAACCTTACATAACCAAACTCAAACATTTTAAAAAACAATAATAATTCTACATACCATACGACGTATGCTACTTTCTGCTAGTTATAAAGTACAAACTAATTAATTTCCAGCTGATAATACGTTAATATACACCATGCCAGATAACCAACATATCCTACTTGTCAATCAAACATTAATGTGAAAGTATCACGTTTAGAACATGCAAAACAACACATTCGTCTAAATGCGTGTGAAATCTCGATTCGCGCCAAAGCTGTCATTGTATCATCGTCTTTGCTCATAACACAGCCATCTTGATGCGAAGGATCCAGTCGGCCGTGTGTCAGGCATATAGCACAACGAGTAGAAGAGAAAGTGTGGGCTCTTAAGAGCCCCATACATGCTCACACTTCTGGACTACTTATTTACCTGCACAGACTTGTCTGAGCTGAGCACTTTTCAGTGCTCGCTTTTTCTGTTTCAGGGTGAAGAAGTCGAACGAGAGGCGTGCGGACCCCAGGAACGTGTGGCATGCAGGAGACACCAGGCCAACAGCGGCGGACGACGACGAGATGGACTGGGACGCCTACAGGGACGGGTGCGACCCCCCTGACGGCTTCGAGTTCCGAGAGAGCTATGCTACCCCGGCGGACTCGGCTCTCCTCGTCTACTACCGGCCGGAGGAAGACGCAGCCAAAGAGTGGGACGGAGTCCTGAACCTCATGCGCCACCCCGTGTCCAAGGGGGCCAGGATCTCCCCTACGCAGAGCGTCGAGAGCTTCCTCCCGGGAGGCTTAATCATCAGGGACCCCAGGCAGGAGCTCCTGGATAATATCGCGAGAGATCTCTCTCAGATATACCAGGTCATCTGGCTACCAGGCAGGGAAGACGCACCAGGGATGTTCGACGCCTACATATGGAGGCCCAGTACCAGCACGGCCGCCATCCAGACGGACAGGAGGGACCGATGGACGAGGAATAAGGCGGTTAATACCGACTTAGTCCTCCCGTCCACGCCGGAGACCAGCGACGCCACCACGGAGGTGGAGCATGCCACCCCCTGGAACCGCGACTATGCGACCCAGGCTAAGCGGCTCGGAACTGAGAAGTGGACGCAGACCGCTCCTCCAAGGGCCACCTCCACGAAGTGGTCGCAGACCCAGGCTTAGGCCTCTCGTCCTTTGGATGCGTAATCATGCGACAAGTAGCGATGAAGTGTCGTCTGTATACGCACGACAACGCAGGACTGTTCCAAACAGATGGAGAGGGGTGGGAGCTCGTCCACTGGAAGCGGGTTGGTAGTACGTACACGTGCGACGCCGCATGTCATCCAGTCCAGTTTGGATTTTCCGTGCGACAACACACGACAGCAATGGATTGTGAGAAACTAATTAATTAAATTCAAGAAAGGAAATGTCTGTGGGACCAGAAGGAGCCTCAGTATCACATGAGGAATGTGCAATTGAAGTTGTGGAAGGAAGTTGCACTTGAAATGGAAGAATCAGGTACATTATATTATGTAATTACCATGTTATTAATTTCATATTTATATTTATTTACATTATTATGTTTATATTTAACAACTCTGATTCAAGTAGGCTTACAGTTGCGATCATATATTTACGACCTCAGATTAACAGTTTTTGTTAACATTCATGATCATTATGGGTTATTAGCAAAATAGGTCTTTAATTTTTCCCTCACATCAGTAGCTTTAAGACTGCTCCTATTCTCACCCCTGCTAGCAAACCTAGAGTGGTTGTTAGTCGATTCTATTGAAGGATGTATTTCTGGTGAGCCTTCTCTGTCTATTATCACATTGTGTAATAAACAAATACATTTCACAATGTTTTCTGCTCTCTCGGGGGTAACTTCTATTGCTTTATTAATATGCGCCATTTATTGCTTATTATACCGAAGGCACACTCGACCACTTGTCTTGCATGCGATAAACGTTTATTAAACATGTCTTGTTCGGGTGTTAAATGTCTCATAGGATAAGGGCGCATCAAATAGGGCTTCAGGGGATATCCTCCGTCCCCTATCAGAAAATGTGGTACAGTTACATCACTACCAGGAAGTTCTTTCAAGCATTTCACCTTTAACGCACCATGTTCCAGCTGTTTATTCAAGTTTGAGTACCCGAAAATCCCACTATCACTCTGTTTCCCATAGACCCCTATATCAATACAAATGAATTTGTAGTCTGCTCCTACCACTGCTTGCAGTACGATAGAGAAAAATGTTTTGTAGTTGTAATACATACTTCCAGATTGCTTCGGACACTTAATTCTTATGTGTTTACCGTCTATACACCCAACACAATTAGGACATTTCCATTTTCTCCAAAACTGTGATTCAATCTCATCAATTTGCTCGCCAGAAGGGAATGGGATATGGTCACTGTGTAATGTTTCCCATAACACAGAACACGTTTCGTGAATAATTCTTCCGACTGTAGCATCTGATATCCGATAAGAATAACCCAGTGCTTTGAAAGATGAACCAGTTGCTAAGTACCTGCAAAATACAAAGCACGTGGTTATGTTGTAATAAAATGCATCCACAGTGAGCTAGTTACAACATAATTTAATTAAAAACTTAACGGCTATTATTTAAAAATTAGTATGTTCAATGTTTTCATTAGATTTTTGTGATTCAATGAAATTAAGTTATTTGATTTTATTTCTGTCGATGATTAGCATAGAAAGTTTGAATTGTAGTAAAGTAAATTTCAGGACCTCAAAGGATCTGTTACAACAGTTCCTTACCTTTTCACTTGACCGTTGTATAATTTCGCTGCGTTTTCCTTTCTATTGCAGTTGAGGAACTTAAGAAAAGATGGAGGAATCTCAGGGATTCGTTTAGGAGAGAATTGAAAAAAATGAACGAAACAAAATCTGGCAGTGGTAGAGAATCGTCAAATACATGGGCTTTCTTCAACCAAATGAGTTTTCTTACTGATACTATGCAACCAAAAAGCATGCAAAGCAGCGTTCCTGATATTACAAACAACACAATAGATGAAATGTTCGATGGTCCTAGTACCTCCAATACAGCCCATACAGACTCAAATCAGGATGATAATGCACAACCGGATGCCAATGATCGCGAAGGGGAATGTTCACAATCGAGTAAAGAAACAACCAAAATTACAGGAAATAGAACATTTCAGAGCCCTCGTAAGAAGAAGAATAAAAAATTAATTATGACGAAAAACTTCTTGAGATTGAAAACAAGAAAGTGTCCTTCTTTCAGACAAGAGCACAAAATGATGGAGACAGTGACTACCAGTTTTTGGTTAGTCTTCTCCCATATTTACGTGAAGTACCACCGGAAAACAAGTTACGTACACGGATGGAATTAATGAATGTTCTCTTGGTAGAACAGGCAGAAAGACAGAGACGTAATCAATCTTCAACAGGTTCATCATCTCAATCTTCGTATTGTCAAATGAATGATATCACTTTCACTGATTCTAGCACTGCTTCGTACTATGAGAATTTTGATCCTAGGCAATAGGGCATAGGTTTTTTCAACTGTTTATTTTTCAGTGACATGCTTTCTTAATTAATGTATTAGTTATCGCATTAATTGTATTTTGTAATGATTTAGTGTATGATTCCGATTTGTAATACAGGTACTTACTTTTCTCCTGTCTTGTATAAATACTTTTAAATTATCCCTACCTTAATGTTAGTGCTAGACGTTCTGCGGGTGCAATGGTGTCCCTGAAGTTACTGTGCTTCTGCAGACGATCCTCCACCTTGGATAATATTGTACCCTTTAGGTCCATATTGAGGGATACCTACCTTCCTTACCTATCAGCAAAGTTCATGAGATCTGTCTCTTGGGTCGTTTCGGGTTCTTCGTCACTTGCTGAGGTAAAGGTAGGGTTCATTAATTCTAATCTATCTACTGGAATGAAAGGTCTGTTTAAAAGATTCCTATTTATTCAGGAAATTCTGAAGCAATCTGTCACTGGTATCATAGAAGTCAACTGTATCCACTGGACACCACAATCATTTTTACATAATGGTCAGAACACTGGTGTGAGACTTTAACGTAACTGCCTGATGGGCATTCTTACTAGAAACCATTATCTCAATTATTAATCATTTAAGAAAGGAAAGTCTGGAAATCCTTAAATCGGCTTCCATGTGAGACCACATGTACCATCATAGTGATTCGTTATGGTCCAGCCCTCGTAACACGAACTCTGGACTCTGGTTATAATTAAGGCCGTCCAATCGGTGTGTGCCACACAGTGGTTCTACGGCATGGACCCTTAATTGAATCGATGTGACCTGCGTCTATGTCATGGACCGACATCTAATCTTCTAAGTTACTTTAAAGTCATTGTGGATGATGACCGCAAGGAAATGATGCTACAATGGCATATGGCCCTAATCTAAGTCACTGAGGTTGATGACCCCCTGACCATCCAAGTTTCTAAGCTGAAGGCTAAACACAATTAAGTTACATCGGTTGATGACCAAAGTTCCACTTTACTATCCCCAGCACATTCACTGCTCAATCAATCAAAGTTCAATAATTACAACAATAGCAATGCTCACAAACTTTGTGGCAGTAAAATCCATTTCCTTCGGATATGTCCCTTTAATCTTTACTTTATTTTTAATATTCCCCAGACAACAAACTAAAATTTCCAGAATGCATCTCCAAGTTATTCGCTTGATTAAAGTTATTTCAAAATGCGGTTTCACTGAATTTAATAATTTAATAAATTTAAATGATTTAACGAAACATTAACAAACAACAAATTTTATCTCCGCGGACTCTGGTTTCCTCACAAATTTCTACGCAGCTGTGATGTAAAATTCAATATTGCGATGTTTATCTGGCTGGAAAAGAATTTGTTACATCATTCATGTCCAGCTATATATCTCATCTCGTGATATCACACTTTAAAATTCAATATAATCCTAACCGTTATTAACACTTGGATATCCTAATAATCTACGTACAAACCAAACAACTCGCCATATAATTACGATGTCATATCTCGTCATTACCATTATGAATTTTGCACACCCCTCACAGACAAATTGATCATCACGACCATCGCTCTATATTTTGGACAACCCTGAAATTGGGTTACTCTGTTCCTTATACTCAAAGTTCGTGATTTCAAATGTTCATTACGTCCCCAATTACAGTATTTCACAATACTTAGATCATTACCGGCTATGAATTTTCAACTAAATCCAGCATTTTAACGTTTTCCCTGGCCGAGAATTACAGTACAATCTCGACTCCACTCCTATTCCCGTTATTATCCCCGCTGTCCGCTTAGGTCTCTCACCCCAAGTTCGCTTGGCAGTTACATAAACCACCCGGTTCGTTCTACCTGACTGACTTCTCAAAATGCTCCCTTTAAACTCTGCCGACATGATTAAACAAATACGATATTCTAACCAACAAAATGCACAGATATGCTTCAAGATGCCCACACTAATTATACGCGTCGCCAATTATACCGCTACGGATTTCTATGAATTTCTTTCCATTCTCAACATTATAAATATTCCTCGGGCTATCATATCCCGGCTTCAATGACAGGACTCTAACCTGATTCGCACATCTCATCTCAACTCATATAAAACCTTCCTCGGGCTTCAGTGTCCCGGCTTCAATGACAGGTCCAACCTGATTCACAAAACTAACCTCTGTTTCCCAGCTCCACAATTATCATCGACCAAGAACTGGAATAAAATCCCCACTAGAAATCCCAACATCTAATATCGCACAATGCATTACTCATGAATAACTTCGCATAAATGATATCGTATTTAATAACTTGATTTTTACGAGAAATGACTGAAACATTCTACTAGATCTTTTATTTGTCAGTCAGACACAGTTTAAAATGGGCATTAAATAAAAACGTTTCTCTCCGTGACCAAATTCATCCCCTAGGTTCTCACCCGACAGCGCGCTTCCACTCGATTGAAAATGAGTAACCATGGATTATTATTATTAACGTCAAATTGCAGACAGAAGAATTTTACATCGAATGAACATCTTACTTCGACATCACAAAATACAGGCAGTACACTCACACGGATGACGATCTACATTGGACGTGATATCACTTCAGAACCCTATTCAATAACTTTTTACAACATTATACGGCCCTCGCAAGACTTCAAAAATTTATCCAAGTGGAAAATAAAACAAATGACTCTTTTAGTCGTACTCTCACATTTACAAAACTTAGTAGGGCGACCACTGCGTCGTATATCCCCATGCAAATACACTTTTAGAAATCACGAGACGAGATATAAGAGGTAGTAAGATGGAAAGCCACCTACCTCATGTCGTCACGCCAGTATTCGTCTTAGGGCTCACCTGTGACCCTGGCATTTTATTTAGCCATCTTTACATTCATGGCTGTACATCTCATTATGTTTCTTCAGGTTTCCTGGAATAAAGCATAAAAAAAAAGAAATACCCTTCACTTGTTTGCGGAGCGCACACGATGGATTGTAATTATTCCCGCACACGAATTACTTAATCACATTAGAATATTTCAGTACTTTGACCGTCCTATCTGGTACGATTATTTCACTCAAGAAAACTATCTCCTCGTGGAGTCAAGACTTAGCCGCAATGGCTAAAATCTGCAGTCGAACTCAGTCTACTTTCGTGGGTTTGATTTCGCAGAGCAGCTCAACAATTTTTCGTCCGCTTTGTATCACAAATGCCGGAGAAGGAAGCTTCGTCATGGCGTCCCTTCATATTTATAGCAGTTACCCCCTCTCTTCGGATCTCTCCCTTTGCCGCCAAGAAAAATTTTATAAATTTTCTGACTTACCTAAACTGTAATTTCAAGAGTTTTGAAAGTGACTACATGCTTGCTACATTTCTGGCGGTAGTGCTCATGGACATTTAAAAATTTTACGGGTTCGATTTGTGAGATGATTGACCTCCTTTGATAGGCACTATATTTTTTTGACTTGGCGTGGTCACGCCGTGTACACGCGCTTTGAAATAGTTCATAAAAATGACTTGAGATTCTTCCGCCGTCGACACGTGTGGTTGACGTCACGTACCCCATAGCGTGGGACCGAAGGTAATCACCCCCTCGTCACGTGTCAAATCCATGCTATCAAGAATCCAACTTTAAATTATTTTGTTACATTATGCATAATGTTCTTAGGGCACAAAGGTCATGGGTTCAATATGTACTGAAAAGTTTCTTTCCTCATCCGAAAATAACCAAAATGTTCAGCTTCATTAACCTGAAGATCGTCATATAAGTGGGAAAATTTACCAAATCGACTCCTTTTGCTTAAAATTTCATTTACCCACTCCTTTTTCCTCTTTCGGGCTCTTCGCCTCGCAAGCAAAGGCATCTCCAAAGCATACAGTAAAAATGCATCATCATGGAAGGCCATGATCACATCACATAGCTAAGATTGACTCCGCTGCTCTCAGGCGAAAAACGCGTGCAAAGGACGATGATGCACTGTCGTACGACACTGGACTGCTTCACGTCGCGCGTACACGCTCAACGTCGCAGTCGCAGATATACGCATCCAGTGGACGAGAAGCCTTACCAGGAAGGGCCTGTCACCCGGGCGCAATCCAGGAAGGCATCCCTGATGGCGGATGGCAGCACAGCAGTGGAAAAGGACGCCCCATGGCGTTCGGAGGCTGCTACCCAGGCCCAGCCTGCCATCGTGTCTGACGAGCTGCAGACCTCGATGTGCGCCCCCCAGGACCGGGAACGCAGTCGAGCGTTAGCACCGACCGAGGCCGCTGCCGCCAGCCAGGAGAAGGAGGAAGACGGCGACGCAGCGGAGCCATCAGCTACCCCGGGGTCACCAGGCCGGGAGAAGGGCCACCAGGACGAGGCCTCTTCCCCTGCCGAGAAGAAACCCCCGGGAAGAGGAAGAAGAAGACGACGCCGGACCATGAAGCAGAAGGCGACGCCGGCCCATCAGGAGAGGGCTGCCCAGCCGCAACCCAAGACTGCTCCCAGGACAGCAGCCAACCGAGGAGCCAATCAGGAGAGGACCTCAGCGGGTAGCGGCAGTCAGGTGAGAGTAAAACGTCCCCCTCAGCAGCTCTTGCAGTGTTTCCGCTGTCTGAGGTGGGGCCACCGCCAGGTCAGCTGTAGGCTCGAGGTGAGGTGCAACCGCTGTGGTGGTGATCACCACTACACGGCCTGCGCAGCACTTAGGGAGGCGCCGGTGTGCACCAACTGCTCGGGGGGCCACCCGGCCTCCCATCGCAGTTGCCCTGTCTACCGGGCCATGGCGCGGGCAGAGAGGAAGGAGGCCCGACCCCATGACCCACCCCCTTCCAGGAGGCCCCCGCCTCGGCGGGCTTGGCCTCATTCTCCGGGATCGGAGACTGGGTACGAGGTACCCCAAGGAAGTGGAGCCGTGCGACAGGCCCTAGTGGTACTCGACGCATGGCTCCGCAGCCGGCAAGGACCGCGCTAGCCACAGCAGTGCCCAGACGGACTGATCCCCAGGCGATGGAATGGCAAGGAATTGGGTTTATGTTTTGTGCATGCTACCTGTTCCTAACACAACCTCTGGTCTTTTTCCAGCCCACATCCTTGCATGTGCTATCAAAAGATGTCAGGTTTTACATGTAGGCTCTTTCTTCTTTCTGCCTATATGGTTTTTCCCTGACCCTTCAATACCATACTTCAATACCGTATACCTAACACAATCTCGCCTGGTAACGTGTCTGACATGGAAACAGGCAGATACTCCTTGTACCACTTCCCACTCTACCCAGCTATCTCTTTTCTTCTTAGAAATTAATAGCATGTCGGAGGCCATGTAGATTTAGTCGATGGTCACGGAGGGGGAGCGGGCTACGGGGGCCCCCCGTATTAAAAAAAATAAAAAAAGCCTCTGTGAGGTAAGTCGGAAGTATGCAGTTGCCCACACATGCTCATGATTATTTACCGAGGAGGTGAATACGACGCGTTCAGCTGTTTTCTGTTTAAGATTATGCACTTCGGATGGTTGAAAAATATATACGGATTGAAATTAATTAGATAGTCGGTATAGAAGATGAGTTATTATTTGGATATAATGTAGCGCTCTGACGAAGAAGACGCGCAAAAAATTATTTCAGTTTTCTTATTTGTAGGTTACCACGTTTACATTTATTGCCGCAACTCTGAGATAGCGCTTTCGTCGCAAAGTCTCCAGCTGAATTCAAGCAGTGCCAGAATGTCGGAGACTTGCCTGCAGACTTTTTGTCGGGAGACTTATCGGCCATACACACCTACTTATTCTCTTTGATACACACAGTGACATGTCTGAAGAGACTGGTTTGCACAGACTTACCTCTTTTCTCTTATATGATCCTTGCCTCCGACTAAGTCTGCGCGTGTATGGGGCCCTTAAGCATCCAGAAGAAGAATAAGACCATTCAACTGAAGCAGATCGCTGATAGTGTTCGCTGTTCTTGCCTGGTGCTGAACTGTTCGGAGTGTGTGAAGCGACTACGTCCTGTCACTGGCTACCTATAGATAAGTAATAGAGTGCATAGTTTTAAGGGATGTCTCTAGATAGTGGAGGTGGTGGTTTGGGTAGGCCTCCAGATTCGATTCCGGTATCGAAAGAAAACCTAATACTGGAACAAGTTTCTTTAGAAGGGATGATTGTGGATAAAGATATACCTAATCAAGAAGTTATGGATAGAGACAGAGTTACAACTCCTAACACTAATAATAATTCAGTGTCTCACAATGATAAACCCAACACTTATTCAGACATGCACATAGGGCCGTATATTGTCTATGTCGAATCGGATGATCCTGAAAAAAAATAGGATACCTACACCCGATGGCTTTAGGCAGACTTTTTTATGAACGGCAGATTCCCAACATCAAAGCCATTCATAAAAAGGGCAGAAATCGAATTCAAATTACTTTTAGCACTCGAAAGGATGCCAATCATTTTCTTTCCAACCCGATTCTTGAAGAGAAACGCTTGAAGGCATTTGTACCTTCCTCAAATATCCACAGAGTTGGTCTGGTGCGGGGGGTAGATACAACTATATCAGAGACTGAACTATTAAAGTACATTGATTCACCATACCCAGTGATCAAGGTTCAAAAAATGAATCGCAGATCGTCCAAAGAGGGTAAGACCGAATACATCCCTACCGGTACGGTAAAGGTCATCTTTCAATCTCTACAACTACCAAAGACCGTTTCCATCTTTAATGTCATTCTGGAAGTCCAAGCATTCATTTTTGCACCCCTCATTTGTCGTAAATGCCAACGATATGGCCATCCATCGACAAATTGCAGAGCTAGGGAACCTCGCTGCGGGAAATGTGCATTAACTCATAACACCCAGGAGTGTACACAGACATTGGTGAAATGCATCCATTGTGACGGAAATCATCCGGCAGGGGATGAAAGGTGTACCGAACATCAGAGACAGAAGGAAATTAAACGGATCATGAGTGTTGAGAATAAGTCCTTCTTGGAAGTAAACAATTATTTTGCTCCTTTGGAACAGGATTTTATTCCTTTAACATTACCGCAACATTTCCCCTCGTTGGTACCTTCTTCTAGTACGTCTGACCCATTAACCCCTCGTAAAAGGAAGTTTTCTGCTATTGTAACTAGCCCACCCCGAAAACCATGTAGACCAGGTTTCGATAGAAGTAACTACATGAATTTGATAAGGGACCCTTCACGAGACCAACAATCGATTCCGGCAATCAGATCTCAGTTACTTTCTAACTCTGGGAATGTACCCCAAATTCATAGTTCTACTAGTACAGACCAAGTCCGTTCTGGGAACTGTGTTCCTGAGGCTTCTGTCTCTAAGAAGGGTGAATCTTCTAATGTACGCATTCAGTCTGAGGGGAAATTTAAAGAATTATCGAAAAAATTTGACTTCATAATGAATCAAATGGGACAAGATGTTCAGTGGCGTCATTTACTTAAAGTTTTACTCGATGAAGTTATTACTCTATTAACACATCATTAAAAATGAGAATTTTGCAGTGGAACTGTCGGAGTATTTTAAACAAGAAACACGAGTTAATTCAGATTATACAAGTTTTTGATCCACAAATCGTTATCCTTAGTGAAACATGGCTCAAACGAAACTATCACTTCCGAGTCACTGGTTTCAATGTCATACGTTTAGATGGTTATGTTGCGCATGGTGTGTGTATCCTTATTAAAAATAGTATCGATTTCCAAGTCAGAGAGATCAAATACGACATTCCCAATGTTCAAACAATCGCAATTACTATCAATAATTTAACCGTAGTTTCCTTATATTGTCCTCCTAAAATTAGACCGACATATGACCAATGGAAGAATTTCTTCGCACAATTCCACACGTCCACTATTATTGGGGGCGATTACAATGCCCATAATCCAATTTGGGGAAGTGTTTCTTGCTGCAAAAAAGGCCGGGATATCGAGAACATCATAAATAAATCCCCTCTTACAATTTTGAATGATGGATCACCAACAAGGATCACTGCGCCCAATACTAATCCCAGTGCTGTCGATCTGACTATTGCAACTATTGATTTGGCTCATAAGCTTTTGTGGCAAACAGGGAATGATACCCACCAAAGTGATCATTTTCCTATTTTTATTACTATCACATCAACCGAGCTCCGAAAGCCACAAAAAATTCCGAAGAGTGTACGACAAATGAAACATATGGATACTTCCTTATTTCAAAGGTATATTCAGGATAACTTGTCCCTTGTCGATAACGAAGGGAATAATGATCAATACCAGACATTACTAAATATTATAACGCTGTATTTAGACACGTACCATCCACCTGAAATGAAATACTCGTCTCAATATTCCCCACACGTTCGATGGTGGGATGAAGAATGTTCGGCATGTGTACAGCGTCGAAAAAATGCTTTAAGGAAATTCCGGCATGACGGGACAATGGCGTCTTATCTTCAATACAAGAAAATAGCCGCCCAGATCCAAAAATTATTCAATGAGAAACGCCGATTGGCTTGGAAAATGTTCACAACTTCATTAAATAGGCAAACTCCTCTTCAAGACGTCTGGTCTGCAATTCGAAATTTATGCAACTCCAACCGCAATAATCCACCCCATAACGACTGGGATAGTACGACTCTCCTTCAATTTTATCAAACTCTAACTCCTGATTATGTCGTACCTCAGCTCCAATATCCGCTAACTGGTATTACGCATAAATTTCAAACCTTGCTGCGACCTATCATCCCATCGGAATTCGATGTTGCTTTATATCATACGAAAACCACTTCCCCAGGAATGGATTATATATCCTATCATATGCTTAAAAGTTTACCCCCACAAGCTAAGAATATCCTCCTTCACAAATTTGAATATATCTTGGAATCTGGTACTATACCTATGGAGTGGAACTATTTCGTATTAGTACCTATCAAGGAACCTGGTAAACCGAAATATGATCCAACTAGTTACAGAGGAATTTGTCTAAGTTCTTGTATTCGGAAACTGTTTCAAAAGATCTTACTCAACAGAATAATGTGGGCTCTAGAATATTATGAATTACTACCGAAGTACTAGTTTGCATTCCTCAAAGACCGCAGCACGACAGATGCTTTGAATATCTTATTAGTCGATATATTGTTAGCAAAATCCAGAAAACAACACGTTATGGCTGCCTTTTTAGATATTAAAGGTGCTTATGACAATGTTCATATTCCCATCCTACTCCAGAAACTAAGTACTATGGATTTTCCTTCCACGTTGCTTAATATCTTAGGACAATTATATACGTATCGACGCGTAAGTCTCCCTCAAATCGCTCATCAAAGCAATTGCCGCTCTGTATCCGTTGGGCTTCCACAAGGGGACATTTTAAGTCCGATTATGTATATGTTGTATACTGCGGATCTTGAAAAGGAAATTGTAAAAACGGCTCGGATACTGCAATATGCCGATGATATAGTAATCTACTGCACTCAAAATACCATAGAAGAATGTCGTCTTACTCTAGAGAAGACTTTAGAATTCCTGCAGACGTGGATGATACAAAATGGTTTAGAGATAGCACCGGCAAAAAGTTCAATTCTCATATTTACCCACAAACGTATATATGATAAGTCTCCCATTAGATGCGGTGAACAGGAAATCTCCGTCAAAGAAACCGTTAAGTATCTAGGGGTAACGATTGATAATAAACTATTGTGGAAAAATCATATTACAGAGATCTGTCGCAAAACGGAACAAAAGCTACATGTATTAAGATCCTTAACGAACAGAACCTGGGGAGCTGACCCAGCTACCCTGTTAACTGTATATAAAAACATTATCAGGTCTGTTTTTGACTATGGTAGTCAGTTTATAGATATGGCTTCGTTGGATCAAAAACAGCGATTAGACAAAATACAGTACAAAGCTGCTCGACTGATTACAGGTTCAATGAATTCGACTCCTACAAATGCTTTACTAGCTGAAATTACCGAACCACCGTTACATTTACGACGCAAACATGTCGCTACTAAATATCTTCTCAAGAAAATGGCCCGATATCATCATCCGATTCTTCCCAAGCTGCAGTTATTATCTGAATATTTTGGAAATGGACCTGTAGTACAACACAAATATCCGGCACTCCTGTGGGCTTATGTTCAGTTTATATATTTACGACCTCAGGTTGTTCAAACAAGAACGCACCCTAAGTACTCTATCATGTTTCCTGCGACTATACAGTTACCTAATATCATCCGTACAAAATTCGATGATTCCAGTATCTCCGAGAATTTAAACAGACTGATAGCAACTAAGTCATTCAAAATTATTATAGATCAATATAATCAATACATTCCATTTTATACTGACGGATCAAAACATCAAGACACATCCGACGTAGGAGCTGCTTTTTATTCCCCTCTGCTGCAATTATCTAAACAATTAATCTTACCCCAATACGCATCCATCTACACAGCTGAAATATTTGCAGTTCGTCAAGTGTTACTATATATTAAACATTCTACGATCCAAAAGGCCCTCATCTGTACAGATTCTCTCAGTGTTCTTCAAGCATTAGAAAATCCTACAAAGGCGGACAATTGGTATATAGAAAATCTACGACAACTCTTGTATGATCTAACTATACTAAATCGTTCCGTATTATTTACATGGGTGCCAGGACATTCTGGCATAACAGGCAATGACATGGCCGATAAACTGGCCAATGAGGCAGCTGATGGACGAGGACTACGCTACCATATTGCACTCCCACACAATGATGTATGGACAATTTGTCAGAAATTTCTCCGAGAAAAGTGGAACGAACATTGGCGTCAATCTGCACAATTTAAAGGTACACATTTCTACAATATTCAAAATAACATTGCTATTAAACCATGGTTCGCAAAAGGCAAGTACACTCGACGTCATATCACTACTCTAGTCAGACTTCGCTTGAATCATGCCTGTACACCGGAACATCTGTATCGTTTAAAGATTAAGGAAAACAACTTGTGTAATTGTGGTCACTATGTCGGCACTATAAATCATATTTTGTTTCAATGTGAGAAATATCCCCGACAGCAACAACATCTCATTTCCACTTTACTATCACTCGGATTTCAACTTCCTCTCACTATTTCTTGTTTAGTATACCATCCGACAGTTCGCTTAGCTGAGTTACTGACTAACTTTTTTCACGCATGTAATATCCTGCTTTAATCTGTACGATCCTGCCTCCCTTATTTGTGATCTGGTCATGTATGTCTATAGTAGTAAATCGCCGTGATAGATCACACTGGCGTGAAGATGTAGAACCCTGTGTCCCCGTGCTAAATCCCTGCAACCTAACACATGTCAACTTGTTCTGTTGTACATATCTGTAGTATTAGACGCCTCAACTATTCCTCATGTCTCTTTCCTACACAACCTCTCTCAATACACTAGTGTGTTCTTCCGTTTCCCACTACCCTCAAATCTATCCCTTTTTGTAACAGACACTTTGATTGTTGAAGTTTAAAACAACCCAGTGACTGGACGTAGTGCGCTGCGCAGAGTCCAAGAACAAACAAAGAAGAAGAAGAAGAAGAAGAAGAAGAAGAAGAAGAAGAAGAAGAAGAAGAAGAGATCAAATCTCAGGCACTGAGTGTTAATGGTAGTATTGGAACTGGGTGGTAAATACCGAGCCCAACCAAATATCAAGAAGGAAGAAGAAGGAAAGAGTGTTATGGTACCGTAGTTTTAAAATGTGGTATATTTTCGACATTTCTCTTAAAGCCGTGTTCTGTGGCAAAAGAAAGGAATACAGTTCGACGAATGCTTAAAATATAGTTCTCCATCTCATCTTGAAATGCAGTACCGGTAACATTTTATGTTGAGAAATTGTATTTAACTGTGGACTCCCACGATAGTTCTATCCAACAACATTATGGAAAATCTGCGATCAGGTGTAAGTAATTTTGCGTGCTCTCAGATGTGTATTTTTAGTATTATTAACGTAGTAGTGTGAAAAGGTCTCTTTCTGCTTTTCGTGTCATGGAATGAATTTTATTAGAATGTGGATTTAACTTAATGATAACACTGAGGCATGAACATTCTTAATGTTATGTATTTCACACAATTTTAAGTGAGCATTCTCGTAACCAACGATGGGTGCCGGATTTACTCTTTTCTACCAAAGATTTGCAGGGATTAGATCCTGCAATCTTTGGCATTAGAGGCAGGTGTCTATTTGTAATATTTGTAGAACTGCTGACCACTCGAGAACTGAAAGTAGAGAAGTAGGTCTAAATATGGGCTATCACTTTATTTTTTGGATTTACAGTTAAATCTTTTCAGAATTGTCTAGATTCGGCACAGTAAAGCATAGCCTATTTGTAACATCTTAAGTGCACTTCAGATAGCCTACATGCAAAAGAGAAAAAAATTAAAATTGAAGTGCATAGATACCGGTACTAAACAAAACCTACATATAGTTCAACAAAAATTTAAGCATTAGGCATATATTTTTAGATCAAAGTATTTGACAACCTGAATTAAATTATTCAGATTTTATCATAGGTGTTTATAGTCTATTTATGGCAGTTACAAATGTATACTTCCTTTCCGCAGACGCTTCGCGAAATAGAGG
The DNA here is from genome assembly GCF_040414725.1 of Anabrus simplex. NCBI lineage: Eukaryota > Metazoa > Arthropoda > Insecta > Orthoptera > Tettigoniidae > Anabrus > Anabrus simplex. The sequence continues at coordinate 879,890,843 of NC_090265.1, read as the reverse complement.
TTAGATATTCAACATAGGGTGACTCGGATGACGGTTATGTAAACAAAAGGTATCTAGGAAATGTCCCTGTAATATTTGTCCCAAATGGAAGTTGATTATTGCTTTTACTCAAATAAAGTGTAAAATCTGCGGTAATTAAGAAATACCGTCGTTACTAGAGAAATATGTATATGTACTTACGGGCTGTAGACAGGACTCCCTTATGTTGCATGCCGCTGCTCGTGCCGTTTTTTGTTTCATTCTTGAGCTCCAGGGCTAGCACCAACGCATGGGTTGTCCATATGACTAGTGCGGGCAGTTCAAACAGCAAAATAGCATGATCCCTGGGCACAAAGTGAATGAGCAACATGAAGAAAAGGACACCTAATTAAATCAAACATTGTCAAGCAAAGTCATTTTTTAAGAAGCCTTTCTCGTGGACAGTTGAGATTTTCTTCTGATGACGCAGAGCACAGTTCTCTGCGAAACGTGAAGAATTTCACCTTATTTTCTTGACACGGCATAAGCCGAAAAGCCTATTCAGTATCATGTCTAAATGAAACGACTTCAGTGAGCAAAGACATCACACACTAAAGTGTTAGACAAACAAAACACTTTGCAAGTAATAAACTGTGTATGAATGTATCGGGATCCCGATGACAATCGATTTTGAGGCTGAGAGATAGGCTGACGATGCCCACAACAAGGGCGAAACGTCCCAATTTAAGTGTCATGTATTATAAACATTCTCACGGATGTATTGTTTTGAATACACGGAAGCGCTGCGACGTAGCAGAAAAAAATAGTTGTAAGGTAGTATATTATTCCCTACAGTAAAATATTTCGTACTATTTCTTAATTTACCGCAGATTTTACACTTTATTTGAGTAAAAGCAATTATCTTCCATTTCGGACAAATATTACAGTGACATTTCCTAGATACCTTTCGTTTATATAACCAAGAATAAAACAGTGTCTGTGTTATTACTCTAATTTATTTCAGGATGACCCAATAAATGTACACACACAAATATACACATGCAATTCTATTCAACCATGAATGGCCACTCTTATTAATTTCTGTCTATTTACGAGTCTCTGCTATTCTTGCATAGCTGTCAGTCCAGCTCATTACAACTTGAGGGAGCTTTAAAACCTGATTTACAGGCGTTTCACTTGCATTCACCAGTCAAGTCACTCCACACAGCAACTGCGAGCAGACTGCTAGATTTGAGTGCACAGCTACTCACCACACAACACACGATGGCTGTTCTTTGATTCGACTCTAGCGACAGTCCAGTTATTTACACAATCAAATACAGAGAACAAATAAACAGCAACAGCTCAACAGTGTTATAAACAGCAGGGTATTACTCCTCACAACGATTATTAATGTACTTCCAATTACACTAACGATAGCTGCTCTAATCGCTAACTCTTGATGATCCGCAGTCCACAGAAGTTCACACACACGGTACTCTAGGCTCAGTTCCAATTACACTCAATATAGCTGCTCTAATCGCTGACTCATGATGATCCTCATTCTACAGAAATTCACTCACACAGGCAGTATAGTCTTCCTTTTCGTATGCCATATTCAGTCCAGCTACTCACTTGTTTCTCCGACACAACAACCACAACTTCTCCTTTAGACCTTTGTGTGACAATAGCGACAGCCAACTCTTCTGTCGCCCTCTGCCTGGCCACCGAACCCCAACACAATCAGCCTGTCTGACACTGACTCCACCACGGAGTCCAACACTGATGGAGTGTCCACGGCTAGCCTCCCTTTTTACAGCTTGGGTGATATGTACCAGAATATTCATGATGTGTCTTGAGGCGGAACTTTCTCGTTGCATCTCCCAGAAAGTCGTAGGTAAACCAGCCGATGAGAACAATGCATGGTAAGGCCTAGCCCGCTCTACAGGCTGGTTGGGACATCCCCGATCATCTGACTCACTAACCCCTCCCAGGAAGTACCAAAAGGGGCTACCACAGGGCTGGTATGTAACACCTCCCCCCCTCCCTTAAGAGCTGATCGTCTGGATGAGTTATCTTCTCAGCTGTTCCTTGGTATGGCGTCCATCGGTCTACATGTTCCACCTTCATATTGTATCTTGGTCTCCGTCGTACCCGGTAGCTGGCATCATTTATCCCATCAGAAAGTAGTGAGTGTTTTTCCATGTCCTGTGGAGCTCGAGAGACAAGCCTCTGTTACATACAAGGGTATACAGCCAACCTAGATTGTGCCACCCAATTTTCGCTACGTTCAGCTACATGCAGAATGACTGTTGTTTGTTTACTTCTCGCGGAGGACGTGGTCAACAATGCTGCTAACCTGTTTACTTAGGAACTGAGATCATTCTGTAGCTGAATTCATTTACCATTCTGGCTAGTGACAAAACCATTGGTTTGTGACCATGCAAAGGGCCAAAAAGTGGCTTCTAGTCTCTAGCGTTCTGTAGGGCGATAGCAGCGCATCCCAAATTAATTTATGATTTGGGTCATTGACAAAGTGATTGGTCTGGATTGGTTAGATTGGCTAGTGACAGAACCATTAGTCTGGATTGGTTAGGTCCGATTAGTGACAAAAACATTGATTTGGATTGGTTAGGACTGGTTAGTGACAAAACCATTGGACTGTGACCAAGCAAAGGGGGTTTGCGGGCTTAAGCCCTCAGGTTAGGGCCGCAAGGCGGCTTTTAGGTCTCTAGCTTTCTGTAGGGTGAAAACAGCGCGTTCTATTTCACCTAGGGCAATAGCAGAGCATTCTATGTGGGCGAGTGCAGTGCATTCGATTTGACACGTCCCTGCGAATACTTGCTGTTCTGTATTCTGCATTGTTTCCTTTACATGTTCTAATTATTTTTGCTTTTATTCTGCCAGAGTTTGTAACGCAATCCCCTCTTCACGTTGACCTATAGGAATCCAAGTAAGTACTTCAGCAATGGATAATAGCGCGTGCTTGTCTTTATTAGGTTTTAAAAGTGAATGTACTTCTGGGGATGGGCAGGCTGCTTCCTAGCCATTGCAATGATCACATCTCTCCTCTGTAAGGAATTTCAAGTACGATTTGCATAATTTGTACTTCCTTATAGTGTTACAACACTTGGGGGCAAGGTGTCAACTTTTGCTGGTCATTCTCATGATTTCTGGTCGTGTCCGCTCGTTGGTCGTATCTTGCCTTCAATCAGTCGCTTTTTATGCTCTAACTCTTCTGGATACTGGCATGTACATCCTCCGGTCTCCTTGTTATATTCAGGCAATGCTGATGGGTTGGTGCAAGATGGTCCTCAGGTCGGCTGAATGCTAAATCCTCAGGACGGTGCAGTTGTCCTTTGCACGGCGTCGTCACTGGTGCAGATTTTGTGGCCTTGTGCACTGCAGACCAGTAAGCCAGGGGAACCAGGAGAAGGTGGCGAAGTACAGCGACCGTGAGTGGAGTATATTGGGGATGAAGCAGATTCCTCGCCTGACATTCATGGTGAGGCTTTCCTCTCTTCAGTAGCGAAATGAGTGAGCATGAAGTGAATCCATCAGTTGCACACTATATCGAAAACGTTTCTCGCCAGAAAAGGTGTCAAACCTACTTAAATTCTGTGAAGACTACTGGCACAGTTCAGGAATCAAGCCTTTTCAAAGATGCAAGTGTTAAGGGAGTGTGCACGACCGCTCTTAGCGCCTCTAACAGAAGAAATCTGCAACAATTTGGTGATCTTGTCTTTAGCGGTCAGTCCAGGCTGTGTAACTGTGGGTGTGAAATTGTGGTGGTAGTAGTGTATCAAAATGCCTAAATCAAATAGAAACTGTTGTGCAGTGAACTGCCACAACACAAAGAAACACACATGGAAAAGAAATTACATTTCACACTTTTCACACATTTCCTGGTCATCCATAGGAATCGGGCAGATGCAAGGAAGTGGATTTCAGCTGTGGGAAGGATGAAGTAAGTACAGTAGGCTACCTTATTTCATTTGTGATGTAAATCACACATTTCCAACATACCAGGTATGCCAAGTCAAGAACACGTTCATTTAAGTGAAGGTAGTAAATTTCATTTCAATTATGCATTGCAGCAGGTTTGTATGTTTACATTCATGTCCTTCCATGTGCACATCTTGGCTACGCTGAATAATAATAATAATAATGAAAAATGAAAACCTACAACCTGTTTTCCAGTCATTGGCCGGGTCAGGGATGTAATGAATGAAACATATATAGGCTGTTAGTACGATGGGGTCGCCACTCCCAAGGTGATTTATTAATGAGTGATAAATGCTATGAAATGATAATGGAGAGTGTTGCTGGAATGAAAGATGACAGGGAAAACCGGAGTACCCGGAGAAAAACCTGTCCCGCCTCCGCTTCGTCCAGCTCAAATCTCACATGGAGTGACCGGGATTTGAACCACGGTATCAAGCGGTGAGAGGCCGACGCGCTGCCGTCTGAGCCACGGAGGCTCTCGCAATAATAATAATAATAATAATAATAAATGTGTTCCTGCATTTCAGTGGAGATGGAACTCCATCGGAACACACCAAATGCTCCGTCATTTGCAGTGAACATTTTGTTGGAGGAAAGCCGAGTAATATTGAAAATCATCCATCATATATACCATCTGTGTTTCATGAGAGCTATAAGAAGAAACCGAAAAGAGAATGTGATGTATCCCGGTTTTAAGAGCGAGTAAATGAATGAAATGCTCAAATATACATACGTCTTCTAATCAGGAAACTCGTGAATTTATTGTGAAAAATGAGTGTGTGAAAAACTACATCAGTGCAAGCAGCGTTTGAGATTGAAGCAACGACTTTCGAATTCACTTGTGTTTTTAGTGGGAATGATGTAGTCACACAGTGCAAATCAAGCACAGCACCTCCAAGTATTTCAGAAAAGGTGGATAAAAGTTGTGGTTCCAACAACACACACGCGCACACACACACAGAGAGAGGATTTCATAGATACTGGAGCATAAAAAGTGAGGCACAGTTGAAGGATTTAACAAGTGTTTCATTTGAAACATTCAATATTTTACTTTCTTTCTTTGTTTCTAAAGTGTCTAAATATAAGTAATAACGATGTTTGTTTACACTTTTTAATGAAAATGAAATTGGACCCTTGCTTCCTTGGCAGTCATATTTGGTGTACATCGGACTACTGCTGCGTGAATATTTTTTACTGCTGTTGGAGTAGTCAAGGAACGCACTTCTAATTTTATTTTCTGGGCTAGCAAACTTCCGTGCAAAATACTTTGCCTCGCGCTTTTAAAACATATTATCCTGAAACATGAGTTGTAATACATTGCACAGAAATGAAATCAGAAACGCCAGCAAGAATAGATGAGAGATGTTACGTGTATTCTTCGTACAAGTCATGTTATACATTTAAATTTTTATTAGCCGTGGACCCAAATGGAACGATTGTTTTTGTTTCCCTTGTTATGGTGGAAGAACTAGTGATACTTTTATTGTTAACAATTCAGGCTTCCTAAATCTCTTGAGTGAAGGGGATGTCATATTAGCGGACAAAGGATTCCCAGGCATTAAAACAGAGTCACCTCATTCTTTGCTTGTTATGCCGCCTTTTCTTCACAGTGGGAGATTTACAGCAGATGAAGTGTTACAAACTCAGAGTGTAGCAAGTGTGCGAATTCATGTTGAACGATGCATACAGAGGTTGAACATTTTCAAAATCTTGAAAATTATTCCTAAAAATCTGTTTCCGTATATCTTTTTTTTTTTTTGCTAGGGGCTTTACGTCGCACCGACACAGATAGGTCTTATGGCGACGATGGGATGGGAAAGGCCTAGGAGTTGGAAGGCCTTAATTAAGGTACAGCCCCAGCATTTGCCTGGTGTGAAAATGGGAAACCATGGAAAACCATCTTCAGGGCTGCCGATAGTGGGATTCGAACCTACTATCTCCCGGATGCAAGCTCACAGCCGCGCGCCTCTACGTGCACGGCCAACTCGCCCGGTTTTCCGTATATCAGTGACATTGTTTACGTAGCTTGTGTGCTAGCAAATTTCTTGCCACCAATAATAAATAACGTAGAACTGTAACCCCTGCACTTAATCCACTCGTATAAATCTATCTTATCAGAACTTCGCTTAGCAACATGACGTGTTATCTACTTATTCCAACTGAATTCCTGTTTATTTGCTTACTGGATGCTGCCTGTCAATAGCTTGTCAAAAGCACAGTCAATTTCACCGGAAATCTCACTCGCAAAATTTGAGTTTTCACAGATTCATAGATATGAGGTAGTTACAATATTGTTATTCATTTCGCCCTGTGACAACAATATCAGGTTTAAATGTATCTTTATATATACAGCATTACAACTTCCATAGCATTACTTCATATTTATTTTGACGACAAGATGCAACGATATTTTTTGCCGTAACTATGAAGCAAGTCTTCCAGCGGAACACACTCACTGTATTAATTCTCGGAACTCCGCCAGAGCACTCTGTTACTAGTACCGTGCACGCTCCCTTTAGATTGGTATAAAAAGTTTTGTCTGGATGAGAAGCTGTGGAAAACGTACATGACCAATGATGGCCAAGAATAAAATGTTTGTGACCATATTGAAGCAGATGGCACTAGGAATGACTTATGGAGATGTTCAGTCCTTCATCAATGTATTGGCCATCATTGGTCAAGTACGTTTCAGCCGACCTGAGGACCATCCTGCACCGACCGATCAGCACTGCTTGGGTATGACAAGAAGCGACTGATTGAAGGCAAGGTATGACCAACGAGCAGTAATCACCGAAAAACATGAGAATGACAGGCACAAGTTAACATCTTTGCCACCCAAGGTTTATAACAGTATAAGGAAGTATAAATTATGCAAATCGTACTTGAAATTCTTTACAGAGGAGAGATGTGGTCACTGTGATGTCTAGGAATCAGCCTGCCCGTCCCCAGAAGTAAATTTACTTTTATAACCTGATAAAGACAAACACCCGCCATTATCCATTGTTGAATTAGCTACTTGCATTCGTATTGGTTAACATGAATGAAGGATGCGACATCATTCCCATCAGTGATGATAATTAGTTTGCGTTACCAACTCTGGCAGAATAAAAGCACAAATAATTACAACATGTAAAGAAAACAATGTGGAATACAGAACAGCATTCAAGCATGTACGTTCTACGCTCCGACTCGCAAAATGTCCCTATCCTTTTTCATGATGATTTCTCCCACTCGTGTAGATCCCAGCCGAAAATCTGAATGGGAGACTACCATATTTACTCGCGTAATTTTCCCTCCCTGATTTTTGGAATGAAAAAAAAAATTATATATATATATAATCCCCCTTGTTTTATCTAGCCTATGGTTTCCACTAGTTGCGAATCATGGACTTATCTCGTCTTCGTGATTCATTCATGCCATTGTACGGAAATCGGGAACTAGTTTGGAAATTTCAGTTCATGTTTCCCATGCTAGGAGAGGAAGAAGTGACTGATTATGACTGATTACTCAACATTCCAGCGCCCGGGTCAGAACACACCTGTGACTGCTAGTCATAACTCGCCTTGGGTTGTCAGCTGCGACTCGTACGTGTACAGTAATCTCTTTCAACAGTAGGATTCTTACTTGAGAATTGTTCATCGAAGTGTTTGTTAGTGACGTGATGGGAACGAAAATCAGTGGTTATGACGCACACTTTAAATTGTCTGTAGTAGAATTTGCTGAAAATAATGGCAATCGTGCTGCACCTCGTGAATTTTCCTTAACATTATCACATGTGCGTTACTGGCGGAAACAGAAAGAAGAATTACAGTCTACCAAGAAAACAACGTTATCATTTCGGGGACCAAAAACTGGGAAGCATCCAGAAATTGAAATTGAAAAGGAAGTTGTTTCCTATGTAAATCAATTGAGAAATGATGGCATTTCAGTTTCCCACGAGATGCTCCAGTTGAAGGCTGTAGAAGTAGTAAAAACATTGAAAATTCCTGATTTTAAAGCAAGCAGAGGGTGGCTTTGTTGGTTCATGAAAAGGAATACTCTTTCTCTTTGAAGAAGGAAATCTCTATGCCAGCGACTTTGGAAGTTTGTGAATTGTACTGATGAATGCCATGGTAAGTCTTATTTCTTTGTCGCCGTAAGACCTGTGTCGGTGCGACATAAAGCAAATAGCATATCATTATGACAAGCCCATATAATATTGTAGATACAGAAGTTACATGTAAATATCACTGCTTCACTTGAATGTTTCATCTTAAAATGACGATTCAATTTTCTATAATTGAAGCATGTAGAACACATGTCGAGCACACAAAGTTATTCACGACTACTTTAGAATTAAATAATATACTAGCTTCATTAATAATTTCACTCAAGAATTTTTAGAAGTATTGTTTTTATTGTTATTTAACTTTATTTCTCGATTGTCATAACTGTGAGGCCCTCTATAGGGCAGTATGGCGGCATTTATTGCTGTTATCGCTCTATTAGCAATTATCACACCTTTAAGGTTAAACCTACGGATGTTGAGCAATGTTGTCCCCAGTAGCCTTTCATGTGGACGTATAACAAATGGAGTTCCATGACAGGTGATCAGTTATCGGTAGCCGAGTACAAGGATCAGACCAGATAGGTGGAGAAATGGAGAACTACTGCATTAAATAATTCCACAAACACCACGTAACCGCCTTCATTCCTGTCACTAGCCAACTTCCATCTAGCGACTGACACTCGGGATCCGTCATCGGCTATATTCGTAGTTTCTCAGCTTGGTTTTGAAAATGTATTTTCCGAAATCCGAAGTTCCCTTACGTGTATGTCCCCACCTCTTTGTTAAGTAACAAGTCGTAACTTATGGTGTTTTGAGTGTTTACTGTAGCTCATATATTCTAATATCTGCAATAAACATTTTCACTGCTTTTGGCTCACCTTTTGATTCTTTGAGAATCTGGGAATGAAATGATTAATTAAGTTACTGTGTTATTGAATTATAAAAGAGTCATGAATAACTTCGTGTGCCCAGTATGTTCTACTGGAACATCCTTTAATTATAGACAGACTTTACTTTCTTTCCTTCCTTGTGGTGTATGCTTTCCCGAAGATCCTGCGCAAAAATATGCTTTCTCTCAATCTGTAGCTTGTGGTAGTCAGATGAAGTTTGTTAAAACAAGGACTTTATTTCATTTTTGAACTTGTGACAACACGATGCTGTCTTGGAATTCTGTAACTGGCGCTTCGTACTTTGGAACTTGACGTTTCAGTTCTGCATGGGAGCTGCCTCGCGATCATGAGAGGCATCTTTGTAACCCGTCAGACTAGTAGCCTTTCATTATTATTTAGCGTATGATGCTGCAGTTGACAATCAACTATCTACAAGTTCTTAACAGGCACAAAAAAAAATTCTATGTACATAATATATATGTACAAAGGGCACTAGGAAAGTTTTGCAATATGCAAAAACGGTTGGCTGGACACCTCTGTTATGGTGAGGGATGAAAAGAGGGTGAAAACCGGTCTAGAAGACAGCACGGCGTAACCTTCACACCAGTTGTTATCAAGCAGTGGGATTGAAAGCAAGTTAAGATGTCAGTGTGGTCTAAAGGTGAATATCGCGCAATTATCCGCTACAGTTTTTTTCATGGAATAACTGTTGGCCAGTGCCTGGAGGAAATGACTGCTGTGCTGGGGAAAGACTGTTCACATCGGACAACAATTTTCCGCTGGTACAAAGAGTTCCAGAGTTCCAGAGGGGAAATTTTGGGGTTGAAGATGATCCTCGGTGACGATAGGACAGGAAAGGCCTAGGAATGGGAAGAAATTAGCCGTGACCTTAAGGTACAGCCCCAGCATTTGCCTGGTGTGAAAATGGGAAACCACAGAAAACCATCTTTAGGGCTGCCTACAGTGGGGTTCGAACCCACTATCTCCCCGATGCGAGCTCACAGCTGCATGCTCCTAACCGCACGGCCAACTCGCCCGGTCATAATGATATGATAATGTGAATATTTATAAGTAGATGTATGCCTTTTATAGTAATATTAGCCATTTATTTTCTGTTTAGGATGAAAGAAGTAATGCATGTGTACGAAGTTGCATTAGTACTGATTAGTACTGCCTATAATTGTTCACAATACTCCGCAATACACTGAGCTCGAGGAAAGTGAAAAACCTTAGTTTTAAAAAGGTCAAGCAGAGGGAAAGTGTGTGTAAAAATCCTGCCACGACGATAATGCCCGATTTGATGACGGCTCCTGAATGTCAGGCGCTAGAACAAAAGTGACTTGCTGTTCCTAAAATATTGCCGCCAAGGCAGTGCTGATAAATTCCCATGAAATTCATTCTTTGCATTTAAAACATACGGAATGACGGTTTATCAGTTTTTTTATTTTCACTGAACATTATTTGTACTTTTAATTTAATTACTGGTAAAGCATCTTTGTATTGAACGGTTTGCACTTTCGAAATACGGTTGTTTTCATTCCTGTGCAGTGGTGGAAAATTGGCAGCGTTGCATCAGACATCGAAGCTTGGGAACTCTGAAGACATTTAACGCTGGTGATTTATTGTAGTCTATTACATGTTTTACATTTCTGTGTTATACTTGAGAAATTTGGCAAAATGAAACTAACAAAGCCGCACAAATTGACTGATGCGAGTAAAAAACAGTGTACTCTTTCAGATCTCTTCATAAAACAAAGTGATACAGAAGCAAGTGAATGTTTGATGGAAGTGCCGATTGTAGTGTTCAGGACAACAATGACCAGGGTGAAATTTATGGTGTTCAAGACTGATAAGTCAAACATTAAAAATACGTCAAAATTTCAATTGTCAGGGAAATGGAAATTTCAGCAATCGTGGCTTGAATTACTGCCGTGGCCGCGCTATGAAGAAGGAATTGCGAAGTGTGAATTGTGCAGTAAATTTCCTAGTATTGCCGACCAAAATTCTAAAGTTGTATCCAGATTTTCAGGACCATTTAAACTGGAAACTTTTGAAAAACACGAAAAGTCCTATCTTCACTCAAAGTGTCAGGAGGCTGAAAGTTTCAAGAAAAATCCCGAATGTGCACCTTTAGCTAAGTGCGTAAAAAAAATGGATGCTAATATGCTACAGAATATGAACGCATTGTTCATGGCACCTTATATTGCAGAAAAATAACAGACCCTACACTGATTTTGAAGGTTTGGTTGCATTGTTGAGCAAGTTGAATATTACTGATTCAAAGAAGTATGTGAATAATAAACAATGCGGAGAATTTATTTCATACATTGCCTCAGATCTTCGTGAAGATTTGGGATGTGAAATGAAGGAAAGTTCATATGTCGGTATCTTACTCGATGGATCAACAGATAAATCTGATGATGAGGAGCTCGTACTTTACATTCGTTTTTTAAATGAAAATAAGGTGAAGGAGGCATTTCTGTTGTGTCATTGGAGGATGCAACAAGTGATGGCTATATGGAAGCTCTAGAAACAGTATAGCTTCATTTAGGGCTTAGAGGAGTCTTCATGGGTACGAAACTAATAGGTATAGGGACTGATGGAGCACCGTGTATGATTGGTGTTCGTAATGGTTTGGTAACAAAAATATCTGAAAAAATTGAGAACTTGGTAAACGTTCATTGTGTTGCACATCAACTCCAACTCACCGTTCTTCACTCACTGAAAAATGTGAAACTTAAAATCATTGATGAAAGTAGTTCTACACTCAGGAAACTATATAAGTTTTATCGACATTCACCTAAACGACTTTGCAAACTGAAGAAAATTTCGGAGTTGCTGGAATGTGAAATGTCTAAATTGCAGTGCTTACACCAAGTTAGACCGGGCGAATTGGTCGTGCGCGTAGAGGCGCGCGGCTGTGAGCTTGCATCCGGGAGATAGTACGTTCGAATCCCACTATCGGCAGCCCTGAAAATGGTTTTCCGTGGTTTCCCATTTTCACACTAGGCAAATGCTGGGGCTGTACCTTAATTAAGGCCACGGCCGCTTCCTTCTACCTCCTAGGCCTTTCCTGTCCCATCGTCGCCATAAGACCTATCTGTGTCGGTGCGACGTAAAGCCCCTAGCAAAAAAAAAACAAAAAACACTAAGTTAGATGGGAAGCAAGCAAATTAAATGCTTTGCATGCAGTTGTCAAAGACTGGGAATGCATAGTGGTGCATTTAAAGAATATTTCTGAAAGGAAAGGTGAAGAAGGAATCCCGTCTAAAGGTCTTCTAAAGAAGATCAAGGACTTCAAATTTGTCATCACAATTCACTTCTTGTATGATTATCTGAGTATATTCAAAAGACTTTCACTGTTTTTCAGAGGCATGATCTGATTTTAACACATTCACGCCCATCATCTGAGCGGGCTATTTCAAGGGCTGGCCCAGCTATTCCAGCTGTTAGTGGCAGAGCAAACAACAGCGAATTCTTTTTGCAATAAGTTCTAAACTAAACAAGATATGGAAACAAAATTTTCCACATACTTTAATGAAATCCTCTAGTATCTCTGTAGGGTGTGGTAGGTAATGTCACACTTTCCTGGGTGAATGGAACACCACACTTTCCACAAAAATAGCGTGTTTCACTAATAATTTTGTTTTTGAAGCACATTTTGCACCTTCTTGAGGGGAACTTGACTTTATTTGATGGTGGAAACTTCAAGAGAATATGCTCTTCTCTCTTCCCATCTAACCTAATTGGTGATCCTTGGCCGGTGCCCTTTTTGGCGGCAAAATCGCGGGATGTTGACTTGGAGCTGATGAAGTAGATGAAGCTGAAATGTCGGAGAGAGGTGACTGTACTTGTATGTCGGGTTCACTTTTCCCCCATTTGAGAATTCCCTGATGTTCCTTTAGATCTTTTGGTACACCCCTATTTGACCGTATTGTTCCACATACGGCAGTGTTCTGTTCCCGTAATTGTTTTGAGAGTCCAGCGCTATTGTAATAATTGTCCATATAGACTGTATACCCCTGGCCAAGATAATTTTCAAGGAGCTGAAAAACTGTGCTTTTTAAATTTGCACCACTTGCATCATTTATATTGTCCCTACATGCCATGGTTACACTTCAGAACGCGATTATACACACGCTTGTGCAATCATAAACCAACTACGCAGCTAGTTGGGCCAGCGCAAGGCTACCTTCAGAAACAAAACAAAAGTGCATTGGAAGGGAAAATTGCAATGGCCATGTTAGTTTCTGGTGAGTAGAAGCATTCATAAGGGTATTACCTTCATCTCTCTTGCACATATTTGTGACCAAAGTAGATCCCAGCTGCGTAGGAACGGCTCCAGTTCAAGGTTGCGCTTATCCGGGTTAACTCGGATACGGTCCACAGCATGGTCACACGCTATAGGCAATAACTCGGATACGGGCGTGAATGTGTTAAGTCATACAAGAGTGCATATAAATAATGCAATTAATTCATTGCAGCAACTTAAGAACACCAAGGACCCAACGGAAGAAAAGTTTGTTTCTTACAACACTTTCAGGAGTTTTCACTGGAATACAGTTATCAGGTGCGTCGGATAAGAATTTCACAAGCGACAAGGAACATATTTTGGCAAGTGGGATTAACTTTCTGAAAGACACATTTCTTCAAAATGAAGATATTCAGAGTGCCACTGGTGTTTTTGACACATATTCCTGGCCATCAGGAAAACAGTTGGAAAATTATGGCAACAGTGAAATACAGCTTTTTGCCACTCATTTTTCAAAACACCTTCAAATTGAGGAGAACAACGTAGAAGACATACTGAGCGAGTGGTACGAGTTCAAAGTAGTCGGAAAAGGTCTTCCACTGAGTGATCTACTTGAAAAATCGCGGGCTGTGAAAGGACGATTTCCAATTTTAGAAAAGCTCTTCAGTATAATGGCAACAATTCCTGTATTGACTTCATCATGTGAGTGAGGGTTCAGCACAATGAATATTATTAAACACTAACTGAGAACCAAGCTTGCCGTGAAGAACTTAAGTGATCTCGTGATGATATCTTTGAATGGACCATCTGTAAAGGACTATGATGCAACAAAATGTATTGATCATTGGTATTTTGGTGGGAAATGTAGTATAATTTCTGACCTTGAAGGCGACTGGTGACTATTTGGGTTAGTATTTCTTAAAATATAAATGGTTTCTATTCCATTCTTATATGAAGTGGTAGAATAGACTACTTAAGGACACGCTTCAAAAACAATATGTAGCTTTATCCTAGTCTAACCTGGGGTTTTTATGGTGTTTATTTGCAAAAAATGTGCTGGCCCCTGATAAAAAAGGGGCTGGCTACTGAATTATTTCTATTTTCTTTCTACCCCTGAGGGCAGCAAGAAATTACTGTATGGTATCTTAAGAAACAAAAAGAGAGATCAAGTAAACACCAGAATTGTGAAGGATGAAGGCGGCATAATATTAACAAAGCCAGAAGAAATAAATAGATGGAGAGAGTATTTTCAGAAGTTGCTGAACATGAGAACTGACAGTCATTCTATGGACGACCAGGAAAGGCAATTGGTTGATGAAGAAATGGATAAAGAAATTACAATGAATGAAATTGAAATGGCAGTAAGAAAGATGAAGAATGGAAAAACTGCTGGAATAGATGAAATTTCAGTGGAGATGATAAAGGTAGCTGTATGTCTGCAGTGGACATACAGAGTTCTCAAGATTGTCTGGAAGAATAAGGAGGTCCCTGAGGATTGGCAAAAGGGAATAATCAACCCAATTTTCAAGAAAGGCGATAAGAAAGTATTGAAGAACTACAGGGGAATTACTCTGATATCCCATGTTGCTAAGATAATGGAGAGGATACTGGAAAGTAGCGAGAACAGCCGGTAAACAGCCCTTGTAAAATGTAATACTGTACTCATTAAAGCTAATGAATCGGGATTAAAACAAATTCACAAAAACTACACTTACTAACAACATCTAGTGCTAAAAAGATAATACACTATTAAGAATAAAAGAGCATGAGGAGATAACAGATCACTCATCGCTAATGGCTGGCACAGGAAGGAGGTTATGGTGTACAGGAACACTCCACTGATCTCAGAGTCGCTTTCTTGCCACTTGTCTTTCCTGAACTATGCTGAGACATGCTAAACACGCACAAACTAAGTACACTAACCAATACATGGATGTAAATGAAACTACAGCTATTTTTATACACAACTACTAAACCTGTATAACATACACTAAACTTTACACTATACTGTACTATACTAGAGAGATAAAGACTAATATGAAAAACACTAATTACTGAAGAAAATGCAAAAGATCTCGAACTGTACTGAATACCACACAAGCTGAGCGAGATTGGTTAACTACGTGGTGAGTGTAAATATTAGAGTTGGCAACTAGGTTTCGAGATCCCATTCTGTCTATGTAAGTCAATATGAATGGCAGCTTGGGATTGGTTGGATATCTGTTTTTCAGCACATAACCACCAGACTGAGCCAAAATTGGGCAAAACGTCAATTTAAAAGTAAAGCAGTGCGAAGTATAGGTAGTGTATTCCTGTGGCTCTGCCCTTGTTGAAGTCATTTTTAATTAGATTTGTGCACTGTTGATAAAAATAGTGAAGAGTCTGATAACTTACCCCAGATCACCTGGTCACATTCATCTCTCCTCTTGGTCTCTACATCAGTAAATTAGTGTGTGTAAGGCAGTAACTAGGAAACATTACATTTTTCAAAACCTGCAGGCCTATTTCTAACAGATTAGGTCGTGTATTCCAAGTGTACACTTACCTTTGGCTTGGTCTGCATTTTCTTTCGTTGCCCCCTACTTTCCACCTCAAACTTTCTCTTGCAGAGTGAAAAACTGTAATGATTGTTGGATGTGCACCTCATACAGATAACAATTTTCACCCTTAACCAACCAGCTGAACTGCACTTGATGTGCGAGAGCCCTGGGACGCGTGCTTGAAATTCTCCTTTAACACTGTAAAAGTGCAATTTTCAACAAACCATTACAGAGAAATGCTTATGAGTATTTTTGAGGAAATTTAATCCTGCGTGTATGTTTCCTTTTGATAAGATTAACAATTTACCCCTTATTTTGGTTTTTATTGGATAAAGTATGTACCAATACTCAGAAAAGCCTTTTTCATGGAAAACTGTTAAAAATAAGAAAAAAGTATACAAAATTTCTTGTAGGAAATGTAAAGCTAAGAGCTAAATAGGGCTCCATTTTTATTAGGACTAAGTCCAGACAGCCTATTTACTTTTAAGGGTCCTGGTTGCATTTTCTTGACTTGCTCTTTTCTAGAAACTGTCTGCTCCCCTAAGAAGGTAACATAAATGTGTATAGTCTATAATAACCTGGAAAAAATAAGCTTTCGAGTGGTGAAGGAATTTCTGAAATCGGTTGAGTGGTTCAAGAGATAAAAATAATGTGACAAACCTGTATAATATTAATATAGATTTGATGAGACAATATTGCTGAATCTCTTGCCACATTTTTCTCCTTCAAAATGTGCTTGTTTGACCAATCCTGATAATGCAGAAGGTTGGTTTGTATGTATTTACAGGAGGGGGTGAACAAGATGGCATCACCGGTCTTTGCAGCTGAGAGTGTTGTTATCAAGGAGGAGGTGATAATCAAGGAAGAAGAACCGCAGATGTATGAGTCAGAAAGAGAGATTCTTGCAGCTGATCCATTATTCTTAGGTACAGATATTAAATCTGAACCACTGGAAAGAATGGAAGCTGTAGAGTATGGAGATTCTTTCTGGGATGAAAGCCAGCCTGGCGAATACGCTGATGATTCAAATAGTCGAGGATCGTAAGTAATGTTAAGCTTTCTTTTATGCTAAAGAAGGGAATTCAATTACAGTACAGTCTCGATTATCCGATCTAAACAGGACCTGTAGTACGTCGGATCACCAAAAATGTTGGATGATACAGAATAACTTTGAAAATGAACTAAAATGAACAGGAAGACTATTCTGTATTACTATGTTTTACGGTACTCTATTTATTGACTTATCAGTTCAATTGTACAATACATGCAGTATTGAACGAAAACATTTCAAATGTCTTACGAAAAGAAACTTGTCAACAATGTCTGCTTGCCTGCTGATTCAAGTTTTCTTGCTGCGAGATCCTGCTATCGACGATAATCCTTCACTGTGAGTCATTATTTTCTCCTTTTGTTCTGCATTGCCTCATTCTTCATCATTCTCATTTTAGTTTGCATTCACAAAATCAATAATATCAGGCTCAGTTAATTCAAACAGCTGATCTTGTGCACACCACTTACATCTTGAGTCATAGCATCCTCACAGCCAGGAATGCAGTTCAGTAAGGGAACAATGATTTCCATGTCGTCTTGTACCACCTCCTCTAGATGTTCAACCTCACTCAACAGCATGTTCCAGGACTTTCTAATATCGTTGTTTCAACTTCTTCTGAAGACTGCGCTATCCAGTATGCCATTGTCCATTTTCTCTATCAGGAATGAAAGGAGTTTCTGCCAATATTTCCTCTTCAATGTTTCCAGCACACCTTGGTCCATTGGCGGCATAATGACGTCACGTTAGGAGGGAGGAACATGAGTTTGATGTCACCATTTCTAAGTTGCTCTTCATTTGGGTGTGATGGAGCATTGTCTAGTAAAAGAAGAGCTTTTCTAGGAAGATTGTTTGAAGCTAGAAATTTTTCCACATCTGGAATGAACTGAGTAAAGAATAGTCTTTTAAGAAGTCAGCAGACATCCAGGCAGCCTTCTGATTCATGTAATGGACTGGAGGAGCATTAACAGAAAAGTTTTTAAGTGTCCTAGGCTTCTTTGCTTTACCGATCATAAGTAATTTTGCTTTTAAGTTCCAAATAATATTACTACAGGCAAGAACAGTAACTCTTTCCTAACTACGCTTGTAGCCAGGTCCAGACGTCTTGGTTTTGGGCTGCAAGAGTTTTGATGATGGCAGCATCTTGAAAATCAGCTCAGTCTCATCACAATTAAAAACCTGATCACCAGTTAATCCTTCAGCAAGAATTATTTCTTGAAATTCCCTTTTAAATTTCACAACCTCATCGGATTTAGCTGACAGTTTTTCTCCACAGATATTAAGCTGCCCAGTGCCGTACCATTTTTTCCACCGATCAAGCCACCCAGCACTGGCAGTAAAATTAGGGTCCCCTTCATTAAACGTCTTCTGGAAATACACCGCCATTTCTTGCAGAATGGGGCCAGATATTGACAGGCCCTTTTCCCGGTTTTGAGTGAACCAAAGAAATAGTGCTTCACTCACTTTTTCCTACTCACATTTTTCATTGTTTTTTGTAATTTTCAGTGCATCACTTGTTGCTCTGGTAGAGCACCACTTTTCAATTTCTTCCCTCTTATGTTTACAGTGTCCCACTGTAACACGTCCAACACCATAATCTGAAGCCACTTTTTGAAGAGTTTCTCCTTTGTCTAGTCTCTTTAACCCACTCAACTTGTCTTCCACAGAAACAATCACTTTCTTCCGTTTATTCGCCATACTCACAGAGGATATGAAAACTATAACATCCGCACCCAACCAATACTACACTGAACAATGACTGAAAACTTGCTGCACCTGTCCTTGAGAAAAACCCAGTCCTGCCGCATGACTGCCAGTGCTTGTCCCACGGTTGCACCCTCCACACCGGGTGTCCCAGAATTGCCTCCGTCTGAAGTTCAGATTAAGCCTACCAGTGTCGTGTGACACGGAATGTCGGATAAGCGAAGGTCGGTTGAGCGAGACTCTACTGTATTGTATGTTTGTGAGATTAGTGGTGCCAACTTCTGAATAAGCTCAGTAAATTATTGTATTATTGATTATGGTTGTTTAATCGTATTCATCATCTCAGATGCCTGCAAGGAATAGCTGAGGCCATATTATCATCATCTCAATCAAAATGTTCATTCTTATCTTGAATGTTAGGAAACTGTGAGTTTTAACAACACTGTAACTTCTTAGCGAATGTGAAACACGAAATAGATAATTGTAACTAGAATAAAATATAAATGACAAAATTGGGTGCCACCTGCAAAAGATTTACAGGAACGATTGACTCTGTAGAGCATGGATGGAATTTCTTCTCCCAAGGCGATGGTCATCAGGCTGACAAGGCTCCAAACTTGTTTCATTACCTTCCTTGCTACTATTTAACTCTGAAGATAAATTTGGGTAGCATGCCAGTTTTTTCCTTATCCCACCAATAAAAGATTTACCATCAGTTTCACTGCAAGAATTTACATCTAAAACAAAACAAACACAGACATTAATCATCATGTAATGAGACCAACTTGTTTTGCTGTTTACAAAAAGAAACATCTACAAACATCTGCAAATCACAAATGTACATCGTTCTGAAGCCCACGGTTCAGAATGATTTCATATGGATAAGGTGACTGCCTTTTTTTTTTTTTTTTTTTTTTTTTTGCGTCGCACCGACACAGATAGGTCTTATGGCGACTATGGGACAGGGAAGGGCTAGGAGTGGGAAGGAAGCGGCCGTGGCCTTAATTAAGGTACAGCCCCAGCATTTGCCTGGTGTGAAAATGGGAAACCACGGAAAACCATTTTCAGGGCTGCCGACAGTGGGGTTCGAACCTACTATCTCCCGAATACTGGATACTGGCCGCACTTAAGCGACTGCAGCTATCGAGCTCGGTATTCTTAATCTCATTTACATGAACAAAATAGCATCATCACTGTGGAATCAGTTTAGTACTGGTTATAACTGATCTGAAAAGTTGTCATCCATGCATATTTTGAAATGTAACTTGACATGTACACCACCTTTCATGTGAAAACTACTAATTTAAAGTCTTATATTCCCAGTCATTGACTATGGTTCAGTTGTATATAATGACTTATCTGAAACGTTTTGAACATCATACTATAGAGAATACAAAATGCATGTGTTCATAATGTGACAAATGCCAGGCTTGATGAACTCATAACCTCTTACATACAGCTGCAATGGTTGAAACTCTGTCAACATCGTGAGATCTCGGTAGTTGTTGCTATGCACAAAATTCTCAAACTGAAGACCCCATTCTAACTGTATAATGCATTAAAACCTATGGAGTCAGTACATAACACAGACTACCCTTCAAATTTCCCTCCATCGTACCACTAAATTGAACATATTGTGGTATGTCTGCTATTTTGTGGAGCAGGGCAGGAAGGGGAGCGATCCAGTGTGCCCCCACCCTGTATGACATCACTGCGCTGGAGCCTCGCTACCCGCTGCACAGCCGACATGATGAGGAGGACTGGCGCACTGGTCAAAGACCACTGCAAGTACCGTCATTGGAGGCTTCGAGGGATACTGAAACATCGAGGCCTGCGGATGTTTGTACGAGCTTCGAGTGGCCGATGTATCTCAAAGGTCTGCCCAGGTTATATAAGACTTGCCACATTGGCTCAGTTCAACATGAGCTCAGCCAATGTGCAAAGGAGAGCAAAGGGTGCTACAGTCGTGGGTTCTGTTGATGATGTGAATTTGAGTACGGTAGTTGGAGTCGAGCTAAGTGTACCAGTCTGTTGGAATATCCACCTGTTGGAGCTGAGGATTCGTTCTGTATACCTGTCGTTGTATGTGATCCTTTTGGGCCGGCTGCTGGTGAAGGATGTTGCGTGTTCTGGTGTAGCGTGGAAGAAGACACTGGGTACCGGCATGGGGTTGTGAACAGAATTCTACTGGAGTGTCTGGTCAGTGAATACCATCCTGAACTGTGAGACTGACGTGAGCAGGCTGTGAAATGTGGATTGTGACAGCCACAGCGAAGTAACTGAGCGACTGAGCGAGACTGTAGTGCTAGTGACTGAAGACTGAGTGAATTAGTGTGAATGAACAGTGAAAATAAGAGAGCACGAACTGTGTAATTGTGTGTCATATACTATGAGCATAAGTTGTGACCTGGGTATGCCTGTGAGTGTTAACGTGTAGTTTAAGTAATTATGGTGAAAGTCAACTCAATTTGAGGAAAAGTATCCTTCCGTGTGTGAGCACTTTCCCTGTTTCCCCTTCTGTCTCTGTTCTCCTTCTCCGC
This sequence comes from Anabrus simplex, assembly GCF_040414725.1. NCBI lineage: Eukaryota > Metazoa > Arthropoda > Insecta > Orthoptera > Tettigoniidae > Anabrus > Anabrus simplex. The sequence continues at coordinate 879,869,858 of NC_090265.1, read as the reverse complement.
CACAACCGGTTTGTTATTAACATCGAACATCTATCAGACAAACACGTAATCCTGAAATAGTGTAGCATCAAAAGAAATTACTTCCTTTCACATCGTTGTTCTTTGATAACGTACCGTACATTTTATTCCTTTATTGATCATGTGCAACCTACATATTACTGACGAATACCAAGACAAGAGAAGCAAGGTTCATTTTTATTTCATAATGCAGTTTGTGTGAGGCACATGGAAACTTACAACGAAAAGTATGACGACATAAGTATATGATTCTGCTCTTATCCAACGACTGTCAGTGGTAGTGTTTCACAGTTCAACAAGCTGAAAACCCACCTGCGAGTGGGAATGCAAAATACAGTGTTTCCAGAAATGTTGTAAATATTGTCTTGCCATTCGGAAGGTAAAAACAAATCCATGATCTCATGACAATATTTCTGCAGGTAGAGGACAGTTACGAATATAAAGTTGAGTAGAAATTATTTTTTACTATTATTATTATTTTGAGTACGCTAATGATCATATACCTATACTGTGTTAAGGTCCTTCCTGCTTTACTTACGGCGAGTGCATAAATCAAACTGAGCTGACACGTAGGCCTACTGATGAATAGCCAAGCGAACAAACGTTTTCTGTCACATAAATTTGGTATGTAGCATAGTTGAGTTACATTTTGTTTTACTTTCCTTATCCCCTTCATTGCTTGTTTACATAATTCCGACACTTTCTTAAAACTAAAACTAAATTTTCAGCGACTTTAGGGAGATGTTTGTGTAGTCAGAAACACTTCAACATATGTAAACAACCACAGGGCAGCACATGCAATATAGTACCACACGAAAACATACGAATGCCTTTAAATTCTGCGTGAGCCATGTAAACACTCTACGTAGAAACGCCGGTCAGCTGCTCACTTTTTTCACACCTTCCACAGTCCACAGCAGATTCTCATCTCATAGGCTACTGTAAACATTCAGAACAATTTGTTTCGACTTCTTATTTAATTCCCCCACCCTCACTTTTATTAGCTTTAAAGTATTTCAGTGGTGACTCAAGCGTCACGGCATCAACCACATGCTGCTCACAGCTGGCAGCCATTATGAATGCTGAGCATGCTATTACAACCAGTATTGCCAACAGTTCCATCTTCACGTTGTAAAAATAGTGGAATGAACTCGAACAAAGCTTATACATAAGTGCCCCTTATAAGCTAGGTTTCAGTTCACATTGTTCATATGGAGTGAGGACATATGATACTGTTAATGGTGATTCGTGTGTCAGAAATAGATGTTAAGTCTTGAGCAGACCCTCTGGTGTTTTTTGACAGTAGGCTATTTGCTGACACAGTTTTTCCTCCTCCTCATCTTATCATCATCTCACATCCAGACACACATTTCTCCCTTAGGTGTCAAACAGAAAAACCTCCAGCATGTGAGCTAAACTTGTTCTTGGACACTCCAGGCACTAAAAGTTATGTGCTGAAATAAATAATAACCAACATGCACAGATTGTGAATCAGACACTTTAAAACTAAGTACAGAGGCTGATGATCAAGATTTCTAAATTATTTTTAATTTAAAAGGAAAATAAGTTCTGTGTAAGGAATTGGATGAGATTCAATTACATGTAATGAACTTAATTATGGTTCCGTATCGACTTTTACAAACTTGTACAGTAAAACCTCGTTACGACATTTCTGCAGGAGACAACACAAAGTATTAAAGGAGAAAACATATGACTGAATATACAAATAGAAACTAGCCAACAGGGATATGGGAACACTAGATACAATTAAATAAAATTCAGGAAACTCAATGGTAAAAAATAACCTGTTTTTCGCCCCAGTGCAGCATGGGCTCATCAGTCGGATACTGCACCTTCCCAAGATACTGGCTGGCTAGCACGCCGGTAGCGACACCACTGCAAGCTATACGTGTGATAAACACAATTCATTGCTGACAGGAATTGCACTGCAAGTGTAAAGAGATAATGTAGAAGATGTACTATACCCCTATATTAACGTCTGCTTCAAAGACTTGGACTTTGACAGCTAGACATAAGAGTAAACTTCAGGCAGTGAGATGAAGTTCCTGAGGAGTGTGGTAGGAAAGACAAGTAGAGATAGACTAAGAAATGTTGAGGTCAGAAAAGATAGGGGTAGAAAAACTGAGTGATAGGATAGAAAAGAATAAATAAATGGAGATGGTTTGGACATGTTATGAGAATGGAGGAGGTAAGGATACCAATCCAAGTGTTGGAGGCCAATAAAAGGAAAGAGGGCAAGAGGGAGGTCCAGAGCAAAATGGATGGACTCTGTCAAGAACAATATAAGACAACAACGTCTGGACTGAAGTAAATTACTGAAGAGGAGTGGTGGAAGGTGAGTCAGCCTGGCAGGAGCTGGACAAGGGGAAATGAAAATGAATGAACGAATGTAACATTTTAGGATTGACTGGGCAGACAGTAAAAAACAAAAAGGATTATATGTTTTAGATTCTATTAGAGCAACCTTGAATAAGTGTCATTTTTCTTATATTCCTGGGTAATGTACATGAAGTTTTGATTGAGGGGGTGTCAGAATGTTTGTAAAGGAACTCATTTGACTTACACAAAAATCATCCTAGATAATCGAACATCAGTATTATCGAATAATATTGTAGCTTTATAATTGTATTTTTTCAGTCGTTTATTCAGTAATGTAGTACACATACTAAATGAAGAATTTTTCAGTTCAGTACCACACACAGAATGCAGTGAATTATTCAACTAGTATAGAAATATTGAGGATATGAAATGCTTTTCTCTATTACTTCTTTCTTCCCTTCCAGAACTTCTTTTTGTAGCTCAAATGATGATTCTTTTTAAATTATTCCTAAATTTTTCTAAAAAGAACTGAAATACTTATTTTAAAAAACTCACAGCACTCTTTCTGGAGTACTGTTTGGTGGTATTTTAGAATAATATACAAGTATTAATCCCTCTTTACTCTTCAACAGGTTCTTACAGGTTGAAGCTGATGTATCTACACGTACCGAAGAACAGCCTTTGTATCGCTGTAAATTTTGCCCCAAGACTTACAAGCGTTTGGGGGCCTTCACATCGCATACAAAGACCCATACAGTTGCTTCAAATGACTCTCCTCAGACAGCATCACGTAAGGATACCCAAACTTTGAGGTGCCCCTCGTGTGTGTTTTTCTTTAACACATACGCTGATATGCTCGCTCATCATCGGGAGAAACATCCAAGTGCTGTGCAACAACGAGAGTTTCTGGAGACTAAAGCTCGTGAAGTTGGAAGTGGTGTTGGCACTTCTGATGCGACTTTCCAGTGTGGGGTATGCTTTCGCAAACTTGAAGATTTGGCGAGCTTCTTTTCTCATAGAAAGTTGCATGAACAGTCTACGTGTGAAGAATGTGGGAAAATGACAACTTATAATTCAGTATTTCACAAATTAACCCATCTTGGTATACCTCTCCATCCTTGTCTTTCTTGTGAGAAATCTTTCTCACAAAAATCTACTTTAGCCTTGCATGGGAAACTCCATAGCAATGAGAAAAGCCATGAATGTGATATATGTCAAGAAAAGTTTGTATGGTTCTATGAACTGGTTAACCATAAAAAGAATCATTCATCAGAGGCAAATGATGTATTAGCTATTATTAATGAAATTAAAGCCTCTTATTTTCCTAATGGACGTAAATGTAGGAAATGTGAGTTGTGTTTTGATAATGTAGTAGAGTACTCCAAGCATGTGGTGTCGCATGATGTGGAAGAAGAAAGGGTACTGACCTTGAAATGTCACATATGTGATCAGGTGTTTGATGATGTAAGGATTCTTTTGAACCATATAAAATGTCACAAGTAAAATGTCTTTTATTGTATCATCTCCAATAATTACATTAGATTTTTTCCATCCTTTCATTCCTTTTTTTTTCTTTTATGTATCTCAAATGATGATTCTTTTTAAATTATTCCTAAATTTTTCTAAAAAGAACTGAAATATTTCTTTTAAACAAACTCATAGCACTCTTTCTGGATTACTGTTCAGGCTCTGTAAGAAGTTTTGTTTTGTCACCTTCAGAGAAATATAGGTATTTTCATAACAAGGTAGTGTATGGTGTATTCACCTCGCTGTATATAAACATATTAGTTTCTTACTATACTTACCATGACTGTGAGATAAGTAAATATGTGTAAAAAAAATGCATGTAAAAAACTGGGCAACTGGACCATTCTACAGTTCTCCAAGTAATTTTAAATTCATCAGTCCATATTGCAAATCATAATGAATAGTTATTGATGACTTTTTTGAAAGTTCTATATGAACATAATTACAGCGACTTTAAATGATATAATACCATAGGATCATAGGCCATCAGCAGTCAACAGAACCTTTTAAAAAATCAACAAATATGAAGATGAAAACATGAATAGGAACACAACAATGATACAAGCACTGTGACGGTCAGTGTGGGAAGAAGGACTAATAGAAAGAGAAGACATGGAAAAACATGAAAACACAGGACAAAGACAATGTGTTTATCCACAGTGGTCTTCACATGGTTACTCTCTGTTTCTATCAATCCCAGCTGTACTTCTTCAGCCCTTGGCAACCTTGCTTCTGTTCCCAACTTTATCCACAAGGCAGGATTCACCCCTCATTGAGGGGCCATCTTCATCAGATCTTCAGTCTTGATGTGAGAAGTGTAGGTTAACCCTCTTGCATTCAGCCTATATGCACAGGTTTGCTCAAATCAGCTCACACTAATTTTTGTGATTTTGCAACCAAATTACAAAAAATCAGCATGTAAACAGTTTAACACACATTAGAATGAAATATTATTATTGAATATCCAAAGCAGTTTGGAACCCTATTTTACTTAGTATACTAGGTTTATAGTTAAAATACATATTCAATTTTACAATGAAAATGAATTCATGTATCTAATCAGCAGAAAATGAAGTGAATGCTAAATATTTGTTACAGCATGGCTTCTTAAACAAATGATACAGGAGTTTTGATAATGCAATGTTGCAATAATTTAAATGAGAGTTCAAGCCATGCCTTCTTTCAAATGCAGCACATTCAAACGGTAGGTGGTCCACTGTTTATGAGGATGCACCAACACCACCTCCAACACATGTAGCCATCAGAACGATTGATTCCAAATCAATGAAAATAATAACCAAATTTGCTGTGACCAGTCAAAAATTGAGTTATTACAAAGCTTGGCACCAACACGTTATTTTGCAGGCGGTTGAAAACCTCAGGAAAGAATATTTCTCTGGTGATTTGGCCTGTAGTGGAGGAAGTCCAAATGTTGTTCCATTGATGGATTACGTGCTTCTTTATGATGTTTTTAACGTAGCTAGGTGTTGTTTTGTCATAAGTAATAAAAATGCTTTTTAGAATTACCTTCGACATTTCCAAATTAGATGGAGCCGCTGCTTTTGCCAGAAGATCAGCTTTCTTGTTTCCAGATATTCCACAATGACCGTGAATCCAGTCAAAACAGATATGCGGACTTTGTTGAACTGTGGTTCTAATAGCTACAGCTATTGGATTCATGTTATATTTGTTAATTATCGCATTCAACACAGCTTGTGAATCACTTAACCGAGATTTCTTGTTGTTAGATTTGCACCATTTGATCGCCCACAGTTCAGCCTGGAAAATAGAGCAAGTAGAAGAGAGTTTTGTACTGGGATGAGAACACCTCAGAATTGTTTTCATGAACAATGAAGGTGCATCCAACTTTGTACTGTTCATCCGTGCTTGGTATGCAAGATCCATCTGTGTAAATAAAGCAGTCGTGAGTAATTGAACAATTTTCATAAATGAAGTTTTTGAAGAGACTTGGCTGATCAGATTGTAGAAAATGACAATGTTGCTCTAAAGTGGTATTCAGAATGGGCATTGGTGATACTTTATTTTTTCTTCAAGAAAGTGAGTTCAGTTTTTGCTATTGCCATCAGAAATAGTGGCTCAATGCCTGCAGTAAGAAGAGCTATGTCAGTAGAGGAAACTATGAGCATTTCAGAAGTGAATATACTTTGGATGTATTGGGCCGATTGCAGAAATGATGACTAGTTTTAAGACTTAGACGTCGTCTACCTAAACGGCGTCTAAGTTGCGCTATTGCATAAACAATGCTCAGCCGGTGTTTAACTAGACATAGTTTAAAGTTTCAATATTGATTCAAGAATGGAGATAAGAAGTATGTTTATGCAACTCTTTGCTGGTCTCAGCCAATGAAATTCGTCTACGTGCACCGAACGCTAGTCAGCTGTTGTCTTCATACAATGTTACTCAAATATGGCTAAGCATGAGCAGATAAGAATATCGCTTTCAGTGGAAATGAAATCACATAATATTATCGACAAAGCGACATGCCAATGTACAAGGAAGTCTAGCTTTGATTATAGTGTTATTACGCTGAGTGTAATCTAAATAGCTTTGGCAGAGGGATGATGAAACAATAGTACTGTGTAACCGAATGAGTTGTATGGGCCATACAGATGTAGCTTGCATTCTGAAGATCATAGGTTCGAAATACATCATCGACAGCCTTAAATTGTTTTCCCTAGTTTCCCTATTTTTACACCAGGCTAATACTAGGGCTGTTATTATGGCCACAGCTCATCTTTCCCAGTCCTTGCTTTTTCCTATATCATAGTTGCCAAAAACTTATCTGAATCAGCGTGATGATTATCCACAAAAGTAAAAAAAAAAAAAAAAAAAAAAAAAAAAATGCACACACAGCCTATTTTTTTTTTACTTGTCACTATTATGTAGTGTACCCCTAACTGACACGCACTACTTTACGTGTGTAATGAAGCATGAGGAGTACGCAGGGCATGGACGGTTTTAGATCAGAGAAGGAATAAACATTGCATGTACGGTACGGGCCTAGGGTTACCAACCGTCTAGCTTTTGCCGGACATGTCCTGCTTTTCAATCATTTTGGTTATGTGCGGCCGGCATTTCTAATTTATCGACATTGTCCAGCATTTTTCATTACAAGATTGCTCACTTAGGTTTTAGGCTGAAGACAGCATGTTATTGTATCGTACATCAACTCCATGTGCTCAGGGCGCTACTTCTGAGGGTGGAAATAAGTAATACTAATATTCGATATATTGAACTCGAAGTCCAGGCATCGATCAACCAATCAACGCGCTTCATTTCCACGTTTATGTTGAGAGAAACCGGAAGTGTCAAGAGCTACAGTTTACATGTGCTTGCCGTATGATTTGCAGCTATCATGTTTGGTTATCTGGTTGTCGCCGTAAATTATAGTGCGAGTATGCAGCGAGTGGAGTGAAATATTAATCTCGATGCATCCTATTATGTACCGGTATGTCATCTTTGTAACCTGAAATGAGTGAATCTAAAAAAAGACAGTGGAAAATTTTGGATAAACTAAAACTTAAGTATCCTTGCTTTACTCACAGATGCAGTGAAAGTGAAGCGAAATGTGCAATGTGTGATAGTTATGTTAATGTCGGATACAAAGGTGTTGGTGACTTGGAAAGACACGTTAACAGTGAAAAACACAAAAAGACGGTGAGAACTAGGTCAATATCATGTTCAGTGTTATCATTTATCACTCCCAAATAATCATCAGATGATAAAGTTCAAGCCGCAGAAGCTACAATGTCATTTCATACAGTTTTCCATCACCAGTCGTACAAATCAATGGACTGCACAGCTAAATTGAATAAGGTTACTGGTTATTGGGGGGGTGGAAGTAAACCCAGGCCCAAATACCAGTGGAAAATATAGTACGGAGGATTTGGCCGCACTCAGGGTGGTTGTAAGTGAAGTTATGCAGGAGAAGTGTCAATGGGATAAGGTGCAGGAAATAAAGGACATGATGGAGGAGCAGAGAAGGGAGTTAGGGAACATGAAGAAATGGCTTGAAACGAAGACAGAGGAATCGAGCAGGAGAGTGGTCAATAACGAGAAAGAAATCGAGTTATTGAGAGGGGAAGTGAAACATCTGAAAGAGGAGGTGATGAAGATGAAGAAAGAAGCGGAGGGGTACAGGCAGGAGAGATTAAAAAAAGCCATATTTATATATGGAGTTGAGGAAGGGGCGAGAGAGAGCAAGATTGAGCTGATATTTAAGGTGGTGGAAGCTATACGTGATGTAATGAAGATAAACTTTAGTGAGGTAGACATTGATGATGTAGAGAGAGTTGGTAAAGTCAAAGGTCGGAGGCCAATTAGGGTTAAATTGTTCTCAACCTTAATGGCAGATTCTGTGTTAAGGAACAGCAAGAATTTACAAGGGCGGAAAATAGGGGTGAAAGGAGACATGGGAAGAGAAGGAAGTGAAAACGCGAAGATCTTGAATAGGCACCTATGGAGAGCGAGGAACCAGGGGCTAAAGGCCCGAATAAGAGGTTTGAGGTTGGAGGTGACAAACGGGCGATGGGTTAGAGTACATTCAGTGACTAAGCTAAAGGAAATGGACGAAAACGAGAGGGTTGAGAGTGGTGAGAGGACAAGGCAAGATGGGAAGAAGAAAGAAGAAAAGAAGAGGAGGAGGGACGTGGCAGGAGAGCAGAGCATCTCGGAAGAGAATGGGCAGTGCAGCCGGGAGACAGAAGACCAAGATAGTGAAGTGGACGGTGAGAGTGGGCCGCAAGAAACTGGGAGAGGAGAGTGTAGAGGTGCAGTGAGCGAGAAAGGACAAAGGGAGGTGGATTCAGAAGTCCAAAATAGTGAGGGGGTGAGTGGGGGTGAGCAGCAAGAAGGGGTGAGTACAGGGTGCAGTGGTGTAGTGAACAAGAAAGGTCAAGAGGAGACAGATCGACAAGAAGGTAAAAAAATTATGAGTAAAGTCAGGAGTAAGAGCTTAAAAGACATATGGGGAAAAGTACGTAAAGGGATGGAGGATACAGAGGGAGAGAGGTCGATAAATACTAGAAGTAATAATAGAGGGGGAGACCTAGAAGAGAGGGAGGGAAAGTTATAACAATATTGGAAGATAGGATGTGTGAATATTGAAGGAGTAAGGAACAAATTAGGAAACAAGAAAGTTAGGGAAGTAATTGAAAGTTTTGATGTTGTGGCACTCTTGGAGACGTGGTTGGAAACAGGGAGGGAGATTGCATGGAAGGGGTTTGAGATAAAATATAAATATAGAAGAAAAGAGAGGAATAAGGGACGAGCACCAGGAGGGATGATAGTTCTAATTAGGGAAGAAATTAGTGAAAGAGTAGAGGATATAGAGACCGATATGATGGAAACCATATGGCTGAGATTGAATTTGGGAGGGAGAGAGGGATGGAGGAAGAAAATAAATCTAGCTTTTGTTTACTGCCACCCTAGTAATTCAGAATATGCAAATAAATATTTTTTTGAAGAGTTATTGGTGGATATTGGTAGGATAAGGGGAATGTATCCAGGGGAGGAGGATATGTTGTTATTTGGGGATTGGAACGCGAGAATAGGAGAACAGAGCCCAGTTTATAGTAGGGAGGATGGAATGTGTTTGTTAGAAAGCAGAAGGAGTGAGGACAAAATTACAAATAGTTATGGAGAGAAGCTCCTAGAGATGTGTGCTGTGGGAAACTTGTATATTCTGAATGGGTGGATAGAGGGTGACAGGACGGGGAAATTGACATATGTTACGGAGAAAGGGGGTAGTGTGATAGATATGGTTTTGAGCTCGGAAGGGATGATTGAGGAAGTTGTAAGTATGGAAATAGGAGATTGGATTGAGTCACACCATTTCCCGGTGAGGGTTATGCTGAAAAGAGAGGAAGAGAAGTGTACAATAAAGGAAAATGAGACAAAGGATAAACGAGGGAGGGGTTATAATAAGTATAAATGGACAGAGAAGGTGGGCCGGGATTGGAATAGGGTAGTGAAGGAGGAGCTACATCTTCTGAAATATGGGTGGGAAGGGGCGTTAGAAGAGAATAATACTGATAAAGCCTTGGAATTGTTGCTACATCCAATAAAGATGATAGCGCAGAAGGTGAAAGCTAGAAAAGGAAATAAGAAAGAGGGAGAAGAATGGTTTAATAGGGAGTGTGAAGGATTGCGGAGGAAGGTGATGGACGCGTTAGGAGAATATAGAAGGAAAGGTGGGAACCAAGAAAGAGAGTTTTTCTGTAGATTGAGGAAGGAGTATAAAAAGAAAATCTCTGAGACAAAAAAGACGTGGTTAGAGGAACAAATGGAAGCCATAAATAATGACTGCAAGACTAACAATTTTGAGAGAGTCTGGGATAAGATTAACAGAATTATTAAGGGTGGAAGGAATATGGAGAGAACGAGTATTGAGGAAGTGCAATGGGTCAGGCACTTCGATGAATTACTAGGAAAAAAGGGGGGTGATAGATGGAGAGGTTCGGGAGAAGAAGTAATTTGGAGGAATAGGGGAGTGGCAATTTATGATTTGGATAAAGAAATCACAAGAGAGGAAATCCGGGGAGTGATAAGCAGAGCTAGAGCGAAGTCGGCCGGGGGGTGTAATGGTATAAATAATAAGTTTTGGAAGGAAATTAGTAAAAATGAGATAATGATAGAGGGCATGGTGAAACTATTCAATAGGATATTCGAGGGAGGAAATTACCCTAGGGAATGGGAAACAGGAATTATATGCCCTATATACAAGGGAAAGGGTAGTAGGAACAATGTGAACAGTTATAGGGGTATATCTCTGTTGGATTCTTTGAGTAAGATATATACTGGGGTGCTAGCGAACAGAATAAGCGGGTGGGCGGAAGAAAATGAAATTTTGACAGATTACCAAGGGGGATTTAGGAAAAAGAAAAGAACAGTGGATAATATAATGATAGTAAAGACTATTTTAGAAAAGTATAAGAATATGGCTAGAAGTACGGTTTATGTAGCAGCAATAGATTTTGAGAAAGCTTTTGATAAGGTGAATAGAGAGGCCCTACTAGAGAAATTAGGTAGGTTAGGGATTTCGGAGAAGATGTTGAGGGCAGTGGGAGGAATATATAGGGACGTCAGGTTTTGTGTAAAATTGGGAGAAGGGAGAATGAGTGGACCATTAGAGTCCAAGGTGGGTTTAAAACAAGGATGCAAGTTATCGCCCATACTGTTTATTTTATTTATCAACGATATTTTAGAGGGGTTTGGGGCAGAAAATTGGGCTGTACCAGTAATTAATGGTTTGGAAGTGCCAGGACTGATATTTGCGGATGATGTGTTATTGATGACGTTAACTTCAGGGGCGATGAATAGGGCCTTAGAGTCAGTGATGCTATTTGCGAGGAAATGGGGATTGAAAATTAATGGAAATAAGTCTAAAATATTGGTAGTACAGGTGAACAAAAGAAGAAAGATAGAAGGGAATTGGGTAATTCAGGGAGAAAGATTGGAACAGGTAAGAAAGCTGGAATATCTAGGAGTGATTTTTAATGATAAAGGAACTTGGAGTGACCAGATCAAAAGAGTGAAATATAGAGGATTGGCAGCCTTAGCCTCAGTCAGAAATTTGCTACTCAAGTACCCGGGGATCAGTTACAAAACACTGAGACTCGTGTTCAGGTCGGTAATCGTTGGGAGGGTATTATACGGAGCAGAAGTTTGGGGGCTGGATGAGAAAAGAGAGGAACTAAGAAGGATTGTTAGTAGTTTTGCTAAGTTAGTGATGGGCTTACCGAGGTGTACAGCTAATGTAGGGGCGGAATTAATGTGTGGGGAGGATTTGGAATCAGAGGGTGTGAAAAGAATAGTTAGATATTGGATGAATTTAAAAAGACAGGAAGGTGGGAGAGTTTTACAGGCAGCATATGTACAGCAATTTAAGAGCGTGTATAAGGGTGGATGGTTAGAAAAAATAAAGGGATATTTGGAGAAGATAGGATTAGGACACCTGTGGGGGGAGGTTTGGTCAAAGACAGAAGTGAGAGGGATGAATATACTGGAAAGGAGAATTAGAGATATCCATAGGCAGAAATTATTGGGGGAAAGCAGACTAAGAAATTCGCTGACTGTTTTGACGAAAATAGAGGAGATAGCAGGGTTGAATATTAGATACGTCGATAGGTCAAAACGATATGGGATGATGTGGTGGCTTTTAGGTCTGCCAAGGAATAAAGGCTGGTTACAGGGCAGGGATAAGACAAGGTGTGTACTTTGTGGAGATGTGAATGATGAGTTTCACTTGCTAAGAGACTGTGAGGTAACGAGGGGGTTAAGACATGGATTATTGAGTGCCGAGCATCGGGAAATACTGGGGAGAGGGGATGAGAACGCAATACTGAGATGGATTATTAAACAATGGGAAAAAGGGGGTGAATTGAACAGGTATTTTTGTGCGATAAAAAAGGCCTGCGAGAGTAAAATGAAGGAGAGTGAGTTAGAGGGTGGGCAGGGGAATAGGGGGGTGGAATAGTTATCTGTATAAGGGAAGGGGATAGTATGTTAAAATTCTAATGGATTAGGGAATATAGGGACTGAGTACTTAGGTAGGTGGAGTTGGGTAAGAGGACAGGATTGCATGGTCTGTTTGTTTTATGATATGTTAGTAATTGTTATTCATTGTAATTTTATTAGGTTATGATGGTAATTATTTGTGAAGGCTGAAATGTGGTAATGGTGAAGTGGTATATTTATTGTTGATATGTGGAGCTGGAGGAGTGGTGGTATAAATGTGGTAATGGAGAAGTGGTATAGGATGAAGAAATATGTTGGAAAGGTGTTGGTATATGCGTGACTGGTATTTGTTATTCATTGTAATTTCATTAGGTTATGATGGTAAATAATTTGTGAAGGCTGAGATGTGGTAATGGTGAAGTGATATATTTATTGTTGATATTTGGAGTTGGAGGAGTGGTGGTAAATGTGGTGTTGGAAAAGTGTTATATCGTTGGAATGTAGTGTGGGAGAAGTGGTGATATAAGTAGAGGTGGTATATAATGTGGAGTTGGTGCTGTATTGCTGAAATGTGGTGTTGGAAGTATTGAAGGTTTAGTATTTAGGTGATGTATGGTTTGGTACTGAGATGGTTTATTTATGGTTGACTTCGTAGGAGTTGGGAGGTGGTATTATTGTATTGGTGTCTGGTATAAGTATTTAATTTCTGGAGCTGGATAGAGGTGAGTTTATTGTCATTTTGTAAATTTTGGTTTGTTTGTATGGAGAGGAGGAAGAAATATGATGTTGGAGAGGTGTTGGTATGTGTTGTATTGCTGAGATATGGTGTCGGAAGCATTGGAGGCTTAGTATGTATGATTAGGTGATGTATGGTATGGTATTGAGATGGTTTATTTACGGCCGAATTCGTGGAAGTTGGGAGGGGGTATTATTGTATTGGTGTCTGGTATGAGTATTGAATTTTTGGAGCTGGAGAGAGGTGATTTTATTATCATTTTGTAAATTGTGGTTTGTTTGTATGGAGAGGAGGAAGGAGTATGATGCTGGAGAGGTGTTGGTATAGGCGTGATTGGTATTTGTTATTTATGGTCGAAATTTTTGGGGAGATGGAGAGGTAATTTGATTATGGAGTGTTATGGCGGATTGAAATGATATGAAGCAATGTTAACGCTGATTGGTAAAAGTTGTGGTATGATGGATTGGAATGCAATGACGGAATATTGTTGTTATTATTCAGACTTGTACTATAGGAGGTGGAACCTGAAAGATTGAATGCAATGTTAGTATCATGGCTGGTTTGGTATGCAATCGTGTAATGTTGCTGGTGTAGCTTATTTTGGAGTAGGTCAGGGAACAATGGAGGTGATGAAAACGCTGAAGCAAGAAGGTCGCGTGATGAGTGGGTACGTGTGAGTGATAACAAGCAGCAAGTTGCAACACCAGCAGCGGATTGTAAACATAGAACAGGCTGATGAGGTGTTCATTTCATTTTATTTTGTATGTGGTGGAGAGTGTTGGCTTGGGTTGGACTGCGTTTATTATTAGTTATTTATTTATTTATTTATTATTATTGTGAACATGTATTCAGGGCTGAACGCCTGTTTTGTTCATTAATAAATAAATACAATTGTAAGCTAAATTGAATAAGAGTATGTTCTTAGGTTCTGAAGTAGCACAGAAACTGAACTGTGCAAGAACTAAAACAGAAGCCATAATAAATAATGTTATTGTTCTTCACTCGACAGATATAATTGAAACTCTTAACAATAAAGTTCCATTTTTTGGCCTAGGAACAGATGCAAGCAATCATGGTGCACTAAAGTTGTTTCCAATTGTCATCCAATTCTTTGATTACAAAAATAATGGCATTCAGATAAAAGTTCTTGATTTACAAGCATGTCCAAATGAAAGTTCTGAATGTATTTCATCCTATATTTCAAATACTCTCAAAAAGCATAAAATTACTTCTAGATGCATTGCATTTTCTGGAGACAATGCCAATGTTAATTTTGGAGGCCTTGCATGCTGGGAAGGGAAGAATGTATTCTCTGATCTCAAAAAAGACTTGAATGAAAACATAGTAGGTGTTGGATGTCCTGCTCACATTCTACATAACTGTTTGCAACATGGAGCTGATGCTCTTCCTGTTGACATTGAGTCTGTGGTGATGAAAATTTTCAACTTCTTTCATATATATGCAGTGCGCACTCAGGAACTGAAAGACTTTTGTGAATTTGTTGATGTAAATTATCTGCAGCTTTTAAATCATTCCAAGACTAGGTGGTTAACATTGTATCCTGCAATTGTTCCCAGCTCTGAAATCCTACTTTCTTTCTCAGGGTAGGAAGTCAGTGCCTTCATCAATTAGAAACTTCCTTGAAAATGACTTTTCAGAGCTCTATCTTTTGCTTCTTTCCTCAACCATGCACATTTTTCACTATAAAATTTTGTCACTTGAGAAAGAACATAATTCAGTTGTAGAAGTGCTTGAACTATTAGAATCTGTCAAATCTTCATTGAAAGGCAGACTTGAAGGTCAATTCATTCCCCTTAAATTTGGACAGATGTTAAATACATTTTCAGAAGATGGTTTGGATAAAGAATGCAAAGTGTTTATGGAGAATGTACCTTGTTTCTATGAAACCTGCTCTGAGTACTTGGATAAATGGATGCATCCTATAGAGGAATTCAAGTGTTTCAAATGGTTGAAACTTCAAAACATTAAAGACCTCAGCTTTGACGATATTGTACCACGTATTCAGTACTTACAGTCAAAAGGTGTAAAAATAGATGATTCAGTATTATTCGACCAGTTCTACAACGTAAGGGCTTATTCTAAAACTTCAGCTTTGGATAAAGATACAACACTAGACCAACAATGGTCTGTTTTTTTTTAATAAGTGCCAGAACATTGAGGTATTTTCTGAACTTTTGAACATTTGTCAGTTTTTCTTTGCCATACCAGGCAGCAATGCCTCCACTGAACGTGCGTTTTCATTCATAAATGCTCAATGGACAAAGGAAAGGAACTGTTTGTTGGTGGAATCAGTGAAAGGAATGTTACTTGTGAATTTCAGTTTCAAAGATGTGTCATGTGAAGAATTTTATAAATATGTACTTCAAGAAAATAACTCGTGTCTTCTTTCAAAAGTAGGTTCTGTTGAAAAATACAGCTTCAAGGAAATGAACTGCAGCAAGGACTGATCATTAAGTAAGGTATTTCCTTTTCTAAAAAATTGTGTGTAATATATGTATAATTTTGTTATTGATTGAAATTGTCAGGCATTTTTCTTAAATGTCCTGCTCTTTGCTAAGCAATGTCCTGCATTTGGAAATTTTCAGTTGGTAACCCTATACAGGCCACAAACTTTATTAATGTTAGCAAATGTAAATGGGTCCCTGTGGCTTTATTAAATCAGTCAAATTGAACTCGCATCAAAATTTGATGTTTAAAAAGCAGATAAAGTTCATTGTTGATGTTAAATTTCACTAGTGATAAACGTTTAATTTTAGTAAAGTTCATTCTTGAAGTTTCAAACGCTCAATTCAAATGAAATAAATGACGTAATAAACTAAATTTCTTGAAAAAAGTAGTTGGTTTGATTGACTACAAAACAAAGTTCACTCTTGAAACAACTAATTGGTCCGACGTTTTATGAAATTAAATACAGTTCTAATTCACTGGAAAGTTATTATATGGAGTGGTTAAGTCTCAATTGTGCTATAAATGTTCTTCGAAGTCCCCACTCATTAACAAGTTCATTTGCATGACTTAATACTACACTGGCTGTAGAAAAAATAAGTAATTTCCAATTTATCGAATAACTTACGAGTCTTTTTTTTTTTTTTGCTAGGGGCTTTATGTCGCACCGACACAGATAGGTCTTATGGCGACGATAGGATAGGCCTAGGAGTTGGAAGGAAGCGGCCGTGGCCTTAATTAAGGTACAGCCCCAGCATTTGCCTGGTGTGAAAATGGGAAACCACGGAAAACCATTTTCAGGGCTGCCGATAGTGGGATTCGAACCTACTATCTCCCGGATGCAAGCTCACGGCCAACTCGCCCGGTAGTTCGAAAGTCATATTGAAAGTCACTATAAATGATAAGTCGCAGATCATACAGTTCTTTAATAATACAGACGTTTATCACCTTATTTAAGTGCTGGCTCCGTTTGTCTGTGTCCCCACTGGTCCGTAGAACCATGTCCACCGGCGATCTGGAACACCATCACCACCCATCCCCCGAAGCTACCACGCCTCCATTGACGGAAGTTCACACGATGATACAGGTGGTTGAATTGTGCATGCGGCATCAAAACTGCACATGCCGCTTTGAATGGTATAGCACTGTCTGTTCCTAATTAGCAAGTCCAACATTCGGAGTGATTTTGAACGAAGATTCCAATTAATAAGGTGATCAAACGTTCACGATACACTGAATGCACTATATTCCGACTGTAAGTTTTAATACAGTTCGAAAAGTTTAAGCAGAGTCTATGCATTCTACTTCATACATGATGTGAGGTTCAGTCTACTGTTAATCTAGCACCAAGAAGTGTTAATATTCGGTTTCACAGTCTATGTCCCATTGCATGAACGAATATGCACGCATCTTCAATAAACAATGTCCTAACTAGTTGGTTACTTGCAGAAATTATACATGTAAGCTTGTTTCATTGCGCTATAAGTCTTATATACTGATAGCACACGGCATAAATTAATAATGTCCAACGTATGTCACATATTTATAAGTAAGTCACACAAAATGTTTAAGTGCTCGAATGCTCTACACGAGTCCTTTAGAAAGGACGGAAAACTTTAGAATGTAGAGTTGTACGGGCGTCAAAGTTAAAGTTCTTCACCGTACCTTACCGATACTGAGTTCGAAGTTCGGAACTTGGCACTCACGCACTAAGTTAAGTCACACAATTGCCGGCACAATCTCGTGCAGCATACCATCAGTGGTCACTGTGTCGTTTGAGGTTATTTTTTTTACGGGGGGGGGGCGTAGCCCGCTCCCCCGCCGTGACCATCGACTCAATCTACATGGCCTCCGACATGCTATTAATTTCTAAGTAGAAAAGAGATAGCTGGGTAGAGTGGGAAGTGATACAAGGAGTATCTGCCTCTTTCCATGTCGAACACGTTACCAGGCGAGATTGTGTTAGGTATATGGTGTTGAAGTATGGTACTGAAGGGTCGGGGAAAAACCACATAGGCAGAAAGAAGAAAGAGCCTACATGTAAAACCTGACTTCTTTTGATAGCACATGCTAGGATGTGGGCTGGAGATAGACCATAGGTTGTGTTAGTTAGGATTATGTGTCATTCAAACATAACCATTTCCTTGCCATTTTCTGTTATTGAGGGGATCAGTCCTTCTTGTCACTGCCTGGTGCGGCTCGGGTCTGGTAGCGTCTGGGCTCTTGTCCACAGGTTCGTCCCATTGCCCAGCAGCCAGCAGTCCCTGGTACCAAGTCTCCTTTTGGAGAGGGGGGAATTAAAGCCAAGCCTTACGTAATGCAAGGGGCTATCTTCTTCCGCCTGTCGATGTCCCTCTCTGCGGTGTTATTGGAACACACTTGTCTCTGCAACAATTTGTACATAGATACATTTAAAACTTTAGAGTGCGGGCCGCTCTCTTCCGCTCTCGTGTCCTGTAAAACAAGTACATCGTATAATTAAATGATATTATCAGGGGTGGGTTATCTGTCCACTCCCTTGTCGCTGGCAGGGGACGGGGGTGGATTGGTTCGTCCCTTATTAAGGCTAAGTTGCCTTCGTCTTGATGTATTTCTTATCTCAACCCTCCCTCGCTTGATTACCGGTGGTGGCTAGGTCTGTAACATAACATAACAAAAACATAACATAGCATAATAATAGTAGTATAGCTTAACCTAGGATATAGGTGATCAGGTATGTACATATATACAGGTGCTGCAATGTGGTGTGTGGGCGTAATGTTAAATGGAGCAGTGTAGTGGGTTGGTGTCAGCTTAAGAGCGAGGGCGGTTTTGGCCGCCCCGGCCTCCTAACCCTGTGGCTGAACAGAATGTGTTTCGGCGTGGGGTATTTTGTGTATAGGTCGACGTCATAGTGTCCGATTCCACTGACAAGTGGGTTGACCTTACTACCCCATGATTTCTTGTACATTCGGAGTGTTTGTTTTCGTATGTGTTGCCTTATCGAGCTGACTTTCGCAATAGAGCGTAGTTGGCGTATTGGCGTGTCGTACGAGAGTCTAGCCGCTGCTCGAATGCATTTGTTTTGTATTAGCTCCAGCTTATCCAGGTTTGTCATAGCAGTGTAGCCCCAAGCGGGGGCTGCGTACGTTATTATTGGCCTAATTAGAGCCTTGTACATGTTGATTGCTACTCTCTTGTTAATACTGGATCTTTTGTTTAGTATGGGATAGAGCTGTGACAGTCATGCGTGTGTTTTCCGCTGGATCTCTTTAATGTGATATAGCATGGTTAGTTTTCTATCTAGGACTACTCCTAGATATTTGACCTTGTCGTGCCATGCTATATCTCGATTGAATAGTTTAAGCGGTTTTATATTGACGGGCCTGTGTGTGCGTCTGTTCTTCCTAGTGAACATTACAGCTTGGCATTTGTCTACATTGACCTTGATACGCCATTTGGTTAGCCAGGGCTCGAGGGTTCGCAGTGCTACTTGTAGTCTCTTTCGGGTGCATGCTAGCTGAAAGTGTTGAACTGTGATAGCAGTGTCATCCGCGTAGAGGTGCGTGGTAGTGAGTTCCGCTGTCGGCATGTCATTCGTAAATAGAATGAACAGGATTGGCCCTATTAGTGACCCTTGGGCTACGCCCGCCCTGATCGGTCGCGTGCTTGACAGTGTGTTATGAACGTCTACTTGGAACTCTCGGCCTTCCAGGTATGGGTGGAATTCGTCTATTAATTTCGCTAATAGGCCTTCGTGCCAGACTTTATCGAATGCCTTCTGGATATCAAGGAATACCGTGCATGTGTCCCTCCACTTGTTTAGTCCGATGGTTGCTTGTTCTAGGACCCAGGTAAGCAGTTGCGGGGCGGAGTGGCCGTTCCTAAAACCGAATTGTTCATTTCGAATGATTCCTCTTTCCTTGATATGTGCTATTAGCCTTTTCAGCAGTATTTTCTCGAATACTTTGCTGAGGGCGTCCAGGAGACTGATGGGCCTGTAGTTATTAGGGTTAGATTTGTCCTTGCCTGGTTTGCCAAATACCAGGATTCTCGCCCTTTTCCACTGTTCCGGATAATACTGCAATTGGAACATTGCGTTGTATATTTTAGTGAGTAGTGCGAGGGCTTTCGGAGTTAGCTTTTTTTAATATTATGTTATGTCGTTTGAGATTTTAGCCTCGTCTTATATACCAGAGCTTGACCCTGAGCGGAAACGTCATTGATATTATCTGATATTTTAAAATAGCAATATCTCCTCAAATAATACGGCTATCAACTTGAAACTTGAACACTGGCTATTTGTTATCGCCAGCTGTACGGTCTTATTATCCATTTGTTGATATTCCATCAGGGAGCGGAGATACAAAAAAGCTTCCAGATTATTCTCTCTGACGCGCGGGCGACATGTTCCGTGACGTCGTGGTCGCGCCTTAGCAAGCTGCAGCGAGCTCGCTAGCAGGAAGCGTTGCATCACAGTGCACAACGCACGCAATTTAAACTGATGGAACACTCCGTGCAGTTCTCAGTTCTATCATCTATCTATCTATCTGTTTTCATGTTTTCATTCTCCACCCTGAAGGGGTGGGGCGGGTCACCTAGAGGGTAACGCCCTCTCTCTCTGGCCAAGAGATGCGGACGGGTTGGGGAGATTTGATGGATGAGGGAGGTGGGTAGGAGGATGGTAAAAATAGAGGAGATGGTAGGGGGTTGGGCCTCTTTACTAAGCTTTATTGAATGTGCATTTCCAAAAGTTACAGAGAAGAATTTATAATTTTAAAGAGTATCACACGATAACACAAGAAGGGTGTTTTTAATTTTTTCCTTTTTTTATTTCTTTTTTGTTTCTTTTCTTTTTTCTTTTAGTTTTTCACCCAGCGCCAAATGATACACAATAATATTGTGCTATAAATACATCTAAGAATAACGACGTTTGCAATGCAAGAATTAGGTGGTTCTAATAGCATGCCGTTCTGAAGTGATTCTGAATCTTGTGCATTACAATGGGTCATTCAGATATGATGCTATTGTCCATTTCTGGATGCTGAGAGGAGGTTGAGGGGGTTTGTACGAGAGTTTCTAAGTGTATGAAGTTAAAAAGTATTAAGCCTGAGAGGGTAGTGAGAAAATGGAGATTGAGTTTCTGATTAGCTCAGGCCTGAAGGTGTGTGAGAACCAGGTGTCTATTATATGGATGGATATTTCGCGGCGAGATTGTAACAAATCCGACAAGATCTTCAATTGTAGGGTGGGGAAAAAGTGAACGGGTGGGCGTGGTTGGTGGGTAAATAGTGCGAATCGGTGCTATGAATTCTGGGTGATTTGAGGGAGGTGTCCGACGTCCTCGACAGCGGCGATAATAGGCTGGGTGGCTGCCCCCGCAAGTGTTACAGCGGGCGGGGTGTAGAGTGTTGGAGGCACGTGGTGGTGACATGATGCTGAGTACAATGACCGCAGATTGGATGATTTGCTTTGCACTGGGCCGTTGTGTGATTGTTATAGAGGAGGCATCTTTCACATCTGATTGACTGTGGAGGTGGAGCACGAGAAGGTTCGACTTTGTGATGGTGGCGATGTATCGATACACCACTGGCAAGCAGTCTGTCCACGTCGGCTGGTGTTGGCAGAAAAATCCGCACCAGGAATGTTGGAACCTCCGCATTCCGGATGCGAAAGGCCTTCCGAGCAGGCACTCCCACCGCAATGAGCTCGGCGAGAATCATCTCTTCTGAAAGTGAAGGATCCACACCACGGATGACGCAACTTAGAAGATTATAACTGGGTGGTGGTGAGAGGGGTTGAAGAGGGATAGCTGATTCGAACGGAGTTGATCCGATTGTGGTGGCGAGTTGGTTTTCTGCTATTTCCCTGTTGATTTGAATGATGATTCCTTTTGAAGTCTTTCTGATATCAGCGATGTCCTCTCGGCGCATGTTGTAGCGAAGATAGCTTGAGGTGTCTGAAATGTTGGAGAAGGGTTAAGGAGGAGAAATGCATGTGTAGCGGAAGGGGTTTGCTGGAGAAATCGGAGACGTTTGAAGGGTCATCTAGTGCTAGAAGTGGAAGAATATTCGAGTCGAGAGGAGGTGGGTGTGGTGGTGGTAGTAGATGGGGATATATGCTGTATGGTGGTGTCCATTGGAAGAGATGTGGCTGCTGTAGGTGTCCGTGGTGCAGGTGCCGAGTCCACTGTCAGGCAATGCGGAGCACGCGCTACCTCGGGGGCCGGTTGATGCGTCATCCTCTGGTACCGAGTTCGCGGGTTGTCCAGATGCGTAGCTGGATTTGCTGGTAGAAAGCGTGCGTCGTAATTCGGAGCTGCGTAGCTGGACATGAGAGCCGTGTGGAAGGCTACGGCGGTGGTGTTTACGGCGAATTGTCTGAAGCTGGAGGTGGAAGTGGTGGTGGTGCAGGTGGCAGCTATGGTAGTAGCAGGAGAATATGGCTTGTAGGGGTACATGATTGTGATTTACTTCAGACCCGGGGCCCAGGAGCGATGTAAAGAAGGAAGAATTAGTAGACATGGAGCAAGTCTAAGTGGCTGCCGATTCTCCTATTGTGCAGTGTTACCGATGGCCACGTCCTGAGGTGAGACCTCACTGGTTTGCGTTCGTCCACCTGGCTAGTCCAAAATTTTTAAGAAGCAATAAACCTCCGTGGCTGCTTTCGGTGTTGCAAACAGTCGGACGGCGAAGGATTTTCAATCACTGGTGGTTCCTGTTTCAGTATGCTTTCTTGGCAGTAGATATAAGTGAATCCCTCCCGGTTGGTGTATGTGACAGACCTCTGACGATCGGGTCAACCACGGTAATTCTGATATGTCGAAGTAACCTTTGTATAATAAAGTATATCGGTTGGCATGAATTGTAGTCAAGTTGACAGTTACCGACTAACCTTGTGTCAGTCTCAAGAAAGGTTAGAAACGCATCATCGGCAGCCTTGAAGATTGTTTACCGTAGTTTCCCTATTACCGAGCTCGATAGCTAAAGTCGCTTAAGTGCGGCCAGTATCCAGTATTCGGGAGATAGTAGGTTCGAACCCCACTGTCGGCAGCCCTGGAAATGGTTTTCCTTGGTTTCCCATTTTCACACCAGGCAAATGCTGGGGCTGTACCTTAATTAAGGCCACGGCCGCTTCCTCCCCACTCCTAGACCTTCACTGTTCCATCGTCGCAATAAGACCTATCTGTGTCGGTGCGACGTAAAGCAACTAGCAAAAAAAAAAAATATCCCTATTTTTACTCCAGGCTAATACTAGAGCTGTTATTATGATTTATGACTATGGATCCTCTTTCCCAGTCCTTGATTATTCCTATATCACAGTTGCCGAAAACTTATCTGAATCAGCGCCACGATTATCCACACACACAAAAAAATCGCACACACAGCCTACTTTTTACTTGTCACTATTTTGTATGCTTACTTGGCAGTAAATATAAGTGAATCCCTTCCGGTTGATGTGACAGACCTCTGACGATCGTGACAAGTACGGGAATTCCGATATATCGAAGTGACCTTTGTATAATAAAGTACTGTAGATTGGTTGGCAAGAATTGTAGTCAAATTGACAGTTACTGGACTGTCTCTTGTGTCAGTCTCAAGAAATAAGTCTCTTGAAAAGTGAAATCGTATTTTAAGCTGTAGCTCCCCGTACATTTCAAGTGAATTGCTGCGATTTCTCAGCAGACGACCCACAGAGAGGCCATCGGACTATCCTTTCTTCCCGGAATCGTCTCAACGTTATAATACAAATTATATGTTTCATTGTAGATAACCAATGATTATGATTCACTCCTCACATTTGTGGTTAAACAGTGTTCTCGGCAGTTTCACTATTATACGTTCGTGATATACAGGCCGTACTGTAGCTCTGATGACACGCTTTGGGTAGGACTTGGAGGCGATACGCATCCGCTCCGCATGAATAACACACTCGTTTAAATTACTTAAGAAACTGTTAACACCTTATAAAACCAAAAGCTATTCATAAATATTTGTTAGTTCTGAGATACAGTGCATATCCTTCCCCGTGACGTTCTATTTCTCGCGTATATCTTAATATGGGACTTAAATTTCAAAATCTTGAAGCCACGTATAGAACGACACTTAACACAACATAATTATTTTCACTCAAGTTAGAACTTGGTTTAGTGTAAGAGAAGGCCTAATGGCCTTAACTACGCCAATAAAGACATTTATCTATCTATCTATCTATCTAACTAACTTTGAAAGTATTGAGTTCGACTTAGAATCGTAAGATTCTCAAATAAATAAAAAGTCTTGTCATAAATGAAATGTTATACAAAGGTCGAACGACATATAGAGTTTCTCGGTAAATATGACAGCCCCAATTAGAACGACACTTTAAAATAACATAATTATTTAACTCAAGATGGAATCTTGAAAGTCCTGAGTTCTACTTAGAGTAGGAAGATTCACAATTTAAATGAAATGTCTTGTCACAATTGATCAGAAGTACAAAAGATGAAACTTATGTCTTAAGCGGGACATGTTTCGCTCATATTTTAAAGGCTTATTGGCACCACGAGTGTTCTCGCCATAACCTCTCGCGTCGATATATCGGTGTGCTGAGTGCAAGGGGGTTAAGAAGAAACCCAGTTACTCTGAGGAAGAGACAAAAGATGATGGCAGTAAATGAGTGTGAACAAATACAGAGGGATGAAAAGAGCACAGTGTGTCAACATGAGTAATGGAAATGAGTCTGATTACATAAAAATATATCTAATATTACCCACGTTTTTGACGCAATGAGAAATTTTAACTCGCCATCTGGACGAGACACGCTTATTACCCTCAGGCCATGGCGTAGCCAAAGGGGGCAGGGGGGCCGGACCCCCCAAAATATTTCCTGAAACTAGAGCGAGGATCAGTCTTTGTTTTACGTACGGTACGAACAACTTAAAAACTTACGCCGAAATGTTAAATTAACGTAGCGACAAAGAATCTACTAGCAAGGCTCAATAGAGCCATACATAATTCTCCATATTTGTACTGCTTGAATGAAAGGAAGACACTTAGGATTGCGATGTACGGGGATATTTCCCTGTATAAGCCTCAGTATTGGGAATGTAACCATGTGTAGACAAATGTCAGTACATGAAGAAAGGGGCAATTAGCAAGGGATTACTCAGTAGGGGGCCAGAACGTGACCACCGAGATAACGGGGGCAACGTCCAGAAACAGTTGCAAGCTTACAACATCGTGTCAGCTTTTGCATATCGGTTCTTGGAAACAACAATGTCCTAGGGATCCTCGGGTTGTACCGTGGTTGAGAGATGTGCTGTGTTTAAGTTGCAGCGTTGGAAAGACTGTGACAGGATTGTGAGCTGCACGTTATTTCCTCATTTTGTGCCACATAAGTAACTTTTTTGGAGAGGAACCGTTTTGTCACTGAGAAGCCAACATTATGTGCATCCTCGGCAAGCTATGAAAAAGTTTCTTTATTCTTACAGTAGCAAGACGATCGCGGATGCGTGCCTAAGTTCCATAGGTAGGCCTATATATTTTGTCAAATGCCCGGCGACTGATTGGAACCTCAAATGGCACCGTCAAAAGTGCGGGTAACTATTTTGTAATTGACGGGGGTGATAACTCAGTCCCAATGATTCTATCCTCTCATCAGGACGGCCCAGGCTTGAATCGCAGTAGATACATGAAACCGTTTTTAAATGGGAAGTCACGTTCTACTGATACGGATTCTACTTATACACTAGATCCCGTACCTTACCTTTCCTTATACTTTTGAGCCAGAACGGCATCATTTATGGTAGTGTATTTTGAGTATCCAACCATTCTTTGGACTTACCTTGTACCTTAAATGGTGAGAGGATTCAGTGGCGTACCCACAAAATAATTTCAGTGGGTTGGGTGTAAGTCCAGGCCAGTAGTGTGGATACAACTTTTCCTTGGAAGGGGCTGTGAAAACATTTTAAATTTTTATTTAGAATTTGCTTTACATTGCACCGTAGGTCTTATGGCGACGATGGGAAAGGAAAGGGCTGAGAGTGAGAAGAAGCGGCCGTGGCCTTAATTAAGGTACAGCCCCAGCATTTGCCTCGTGTGAAAATGTGAAACCACAAAAAAAGAAAACATCTTTAGGGTTGCCAACAGTGGGGTTTGAACCCACTATCTCCCGGATGCAAGCACATAGCTGTGCGCCCCTAACCGCACGGCCAACTCGCCCAGTGGATATGAAAAGAAAGCCGGTCCTACCGAATGCGGTGACGGGTCTTCAGTAGATATTGTTGGTTTTGATTGTTACCATGTACAATCATACCTTCTGTACTCTTAACGTAAACCGGCTGCATTATTGAAACTGTTCGTAAAATTGATAATGTCGTTCTCCGTTTGTGAGGAAGTAGAACCAAATACTTTAATATGACAATACCGGACAGCTTGCGGTTTTCAGCGAGAAAGTCGATAGTGCTGCTTCCTACATGGCTTGGTGTGACTAACTCTTCAATAACATGATTCTTGGCGTGTTGGTTATAATGTATCAGTGTTTGTCACTAAATAATCTTACACTGCAGTTATATTCCAAGAAAAGTGGTATGCGCTGATCAAATTACCCAGCAAGATAATGGCATGCGAAATGATAAGGACCGCAAGTATTAAAAAGAAGTAATGACCTCGCATCTGTGTTGAGGTTACATTCTATGCCCCTTATATAGGGTTATCCTGAACTAGTACCAATAGGTAGCGCGCGTGTACTACTCGGTGTTCTGTGATTCCACCTTCATTTGTTTCAGGGCTTGAAGGTTAGAATATCGCTGTCATTTAATTGACTCATAAGTATTATTGTGGTATCCTGAGATTCAATAAAAATGCCGGATTACTGTTATGTGCCATTGTGCAAAAGCCGAGACATGCCATTTTCGTTCCATGAGTTTCCGAAAGATGTGAAACTTAGAAAACAGTGGATACATTCTATCAGAAGGAAGAATCTTAAACTGAGCCAGATTACGAAGTCTGTTCAGCACATTTTAGGAGCGATGATTATAGAACGACGTTGTTAGGTACGTAGATAAGTATATAAATGATTACTAGTACGCCTATAGTCTATTTAAAATTAAATGTGTCAAAGTGTGTGTAGAGGCACAGCAGAGAGGTACATGCCACTTGCAATTATATTATCGTTCGAATGACTATGAATATTTTGATTTTGTAGGTGAAAGGTCGCGGTTGAAAGTACATGCAGTGCCATCTGTATTTCCCTGGACTCCTGACACCGGCTCAGATGTAAAGATGAGAGAGGTTAGGGCACGTAACAGAGGAAAGAAGGAGGATGATCTGATGACAAGGCAAGACACAGCTGTGCTTCTGGACACCAATGACTTACCTATAGCAGCATTTGAAGAGTGTCAGTCATCTAGTGTTAATGAAAATGTGAACCTTCCATTATCAAGCGTACTGGTAACTTATTAAGGGATGTTGCATGCCAAACCAAAGACAGTGAGGGTGTACTTGATATTGAAAGACTTCTAACAATATCTGGTGCAGTGCAACTCTTCACAGGTTTTGACAACAGAGATCATTTTTATTTAGTGTTTCAAGCCCTGGGAAGGGGTAGATTTAGTCTGCAGGTATTTCCAATTTCACCAGAATACTGTTTCTTTTTAACAATGATGAAATTGAGAATGGGCAAAACAGATAAGGAACTTGCTTATGATTTTGGTTTAAATGTAACAACAGTACGGCTATTTTTTTCTGTATGGATACATTTTATGTATTGGCAGTTCAAAGAATTAAATATTTGGGTTGATCAGAAGACTGTGAGGGAAAACTCCCCTATGGAATTTAAGAAGCAATATCCTAACACAAGAGTAATTTTAGACTGTACTGAAATTCCAATAATGAAGCCTAAGAGTTCTAGTGCCCAACAGGAAACATTTTCTACGTACAAAAACTGTAACACTGTGAAGGTACTGATTGGAATAAATCCATCAGGATTTGTGTGTTTTATATCAGATGCGTATGGTGGATCAGTTTCAGACAGGCAGTTGTTCATAAAATCTAATATTATTGACTTGTTGGAAGAAGGTGACTCAGTAATGGTTGACCGAGGATTTCAAATTCAAGACCTACTTTGCTCAAAGGGAGTAAG
Source organism: Anabrus simplex (assembly GCF_040414725.1). Classification (NCBI taxonomy): domain Eukaryota; kingdom Metazoa; phylum Arthropoda; class Insecta; order Orthoptera; family Tettigoniidae; genus Anabrus; species Anabrus simplex. The sequence goes on along the minus strand of NC_090265.1, from coordinate 879,842,191 downwards.
TGTAAATATTCCACCCTTCTTGAAAGGGAAAAGGCAGTTCTCCACCATGGAAAATACCATGACAAGGAGAATTGCTTCCAAAAGAATACACATTGAAAGGGCTATAGGCTTAGGGAAAACATACAAAATTCTACAAACAAAGCTTCACATAAGCAAAGTTCCTCTGTCAGGTAGGATTATTTTTGTATGTTACATTTTGTGCAATTTCAGGAGATCAATCATGTGATAGGTAGTATGTATTTATTTACAATAAAATGAAGCCTACTAAAGCAAAATATGGTAGGTAGACTAGATTACGTTACAAGTGAGCAATTGCTGGAAGCATGATATAATTGTTCATTTAGTGTTCATTTATACCAAAGGCTCATGGACCTAGTTCTCCATTAAAGCTGGAATAAAGTACTCATAGTAAAATTTCTCAAGCTGTGGTAGCATTTCTTGAATAAACTCCTCATTCCTCTCAATGTTTATGATTACTATATCAACAGCTGTGTAGACAGCAAAACTACAGAACTGTCTATCAGTGATAAACAACTGTCCTTGCACTTGAAAATAATAGTTGTGTGACTGCTTTAAATGTATGCCATCTTTGTCCTCAATTAAATAAGGTGCAATACTGGCAGATACTTTGTCATATTCATGGCTTGGCACACCTTTCAGTTCCAGCACTCTGTCATTCCCAATGAGTCCATCACAACTTGCTGCTAGATAGTTTTTGGTGCGATGAATAATCAACCCACATTTGGATACACTATGATCTGTAATTTCTTCATACCTCCTCCTTGCCAGACATTCCTTATCCAAACCCCACTTCATAAATTTATTTTGGTATTGACTACCTGCAATTATTGTATGGGCCAAAGTTTTGGCATCTTTAGTGTGGCATATTCTACCAAAATAACTTGCAGTTAGCCTATACTTCCTTTCCTTGTACCATAGTGCACATCTCGATTGCCCTCTTGTTTCCCTTTCTATATCTTTTATGGCATCCTCAGAGACAGACACTAACTCAGATAAATAATTTGAGTTTGTGTCTGTTCCATAAAAATGATCATGTGCAACAGACAAGATGTTAACATTTGATTTGGGAAGTGATGACAAATAAGACAGTTTCATTCCTGAATTTTCAATTAAATGTCTCACATATGATTCATAACCTTCCTCGTTTCTGAGTGAGGCTGGTCTTGGATCAAAACATAACCGTGAACCTGTTGCTATGGGCAGATTTGACACTTTAACGGGACTTCCATGTACTTTCCTTTTTCGTGCAGGCTGGTGAAATGTTTGTAAAACGTCAGTTGGTGTTTCTGAACATTTTATCAAACCAGTTTTGCTGAAGTATTCAAGGGCATAACAAAGGGCAGCAGTATGCTTACAACAGACTTTGGGTCCAATACCTGCTACCAAGGTTGCCACCGGGCAAAAAATTTTCGTACTAAATTTTCCCGTGAAAAGGTACTAGATTATGGAAAAACGTACTAAATCATCCTTTTTTTTTACAATGCAGTAGGATTATTTATAACGGAAGTATAGAAAAAAGTATACTTATAAAAAATACACCTTTATTAAACGAAAAACCGAGCTCGATAGCTGCAGTCGCTAAAGTGCGGCCAGTATCCAGTAATCTGGAGGTAGTGGGTTCGAACCCCACTGTCGGCAGTCCTGGAAATGGTTTTCCGTGGTTTTACATTTTCACCCAGGCAAATGCTGGGGTGTACATTAATTAAGGCCATGGCCACTTCCTTCCCATTCCTAGGCCTTTCCTATCCCATCGTCACCATAATACCTATCTGTGTCGGTGCGACGTAAAGAAAAAAAGAGAAAATCGTGTAATTATCAAAAGTTATCGGTTTTGATATCTATAATGGGAAGCAGCAATGTTGCAGGTTCAATACCCACCATCCTAACATTTCCAGTTCCAAGCTGACTACGTGATGAGATTCTTTTATTTACGTTTAGAATGTGAAAACTATGAATATTCTCACGCATTTCTATTCAACATTCACACCTTTTAGAACATATTAACATGCATTTCACATTGCGCTCTTCTCTTAATCCTTGGAAAATATTGCCAAAGCAATAAACTATTTTGAAATATGAAAATTTTGGGCAGACGCGTGCTTTAGGAGCCCATTCACTTACGCTACAGACCAGTAGTTTGTTTCTCAATCTGGTCTTATTAACCGAAAAAGCAGGAAAAATCCTGTTCTGTTTCAGAAGGAGAATGTGGTAAACAGTCGCAAAAATTCGTCAAATTTGAAAAGTTGTAGTCGCCTACAGAATTTTTCAGTTCAATTAAAAGCGTTCTAAAATTCCATAAATGCTTAGTTCTCTTTCAGCGATTATGTGGAATTGTTTGTAAAGAAGGAAGCTGCACTTTCGAGTGTCGACTCAAATGAATGTACCTTAAAAGCCGTTCAGTCTGTCGAACACACAAGTTCAATATAAATAGGGCCTGTTGTTTAGTGTGTTTTTCTCAGGTGTGTTATAGCGTAATATTTATATTGAGCCTGTAGCCTATGTTCGGCAGACTGAAAAGATTTTCAGTTTCTTTGGACTTTGCTGCCCACCATTTCCTATCTAACTTCATAAGCACTCTTGTTATTGCATTAGGGAAATATATAGCTAATGGGATTATACTGATGAAACTGCCATCTCTTTTGCAATTTTCTAGTTCGACATGGAGAGATTTCTCAAAATAGGATCACTAAAATCTACCTTCTTAAAAACTTGTTCACAGAATTCAATATGAAAATATAGACACTTGGCTCTGAAACTTCTTATCAATTTCTTTCTTGTACTTCTGCTGCAGTAGAAGAGCGTCTACTCTAGCTCCGTAAAAGGTACTAGATTTCCATAAAAAGAACTAACGTACTAAAAATGTCCATGAAGTACTAGATCTAGTACTAAAGTACTAACGGTGGCAACCCTGGCTACACACTGACAACTTGCTGCTAGAATGCCAGAACCACAGCGATCTAGTATCAACTTAACAGTGTACTCTTTGTTTTTGGTGAATTGTGATCTCACAGAAGACAGTACAAATACCCTATCACTCTCAAACACACACTTAATGATTTTAATGAACTTTTCATTAAATAAATTATATCCGGCATCACATAACGACTTGTAATTCTTCACTGGAGCTCCATCGATCTCGGATTTTCTGAAAACGAAGTAGTCCATCAAGTGAATATGTGATAATTTCACATAAGGCAGAAAGGAGACTGATAAATCTTTAAAGTTCATGTCACTTGGAAATATAGGCCTACTGGTAACCCTACTTTCTGTTGGTGTCTCCGTTGTCCGATGTATTCCCATTTTCATATAAGCCCGCAATCTAAATAGAACAAACATTCATAAATAATTATAGTGCCAGTGTGTACGGTACTGATTATATCCCTGTATTTATTATTTAAAATACTTTCGCACAGACAGCGTGTAAAACATCTCTATCGTATCTTTGACAAAGCTCTTGTTTATTACCACCAACTCTCCCTCCTCGCTTCCTCAACTCTTCTTTTAAAGCGTTCATATTCATTTTATCTATGTTCGGATAAATATTAAATACGGCACTATTCGCATCATCCATATTCTCATTCATAACTTTACTATGCATAACCTAGGCCTAATCTCATTCTAGTCCGAGTAGTACACTCATGCCATCTAGCGGCAAAAGTTTGCATAGGATAACCCTATTAGAAAATCAATCAAATACGTTCCGCTAACGTTTCATTAGAGTAAAACCAATAATATTAAAAAATATGGAACTTATGTACACTCAAACTTGAGGGCCCACATTGTTAAACAGTGCCATATATTTCACAATGGAAAACTTGGGGGCTTGTAGCATAATGGTCATCGCGGTAGTAGTGAAATTGAAAGCCATGAGTTTCGAATCCAGTCAGTTTCTTTTACTGTAAGAAAATAATAATAATAATAATAATAATAATAATAATAATAATAATAATAATAATAATAATAATAATAATAATAATAATAATAATAATAATCTACGTCTCACTAACTACTTTTTCGGTTCTAGGAGACGCCGAGGTGCCGGAATTTAGTCAAGCAGGAATTATTTTACGTGCCAGTAAATCTACCGACACGAGGTTGACGTATTTGAGCGCCTTCAGATACCACCGGACTGAGCCAGAATCGAACCTACCAAATTCGGATCGGAACCGTCTGAGCCACTCAGCTCGGCATAAGAAAATTATTTTAGTGTATTATTGGCATAGGCTTGAGCACCAGTCCGCCTAATTTAATAAGTGTGTATGGTAATTCTTCATGCATAAATTTGTGAGAGAGATTTTAGGAAATTCTAAACACTTCTTCCTTGTCAAGAACATCGCAGTTCACTCACGTAATCCCAATATGCATTATTTATATAGGGAGAGATAGTGTATTTCTGCCTTCAGAGGTGAGACAGAAAATTCGAAGTACCGGTACAGCAAAAGCGAAATACAAGCGTGAGGTGAGTTCCCCTGTAGAGTTTGGGAAGATCGCCTGTACCGAAGCAGAACTAGAAGAAGAAGAAGTCAAAATAATGGACCAAAACTACTGTTCCTTAATTGCAACTTCTCTTTACAGAAATCTTAATAAATTTTAGATGGAAACCGGGCGAGTTGGCCGCGCGGTTGGGAGCGCGCAGCTGTGAGCTCGCATCCGGGAGATGGTGGGTTCGAACCCCACTGTCGGCAGCCCTGAAGATGGTTTTCCGTGGTTTCCCATTTTCACACCAGGCTGTACCTTAAATAAGGCCACGCTGCTTCCTTCCCATTCCTACGCCTTTCCTGTCCCATCGTCCCCACAAGAACTATCTGTGTCGGTGCGACATAAAGCAACTGGCAAAAAAAAATCTTAGATGTTGTTAAGATCTACCCCCTCTGGCGCTTTCACTGAATGGTTAGCGCTTCATGGCCCTTCTTTTGTGTGTGTGTGTGTGTTTGTGATATCTTCATTCTTCGGAGTGTTGGACCTCTTCCATTTCCCTTCTGATTAGTGTTAATAGAGGATGGTTGACCAATTGTACTTCCTCTTAAAGCAATAATCACCACCACGGAATGGTCAGCGTATTGGCCTTCGGCTCAGAGAGCCCTGGTACTATTCCCGGCTGAATCGGAGACTTTAATCGTGTCCGTTAATTCCTGCAGATCGGGGGCTACGGGTTTGTGTTCGTGTCCATACACATCTTCAAGTATATACAACACATCACACGAGAAACAACCACAGAAATACGTAATAGTGAATATATATCCCTCCATATGTGATTGGTATTAGGAAGGGCATCCGGCCGCAAAACTAGGCTAAGTCCATACAAAGTGCTGCGCCAGGTAATTGGGAAAAGGCTAGGAAGAAGAGGAGAGCGTATTTGTTAAATATTCCTTCCAGAGTATGGGTAGATCCTCAAACAAATTCTGGTTTTAATTTTTAAGACAGCGAAAGGCACGGCTAACATAATGCTCGTTTGGAGGTTTATGAAGGAGGCATTTCATATTTTAAAATAGCATTCTTTATTATTATTATTATTATTATTATTATTATTATTATTATTATTATTATTATTATTATTATTATTATTATTATTATTATTATTATTATTATTCCATTATTTTAACAAAAGTATTGCCAATGAGTGCAGATGCATTCCTATCAAGTTTAGCATAGACAAGTATGTAGTTGACACCAACACGCTAGATGTCACCACCGTTGCTGTTCGCACTCCACTCAATGCTGTTGAGATAGAGCTGTACGGTACTGGTGTATTAAAGTATTTGGTAGAACCTTCATTTAATTTGTATTCTTAAAAAAAAGGAACACCGCTTCCAGGTCGTAGATATTTCGATTACGGGAGACTCAAGGCCAACTCTACTGCACCCAAAAACAAAGCTGTATCCTACCCATCCCAGGCCTTTCAACTCTGTCAGTACGGGGAATCGAATGCAGGATGCCTTAAGTCAAATTCTAAAATAAGGAGACCTAAAAGTAACCAACCGGCCTCACGGTGTAGGGTTAGCGTGATTGCCTCTTACCCGGAGGCCCCGGATTCAATTCCCGGCCAGGTCAGGGACTTTTACCTGTATCTGTGGGCTAGTTCGAGGTACACTCAGCCCACGTGTTTATAAATGAGGAGGTATCTGGCGGTGAGATGGCGGCCACGGTCTAGAAAGTCAGAAATATCGGCGGAGAGGATTCGTCGTGCTGACCACACGACACCTCGTAATCTGCAGGCCTCCGGGCTGAACAGCGGTCGCTTGGTAGGCGATGGCCCTTCGGGGCTGTTACGCCATGGAATTTGGTTCGGAAAAGTGAACAGAGAAGGAAGCGACAACCCTGCAAGTCTCTTTAGCTGCCAGCTAGTTCTTCTATCCGGCCTCGTGCATTTAGGACAGTAAGAAAACGTACGCCTTAATAAATGCTCCTCATAAAACCTTTGTAAAAATACTATCTGCATCTATTTATAACAATAATCACAAACGCCTCCTTTTCATGTAGCTCAGTTGGTTGAGTCGCTGTCCTTCTGAGTCTGAGTTCGCAGGTTCGAATCCCGGCTTGGATCGGTGGCCCTTAAAACCGTGTTGAAATGGCAACAGCTCAGTGTCGTTGGTTTCTGGCACGTTAATAAAAATATTACACATACAAATATTAGCGTCACAAAACTCTAACTTTATACTACTATATTCTGTATCCCAGGCTTGCGAGGAAAAGTACTTAACAATTTACTTTACGTCGCACCGACGCAGATAGGTCTTCTGGCGACGGTGGGATAGGAAAGGCTTAGGAGTGGGAAGGAAGCAGCCGTGGCCTTAATTTAAGTACAGCCCCAGCATTTGCTTGGTGTGAAAATGGGAAACCACGGGAAAACATTTTCAGGGCTGCCGACAGTGGGGTTCGAATCCACTATTTCCTGGATGCAAGCTCACAGCTGCGTGGCCCTAACCGCGAGGGAAACTAATAGGACAAGGTAAACCCTACATAGCATATGTTGTGACGTGTATTTTTCTTTACCAACTAACAAAATACCTATACCCATACGCCTTCCATTATATATTTGTTTGTTTATTTATTAGTGCCTTCAGTGCAGTGGCGAAGTTAGGGCTCCAGGCCCTTTCGTACACTTCCCACATACTAATCAGAATCTTAAATAAAATACTAAGATACTTAAAATAGTTAAAAGTACATACGTTAATAGGATTAAAAATAAATTTAAATAAATTACTAAATTAATATTAGAACTAATTAATATTAAAAACTCTTAAAATTGACTAATCCTCAGGAACGCACACATTCATACTTCAACCATTCAGTCAGCTGTCCTCACCAGGTAGTCTCGGCAGGTGACCTTAAATCGTATCTAAACGACGATCAGGTAGATTCTAGAGCAAGAATACCCGGTGATAAAATTACGGCATGCTTGGTTCAGAGATTTATGGTTCTATCATGTACATTCGCCAGGACATATCCGACTACAGTGTTACTTCTTGCTACCGACAAAGTAATACTGAAATCATCTCTGTCAACGTAATGGGAACAACAATATCTGCAGTGTACAAATCACCACAGGAACACTGACCAGATCCCCCTCTTCCAAACATAAGTCATCCAGGTGTTTACCTGGATGATTTCAACAGTCATCACACTTCATGGGGGGTATGACAAAAATGATGAAAACGGTGAAAAGCTATCAGATTGGATGGACCAGAACCAACTTCATCTGTCCTACGATGCAAAAGACAAAAAATCTTTCCATTCTGCTAGATGGCGTAAAGACACCAATCCTGACCTCTGCCTAATAACAATGGATGTTAACCATATTCCTTTACCTCACACAAGATATTTATTATCAGGTTTTCCACGCAGCCAGCATCGTCCAATTATTTTAACCATCGGTTTACAAGTCCCATTAATTACAACAAAACAGAAACCCAGATGGAACTTAAAGAAAGTGCAATGGATGAAGTATTCTCGTGAGATTGATTCTCATCTTCGCTGGATTCCACCTAAACTAGAGAATTATAAGCGCTTTGTTGGAACAATTATTGGAGCAGCAAAACGTGACATACCTCGTAGGTATAGAAGGAACTACATTCCTTGCTGGAATGAAGAGACTGAAGAGTTTGCTAAAGCATACGAAGAAAACGGAGATCCTTCCTTGGGCATGGAGATTCTACAATCCTTGAACACCCAAAGAAGGGAGCACTGGCATAGCACAACACAAGGTCTTGATTTTACTCACTCCAGTCACAAAGGTTGGTCACTTCTTAGAAAACTTGGAGCAACAACACCACTGCCGATTTCCAGAACTGAACTTAATCCATCTCCCATCGCACAACACATTAAAAAGAGATCAGAAGATGTTCCGATAGATGCTTGCCAATACAAAATTATACAAGAGAGTCTTAAAGCAATCAATGATCAGCTGGATGATAATCCATTTTATTCCTCTCCTTTTACGAGTGCTGAACTCAATCAAGCAATTCGATCTTTGAAATCTGGAAAAGCAGCTGGTCTGGATGGTATATTCTCAGAATTTATAACTCACTTAGGAAGTAATGGCAGGAAGTGGCTCAGGAATTTCTTCTCAGATACCCTCGCCAAAGGACAAACACCACCAGAGTTCAAAATTGCAAAAATCATCGCAATCCTTAAACCTGGGAAACCAGCAGGCAACCCAGCAAGCTACCGTCCAATTTCACTCCTCAGCGTTTGCTATAAAATTCTGGAACGCCTAATCTACAACAGAATATACTGCACATTAGACATCAGAATACCACCAGAACAGGCTGAATTCAGGGAAAAACGAAGCTGTTGTGAGAGAGTCTTAGCTTTAACATCTTTAATAGAATCAGGTTTTTAAAGAGGATTGAAAACATCCGTGGCTTTCATCGACTTAACTGCTGTGTATGAAACAGTGTGGATTGATGGATTAATGTTGAAGATAAAACAAGAACTACCGTGTAGAAGACTCACTGCCCTGTTATCTACCATGTTAAGGAATCCTTATTTCAGAGTGTGTTCAGGTGACAAGATGAGCAAGTCGTACACTATCAAGAATGGCCTCCCTCAAGGATCTGTCTTAGCCCCATTGTTCTTCAACCTATATACAAGTGATGTACCAGAAACAATGTCCCGTAAGTTCTGCTATGCTGATGATTCTGCCATAGCAATTCAAACTAACCATCTTGAAGAAGGAGAAGAAATTCTGACACAGAATCTACAAAACTAGAAAACTATTTCAAACAATGGAGGCTTTGCCCAAACCCGTTAAAACGGAGGTAACAGCTTTTCACCTTAACAATAGAATCTCCAAACAAGAGCTGAACATTACATTCTGCGGAAAAAGAGTGAGAAACAATCCTAACCCCAAATGCCTCAGAGTTACTCTGGGCCGCTCTCTGACTTACAGAAAACACCTCGAGAATACTGCAGGAAAACTTAGGACCAGGAATAACATCATTCGCAAACTAGCCAGCACAACATGGGGTGCTGATGCAAGTACTCTTCGTATGGCAAGCCTTGCACTGGTCTACTCTGTTGCCGAATACTGTGCAGCGGTATGGTATAGAAGTGCCCATGTCCACAGAGTGGATACTCAGCTCAATGAGACCTTAAGGATCGTAACGGGCACATTACGATCAACCCCTGTGCCATGGTTGCACGTACTGGCAAGTATACCTCCTCCACAACTGAGAAGACAACAAGCTGCTGCCCAAACTTGGAAAACTTACATCTGTGCTGACTTTCAAACACCTTCCGATTCATTCAGTGCTGAGTAATCCACCAATCATGCGTCTGAAATCCAGGAAGCCTGTTTGGGATGATAACATTATTAATCAGCCCGGGCCTTTCAACATCAACAGAATCTGGAAGGAAGGGTGGAGAGATTTTTCATCATCTCGTCAAATCCAATTAGATAATCCTTCCCAGCATGTTCCAGGTACTGATCTACCAAGAGCTACGTGGTGCAAACTAAACCGCATACGAACTGGTCATGGTAGGTGCAAAGCAAAGCTGCACAAATGGGGATGGCTGGAGACACCTGCTTGCGACTGCGGAGCTCAAGAACAGGCGATAAACCACATCATTCGGAGTGTCCACAGCGCGGATTCACAGGTTTTTGGGAACAGTTCATGAAAGCATCAGCTCCAGCGCTTTCCTGGCTGAAGGGTCTTTATGTTCATTTTTAATTTATTACGTACATACTTGTGTTAAATAATTTAGATCATTTGTTCTATACGATACATATATATACCTTAAATCGTGATTTAAAAAAGCTAGTTTCTCTGACCTGAACTGGCAGGGAATTCCATAACAGTCACCACAAATGATCTATTAATTTTATTTGTGCGGTGCAGTGGAATAGAAAGAACAGTGGTTTAGTTGGACCGGAACGGGCCGGAACGCCGTTCCGGAAAACATGTTTCCGCTTTAGAATGACGCAACATTTTTACATTCAGTAAGAAAATCTTATAATCCATACATAGCCCTGAAACGTCATGGGTGTACTCTAGCGGACTAATATTGAACCTCGGTTTTATGTTCATAATTGTCAGTGATTCAAAGGGTACTATACAAAAATAATTGGCCCTGCACTTCTACTTTGGATATGTGCTATGGTGATGAGAGTGTTGGCAACTTTTTCCACATGTCAGACAAGAGGAGGTACATTAATGCTTTTAGAAAGTATGTCGAGACCAAGGAAATTCCAGTGGAGCTGATGCCTTTAATCAAGAATTTACAGACTATTCCCATCTTTTCAGCAGAAGCTGAAAGAGCTTTCAGTACCATGAATGAGATCCACAGCGAAAAGAGAAATAGGCTGCTGGTTGCAAGATCAAGCAGCGTTTGACCTCCTGTGCATACAACCATATGTCAAGTCATGGCTACGAAAGGGGAGACGTTCATCTGATGAAACGACTTGTCGGAAACATGAGGCCGCTGATTTTGACACCCAATACGAGTCCATCTGGAAATTGCTGAATTAATAAGGTGAGTTCCTGTAAATATATTTTTCCAACTAAATCACTGAGAAAGAATGAATCTAGAACGTGTATTTAAGTTGTGAAATGACGACAAAAAGATGAATTTAGAAGAAATATACATTAGCTGACTTTCAGCTACCACTCTGATCACCATCGTTAAAATGTATAGCTGCCGACGTTTATCAGACATCAGCCATAAGACAGCCTGATAGTATGGGGTGATATGAACATCGTACCCGATATTGTAAATAAATCGCAGGCAGGAATTCAGTGCTCGTTGAAGTTTAATTAGCCTATCTCTTCTCTCGTCACATCAACTAAAACAACGTCGCAATAATCAAGAATAGGGAGAATGAGTGTCTGTATTAGTCTGGCCTGTAGCTCAAATGGAAATACATCCCTCTGCCGTTTAACAGGGTGAAGAACTCCAAAAATCTTTTTACGTATTTCTTTCGTGTGATCAGATCAATCAACTGTTTCATTCAACATTACGCCGGGATTTTTAACCGTTTTACTGTGGGGAATAATGTTACCATTCAGTAGGATAGGCGGGACTGCGACATTGTTTGAGCAGCTCAGTAATTTTCGTGATCCAATTATAATTGTCTGAGATTTTTTGCAATTTAGTATAACAGAGCTTCGCTGTGCATATACACTGAGTCGTCGGAGGTCCTTGTTAATATCTTGTCTTGCAGTGTCGATATATTTGAAGATCTTCAGCACAGAGGTCATGTGTTATTTCCTGTCACAGATGGTATGTCATTGATATAAATACAGAAAATTAGGGGCCGTAGAATACTGCCCTATGGGGCAACACTAAGTTTCATTTTCCATTTAGAGGCCTTGTCGTTTACTGCAAGGCCCCACACCGCTGGACAGAAGCGTGTGACTTGGGAAGACATGTCCATGCGCGAACCGCCATGTTGCGGGCGCTCCTCAGCTTGACGCGGAGATCGTATGGAATTCGTGCTTTAACTTAATTTTCGCACACATGAAAACATCCGCCCTACAAAATTAATGACAGCCTACACAGGTTACCGTGTACACACGAAATAAGTATACATAATATGAAGACTGTGGCAATATTAAAGTATATTTCTGTATAAAAACTGAGCAATCTACACAAATCCTTTGTAGCCCATAGGTGGCGCGCCTAAAAAAACTTTAGCAGACTGAATAAGAAGACTGAAAAATACACTACTACAAAAATCCACTAGCGGTACCTAGAAAATTATCATGTCGCTCACTTAAATGTAAGGGTCATGTTCATAACTAATGTGTTCGAACATGGGTATGGCAAGAAGGCCAGACTCAAAGGACGAGGATCGCGTGACAATCTATCTCTTGAGAAACCTATACTATACAATTTAGCTTTATTGAAAATAAAAAGACATGTTAAAAAAGCAGTTTACAACTTAAGTAAGATTACACAGTGTGAGATAAAAATTGCCTGTCTCTCAGCAGATTGGAGAACACATAAATATTTACAAACTCCTGTACCGATAACAATAATCTTCAATATCAACAAAAAAGGAAACATGTGAAATAAAATCTTTCTATGAAAGGTACATAGTTTATGATTCCTCTCCGATAAGTCATTAGGCCTACAGCAAATTTTACTCAATTCTATGAACACATTGTTTAAAAAGTACATGACTGCAGAAATCTTTCTAAAACAATCAGATTACTGTTTTATTATTTTCTGAATATGAAATGCCGGCTCTGCGGTGTATGGGTAGCGTGTCTACTTCTTACCTGGGGACCCCGTGTTCAATCCCCGGCCAGGTCAGAGATTTGTAGCTGGATCTGAGAGCTTGTTCGAGGTCTGCTCAGCCTACGTGATTACAATTGCGGAGCTATCTGACGGTGAGATAACGGCCGAGAAGATTCGCCGTGCTGACCACATGGCACCTCGTAATCTGTAGGCCTTTAGGCTGAGCAGCGGTCGCTTGGTAGGCCATGGCCTTTCGGGCCTGTTGTGTCATGGGGTTTGGTTTGGATATGAAATAACGTAACTGGATGAGCAGAAGTTATCATTATTGTGTGATTTGGATTTAGGTAAATGCTGCCTGACATTTGTTACACTAGTGCTAGTCTTCTATTGTGTATTTCTTAAAATGAAATGAATGTCTAGGGTTAGTTTGAGTTTCTCTGCGTGGTTTAGTCTTAAGTTTTATTTTTACCAATTTGCTTTACGTCGCACCGACACAGATATGTCTTATCGCGACGATGGGATAGGAAAGGCCTAGGAATGAGAAGGAAGAGCCCGTGACCTTAATTAAAGTCAGCCCCAGCATTTGCCTAGTGTGAAAATGGGAAACCACTGAAAACCATCTTCAGGGCTGCCTATAGTAGGGTTCGAACCCACTATATCCCGGATGCAAGCTCACAGCTGCGCGGTCCTAACCGCATGGCCAACTCGCCTGGTTAGGCTTAAGTAAGAATGGTATCATTTTAGATGTAAAACCCTGTTTTTACAAACTCATTCTGAATTAAGATTATCTGAGCACGTACAAATTGGAAGTGCGTTGTAATTTTTCCCTAATATGCGCACCATGATTTACACCAGAAAGAAAATAGATGAAACTGAAAGTAAAGCACTTGCAAACAAAAAATTAATATCATAATGAACAGTTATTTTGATTAGCGTTTTCTACTGCAGACTAGGATTGACAGGATTGTAATGAGCTTTATTTAGACTTTATATTGTCAGATCTTTCTGGAATAGCGTATTAACAATTGTATTCTTTTATTATAAAGCAAATGGGAAAAATTGGAGAAATGAAGACATACGATACTAATAAATCATTTTTCAGATCATTGATAATTTGAAGCGATACCTTACCCTAATATTAAAAGGTTTTATCAAATTGTATCAATCATACCTTACGTATTTTAGGCCCAGGTTTATCAAATTTGTAATACCGCAACACAGTTTGTGTGAAAAATATGTCGCCTTTTTCAGAACAGCTGTGTAGTTCTAAACAATTATCTCCGATGAATTGTCAAAAGGCAAACAAAAACAAGAAGAAGAAGAGGAAGCATAAATATTCTAAATTTCATGCCCATGCGTTCTCTGAATCAACCACCCTATAACCTGTTTAGTTCTCGATTAGGCCCTATGGTAAATTAAATTCACTTTATAACAGTTCCATTTCTACTCATATGTGAAAATAAATACCAGATCTCTTCCGACAGCAACCTGTACAAATGAAGGCTGCACACGAATTCACCCTTGTAAATATCTTTCCATTGCACAGGTAAGGCCTAAATTTAGGCATAATATTGCCGAAACTACTGTAATGTATCAGCTCCCATACTCCTTGAAAATATTTGACAATATATTATCACTCCGTCACATATAATACTAAAACAGATCCACTAATAGACATGCTTCAAATCGAAAACATGTGAGGGTCTGTAAACATTACCACGTGCTAGCCATGCATTCGAAGCTGAAGCGCCCGCAACATGGCGATGTGCGAAAGTGTTCAATATTCCACTTAGCATCAGCGCGCTCTGTGAGTCTAGATAAGTAATATTAAAGTATTTGGTTTACTGTTACACGCTGTTGACAGTTACTCAAATAAGAACTAAAAATCTTATACGCAGCCAGGTCGAAATATAGCAGTTCCATTTTCTTTATCATAGTCGGAATTACTATAGTGTCAAAGCTCATTGTTTTCCTTGGCAACCATAGAGAAGTGTTCTTTGAACTTCGGCAAATAGTTTGAAGTTTATTGACTGGTACCGGTATATTTTTAAAAACTTTGTGCGTCCAATTGCTCCGAGTATTTACACAGTGCAGTACGCTTATTTGTGTGCTCCGTGTTTTTCAGTGCTTGGTTGTGAGGATTCTTTTTTCTTGTTTTAGTGCTAGTGGCGTGTGTTATGATGGCTGCCTCCAGTGGAGGTGACAGACTTTTGTTAGGAGATAAGTTAGTTGTCGCGCTGGAGGAAGAAGTTCGGATGCAAGACGAATCTTCTGGAAACCCGGCAGCTCATCAAATTTGACAGACTCACAGTTATCACAAAATTCTAATTCTAATAGTGACAATGTACCGCCACCTGTGGAACGTGAACAGTATTCTCTTTCACACCGTGGACCTTATATTGTATACGTTGAATCTCTGGATAACAAAAATTTAGGGCAACTACATCCTATGGCCCTTGGAAGACATTTTTACGAACGTGATATTTCCCTTCATTCTATCTCCCGTAAAGGTCGTAATCGTCTACAAATAATGTTTAATAATGCGGAGCAAGCCAACACTTTTCTGTGTCACCCTTTGCTCACATCTCTACATCTTAAAGCATATATCCCGTCTTCTAATATTTTTCGTGTGGGAATTATTCGTGATGTGGATAAGAACCTTTCTGAGGACGATATTCGACTTTATCTTACTTCAACTGTGCCAGTTAAAGCAGTACAACGTCTCAACCGTCACATTGTTTCCAATGATGGTGTTGAATATGTCCCCACTGGGTCAATTAAAATTACTTTTCGAGCCCAAAAGTTGCCTGCACAAGTGTCTTTATTCCAAGTCTACTTGCATGTTGAGCCTTTCAGTTTTTCCCCTGTTCTCTGCAGAAAATGCCTCCGATATTGCCATACACGGGCCCAATGTCGTGCGCAGGTAGCACGCTGCGGGAAATGTTCAATGGGGCACGCCACCGATCAATGTACATCTCAGATTGCAAAATGTGTGTATTGCAAAGGCCCACATCCAACGGGAGCAATAACTTGTCCGGAACATACATATCAACAAGAGATAAAGAAGATCATGAGCACGGAACATATCTCATTTCATGATGCTAAGAGCAAAACTTCCCACCCTCATTATAACCCGTCTCAACACCCCCCAGGATTTTCCCCCCCTGGTACCAGAACAAGTCTCTTCTTCCCCTGTTCAAGAGTTTTCTATAAAACGTAAATTTACACAAGTAATACAGAAATCTGCACCCCCGCCTTTGACTCCGGGTTATGATAGAACTGGTTATCTTGGTTTGGTACGCCCTGACCCTGTTTCTACAGGCCGGCTTCCGTTATCTTCTCCTCCGCCTGCTACAACATCATCTTCTCTTCCCACAGCACCACCTCCCTCTATTTCGGGTCCTAGTTACCCGCCCCGATCCCACGACTCGCAACTGTTAATGCAGAGAAACCAAGTGCATCAAGAAATCCAACAAATCTTATTCTTGCTTCTCCAGAATGTGGGAGGAGAGTGTCCCATTTCGCCGGTAATTTATCAACTACGAGATCGCATCGCTCATATCCTTATCCTATATGATACGCGTTTTGCAGTGGAACGCTAGAAGTCTTTTTTCACAAAAAACATGAACTTCAACTATTAATTCAGGAAACATGTGCTAACATCATTATAATACAAGAAATGTGGTTTTATGCAGACATCCTTTTTCAACTTCCTGAGTTTCATGTCGAAAGCCTTGATACTAATGGAAGTGAAGGTCTTGGCAGTTTTATTCATAAGACTATTCCATATGTCCCCTTTCCTCTGACGAATTGCATTCCAAATACTCTTGCTTTAGGTATTATTGTGCGTAATTTTTATTTCATCAATGTGTATTGTCCTCCTGATATTTATATCTCTACCTCTCACTGGTCCCACTTCCTTACCCAATTTGATTCTATTGACAATGTTTTTCTCTTTGGTGATTTCAATTGGCACCATACTGCCTGGAGTAGTTCTAAAGATACATCCAAAGGGAAAAATTTTCTTACGGCATCTCAATCCCATCACTTTACCCTTTTAAATGATGGGTCCCCAACTCGGCTCTCCCCTCCTGGAGCACCCACTAGTGCTATTGATCTTTTGCTCTGCCATGACCACATGACTCCTAATACCGTGCGGTGTACACTTCGTGACACTCATCTGAGTGATCATTTCCCTATTCTTATTTCTTATGGAGTTTGTAAACCACCATTTTCCTCATCCCCACCCTCCCAGCTCAGTAATATTCGGTCTTTCTGGAATTTTGACAAACAATCGTATTGTAATTTCCTTCACACCCATCTCCTTCAATACACGCCCACCACCTTAGACTATCCCACCCTTCTACGCATTCTTTCCACATATGTTGAGACTTTCCATCCACGCAAATTCATCCCCTCCCTCTGTCCCCACCCTTATCAGAAAATACATTGGTGGGACAACGAATGCCACGCGTTAATATTGCGGAGAACAGCTTTATTTAAATTGTATCGTAAGAATATGACGCTAGCTAATTATGTAACATTGAAACGGCATAATGCATGTATCAAACGCGTATTTAATGCAAAAAGACGCGAGTCTTGGAAAGCCTTCATCTCCTCTCTTAATCACCGCGTATCTGCAACATCCCTTTGGAACGCCATTCGCGCACTCACCCATGTTACTTCTGTGCACCCTGGGCATTCGATTATTCTGCCTAATGTCCTTCTTTCTTTTCTATATACTTTAACACCTGACTTCACAATTCCGCCTCCCTTTTCTTCATCCCGTCCCATATCTCCTCAATTTTCTGTTTTACTTCAACCCATCCAATTGTCCGAATTACAGTTCGTTTTACAAACAGTTCGTAGTTCGTCTCCTGGTCCTGATAGTATATCTTACTCTATGCTCTGACTTTTACCCCATTCCGGTCATCTTGTCTTACTTTCTCTTGTTAATAATATCCTTCTCACCTTACAGGTGCCGACACAGTGGAACAACTCTAAAACCTGGAAAAGATCCCTCTTCTCCTTTAAGTTATCGTGGCATTGTTCTAAGTTCATGTATTAGGAAACTTTTTCAAAAAATTCTACTACAGCGTCTTCTCTGGGTTATGGAGAAACATCAAATCCTTCCTAAATATCAGTATGCCTTTTTAAAGGATGTAGCACACAAGATCTGCTCAATATTCTGTTAACTGATCTCGTACTAGCTAGACATCGTAAACATAGCACTATTACAGTTTTTCTTGATATTCAAGGTTATGATTCCGTTCCTTTACACCTATTATGGTCTTGCCTTGATTCCCTTGGTTTTCCCCTCTGCTTTTATTTCTCTATTAGAACGCCTATATATTTCTCGTACTATCATTCTCAAATCCCCCTACCCCCCTTTCCAGGAAGACTCGTTTCGCATGGAGTCCCGCAGGTTGATATACTAAGCGGTATTCTCTTTGCGCTTTATATGCGAGATTTAGAACGTATAATTACAAAAAAAGCGCCCGAGTTTTAGCTTACGCCGACTATGTTTTATACGTATCACATGATAATGTTGACGTGTGTAGGAGAAAAATGGAGTGTGTTCTTCATGAGGTTGATCTCTGGTTACATGAACATGGCTTTTCACTCTCACCTTCCAAATGTGCTGCAATGCTTTTTACCCATACTCGCGCACCTAACCGTTCTCCTCTCCTTCTTGATCGTCTTACCATCCCCTTTGTCAATCAGCATCCCTACCTTGGAGTCATATTAGATCACAAATTATCGTGGACTCCTCATGTGGTTTCGCTTCAACGTAAAACTGATCGTTTTATTACTATATTACGTACGATCATCCGTCGAAGTTGGGGCGCTGACCCGGTTACAGCTATTCTCCTTTACAGAGCAACTATTCGATCCTTACTAGATTACTGCGCTCTTTTTATTGACACCGCTTCTGCTACTACCCTTGCACATTTAAATACAATACAATACCGCGCACTTCGTGTCTGTTTAGGAGCACTTAAAACTACGCCAACCAATGCCTTATTAATAGAAGCCAGTGAACAGCCTTTAAAGATTCGGCGACAGACCTTAGCTGCTAAGTATGTCCTCAAACATTTTACTGTCACCCGGTCTCAGCTTATCCCCAAGCTACGACTTTTACATTTTTATTATTCTTCACAACCTCCCCGTGGAAATCGTGTCCCTGCTTTATATACCGCCTTTTGTTCTCTTATCTCGAGAGAAGTTGAACTCCTCCGTTTACCCACATTGCCCTTATACTCTATCCCTTATGATAGTCAGTCCTTTTGTCCTCAAGTAGTTATATGTTCTTCGGAATCATTTTCTTGTCTAATACATTCTACTCCTCTTTCCCCTCTTGCAACTAAACGTATTCGACTTTCCCTCTACTTAAGAGAAGTAAGTATTTATACCGACGGGTCAAAATCAGTGCACGGTGTTGGAGCAGCCTTTTATATCCCTCAACCGTATACTCTCTCTGAGTTTTCCCTCCCTTCTGCCTTTTCTGTTTTTACCGCCGAATTGTTTGCCATTCGACAAGCCCTCATTACCATCAGGTCACATGCGTATGATAAGGTTACGATTTTCACGGATGCACAAAATGCTCTGCATGCCTTATGCTCGCCTCTTTCTTCCCCTAATTGGTACTTATGTAGCGTCAAGTATCTCTTATATATTCTCACTCGTTCTGGAGTATACGTAACTCTGGTTTGGGTTCCCAGTCACTCTGGTATCATCGGGAATGAGACTCCTGATCAGGCAGCTAAACGAGCATCACAACAATCTCCCCCTCTTTCTCTAGCAATCCCTCCCTCTGATCTCATACATGAAGTGCGGGCTATATCTTATCAACAATGGCAGTCTGATTGGAATGAATCGTCACGAGAAAAGGGACATTTTTATCATCTATTACAACCTGTTATTCCTCATAAACCGTGGTTTTATTATGGCACGTACTCTCTGCGCCACATCACATCTATTATTCGTCTACGTTTTAATCATGCTCTTACTCCCCAATATAAAATCGATTTCATCTTTCTCCCTCAACTTCCTGTGTTTGTGGCTTGCCTGATACTGACAGTAATCACCTCCTGTTACAATGTCTTGCTTTTGATGTTCACCGCCAGCGCTTCCTATCCTCTTTATTTAACATGAACATCCCTTTCCCCACAAGTATTTCGTGTTTACTATCCTCTCTAACTCCTACTCTTGTTAACAGCATAAATCAGTTTCTTGATGATGCACATATTGTATTATAATCCTTTAACAGCCTCTTTGTTCTCACTCTTCCATTGCAAAATGTTTGTCATATTTTTTGGTGGGATATAAATCACGTTAACCTGTGTCTTATATGAGGTCATCATGTTTTTGTGTGAGTCCTATTTTTTATCAGCTATACCTTTAACGTTTCATTACGACTGATATATGTGTCAGTGTTGATGTTATTAATCTGGTTTCGTGACTGGACGATAACAAATGAGTCCAACCACACCATTCTAGGAGAAGAAAAAAAAAGAAGATCGTATTTGTATATGCGTACCGTATGTGTATTTTGCCATCAGAATGCCTAAAGGAAAACATTACAGCGAGCTGGAGAGACGGAACCTGCAAAAACTTGTGTCGAGGTACATGAATATAATAGAAAACAAGCAGACCGATGCCGTTTCTCTGCATAAGAAAAAAATAGCTTGGGAGAAACTTGTTGTGGAATATTACGCAAACTCCGTGAATGCCCAGGTAAACATTACAGTGTAATTTTCTTCTGAATTTGTTTACAAATGTAAAATATCTAGCCTTACAATATTTCTCATGGTTTGGCAAATACATCCACTGTCCTTACGTTTTTAGTTATTAAGTTACTTCCCTAAAAAAAATGGAAAGAGTATGTCTTCACAAAACACATGCCGTTTCGACAATTTCTTTTGCCATTTTTACCTGCGTAACTGATGAAATATTTCCATTCGTGGTAATATTGCATTATTTTACTGATGTAGGTTAAGAACGGTTCTTACGGTCGGAGCGAGCATTAGATCCGAGCAGACTACACACGGCATAGATCTTTTATATATTTTTTCTCTTTATATAGACATTGAATTTTATTTTATTTTTAAAATTTTGTTCTTTCAGAAGGATGTTGCACAGTTGAAAAAACTGGGGGGAATATTAAATTTCGCAGAAAGGCTGGGCTGGCTGCGGAGAAAAGAGTTATCATGAAGACTGGAGGAGGTCCACCTTCAGAAGCTTCAGCAGGAAATAATCCTGATCTGGACTCTTGCTGCAATATTGATATTGAAGTGAAAGATGTGATTGATAGCGATACGCTGATGTTGGCCGATAATCGATCTGGAGCATATGTGCTAGTAGACGATGTTCTCGTTCCACAGTGTACCGAAGGTAAGAATCTGATGCATTCATTGATAATTATTTTAATGAAGTAGTAAAAACTGTTACCAGTCACAAGTTTGAATAAAATATTCACTCCACTACACGTTTCTCAGAGGCTTTACTCCACGTTAAGAATTTAATCCAAGTCCAATATTATTTTGTCACAGATAGGTCCAGGGGGGGGGGGAGGGCTGACAAATTCTCTGAACAAAATCTAGACCTACCTTTATATTTCTGAAACATTTGTTTATTTTCAATAACTGTGAAATTGAACTATAAAGTGATTTTGCATGCTAGCATTATATACTCACTCTACCTCATAAACATAATAATATATTTTCATACTTCACACAAAATCTGTTATTATGAGTTCCAATCAGTGTTTATGTTCTTTTCTATCATGACATGGTGAGACTGATTCTCAGCCAGCATCAAACCGAGGAGGTGGTATAATCAAAGCACCTTCATCGGGCATTGAAGATAAATACTATTTAATCTATTATCATATAATTAATATTAACCTTGAAACCGAGCGAGTGACAGCGAGGTTTGGGTCACATAGCGCTGTCAGCTTTCATTCGTGACATAGGGGTTACGAACTCCACTGCTGGTTGCTTTGAAAATGGTGTTCTGTGGTTTTCCCATTTTCACACCAGGCAAATACTGGGATTGCACCTTGTTAAAGCCACGGTCGATTCCTTTCCCACTCTTAGCCATTTCGTATTTCAATGCCGTCGTGAGACTTCTGTGTGCTGGTGCCACGTAAAGCAAATTGTAATTAAAAATATTAACCTTTAACTGGTGATGCACGAAAATTCCAATATTTTTGTTTCCGGGCTTCGCTAAATATCAAAACCTACGGAGGGCGTGGTTGTACACTTTCACTGACTTTTTCATGGGGACAGAGTGCTGGGAGACGTAAGCGCACAATATTGTGACTTGGTGTTCGGACGTTTCTTGTGAGTTCATCTAAAGCTCACTTGAACAGATTTTTCCACATAAAAGTATCTCCGAGTTCCTGCGTCGTCTTCCCCACCGTCATTAGTATCCGATAATTCACCCACCGAGCTCGATAGCTGCAGTCGCTTAAGTGCGGCCAGTATCCAGTATTCGGGAGATAGTAGGTTCGAACCCCACTGTCGGCAGCCCAAAAGATGGTTTTCCGTGGTTTCCCATTTTCACACCAGGCAAATGCTGGGGTTGTACCTTAATTAAGGCCACGGCCGCTTCCTTCCCACTCCTAGCCCTTTCCTGTCCCATCATCGCCATAAGACGTATCTGTGTCCGTGCGACGTAAAGCAACTAACTAGATAATTCACCTTTACTTCCTGTGTATCACTATTGTGTTCACTTTCAATTATTTGTCATCAGCAACACTACATTCCTCATTTAATAGTTCCCTAGTGTCCTCCTCGAACTCAGGCTCTGTAGATATTAATTACCACAATGGACCAACCAGTTGTACCATTTTACTTACGCTGAGTATTCAACATGCATTAAAAAAAAAACTCTCGTACCTGGTGACGTGAGGTCTGGCAGTCCACTTGAGAAATTCAACCGAACGTAGCGAGTTAACCAAGGCCACTGAATATTCCTGACTGGGGTGTTTAGTACCATATGTTGACCCAGATAAGAAGGTAACATAAACAACAGCTCCCTGCACGATTTAATTAAAAGAGCCCAGATGATTTATTTTTATTGGGAATCTGTTCGACCGCACATCACCAATTAATTAAAAGTTAAAATGTAGTTTATTTTTAGATGTACACATTTGCTTGCTGGATCAAAATACTGATATGCAGTATCTATAAAAATGTGAAATGAAATTCAAGAATTTCGATAAACAAATAAAACCAATTTTGCTCGGTTACAATTATACAATGTTAGGCTCATTTTATTATTATATATTTCCAGAGAATTCTCTGTGTCCAGAGTACATAAATGGCGACAGAGAAATTCAGCAATCAAGTACACCAGGTATTTGGAAAACTGGTATTTGGAATCTTCTTTAAAAGTAAGGAAACATGTATTTTTGTTTTCGGAAATTTCTCTTAAGGGGATGAAAAAATACAATACATAGAAATTGTATTTGATCAATTACATGTTATAATATGGACATTGTATTATATGGCACTTCATAACTTTATAATAGAACTTTCTTCCTTTCAGAAATTAGAAAAGGCAGCAAGAAGAATATATTTTCTGAAGAGGCTCAATTAAGAATAGACAAAGCAGACTATTTATTAAAACTCGAAAAAGAAATAAGAGAGATGAGAAGAGAAAAGCAGTCACTAAAATGTGAATTAATCAAAATTCAAGTAGAAGCAGCAAAGCAGCAATTAGAAACGGCGAGGCATGAAGAATAGTTTCATAAACTGAAACGTGACTTGGAATTTAAAAAAATAATGTAATGGAAGTGCAATAAATTAATTATTGAAATGCCTATCTGTAAAATTTTGTTTGATTACGTTGCCCCTAACGTTTTCAGCAACATGTACAATGGGAATTTCAATAATTTCCCTTCCTTCCTCCAACTCCTCTGCTTCCCAGAGATCTCCAGCTTGTATCCCTATGTTGTATAAAACTGCACAAGCTGTAATTATCCTAGTGACCTTTCTCAATTTATTTTGAAGTTCGATATTGTCCCCTTCTCCGGGGTCGCTCAGTCGGCGGAACGAGAGTCCCAAAGGGTGGACTGTTCGCAGGGCCAACTTGCTGTTACGGGACCGACCGACAGAACATTTATTTTTACAGGGCCATTGGTGACTGGATAGGAGACATAATGTTGAATGAAAATCAGGACAAAATAACAACAATGTTTATTAAAATATAAATGAAAATCAGCCTGGACAAATGCACAATAAAAAACATAATACAATATTTCACCAAAGTGATTCAATTCATTATTGCTTGTGACAAATAAAATGACTGCGTTCTTGCATACTTCTCGGTTTCATTTGATTCCATTACTTCTTCAATGAAACTCCCTCCAACATTTTACTCTGCAACATTGAATTAATCATGTGATTAGCAATGCTATCATTTTCAATTGCAACACAGGTTTAGAAAATTCTCAGGTAAATTACTTTAATACAACTTTGAGAAACTTCACTATCGAAATTTGCATTTACTTATAAAAAAATTTGTTAAAGATTTACTTTACCACACTTGTGAAAAATCCTTCCTAAATCATTTATCACTATCATGAAATTCTCTAGCTTATTCTTAATAAGTTCTGTATAAATCACTTTTGGAAAACTCCTTACAATGTTTGAGATCGTCGTTATAAATTTTGGAAAACTCTTTACCACTTCGAGAAATTTCTTACAATGTTTGAAAATTTTGAAAAATCCTTTGGCGAACTTCCCCTCTCTCGTAGACTTCGCTCGACTGTATTCCTTTAGAATTCTTAATAACATTTCCTAACTAACTAGCATTCTATGGATGGATAGAGTATCACGCAACACTATGTGGAATCAACAACAACAATATTAATGCATCATCAATCACATCAAATACACAAAAGATAAGCATTCCTGGAATGATGTGGGTAAATGTCACGAAATAACATAATTCTAACAACTGTTTAAAAGTAGATTTATCACACAATAGAACTATAATATTTTTTATTATTATTATGATTATTATTATTTTATTGTAACTTTCTCTTCCTCTTGAATTCGGTTGAAGACCCTTACAACATTACCTGACCATAATGAGAACTCCTCATGACTGTAATTATAAGATGAAATAGGATGACAAAATTTTTCTCGATGAATAATCATCACCATCATTAGAAATATGCGTTTAAGAACCTCGAGAAAATCAAATAATGATTAAGTCGTGCATTATTCATATCAGTTGTTGAGCGAAGAACAAGAACTATTATTAGGCCCTAAATCTCTTCATACCATCATAAATCACTATCATCATCATCACTCAATATAATCACTGTGATCCATTATAATTATTATGACTGATATGCACCCTAGTAGTCCCATATCGTCAATTCATCAAAATTTACTATCACAATGATCGCTCAATTTTCTCAACAACTCGTTAAAATTCTCCGATCTTCATTATTATTATTAAAATTATTTTTATTTCCTACAATGGCTCCTAGAACGTTCTCTCGATGAGTTGTTCCCATTACTCGTCGATTACCTTCCCTTCTAGTATCAATCATCATACATGTCTAACAGCTTTTTAAGATTACGATTTAATCATAATTTACTCCTATTTAATCACATCCTCTTTGTCATGATTATTATGACCTTATTTTATTTTTATTATTATTATTCTCGTTATTATTAGGTCTTAATCCCTTATAATGTCCTTTTGAAGATCGTGATTACTTCTGACCTTGTAAACTCACTGGCAACAGGGATTACTCATCACCGAATTCGAAAAAAGGAAACCATTATTCCAAGTAAATGCAAATATAGAACAATATTGAAATCACAAATCAACGAAGGAATGAATACTCTACCATCACCATTAAGTACAACATTACTAAAAAACTATATTCCTCTAAGCAAGAATACAATCTACTAGGCATCTACTAAAAGAGAAGAAATTTTACAGCGGTACTTATAGTTCCGATGAAAATTCGTGGCGTCGGGATGCTGCTATGGGCGTCGGCGTCCTCTTCCTCAGCTATGATGGTTTACAGGTGTACAAGGTCATCGTGTTGGCGTGCACACTGAAGTCTAATCCATCATGACCATGGCTACGTCCAGCATTGTCGTATTACTCCAGCAAAGTTCCGGAAAATTCCAAGCTTTTCCTCGTGTTCGTTGCATCTTGGCTGCTAAATTTCACGGAGATAGCTGAAACTAAAATTCTCTATTAACAATAGAATCCACACTAGTTGTAACTCACTAAATTATTGACAACACTTAACTGGTGCAACGATGTATTTTCAGGTCCAGGTTTACTACCAGCTTCGGCTTCCAAACCCAGTCACCTAGTTACGATACGTCTTAAAGCTGACAACTAATATTATTGGTTATTACGATGTCTACAGGCCAGATTACTCCTCGAATATTCCCCTAAGGTCGTGCCTTTCCTTTATAATGTCCAACGGAACATTCCATGAGTTTCTACTATAAAACTCGACTTCAATAAACACACGAACTGTCTGCGGTTCAGCAAGTTCCACACGGGAAAATGTGCGGCTGTAATAAACCCGCTGGATACTGCATGGAGCTAACGACAAGTTGCACGGGCACTCAAAGCAATGGTTGTGCCTTACGAGAATTATACAGGTATTAACGTCGTCTGCAAATACTCTTCTTTTCCGTAGAGAATGCACTGTTCGTCTTCTCCGTAAGAATACGACTGTACGACGTTCTTCAAACTTGTTCTGTTCGTCGTTTCGTAAGGTACTCTTCTGTACTGTTCGGTGTTTCACAAGGGACTCTTCCTCGACTTTGTTCTAGAAAAATCCTAAGATTTTCTAGCACCTTCCTTTATTTCCATTGGCTGTTGGCCATCATGCGCCGTGATTCGTCTTTCACAGCTGTGAGTGGATTTTCGAGAATAATCTCCCCTCTCGTCTGTCAGTGTGTCAGGTGACGTAACTGCGTGCGCTGGCAGCCTTCAACAGCTGTTGACCTACTTTCGGCTGGCTTCCATCGGCACGGCACGGTAACAGCTGATACACGCGGTCTCTTAAACCAATATTCCGTAATAAAATTTTGTCCATCTTTCCTAAATTAACTGAGGCACCATTTAGACGGGTACAATATATAGGCACGGAAACCTTCCGTCGCATCTTCCGATGGTCCTCTCAACGGTACTGCTAGTTCTCCTGTGGTCAGTGTTGTAATTCATTTCAACACGAGTAGCTGGTTGTGGAACAGGTGTGTAAATGTAATCACGCTAAGGATAGCCACTGTCCCCTAGCAACTGTCCAGGTATGTGTCCTTCATTTAACCTCACTTTAATACCACCGTTTTCCAAAATTCGGCTATCGTGAGCAGAACCTGGCCATCTTGTAACTATATCGAAGATTTCTTCATTAAGTCCTGCAACTATCTGTATATTTAGTGAAAATAATGTTTTTCTGTTGCGGAATAATTTAGCATTGTTCCTTCCAGGACTTTTAATAGGGATGTGAGTTCCATCAACAAGATCAACGACTTCTGGAAAGCCACCTTTTTGAAAAAACGGAACTTTTATTCCATTTAATATATTCTGGTCTGCAGGAAATTTGATGTATTTTATGATGTGGGATGTCATGATTTCAGAAACCTCTGATATAATCCGACATACGGTCGGTTGGCTAACCTGATATGTGATTAATAGAAGAATAAGCTATTAATTTTCGTAAATAACTTTGGTTAAGCCCCCTAAAGACCCGATTAATATCGAAGTGGGGATAATTGTTCTAATGAAAATGTTTATTTCAATAATGTAGGTCAAAAGTATTAAGGGGCAATTTTTTGTCAGGTTATTAAAATAAAACAGTTCTTTCATCTTAGATCTTCTATTGTTGCTGGAAACCAAAAGTGGAAGGGGGCGGCCCCCATTTTTTAAGTACAATGCTGAACATATTAGGGCTGAAAAGATTTCAGAACTTATAATAAAAGGTTTGTGAGAAAATGTGAATATTAAGATAATAGAGTATGCCATATTTTTGAGTTGCGACCTTTACCAGCATATCTGTCTTACGTTTTTTTGGAATATTACCTGTGCATTCACATATGTAAATATTGCTCCGGCCTCTTAATTCTAAGTATCGGGTCGCAAGTCACACAAAGATTCCAAACTGGAATTGTATTTACGAGCATAAGTTCTAACATATGGCATATAATCATTTCTCAGGGTAAAACTCGCTTCGTTGTTCCTAAATGCATTAAATAAATCGCGGATTCCGTTGAAGAATCGCCATCCATTGAAATAGTCACATCATATCCTAATGTTAAAAGAAATTATCCGATTCTCACCTAATATTCAGCGTACACTAACTCAATAATTCCGTATACTATCCTACTACTACCTACTTAAAGAATAGAAATGCAAAATCAAATCTAAATCTAATTTATTAGCATGCTAATGAATAATAAAATTGAATAACATATGGTCATTGGCAATAAGGAAAGGAAAATCGTGGAAATATAAGTATCATTCTCGAAGAGGTTGGTTTTCGGAGATAAACATATTTGAAAGAAGATAAATCGTCAATATATTTGCTTACATATTTGTTAATAACCAAATTATATCATATCTTCCATGATCAAATTCATATTAGGGGAAAAATAGGGATCAGAACTTTATTAAATCAAGGATGAGTGGAATATCTTTCATTTAATGTTGTTTGGGCTTTTCTTTGGGGCATAGGTTAAGTTTCATTTTCGATTCCGGTCAATTTGACCAAAAATTTATCCAAACACATGTTTGTATTCTTGTTTGTGACTCTCCACGTTACGAGATAAGTATTAGCATGTTTAATTATGGGTTCAAAACACCCATACAGTTACCAATATTCCTATCATAACCCAAATGCATAAATTAAATCAGTACATCATCATCTGTACAACTCAAACCAAAAAATCTAGTGCGGAGTGCCATAGATTTGACGGTACGTCATTCTACTCTGCGAAATTCGTGCCATACAATCCTATTCATGTGCCAAAATATTTACATGCTCCCAAATACTTCTTTGCTGTGCCATAGTTTCGATAAAGCAAACCGTGCTCCATATAAGCGCTAACATGCAGATCTTCAAATACGTAAATGTGCGAAATTTCATTCTATTCCCAAAAATATATATATCGTAACGCATAACAAACACGTAACCTCTCCATTTCATCCTCCGAAAGTTACAACGAAACTCAAACAGCAAGGCTCGAGACATGCATTCAACTCAACATGGCCTATATTCATTACTTGCAGTGCTAACCCAAATCTAAATATAATACGTAACACAGTAATCCGCATTTTAATTATCTATCCCATTCTTCAATAACGAACAGAAACATGTCTCCTCATTCTACTTATAACATGCCACATAAACACTTCATTTCCTCTGTATATATATATATATTCCTCCATATTTAAAATATATCATCACTTAATTCCACTAAAATAACCTCTGTGTTACGGACGCAGTATACAATAACCTGACTATTCTTTATACACTGCAACTTCGTAATATCAAACACTTCTTTACCATATTACTATCATACTGGCCATGATTGGTATACATATTGACCTGAAGTTCTAGGTTACGTCTTAAATCTCGCTTACATTTATATATTCATAACTGGTTAAACGCTTTCACGGTCTATACGTATTAATTGGCACAAAACATACATAAACATTCAGTCAGATCTAGTTTCCAATAACCTTAAAATTATCACATTAGCACCGTAGTTATATAGCACAAAACAGCACATTTCATCGGCTAATAATTGGCATTTATATTCATATATCCTTTCATTGGCACTTGATCTCTTATATCTAGCACTCATGTACACCTATAAATATTTTTCATTAATTGATTTGAAATTCATTACGATGCAACTTGTAATACTTATCTCGTAATTGGATTTCTGCTGAATGTCTGCTGGACTACGGCATCATGGAGTAGGCAACCACTGCGATCCGAAGACTACGTCATTTGCGGCTTCATCTTGGGTCTTGGCTTGAGCTAATCAGTCTTGAGCAAAACATTTCCTCTGTTTAAGCTGAGTCCATGTCACCAGTCATCATGCAAACATAAAAGAACAAATACAGAGTAGAGTACATAGTATACTGGTGAGAAATTAGGCAATTCAATTCCCAATACATGTTCTTGGAAACTCGTATTAGATGAAAATATTCTTTTCTTTAAATTTATAATTTTCTCTAATTTGGCCTATTCCTTGTTCTTTCTTTTGCTTAAACAGATATTGCCTCCCTCCTGGAAACAATAAATTATGCCGCTATGGTACTGATTTCGGCAATGTGTAATTCAGCTGAAGCTTCCTTTCCGTTTCTGAATTCAGATTTCACAGTGACGAATAATTCTTTCAAATCTCGTCTTCTTTCGTATTACGTTCTTGCAGATATACCTACTCTTCTATTCTGTTAATACACTCAGATTTTCGTATTCGACGTTGATTTGATACTTTTATAATCTTTCTATAAGCCGTGCAACTTCTCTTCAACTTGTAGCTTTTTCTTCACAAAATAGTCAAGAATCGTTCTCTTTCAAATTTTTTTTCGTCCGTCATTATTTAACTCTTGAAATTCTTTTCCCTTGCGGCCGGGCGATATCGATTTATTAGATCACTACTCTGTGAACTTGCACCTGAAGTTATCGTCCGCCATTTTTGTCCTCTGTATTCATTACATTGACGGCTGCTAATGTAACGTAATGGTACAAGAGAAAAGCAGTGCAGCGGAAGCTCTTAACACGATAAATTGATTCTCTTGCCGTAACCATTAATGCACAAATTCAAAAATTTAGTAAAATGAGCCCATAAGATAAAATATCACTCCCAAAACAATAACTCAAATTACCAAAATCACCAGATAAAATACACCCTAAGAAAAACATAAAAGTTATAAAATATATTCAAGATTGAACCACCCACCAATAATCAATGAAAAAACATAGAGGGATTAAAAATACGATTATAAATATAAAATTTAACATTGTAAAACTCTAAATGTTTGAAAAAGAATCATTACCATGAGTACGAATTATAGAAACCAATACAGATAACCCCAACGCCCCATCACAGACAGAAAATGTTAAAAAATCATACTAAAATACAATTCATAGTCAAAAATTTAAATACAAATAAAGTATTCCAAATAAACTTATACAATAAATTCTAAACTCAGCAACATAGAAATCAGCACAAACCAACTGAAAAATAAAAAAGAATCCTGTAGCATGTCATTAAGTTCATATTCCAGGTAAGTCTACTATTCAATAAGCCTACAGTTTTGATAACGTA
Source organism: Anabrus simplex (assembly GCF_040414725.1). Lineage (NCBI taxonomy): Eukaryota > Metazoa > Arthropoda > Insecta > Orthoptera > Tettigoniidae > Anabrus > Anabrus simplex. The sequence continues at coordinate 879,811,151 of NC_090265.1, read as the reverse complement.
TCAACTTGTAACATTTTTCCAATTAATTAAGCCAAGAATAGTAATAAATTAATGATAACTCACCTGAAATGAGGGGGTGGCATCAAATCTCAGAGCAATTAATATCTTCATTAATGGTGAGATAGGGAGTCCTCTAGAGGTTATGTTCACTCCCTCAACCAAAAGAACAAGGATATTCATTACTGTTACTTTTAAATCGAGACCCTCCTTTAAATTGTTGGTCACTATACATTTCTACAGGATTTTCCATGTCTCTCAAATATCTTTTGGGTGCACAGAAAGCATTCTGTGCATGAAATGCAAAATATTTATTAAAATCGTTGTCTTCCATCTTGCTACCAAATAACATAAGTGAGTCACTTAAGTGTGTGTATGAGGTCACTTATAGCAATAAGTGAGACCTGGCTTATAAGGGGCACTTATGTATAAGTGCTGTCTATTAAGTCGGCCCTTAATTATGGTTAGGTAGAAATTCAGAAACCAGGTGTTGGATTGCAAGACTTTCCCAGTGGACTCTGACCACAACATAGTGGTCGTGAAATGTCACCTGAATTTGAAGAAAGAAAAGAATGCAAGAAGATGGGACCAGAATAAGCTGAAAGAAAATATGAGGGATTGTTTCAAAGAACATGTTGCACAGGAACTAAGTGAAAAGGCTGAAAGAAACGCAGTAGATGAAGAGTGAAAAGTCGTGAAGAATGAGATCAGTAGGGCAGCTGAAGAAAGGTAAGAGCAAGTAAGAATCAGTGCTAGTATCCATTGTTACCACTGGCAATAATTTGAAATTATAAAAATGGAATATTCTTTAACATTCATCTAAATATATAAAATAACATGTCCTGACTGACTCATAATCGCCGAGCCAAAACTGCTGGACATAAAGAAATGAAATTTTGTGGATACATTTTATTACAATGTAGGTGCGCACTAAAGGAGTATTTTGGAATATACCGTCGCTATGGGGGTGAAAAGGGGAATTGAATTTTAAAATGAGTTTATCTATATCTCAAAAACTTAACAGTTTAAAGACGTGAAAATTGGTATTTGGAATCTTCTTTAAAAATAAGGAAACATGTATTTTTGTTTTCGGAAAATTCTCTTAAGGGGACGAAAAAAGGTGAAAAGGGAGTTGAATACCTTTTATGAAGCTACTTATATCTCAAAAACTGAAGATGCTACAGTCATGAAAATTGGCATTTGGAATCTTCTTTAAAAATACAGGAATACGTTTTTTGTTTTTGGAAAATCTGTATAAGAGGAGGTAAACAGGAGTGACAAAGGGAGTGAATTTTTAAAATGAGAATATCAACAATATATCTCAAAACTTAACAGGTTACAGAGGTCAAAACTGGTGTTTGGAATCTCCTATAAAAGTAAAGGAACACGCATAATTCGTTTTCTGAAAATCCACTTAAGGAGAAGTGTTACAGGGGTGAATTTTTAGAATGAGCATATCTACAGTATATTTGAAAAACTTAACATATTACAGACGTAAACATTCATATTTTAATCTCTTTTAAAAACGAAGTAACACATATTTTTTTGTTTTCAGGGAAAACACCATGGGGGGGGGGGTGAAAATGACTCTAAAAGGGGGTTGAATTATTATTATGATACTGGTATCTCCAAAACTGAAGATATTACAGACATGAAAATTGGTATTTGGAATCTCCTTTAAAAATAAAGAAACACGTATTATTTTGTTTTCGGTAAATCCACTTAAGGAGGTTGTAATTATTTTTATGATACTTATATCTCAAAACTGAAAATATTACAGACATGAAAATTTGTATTTGGAATATTCTTTAAAAGTAAAGAAACACTTATTTTTTGTTTTCAGAAAATCCACTAAGTGGGTGGGGTGAGTGAAAAGAAATGAAGAAAGCGTTGAATTATTTTTATGAGTATGTATATATCAAATACTGAAGATGTTACAGATGTGGAAATTGATATTTGGAATCTCCTGTAAAAGTAAAGGAACAAGCATAATTTGTTTTCTGAAAATCCACTTAAGGGGAAGTGTTAAAGCGGTGAATTTTTAAAATGAACGTATCTACAGTGTATCTCAAAACTGAACACATTATAGACGTGAAACTTTGAATTTTTAATCTCTTTCAAAAATAAAGTAAAACGCATTTTTTGTTTCGGAAAAAAACACTTAAGGGGTGGTGGGGGTTGTAAAAGGGACTGAAAAAGGAGTTGCATTTATTTTATGGAGGATACTTATATCTCAAAAACTGAAGATGTTACAGATGTGAAAATTGGCATTTGGAATCTTCTTCTGCCCTTTGACCACCAGCCTCATACGCGGTGTCCATGTCCTATACCGCCAAGACCTAATGAGCACTTTTTACCTTGCAGTACATTATTCAAATGATGTAAATTGGATGGACATTTTTGTTTTGAAGGCAATGCTTCGGGCATTTTATTGATGTAAATTAATGTATCTTTATTTTTATAAGTTTTTATTTTATGAAGTGATCATTCAAATAAATATCTTCTTTCTTTGATAAAAAGTATTCATGATCAGAAAACGGTAAGAAAAATATTTTACTATCAAAAACTGTATTATATTAGAGAGGTGGTTTTTCCATAAAAATTAGAGCTTTATGTACAATATTACAGTAGGCTACAGTTACATTATTATTATGATTATTATTATTATTATTATTATTATTATTATTATTATTATTATTAGGCTACATTAACGTGAAATTTTCTAATCTTACATTATATGCAGATGCTGCAGTTCCTGGTTCGTTTTAAGTAAAAATGATTACTAATGTCTATTTTACACAAACGTAACCATCAAAAATTCACTTTTGCCTTAAAATATGATACAAGAATCTATTTACTAATATTTACACATTTTTGACGTAAATTAAGGTTTTCAAAGGTCCACCTATTCATTACAATATCATTTTATTGTAATTCAATCACATGCCATATGGGTACAAGTTTCGGCATTTGTAATATGCCATCATCAACCTAAACACATTCTAACACATTATAAAACACGTTACTAGCATATATAATGATACATGAAATGAGTTAAAATTATGGTACAATTGAAATGTTGCAGTATAAAATTCTTAAAATTCCGGCAATTCCGTTGTAAAGTTTCATGTGATGTTGTATAGTCCAGTCTGTGTACGTCCCGGTTAAGTGAAATCTGTGCTATTTTTATGCTGTCTATATGAGTTGACACTAATTCACTTGAGTTAGGTAGTTCCAAGGAAGTTTAATTAGTCATATGAAGAACGTAGAATGACTTGAGATTGAAATTACCACTTCAATTTGAAACCTGAAGAAGAAAATAGGAAGCCAAATTAGACTGTGGAAATAATTTATGGACATAACTAGAACCATTATATTTTGACGATTGACTCACCTTGAGCAGCACGTTGAACGTATGTGTTATACAGACGGAGCCGGACAAATGTGCGTGGTAGCTAAGGTGGATAGTGGGAAGAGGTAAGGAAGCGAGGTTGGGAAAGAGGCGGGGCACTTGCGGGGGAATGGAACTATGGCGGGTCGGAAGGGTGGGGTAGTGGAGGTAATTAACGGAAATGTGTATTACGGATTACTTGGAAAATTGAACTGTTTTTCGATGGTTTGGTGTTTTTAAGCCAATTGATTAAAAGATCAAAAAGAATGTTGGGTTTCTCATAGATTTCATTTAAATTGTAATTGATCGCAATTAATCTAACAATTTTCGATAAGATTCTTAATGGGTCCCTTATTTGCTGTTCGAAGAATTTCCATATCTTGTTCGATGTCGGTGAATTTATGATTAGTGCCATGCATATGTTGGCCCATGGCGGAGAACTTGTTGTGCCTGATCGTGTTGACGTGTTCTGAATATCCAATCATAAAGCTACGTCCTGTTTGACCCACGTGTGAGCTGCTGCATTCGTTACATCTGAGTCTGTATATACTAGATTTGGAGTAAATGTTGGGATATTAATTGATGCAGAGTTGTGTAAAATTTCAGAGGTTCTGTTGTTAGTTATGGATAAAATTCTTTCATTGCATTTCCGGAAAAGTGGATTCTGCGTTTGTGCAATAGGGGATTTATGGATTATTTGTAGATCATATTAGCAGTTGGTGTATGTTTCCTATAAATTTTATAAGATAGGCTAAGAGAGATTTCTAATAATGGTTAGATCTAGAAAGTTCATTGTTTTATTAATTTCTGACTCAAGTGTGAATTTAATGCAGGGGTCAATGCTATTCTGGTCTTGGAGAGTGGATTCCGCGTTCTTGATTAATTCATTTATAATGACAAATGTGTCGACCACATATATAACCCATATCAGAGTATTTGGAAAGTTGTTGTTGTTAATTTTTGTATATTCCAAGTCATCTAAATAGATATTAGCTAAAATTCCTGAAGCAGGTGATCTCATCGCCAATCCATTCTGTTGATAGTTAATTTTGTCGAAAACAAAGAATTTGTTATTAATGACCAGTTTCAGAAGCTGAATGAAATCTTGTATTTCTAGTTTACTGAGAGAACTGTATTTATTTAAATTGTTTTCAATGATAGTGGGAAGTTTAGAAGTTGGTATGCTCGGATACATATTTACTATTTACTATGTCAAAAGAATGTTAGTTCGGTAGAATTTTTAATGGATTTGTTGGAGAGAAAATGATAATTTTTGTTTGGAGACGTTGAATAAATTGGGATGCTTTGTAAAGTGGGCTGGGTCTATAGTTGATAATGGGTCGGGTGGGAATGTTAGGTTTATTGATTTTTGGAAGGGCTTTAACTGTAGGAAGACCTGGGTTCATGGTTAACAGTCTAGATTTTTCTTGATCTGTAAAAAGAAATAATAAGTTCTTTAAGGTTTGTTTTAATTGTCTCTGATTTTTTTGGGTAGGGTCTTCCTTGATTATTTTAAATGTGTTGTTATTGAAGAATTCTTTAGTTTTAGATACGTAATCGGTTTTGTACATTATAACAGTAGCTTTACCTTTATCTGCCTTTGTGATTCTTAAGTGATTATTTTTAATTTTATTTTTAAGTTTGTTTGTTTGTTTTTTGTTTGTTTGTGTTCAAAAATGAAATTGTCGTCGCTGGAATTAGTGGAAGCGGTTTTTATGTTTACGTTGTTAGCTATGCCCATCTTATCTAGTTTTCTTTTTTATTTCAAACCTAATTTCATCTTGTTTTTCTAAAGGCATTTTATTTATTGTAGCTTCTGATTCTGTAATAATGTTTGTAATTATGTTTGTTTTATTCATGTTAGGCCAGTTTTGGTTGGGACCTTTAGGTACGATGGTGGTTTCTTCCTTATTGAGGTTTACATTGGAGAGGTTAAACACAAGGGGGGTGAAAATTCTCGATTATTTTTTGTCAAATTGATTTCTTTGGGTTGTTTTTTAGTGAAAACTTATTTTTTTCAAAGTGTTTAATTTTCTCTCCAAAGTAAGCTGTTTTTGTGGAAGAATGTCAAAAAGTTTGTTGTCAATTTGGATTTCGAATATGTTTCATTGTACACTAGAAAGCAGATGAACTGCTTCAAGGTGAGTCTCGTAAATTTTATTCTTTAAGAAGGATTTTTCTTTTGTAGAAAACAGATTTCGTTTTTCAGCGAAATTTTGTTCGTTTTTTGTTGAGTTTTGGTCAAATGTGGTGCATAACGGTGTTTTGTTATTGTTCCTTTCAAAAAGTTAGGTGTTAAATCATGTATGATACATTGCTTCAGGAAGTTGATATCTTTGCCCAATTTGGCAACTTTAAATTTTTAAGCCCATATAATGATATGCCTTTCTCTTTGCCTGGTTCGTCGTTTCACTTATAGTTATAAATTTCATTGTGTTCCGTATTGAAGAGGGGTTCAATCTAAAGTCATACTACATATGGCTAATTAAACTTCCTTGGAACCACCTAATTCAAGTGAATTAGTGTCGACTCATATAGACAGCATAAAAATTGCATAGAGATCACCTAAACCGGACGTACTCAGACTGGGCTATATAACATTACATGAAACTTTGCAACGGAACTGATGGAATTTTAAGAAATTTATACCGCAGTATTTCAATTGTACCATAACTACACTAACTCATCTCATGTATCATCATAGATGCTAGTAACATGTTTTATAATGTGTTAAAATGTGTTTTAGGTTGTTTTAGGTATGTGTATGTAATTGTTCAATTTGCATCTAGAGCTGATGATCGCATATTACAGATGCCGAAACTATTATCCTTATGACATGTGATTAAATCACAATAAAATGTGATTGTATCGAATAAGTGGACTTCTGGAAACTTCAATTTACTGCAATCCCACTTCAATACGGAACACAATGAAATTTATAACTATAAGTGTTTATGACGTGTTCTAGCAAAAGTGCTTAGGGAGGAACAAAGGGTGTACACCCTTCTTACACTGTTTAAAAATGTATCTGGTTTTTTCTATTTACCACCTTGACTAGTACTAATCTTTCTGTTTACGGAAGAGTTGCGTTCCTTTTTTCGGTAAAAGAGTAAGTGTTTCGTTGCCCGCCCGCGGAAGCGGAATTGCCGCCTGGTCATCAAGCCACTCGGCAGCAAGTTTCTCAACTAAACTTGTTGTATATAGTCTTACTTAATCAAATACTAGTCCAAAACATGTATTATACATTATTAAAACGAATAAATAACTTGGAAAATATTTTTCCGGATCGTCTGATCAATCGGACGTTGGTATTTTTAGACAACCTGGAACGTCCCATCAATCGGACGTTGGCGGTTAAAGGGTTAAAAGTAAAGAAACACGTATTCTTTTGTTTTCTGAAAATCCAATTAAGGAAGAGGATAAATGAATTTAAAATGAGTTGAATTCTTTGTTTGAAGGTACTTATATCTCGAAAACGAAGGATGTTACGGAGGAGAAAATTGGTACGTGGAATCTCCTTTAAAAGTAAAGACACGCGTATTTTGTGGCGGGGGAAGGCTTGGAATCAATGTAAAGTGCGTGTAAAAGGAGTTGAATTCTTTTTATGAGGACACGAATAAGAAATGGACTTAAAACAATACACCCCTAAGGGTTTTTTTGACTGGGCGGTGAGGAATTTTGACAAAAATTTGCAATTTACAGTATATGAAATCGTTTGAATTATGAAGTGAAAATTTTTTTCAAATGATATCCTAGGTGTTAAATAACAGAAGGTTTGAAAAAAATTTAATCCCTCAGAGAGTTGCATGGGGGTTAATATCCAAAAACAAATATATTCATTCCTTCGTCCGAAACGGTTTAATGTACGAAGACAAAATTCCAAAGAGCGGTATATATTTTAAATCCTAGGTGTGAAATAGGAAACTTTTTGTGACGTTCCACCCCTAAACTGTTAAATGAGGTTAGCTCCCCGAACGAAATGATTCATCCCTCCAAAACCGGTTGACGTACAAAGTTATAATTTTACGAGAAGGGTCTTCTTTTATGTCCTAGGTGTAAAATACCGTATACTTCAAAATATTTCTCCATTAAGGGGTTTGGATGGTGGTTGACTTTCAAAAACTCAATATCCATTCTTTCGAAACCGTTCCAGGAACTTAATTATTTTTAATGAAGGATGGTCGTCTATATCCTAGATGTTAATAAATATTTAAAAAACATTCATCCCTTGAAGAGTATTCATTCCTCCATTACTGTTCGACGTACACAATCAAAATTTCACAGATTGATCATTATTACATTCTAGATGTTAAATAAGATAGGGTTTAAAATCTAATCCTTCCGTATGGGGTTCAAATGAGTGTTAGAGAAGATAGTAAATAATTGTTCCCGCAAACCGTTTGACGTACGAACTGAGGGCGTATTTTATAGGCGTATTTTGAACTCTCCAAAATGTAAAACTTTGAATAATAACTTTCAGTTTAAAACCGTAGCGAAGCACGGGTATCTTGCTAGTACGAAATATTGTTGTTTCTTCGCCTAGCCGTGTCGCGAGAACTCTATTGCAGCAGTTTGCTACCATCAAAGCTAAGCGAGAGGCTATTACCACTCCATGCAGTGGTTACGCTTTGAATCACTTCTCACAGCTAGGCGAGTATTACTGCGCCAAGCAAAGCCCCTTTACCCTCGAAATCGAGATGTATCCTAGTACGTTCTCCGATTGTGTTACCACCGTGGAAAGTGGACACAAAAGCTTATAACGTCGGTGCTGATCTGTTTCGTCCGTTCGTTCCGCTGCGCTCAACAGTACGTTGTTGCATTATTGTGTTATTGTTTTCTATTATAATACGATTTATCTTATCTTGTTAAAGTGTGAATTTATATTTAATTTATGTTAGGTAAGGATAGCCTATAGGACTTCACAACGTATTAAACATTCAAGAGAGTGCTGTCGCTTCCACCTAGAAAAAATCGAGTTGGCGGGCCCAGACTATTCATGTATAATAGAAAGCTTAATGAACACTTCATTTTCGTTAAGAACTTCTGAAGAAAAGAAAGCATAATTGAAAAAAAGTTTGACCCACGCCTTCTCTTAAAAAGTTATTTACGAAATTGAAAAGAACAATACGATATTTTCATGACTCGTGGTACATAAATCTGGACTGGTTAAGTTGTTTTACAAAAATGAATAAACTGTACTGGTGGTCATGTATTCTACTTTCCTCAGAAAATAACGCTTGGGATAAAGACGATGTCGACAATTAGGTAGTTTCAGGGTTTTAAAGATACGCCATAAGGAGTCTCAAGCACACATCAATGCTGTTGCTGACATGGTTCAATTCAGAATGTCCGGAATAGAGTTCTTTTTGAGTACGCTTACAGAAGTAAAATTGACGAGCATAATAAGCTAGTAAAAATAACAGATATATTGTCAGCACTTTAATAGATAGCCTACTGTGTGTTTTCTTTCAAAGCAAGGATTACCTTTCAGGGGTCATCGAGAAATTGAAGAATCCGATAACAGAGGTAATTACAGGGAGTTACTAGCACTAATTGCTAAGAAGGATGACGTATTTCAGCACCACTCAGAAACATCTATAGTTTTCTCAGGACTTTCATCTGATATACAAAATCATATTATTGAAGCCATAGCTACTTTTACGACCAGCGAAATTAAAGACGAGCTTAAGAAAGCAAACTTTATTTCCGTTATTTTGGATGAAAGTACAGATTTTTCTAACAGAGCACAACTCTCGGCTGTATTTACATAAGTTAGTCCTGAAGGCGAAATTCTAGAGAGATTTTTGAAATTCAGTGATGTAAGCGGTGACCGTTCTGCTGTCTCTCTCTCTAAACATCTCCTTGGAGTGTTACAAGAATTTCAGTGCGGTGAAAAGTTAGTAGCAGAAACATTTGATGGCGCAGCAGTGATGGCAGGACAGTACAGTGAGTTGCAGAAGTTAGGCATGGATAAATATGACCAGACTATATTTGTTCACTGCTATGGACATAGGCTCAACTTGGTATTACAGTAATCTGTTCACCACATCAAGGAATGCAAAGTATTTTTTCAGACCTTGTCCGGGTTAGCAAGGCTTTTTCATCATCCCCTAAAAAGGCGGCTGCTCTTGACAAAGTAACACAGAAACGATTACCAACAGTAGCGCCTACACGATGGATATGTGCTGGTTGGCTCGTTGAAGCCGTGTCCTCTCTCTATACAGATCTACTTGAATACTTAAAAGAAATGAAAAAGTTTTGCTTAGTGTTGTCTTCTTTTCTTCACCTTCTGGGACCTAGTTTTTATCATTAACACTGTGTTTTAATTTGATGAATATACGTATATGGTTGGTTGAACGTATATATGTGAAATTAGTGTTGTTTATGTAAGTTGAGGTGAACGGAACTAGTGGAGGGTGGAGAGCTGGCGTGTTTTTTCGTTTTCTCTTTAGTAACTTTTCTTTGTGAATCTAAATTTGAATTCTCTTCTTGGAACATATTTACGCTTTTAGTAATCTCATTAGTGTTGAAGTTAGATTTCTATTTTTGATCTATTTCAATATAAATGAATTTGAGGATATTCATTAGTTTACCTTTATTTCATGTATTAATGTGTTAAATTGTTAAATATTTCTCTCTTGTAATAAATTTATTTAAATCTCTCATGTGTGAACTCATGGCCGAGTATCTAGTGTGCCTCTCTGCTTTGATGTGTTCCTGGTATCACATTGGAAAGTGTCTCCCTGTTTGTTCATTGTAAGATGTTTTGCAATCCATGAATTTTAGTCTATGTATTCCGGAATTTAGGTATCTGTTATTTTTTGTTAGGCTGTGGTGGCAATAAAGTAATTGTTGCTTAATGTAGTTTGTACGGAAAATTATATTGAAATTCTGCCTCTTGAAAATATTGGCTATTTGGTAGATGGTGATTTTATTGTAGGTAAAAGTGGCAAAGTTCTTCTTCTTATTATTATTACTAGCAAATATACGCGTGCTTCGCTACGGTATTCTACATTGTATACGGATATCAAGTAAATTACTGTACATGCAGTAAATAAGATTTTTTAATTGCATGTCTCTTAGCGTTATCCACAAATAGCAGGGGGAGGTTCTCATACGTTGTTTCCAATGTCAAGTGCGAGTTGCGGAGTTGTGATGATAACGTCAGGCTCACTTGCATACTACCATTCACAATCGAGTCGGTAAATTGTCATTATAATGGGAGGCCCCATTACCTAATGCGCGGCCGCAGTCGATTTTGGGGAGTTTTCGTTACAATGGCAGGCGCCCTTTCCTACTTCCAGACAGATTACAGTTGAAGAGTTGTTATTATAATAGCAGGCACCTTCCTTACTGCCAGTCAAAATTGAGTTGTGCTGTTATTATACACACAGGGCCCTTTTCTTAATGACAGTCACGCCGAGTTGGTGAGTTTGAATTATAATAGCAAGGCCACTATGCCTAATACCAGTCACATTTTAGACTGGTACATTTGTTTATAATGGCGGGCACACATACCTACTCCAAAACACAATTGGTTAGGGGAGTTTTGAACGAAATTGCATGCTCCCTTGACTTCTGCCAAGTCAAATCGAGAAGGGAATTTTTAATTACAATGGTAGTCGCTCCTTACTAACGCTAGTAAGAAAGGAGTTGGAGAAGGATCGCATTGCTACTGCCAGTCAAAGTCGATGTGGAGAGTAATGATTACAATAACAGACGCCCTACTGCTGAGAGTCACTATCGATTTGTAAAATATTAATTATAATGGCAAACACACCATTTCCACATCGCTATTAATCAACCTCAATGAATATACAGTATTTAGATCGACATACGAAGTATATGCATGTTTGCAAAATTGCAAACCTTTATTTACAGATTAACTACTGCTAAACGACACATCATATCGACAAACGGATTGTACCATAAGACGCCTCATTTAGCGGTCTAAATGGCTGGTCTTGAGATATTTTCTCCTGTCTCATCTATTTATGGGTGAAATTGAGTTACAAACGTTGAATAGGGTGAAATTTGGGCAAGGTTTTCTCACAGTGCATTACTCTCGGGTACTAATATGACAGCTACAAACATAGAATTTGGCTCACGTATGGATACTGGGTGGGCCGATATTCGTGCAGAATTAGATGATTCTATGTTTCGTACAAGTGATTCGAACTACGAATTATACGTATATAAAGAGCAAAATGTTGGTATAATGGAGAAAAGGAGGCAAATTAACATATAAGGAATAGAGATACAACGAAACGTTGTGACTTCCCCTCTCGGAGAACAATCATCGAACGAGAAATGCAACCATTCAAGCTAAGGGCGCCAATCTTTAAGTTGAGGACTTAAAGATAAAAATTTATAATCAAGCTTGGACGGACTCTTATCACAGGGGTGGGGTGATAGTGCACTAATCATTAAGCAGGAGAATTAGAAATCATAAGGCTAATTAAGGCAGATTGATTAAAGTGAACTAGAAAAATACTATTTATTATATTGAATATAAATGACGACGGTTTAACGAGAACTGAATTTAAAATAGAAAATGAATTTAACAAAAAATTGAATGACTCTACTTCGCGAAAACTTGCAATATCTTTAACTCGCTTGCTCACCATGTAGTCTTGTTCTGCTGGTCCTTGGAAAGCTTCCATCCTTGTAGCTGGAACATCACCGGTCGTCTTTGAGATCTCTTCATCTGCAGCTAAGTACCATTCCTACCTTGCAAATTGCACCTCCCACTAATTGGAAGATGACTTCAAAACTAACACTCCCTATTATGCTCTATCCCATATATTGGAGATAAGCCCTAAGTCATAGTTAGAAGAACCACCTTGGGTTTTATGGAGAGGATACTCAATTAAGAATCCTTCCAACTTTACTGAAAATGTTCTCTGAAGTTTCATTTCTATCTAGATTAATACTACCTATTGACTTAGACTGGTTCAAACCGGTCTCGTAGCCGAGCTGTACGTACTTCCTGATGAGAGTGGCTATACACCCCTCATCCAGAATTTCCTAAGTATCGAGATGAAGAATCAAGTAGAAGAACTCGTAGAAGTCCAGTAGAAGAATGTAGAAACTCAATAAGAATCACGTAGAAGATGAAGTAGAATAATGTAGAATAATATCGATCAGAATGACGCCAAGAGCTCCAACACGCCCTTTTATAACCTTCTCTGGCGCTAATTACAGGTCGCTACACGTGGTCCAATCAGATGACACGTCTCTCCCCACTCCAGATATTAGAGTTGACGGGTCTTAACCATGATATCAACTGTTCTTCTATTAGTCCTTTCACTCAGTATCCATGGCAACATGACGCTCCTTTGAAAATATAGGTGGTGATCAGTTTGAATAATTCTGGTCGAAATACGGTAGCTTACGTTACCACGCTTGAACACGTGCTCGCTTTTCCCAGAACTTGGTGTCTAAATTTGTCCTTCCTTCTTCCTCGGTGATGTGGCAAGATAGAAGAAATCTACTGCAAGTTAATTTTAAACGAATGTCGCAAGAATCTAAGTGAATATTAGGATATTCAGCCCTCGTTTACAAGTCGTAGTTACAAAGTAATGAAATGATAGTGAGCAAATGATTAAACATGAATTATAATACAATTACATACCAAAATAAATATCATGACGTTAAATTCCTGAATTAATTACACATAATAAAATTAACATAATTACACTGTAACGTCTGGAACGTTACATACGCCCCCATGAGTTCTTAACAAATATCATATGAGTTGAGAACTCACACACTTACTCCCACATTGACTTGAAATACCTCTATTACCTGCCCATTACGAGCGACATTATTTTCATACAATTAATTATATCTCACTGTTTCCATATCTCTCTTAGACTGCTTACCATTGCGAATGTCTGTTATTTCAGTTCATCTTGAGGTTTAGATACTAAATTATGCCCAACACAAGCAACTTTCCATTTTTGTAAAAAACAAGATTATCCTAGAGAATATAACATAATATATATACAATTCAGATTACAAACTCTGCCGAGTGTCTATTTGTCCTTTTACTCCCCATCTTTCCGACATTCTTTGCCAGATAGCAGTAACACGTTCTCTTCCAATCCTTTACATTAAAACCATGGAAAACAAATGATACAAACAATTTACACTTTTATCACTCTTTCGAATGTTTCAACCTTATCTTGAAGCAGGATGCCATACACTTCACACGAATACCCACGTGATTTAAGCTCACGGTAAAATTATTGCAAGTTAGAAATGCACATACGGGAAAATTAATTATTTGCCGTCGTCAGCTTTAATTAGCCTTCTGTAACATCTCAGAAAACAAATATATAAAATTTCATGGCCTCACATAGGGAAAACAGATGATCTACCGTCAATGAACGAGCGTAACTCTACCGCCACACACAAACACCTCCCATGTTTACAAACACAACTAGGAAATACCACCACAATTGAGACGTAAACTCATTCCGCTCGTAGTCTGACATAACAGGTAGCAACTTCCCCGCGTTACTGACCTATATCTCACAATCCGGTTCAGCCACCTCACACGACAGGTATCTCCGTAAACTACTAATGTTATATGAACCATTCATTACGCTCTCGCCATCCGCTAACTTGTAAGCACAGGGTCCTAGTTTTCTATGTACTTTATAAGGGCCTTGATATAAAAGAAAAAATTTCTTTGTTACCTTATCCTCACTATTTGACAACATTGGAACTCTCACCAAAACCATAACACCTACCTCAAAGTTATCAAGTACCTTACGTTTCTGCTGCCTTTTACGTTTATCTCCAGATTTAATCAGGTTCTCCCGTGCCAGTCGGACGTAAAATTCAGCATTACGAGGTGGTTCCTCAGGCAAACCTAACACTCTCACTACGCTCTCGCATTCAATACACAAACGTATTGATCCATCAGACTTAGGCACGACAATTAAGGGATTAACGTATTGACTGTTTGATAATTCAATCACATCGTCTGCTAACATAGCTTGAATTTGATCCTCTACGGCTTTGGCATATTTGTGTGGTATCGGATACCGCGGTCCGCTGAATGGAGTCTTATCCAGCACAGAAAAAGAATGTTCATACAGATGGGTAACACCAGGTTTCTCGGAGAAAATCTCCACGTGTTCACACAACACTTCAAATAACTTGTCCTTCTGGATTTCATTTAACTGATTTCTACTTACGGCTTCTTTCAAGCCACATATTTTATCCTCATTAATCCACAACTGGCACAACTTCAGGCCCTCACCAGCCTCTTCATTTACTTTAGAAACCTCTCTCATTCTCCACACTGTACTAACTTCCGTTTTCCTCTGAATTTCCTCCACAAACTTGACCTTGATATCCTCATTATTCCACCTCAAATTTAGCACTAGATCATTGTAATTTAACTGAGCCAATTTTAACGTTAACCAGTCAGATCCCAAGATAAGATCAAATATTAAATGCGGAATTACCAAACATATCTGAACGCTAATAGAATTATTAATGCAGATCGGGACAGCTACTTGTTTACAAATTTGCTTAGGCCTCTTTCCAACAGCCGTAATGATGAAAGTAGACTTAACAGGCATTTCCTCCAACTGAATACCCTGTTTCACTAATGACTCATACCACTGAGAACTAATACATGATATTTGGCTACCAGAATCAATCAAAACTTTAACCCACGCCCCCCAAACTTTCAATTTAACAACGGGATTGACTACTTTATTACTTGAATCTCCATTATTCTGCTCGGGTTCATACAACAAATCGTCTCTAACATCTAGGTCATATGGTAACACTTTCATGACAAGACACTTCGCTACCTTCGTACTAGGCTGGAATTCTGACCTAACATTACAGCCTCTAGTTAGTTTAAAGGTTCCCTTTGTGTATTGACGTTGGACTCATTAGTACATTGCTCTGGCCTCCGTTGGGAATTTCCTGTTCTATATTCAGGTGCTCCGCTCCTGTTGTTCTGCTGAGGTCTGAACTGATTGCGAGCTTCGTGATTCTGTATTCTACCGTTATGTCTCATTCCGTTGTGATGACTAAAGTTCTGAATATTCTCCGTTCTACTCCTAAGGTTACCTAACGCATCAAAACTGCCTAGTAGGTTCTCCATCTCCTGAATAGTACCAACTTTTTGCATGCAGGCCGCTTCTCTCACCCTGTCCGGAAAATGTCTCAAAAGTAGTCTTACTACATCAGACCCCTCGGTTATACCATCTAAGTTCTGACAAATCATGACATGTGCCAGGAAGTACTCGGTCATAGTGACTCCTTCATGCTGTTTGTACCTCCCAAATACCACCCTTTCTCTCTCCCTAGCTTGTATCGCTTCATTCCAGAATTTCTCTCTAAACTTATTTCTGAATTCTTTCAGGTTCGTCATCGTTTGCCTATATACCATGAACCAAGACCGAGTTTCTCCTACAAAAGCATGGTCAATATTTTCCATAACGTCTTCCCAGTCCATAGACCCTTCCTCTAGACGCTTTTCAAACCGTTTTTCTATCATCTTAAGGAAATCTAGCGGGTTCGTTTGTTTCCCATTAAATTTAGGTAGTTCAATTTCCCTAATGTAGCTATTTCCTAGACATTGCCTTCCCGTGAAAACCGGTTTATCCTTTGCCACCTGTTTTAACTGATTTTCTGCTTTCTCTATCCGGCATTCTACATCTTTGTCTCTCCTATCAATTTCTCTCTCCAAATTAACCTGCTTCTCTTTCAATGTCTTAATTTCAATCTTATTCTCTTCAGCTATCGCAAACCTTTCTTCACTTGGTCGGGTCTCATCTTCTATTCTAAGCTTTACTGTGTCAATCTCTTGTTGGACGTGGTCTTTGAATATCCGTATTTCCCCTCTTTGAGTCTCAACTCTCTTATCAATACTAGTGACCTGCCTCATTACTTCCTCCCTAGTAGAGTTGTTTTCCTTCCCCATTAATTCCAGGAATTCACTTCTCTGCTCCGCAAACTTTTCTTCTACCTCTTTCCCTTGCCGTACATATTCCCTTTCCTGGTCCTCTAATCGCTTATTAAAATGTTCATTTTTTACCACCAGATCGCGTAACTGCCTACTGTGTTCGTCCATTCTCCGATTCGCTTCCTCCTTATTTTCCCTCATCTCCCTGCTTAATTCAGCTTTAGTTTGCTCTAACTGTTCTTTAAGTTCATATCTAATATTCTCAATTTTAGTGTTAGTTTGTTCTAATTCACTTTTTATTTCAGTTTTACTGTCCTCTATCTTACTTAACATCAACTGCATCATTCCCATTAACTGATCATTATTATTACTTTCATTGTTAGTGTTTACTTCCGCTTCGCCCCCCATCCTACTATCATCTGACTCCATACTGACTTCTTTCTGCTTGCCTTCACTCTCCATACTACTTACACTTCTATCTTCAATTTCCTCTACTAGACTACACAACTCTTCCTCTGAACTCAATACGTTATTGCCTTTTATCGCCCGTCCACTGCGCAACATCCTCTCCTCTTTCGTCTGATCAGCCATGACCCTTCCCACAATCAAACACTCCTAATGCAACGTGGATATCCAAATTTTGCCCATAATACGAATTCTGATATCGTTACTGTCATTAACTGCTCCGTACTTAATGATTTTCTCGCCACACGTTGGAGCGGCATTTATGTGACTTCCCCTCTCGGAGAACAATCATCGAACGAGAAATGCAACCATTCAAGCTAAGGGCGCCAATCTTTAAGTTGAGGACTTAAAGATAAAAATTTATAATCAAGCTTGGACGGACTCTTATCACAGGGGTGGGGTGATAGTGCACTAATCATTAAGCAGGAGAATTAGAAATCATAAGGCTAATTAAGGCAGATTGATTAAAGTGAACTAGAAAAATACTATTTATTATATTGAATATAAATGACGACGGTTTAACGAGAACTGAATTTAAAATAGAAAATGAATTTAACAAAAAATTGAATGACTCTACTTCGCGAAAACTTGCAATATCTTTAACTCGCTTGCTCACCATGTAGTCTTGTTCTGCTGGTCCTTGGAAAGCTTCCATCCTTGTAGCTGGAACATCACCGGTCGTCTTTGAGATCTCTTCATCTGCGGCTAAGTACCATTCCTACCTTGCAAATTGCACCTCCCACTAATTGGAAGATGACTTCAAAACTAACACTCCCTATTATGCTCTATCCCATATATTGGAGATAAGCCCTAAGTCATAGTTAGAAGAACCACCTTGGGTTTTATGGAGAGGATACTCAATTAAGAATCCTTCCAACTTTACTGAAAATGTTCTCTGAAGTTTCATTTCTATCTAGATTAATACTACCTATTGACTTAGACTGGTTCAAACCGGTCTCGTAGCCGAGCTGTACGTACTTCCTGATGAGAGTGGCTATACACCCCTCATCCAGAATTTCCTAAGTATCGAGACGAAGAATCAAGTAGAAGAACTCGTAGAAGTCCAGTAGAAGAATGTAGAAACTCAATAAGAATCACGTAGAAGATGAAGTAGAATAATGTAGAATAATATCGATCAGAATGACGCCAAGAGCTCCAACACGCCCTTTTATAACCTTCTCTGGCGCTAATTACAGGTCGCTACACGTGGTCCAATCAGATGACACGTCTCTCCCCACTCCAGATATTAGAGTTGACGGGTCTTAAACATGATATCAACTGTTCTTCTATTAGTCCTTTCACTCAGTATCCATGGCAACATGACGCTCCTTTGAAAATATAGGTGGTGATCAGTTTGAATAATTCTGGTCGAAATACGGTAGCTTACGTTACCACGCTTGAACACGTGCTCGCTTTTCCCAGAACTTGGTGTCTAAATTTGTCCTTCCTTCTTCCTCGGTGATGTGGCAAGATAGAGGAAATCTACTGCAAGTTAATTTTAAACGAATGTCGCAAGAATCTAAGTGAATATTAGGATATTCAGCCCTCGTTTACAAGTCGTAGTTACAAAGTAATGAAATGATAGTGAGCAAATGATTAAACATGAATTATAATACAATTACATACCAAAATAAATATCATGACGTTAAATTACTGAATTAATTACACATAATAAAATTAACATAATTACACTGTAACGTCTGGAACGTTACAACGTCATAGAACGAAAGTTGTAGATCACTCCAAATTGAACGGAGAATGTGTCATTCGTTTTGTGATACGACTTACCGTTTAGCCAACCTCTAGAAGAACGTCTGCACACTCATTTAAATTGCGTCTTTATTTCGATATTTTTCGGGGGTAAAAGGTAAAAAATTTGAACACCTTGGAATTTTTCCGGCTGTTACAGGCTAAAAGCTATAATTTCGCCAAATTTCAATTTTCTAGCTCGTCTGGCAGATTGTGCCGCCATCTTGATTTGGGGGAAGGGAGATTAAAATGAGGAATTTCCTCAAAATTTTCAAGCCCAACAAACCTATAGGTTGTCGCTTTGGATAAATTATATGACTGCGTTCTTAAGCTGAGCCCAAAATTTGAAGCCCCCAGCGTGCCCCCTTCAGAGAATTTTGAGAATTTTCGATTTTTCTAGGGATCCTGGGGCCATCAGCTTCTCCGGTACCAAGTTTCAAATTTCTGATATTTGTGGAAGTGCCTCATTAATTCACGTCTATTTTCAATTTTTATACCTTTATATAGATCGCTCCAGACAGACTTGCTTTTATATATAGATAGATGACAGATAAGCATGAGCACGTTTAAGAGTGCAGACCCAACTTCGAGATTCACTACTCCTAAATGGTACGTGATATCAACAAACGGTTGAGGCCATCAGACGCCCCGTGTTTCTTTCTATATGTTTGGTTCTAATACATTTTCTCGTATCTCCCATATTTATGGGTTAAATTGAGTTCGAAAATTTGAATAGGGTGAAATGTGGGTACATTTTTAACGCTTTATATTATTTTTGCATACTTATGTATAAGCTAGAATCATGAAATTTGGTCTACTTATGGCCTTTGATTGTGTGAATGTGTGCATCAAACTTGATAACTCTATCTTTCCCGTAAGTGTGTCAAACAATGAAATATTCGTGTAAAAATAACCAAATTTACGAACACTCAAGAAATACGGCCAAATCTAACGTATAAGGCAGAGAGATACGACAAAAAATCATAGGACCAAAGTTGTAGATCACTCCAAATTGAACACAGGATGTGCCATCCGTTTGGTGATACAACTTACCGTTTAGCCGCGAAATACCTCGAAACAAAAGTATGCACGGACATTAAAATTGCCACAATATTCCGAAATTTTCCGGGGGTAAAAAATTTTATATTTAAAGATCCTGGAAGCTTTCCGTCGATATCAGGCTGGGATATATAATTTTGCCAAATTTCAATTTTCTAGTTCGTCTGGTAGACTGTGCCTCAATCTTGCTTTGAGGGAGGGGTTAAAAATGACTTTCAGGAAACTAAAGCTAACAAATATGCAGATGGTCATTATTACACTTGAAACAGGTAACTGTACGAAACTTTTGCCAAAATAGTCAATGGTACAGACACATGGTCGTTACGATTTTATATATATATATACAAACGCACTAAGTATACAGGCCTTTTGACCATGTTGTCTCCAAATTCTTACATGAAACAACAACAACAAAGCTTATTTTTCTCCTGCTTTTGACGAATCGAGAGTCGGGATCTCCTCTTTCTGCAGATATCGCGCATCAAGCTTGCCAACGTCCGGGTTGGACCGAAGAGTCCAGATTACAAGTCAAAGTTAAGTCTATCCGGTCAAACATTTGGTGATGGTGATTATTATTTTAGAGGAAGTACAACTGGGAAACCATTCTCTTAACAGCAATGTGAACTTTCGAAGAATGAGGGTATCGGTAAAAAAGGGAGGGCCACTTTTCAGAAATGAACAAGTCGTGACCAAGGGAGGTCGGATAGGAAGGATGAAAGTGAGCAGTCTGACACAGGGGGTAGCAATGTCAGGCCCGGCTAGACCCATGGTCCCTTACCCACTTTCTGAAGTTCAGGTCCCTAGATATGGTGATGATAATAATAATGTTATTACGTCACACTAACTACTTTTACGGTTCTCGGAGACGCCGAGGTGCCAGAATTTAGTTCCGCAGGAGTTCTTTTACGTGCTAGTAAATCTACCGTCACGAGTCTGACGTATTTGAGCACCTTCAAATACCACCGGACTGAGCCATGATCGAATCTGCCAAGTTTGGGTCAGAAGGCCAGCACCTCAACCGTCTGAGCCACTCAGCGCGGCTGCCCTAGAGATTGCTCCTCCTCTAGTCGCCTCTTACTACGAGCAGGTGTTACCATGGATGTATTTTAACACCCCGAACAGGAGAACGGTCAAATATGTCGACTGGTCGGAAAATGTCCAGATTCCTAGGTGTCAATGAATATACAGAGTGAACCGAAATTCGCGCACTCAGGCGTCGCAGCGTGACTCCTCACATGCCATCAATAAAAAACGTCTCTCACAAAAGTTCGTCCTGTGAGTATATCCGGCAGAAAAAGGACGTTGACCAAGCTCGATAGGTGTAGTCGCTTAAGTGGGCCAGTATCCAGTATTCGGAAGATAGTAGGTTCGAACCCCACTGTCGGCAGCCCTGAATATGGTTGTCCGTGGTTTCCCATTTTCACACCAGGCAAATGATAGGGCTGCACATTAATAAAGGCCACAGCCGCTTCCTTCCCACTCCTAGGCTTTTCCCATCCCGTCGTCACCAAAAGAACTATCTGTGTCGGTGTGACGTAAAACAAATTGTAAAAATAAAAAGGACGTTGAAGAGTGGCAATCTGGCAACACTGTAACACATGTAGGGTAACTACCTCTGTCAGCACATATTAGTCGTGCTGTACTGTTGGTGCAGTGGATAGAGTTTTGGATTAGCATGCAGGAGGTCGAGGGGTCGATCCTGGGTTGAGGTGAATGTTTTTTATTTCGTAAATGTAGTGCAGTCCGCCTCTGTGGTATAGTGGTTAGCGTGATTAGCTGCCACCCCCGGAGGTCCGGGTTCGATTCCCGGCCCTCCCACGAAATTTGAAAAGTGGTACGAGGGCTGGAACGGGGTCCACTCAGCCTCGAGAGGTCAACTGAGTAGAGGTGGGTTCGATTCCCACCTCAGCCATCCTGGAAGTGGTTTTCCGTGGTTTCCCACTTCTCCTCCAGGCAAATGCCGGGATGGTACCTATCTTAAGGCCACGGCTGCTTCCTTCCCTCTTCCTTGTCTATCCCTTCCAATTTTCCCCATCCCCCCGGAAGGCCCCTGTTCAGCATAGCAGGTGAGGCCGCCTGGGCGAGGTACTGGTCATTCTCCCCAGTTGTATCCCCAACCAAGAGTCTGAAGCTTCAGGACAATGTCCTTGAGGCGGTAGAGGTGGGATCCCTCGCTGAGTTCGAGGGAAAAATCGAACCTGGAGGGTAAACAGATGATGATGATGAAATGTAGTCCAGGTGGTATGGTATCTGGCATCTTTATCGTCAATGGCGAATAAATTCACGCCCACGACGTGGAAAGGGCGTCTTTCAAAGCTGACCAATGAAAATGATTGATCGTCCATTTCTAGGATTGAAGTATGTAAGTGCAAATGGTTTCTAGAGGACCCGCTGCAATCGCTGTTGACGATTAAGTTGCCATACCACCTGGACTACATTTCTTTCTTAATCTGCTTACCCTCCAGGGTTGGTTTTTCCCTCGGACTCAGTAAGGGATCCCACCTCTACCGCCTCAAGGGCAGTGTCCTGGAGCTTCAGACTCTGGGTCTGGGTATACAACTGGGGAGGATGACCAGTTCCTCGCCAGGCGTCCTCACCTGCTATGCTGAACAGGGGCCTTGTGGGGGGATGGGAAGTTTCGAAAGGATAGACAAGGAAGAGGGAAGGAAGCGGCCGTGGCCTTAAGTTAGGTCCCGCCATTTGTCTGGAGGAGACGTGGGAAACCACGGAAAACCACTTCCAGGATGGCTGAGGTGAGAACCGAACCAATCTCAACTCATTTGACATCCCGAGGCTGAGTGGACCCCGTTCCAGCCCTCGTACCACTTTTCAAATTTTGTGGCAGAGCCGAGAATCGAACCCGGCCCGGCAGCTAATCACACTAACCACTACACAACAGAGGCGGACGTACGTACCTATTACTTGGTTAAATGAGTCCGGTTTAATATTTCAGGTGGTATTCCCAATGAATTTGTCCATAGTTGGTGCTTACGTGGCGATAATTATTACGTCTGTTTATTATTACTTCCTTACAGGAATATCTGAGACTTCAGAAAAGTCAAGTACCGGGCGAGTTGGCTTGCATCGGGGAGATAATGGGTTCGAATCCCACTGTCGGCAGCCCTGAAGATGGTTTCCCATTTTCACACCAGGCAAATGCTGGGGCTGTACCTTAATTAAGGCCACGACCGCTTCCTTCCAACTCCTAGGCCTTTCCTATCCCATCGTCGCAATAAGACCTATCTGTGTCGGTGCGACGTAAAGCCACTAACAAAAAAAAGAAAATTTAAGTCTTCGTAAAGGATGCCTACAAGAGAACGAAATGAAAAAAAAAAAAAAAGGCACGACTCAATAAGGTTTCGAACCCTCACTGCTCCATGCAGCCTAATTCCGCGCAACTACTTCATGCGTGTATGTCCATCTCTTAGAAATCTGTATTCATGCAAAGCGCGGAAGTTCTCGCTTCGAAAATTTACGGATGTGTTACAGCGTTATGGTCCAGTTTTATTGAACGCTCTAGTAATTGCATGGCGTAAGCTCTCACATCTGATTTACAGCATGTGCGTGCCATAGATTATAAAATACTCTGAAAAACACGCTTCTCTCAATTTCGATGTGATGAGACTATACAAAATGGCGGTGAATTGACGTATTTATTCATTTTTATTCTTTTGCTAGGGGCCTAGCCGCCTCTGTGGGGTAGTGGTTAGCGTGATTAGCTCCCACCCCCGGAGGTCCGGATTCGATTCCCGGCTCTGCCACGAAGTTTGAAAAGTGGTACGAGGGCTGGAACGGGGTCCACTCAGCCTCGGGAGGTCAACTGAGTAGAGGTGGGTTCGATTCCCACCTCAGCCATCCTCGAAGTGGTTTTCCGTGGTTTCCCACTTCACCTCCAGGCGAATGCCGGGATGGTACCTAACTTAAGGCCACGGCCGCTTCCTTCCCTCATCCTTGCCTATCCCTTCCAATCTTTCCATCCCCCTACAAGGCCCCTGTTCATCATAGCAGGTGAGGCCGCCTGGGCGAGGTACTGGTCATACTCCCTAGTTGTATCCCCCGACCAAGAGTCTGAAGCTCCAGGACACTGCCCTTGAGGCGGTAGAGGTGAGATCCCTCGCTGAGTCCGAGGGAAAAGCCGAACCTGGAGGGTAAACAGATGGTGATGATGATGATGATGCTAGGGGCTTTACGTCGCACCGACACAGATAGGTCTTACGGCGACGATAAGTGACGTGTCTGTAATTGGCCCTAACCTATTACGTTTTCTATGATACCGTGACCACCCTTTTCTGTCAAAAGAAAATGGCCTCTTGAACTAATCAGGTGCGCAATTTTCTACCGGCAACTGAATGAGTGGCTATGGTTTGTACAGTACAGTAACATTTCGTGAAAATGACTGGAGTATTGGACTCCGCTCTACATAAAATGGTACAGTGTTTATGAGATGGGCCGCCTCTGTTGTATAGTGGTTAGTGTAATTAGCTGCCACCCCCGGAGCCCGCGTTCGATTCCCGGCTCTGTCACGAAAGTTGAAAAGTGGTACGAGGGCTGGAACGGGGTCCACTCAGCCTCGGGAGGTCAACTGAGTAGAGGTGGGTTCAATTCCCTCCTCAGTAATCCTGGAAGTGGTTTTCCATGGTTTCTCACTTCTCCTCCAGGCAAATGCCGGGATGGTACCTAACTTAAGGTCACGGCCGCTTCCTTCCCTCTTCCTTGTCTATCCTTTCCAAACTTCCCATCCCCCGACAAGGCCGCTGTTCAGCATAGCAGGTGAGGCAGGTTCGAACCCCACTGTCGGCAGCCCTGAAGATGGTTTTCCGTGGTTTCCCATTTTCACACCAGGTAAATGCTGGTGCTGTCTCTTAATTAAGGCCACGGTCGCTTCCTTCCCACTCCGAGCCCTTTCCTGTTCCATCGTCGAACTTTGCATTAGTTAAAACATACGCGCGTCTGATGTTAGTTCAGCGTTTGAAGTTGTATTCTTTCTCTACTTTTGCAGCTATGAGAAATGCATTCTCACTGCTGGATTTGAGAAATACATCGATATCTGCACATTTAATTTCGTAGGGTAGTTCAAATGCAAAACCGTTCAATATTCACCATTACCACTTTTAGTCTGTTGCATTATCCCAAATATTTTTTGCATGACACTCAGTACATGTTCCACGAAAGGATTCGATAGTGGGACTGATAGCACATGGACTGTTGTCGAAAGATCCGGTTTTTTACTATTTGTAAAATATCACCCTTATGTATGAGCGAGGTATTGGTCATTCTCCCCAATTGTATCCCCGACCCAATGTCTCACGCTCCAGGACACTGCCCGCTGAGTCCGAGGGAAAAGCCAACCCTGGAGGGTAAACAGATTAAGATAGAATGAATAGGTACATACTCTACGCGTAGGGAAAGTGCAATTATCTGGGCTTAAAAGAGACATGATTCTTTAGCATATTGTGGTGTTTGCAGCAAGGTAAACCTGTCTGCACATTCAAGTAACATACTAGATCAGTTTCGAAGTGATAGCGTAGATTATTTCATTAGTACAGAGATACGGGACCTACTCTTCGTCGCCTGGAGTGGCTACATGGTACTAATTGCTGCCAGCACGTAATTTTTTTCGACGGGTTCAGAGTTTAGAATCTAGCTACGAGCTTTTCGTTGTATTTTTGTACTCTTAACGGCATTCGAATTTAAGATTTAACTTCCTTAAGGGTCAAAAGTCACTTTTCACCTTTAAAAAGAAAACATACATCAGAAAGGAATAATGACACACAACTTCCATATGGCGAACGACTACAACGAATGAAGCGCACTGCTCTTATTGTCAGCATTATGACAGACCCATTCAACCAAGCAACTGCGCACGTTCGACTCGAAGAACGACTGGACTTCATACGAAGGACACATAAAACAGCACATAGTAATATTTACAGCAAGGTGCAGGCAGGTTTCGCCGCATACGTTGCAGCAAGCAAGGATGACTCACCTCCACCATGTTCAGATTTGCATTAACGAAGAAGGGGTTATTTTGAACATTTCCCTCAGTAATGGAATGGCCGTCCGCCTCTGTGGTGTAGTGGTTAGCGTGATTAGCTGCCACTTCCGGAGGCCCGGGTTCGATTCCCGGCTCTGCCACGAAATTTGAAAAGTGGTACGAGGGCTGGAACGGGGTCCACTCAGCCTCGGGAGGTCAACTGAGTAGAGGTGGGTTCGATTCCCACCTCAGCCATCCTGGAAGTGGTTTTCCGTGGTTTCCCACTTCTCCTCCAGGCAAATGCCGGGATGGTACCTAACTTAAGGCCACGGCCGCTTCCTTCCCTCTTCCTTGCCTATCCCTTCCAATCTTCCCATCCCTCCACAAGGCCCCTGTTCAGCATTGCAGGTGAGGCCGCCTGGGCGGGGTACTGGTCATACTGCCCAGTTGTATCCCCGGACCAAGATTCTGAAGCTCCAGGACACTGCCCTTGAGGCGGTAGAGGTGGGATCCCTCGCTAAGTCCGAGGGAAAAACCGAACCTGGAGGGTAAACAGATGATGATGATGATGAATGGAATTGCCATGCACAAGGCCACTGCACCACTGTCGGTAATAGTTTATTTTACTGCAAATAGCTCTTTTACGAGCTACTTGGAAACGAAAATAACAGAGCACCTGCAACTTGAGAACAGATCATGATTTACATTTGTTTTCGATAACGCAATTCACACGAACGTTTAACAACGAAATAAAAAATCGTTCTATATTGGACGCGACCCAGAACTTATGAGCACCGCTTTCTACCTCAAAGTTCAAGCACGCTCGGCTATCACGAGCTGTCGCTTGCGAGCGTTGTACCAACAGTACTTCTAGTCATTGTCTGTACATGAAGTTTCTGTGGTAAAGAATTTCTGCGATTCTTTACCATCATTCGGTATTTTATCATTAATACTGATTTCGTTGACACGAATAAACGTATTAAAGAAAGCGTAGTAAGACCAGACATCTGTGAGTAGCCAAGGTGAATGTTTTTAGGTTACGCTATAATCTGCGGGTTGCATAATAATAATAATAATAATAATAATAATAATAATAATAATAATAATAATAATAATAAGAAGAAGAAGAAGAAGAAGAAGTCCGCCTCTGTGGTGTAGTGGTTAGCGTGATTAGCTGCCACCCCCGGAGGTCCGGGTTCGATTCCCGGCTCTGCCGCGAAAATTTTAAAAGTGGTACGAGGGCTGGAACGGGGTCCACTCAGCCTCGGGAGGTCAACTGAGTAGAGGTGGGTTCGATTCCCACCTCAGCCATCCTGGAAGTGGTTTTCCGTGGTTTCCCACTTCTCCTCCAGGCGAATGCCGGGATGGTACCTAACTTAAGGCCACGGCCGCTTCCTTCCCTCTTCCTTGTCTATCCCTTCCAATCTTTCCATCCCTCCACAAGGCCCCTGTTCAGCATAGCAGGCGAGGCCGCCTGGGCGAGGTACTGGTCATTCTCCCCAGTTGTATCCCCCGACCAAGAGTCTGAAGCTCCAGGACACTGCCCTTGAGGCGATAGAGGTGGGATCCCTCGCTGAGTCCGAGGGAAAAGCCGAACCTGGAGGGTAAACAGATGATGATGATGATGATGATGATAATAATAATAATAATAATAATGTCCGCTTCTGTGGTGTAGTGGTTAGTGTGATTAGCTGCCACCCCCAGAGGCCCGGGTTCGATTCCCGTCTCTGCCGCGAAATTTGAAAAGTGGTACGAGGGCTGGAACGTGGTCCACTCAGCCTCGGGAGGTCAACTGAGTAGAGGTGGGTTCGATTTCCTCCTCAGCCATCCTGCAAGTGGTTTTCCTTGGTTTCCCACTTCTCCTCCAGGCAAATGCCGGGATGGTACCTAACTTAAGGCCACGGCCGCTTCTTCCCTCTTCCTTGTCTATCCGTTCCAAACTTCCCACCCCTCACAAGGCCCCTGTTCAGCATAGCAGGTGAGGCCGCCTGGGCGAGGTACTGGTCATCCTCCCCAGTTGTATCCCTAGGCCCAGAATCTGAAGCGCCAGGACACTGCCCTTGAGGTGGTAGAGGTGGGATCCCTCGCTGACTCCGAAGGAAAAACCGATTACGAACGAACGAATGATGATAATAATAATAATAATAATAATAATAATAATAATAATAATAATAATAATAATAATAATAATAAAAACACTCAACTTAATTCTTTCTTTCTTTCTTTCTTTCTTTCTTTTTTCTTTCTTCCTTAATCTGCTTAACCTCCACGGTCGGTTTTTCTCTCGAACTCAGCGAGGGATCCCACCTCTACCGCCTCAGAGGCAGTGTCCTGGAGCTTCAGACTTTGGGTCGGGGATGAAACTGGGGAGGAGGACCAGTGCCTCGCCTAGGTGGTCTCACCTTCTATGCTGCACAGGGACTTTGTGGGGGGATGGGAAGATTGGAAGGGATGGACAAGGAAGAGGGAAAGAAGCGGCCGTGGCCTTAAGTTAGGTACCATCTCGGCATTTGCCTGGAGGAGAAGTGGGAAACCATGGAAAACCACTTCCAGGATGGCTAAGGTGGGAATGAACCCACCTCTACTCATCTGACCTCCCGAGGCTGAGTGGACCCCGTTCCAGCCCTCGTACCAGTTCTCAACAGAATTACTAAAAAAAAAAAAAGTTTCGGTTATGAGCATTGCTCTGAGCGTGTCCGTGTAAAGGTGACTCTTTCAACAGTCCACAATTGCTCGTTGAGAAAAATACTTGCTCCAAAAAAGCATTGGTTCCAGGTAAACACAACATTGGGCAGTGTGCAGAGGAAAAGTACTTGAAGATTTTCCACCCAGCAACATCCCACGCTTGTACCTTCAGCGTTCCACTTTGCTATTTAGTTATCCAACATAAAACGTCGCAGGTACATAAACTAACAAAACCCTTTGTTATCATCAATTGTTTGTTAACTAGAAAGTTCTGTATTCAAACGCACAGATTTTGAATGATGCTCCACGCAGGGGCGCTATCAAAAACAAAATCAACTAAAACTCTAGATCTAGAAATACGGGACATTTGGCGCCCCGACAAATGTTTCCGGGACAGTGGGACGCTTAGTCAAAATACTGAACTGCTCCGTATAGTACGGGAGGTCGGTCAGTTTATTTATATATGACTATTGTGGTTGGAAGTTTAGTGTATAAGTCACAAGAAGCAGCTGATATACTGTAACTTGATCGCAGTATTTATAATAAACATGCCAAGATCAGCTAGTATCGTCTTCTTACTCTCCATCATGTTAGGACACACATGGAAACAGAAACATGTTCTATCAGGGTCCACACCTTTGATATATCTTCCCCTTCCCCCAGCACGAAGCTTCAGGTATCTACGAGCGGGCTGTCGGGACAGATGTCCTGTATTGTGTCTTAATAATGAGTAATGACACTTCTCTGCTGTGTTTGCTGTTGGAACTATTTTTTTAATAGAGTATCCGGAGACTGAGGGTGGGGCAGGGCGGAAACCGATGGTCACGGGCTCAACTTTCACTCCACACTCTTGCCCGGGGCAGCGCAGTTCTTTACATTCTCTTACGTAAGTACAAATATACTCGAACACTGATATGACTGACCTTTCATTTCTTTATTCTGTTATTGTTGCTTATTATTTGATAATGTTACTTCTATGTGTGTTTGAAACCTGTGTTGAATGTGCTCCGTTGTACGAGTAGTACGTTGAAACTGAAATTATTTGGATCTAAGAACGAGATGAATTCCTAGAAATTTGAAAAATAAGGTCCAATCGCAACGTTTTCTCCTCGGGTTGGTGTGGGAAAAACCGTAGGAAAACTCATGTTGGCTACTATCAGTTACCAGAAGACGTCGTTATCATCCTTATCATGACGCGCAGGTCGCCTACGAGAGTCAAATCAAGGAACCTGCACCTGGCGAGTCGAACATGTCATCGGACACTCCCGGCACTATAAGGCATAGGCCTACGCCATTTCATTTCATTTCATTTCATTTCATTTCATTTCATTTCATTTATCAGAATTTATACTTTGGATTTTCGAATACTTTAGATACCCTTCTCGTCGCTTTCCACGTCCTTATAATTGGAATTAAGTCTACTAACGACTTCCGCCTCAGTGTGAGGGTGGTAGAATTGATCCATGATATCCCCTGCCTTGTAAGAGGCGACTAAAATGTATAAACTTCAGGGGTTTTCAATTTGGAAGCGTGGCGTGGCAACCACTGGTCCCCTAGCTGAATCTATCATTGCTTCCACCTACTTGTGCCAGGCTCCTCACTTACCTATTTTCTATATTACCTTTGCGAGGCCAAGGGAGTCTTTAATCTTCACGCCCTTCGTGGCCTTTCCCTTCCTTTTGCCGGTACTTTCATTCTTCGAATGGTCCTACCTTTTCTATTTTTCCTCTATTTAGTGTTAAGAAAGGATGGTTGCTCAGTTGTACTCCCTCCTATAAGAGTAATCACCCGTGTATGTGAGGATGGGGCCCTACCTATAATGAATTCTAATGCTGAAGACTGCATACACATACCCAGCCCCCGAGCCATCGGAATTAACCAATGAAGGTTAAATTCCCCGACCCGATCGGGAATTTAAACCGGGGACCCGTTGGGCCAAAGGCCAAGACGCTAACCATTTAGCAACGGAAGCAAACGATAGATCTATTAAAATGTAGTTAAAAGTTAATTTAGCTTCATACAATGTTATCCGACTCTATTGGTATACCGTATGCATTTATTGTACCTTGTTGCTCTACAATTGTACTACTGCAAGTGTCGTGTTGAACAATATTAGGCTACACTCGATAGTTTTAAAACTGTTAACAATTGTCAGCGCGAATATCTGAATTGCTTACAGTTAATTACATGTACTTATTCACAGAAAAATATGATTCATATAAACCAAGCCAAAACCCATGACAACACAGCCCCAAAGGGCCATGGCCTGCCAAGCGACAGCTGCTCAGCCCGAAGGCCTGCAGATTACGACGTGTCGTGTAGTCGGCACGACGAATCCTTGGCTTTCTAGAACGGGTCAAATACAAACTGCTAAAAAAAAAAAAAAAAAAAAAAAAAAAAAAAAAAAAAAAAAAAAAAAAGAAATAAACGTCTTAAGATGTTTCTACTTACATTGAACGAATGCATAGTTGGACGGAGATTGGAGTATTACGGCAATAACATGTCCTGTTTACATAACAGTGGGCTCCTCTATCATTCGTCTGTTTATGAGGTGTCATTGTCAGTTGAAAAATATGAGTACCTCAATTAAAAGTGTGTGCAGAGGTTGGTTTGTGTGGAGTGGAGTGTTTACTAGTCATGGCTGATAGTGCGGGCCGAGATAGGCAATGGGAGAAGCAGTTGAAGTCGACTGAAATCACTCTTGCACTTATGCCTGTTGCTCACGGTAAAATTTTCTGTCAAATTTATTGTACAATAATTTAATTTTATAAAATTTCTGTTGCTCACTGTCAAATTCATGTTTTATAAAACATTTGATAACACTTTTCATAAAATAGGACATGTTCTATTCCGTATAATTATTTTTACGAAACGAACCAATCAGCGAAGCTGACATCACGATGATGCTGTTAGTGTTTTGCTGACGAATACCAGAAATATCCTTGTTTGTACGAAGTTAAAACGCCACTTTACCACAGCAGAAATGCAAGAAGAGAGACAAAAAACACAATCGCCGAATTCCTATATGAATGCTGGTCTTCTAACCTCAACTAATTTTCGACCAAGGACAGCAATCCTCTACCTTCTTCTCTTCTTTTGATCCAATCCCGGGTCCAGCATTTCCTGGCATTTCTTTTCTTCCTTTATACCACTGTACAACATATGATTGCAGCTAAAGCAGCAAGTTTTGCTTTGTTTGTTGGAGCCATACTCTCAAACACATTGTAAGTTGAACAGCTGATTTTTGGTTTAAAAGTTTATCGATAGATGGCAGCACATACACATCGTAGTTCAGAAGTAAGTTCATAGATGACCATCCTGATGTTTCCACGGATTTTATAAAATAATTCTAGCGTGAGCAACACAACTTGTTTTCAAATTTTTATAAAATTAATTGTACAACAAATTTTACGAAACTTTTACCGTAAGCAATAGGCATTACTGCTTCAAGAAGGCTACTCGGATAAGTTTGTTGCTTAAATGCTTGTTCAAAATACGATTCGGTATATGTGAAATCGTTTCCATGAGACTGGAAGTGCTGCCGGGCGCCCTGGCACGGACTGCCAAAGGAAAACTACCTCAGGACAGGATGGTTTTCTTTCTTTGCTCCCCGAAATCGCCAAGTTACAACACGAGCACTGCAGGTGGACCTACAGCAGGCTTTAGTAGCCCAACAGTCAGAAACAGATTTCGACAGGCGAATTTAAGATACCGACGACCCGCTCAAGTCCCTGCACTGGCATGAGACTGCGGCTTGTTAGAAATCATCTGCACTGCCAGTTAAGACACTAGCGTCCGATGCTGTTCTGTGCGCTTGATGACTTCCGATCTGTTATAGTGTGGGCAGGCATAAGACTTGACATGAAAACCGATCTCCTGATTATTCACAATGGATCCTTAACTGCTCTACGGTACATGATGAAATCTTTGTGCCGCATGTAATTTCTCACTGGAGACAACTTGGATAAAACGCAGTATTCATGCATAATAATGCTAGAGCGCATGATTCAAACATCTTTCGGAAATTCCTGGAGGAGCATCATATGCAACGAATGGATTGACCTCCCTGAAGTCCCGAGTTGAATGCGATGGAACAAGTTTGCGACCAACTGGAACAACGCATCCAAGCGAGAAATCCACCACCCCAATCAGTACAAGCCCAGGAGACGCCGTTTTTGAAGAGTGGGGACGTTTGGAGAAGCTTAATTACCACGTAGCCATTTTGGCGTGTGAGCAGGGACCACTCTGTTTATGATGCGTTGTGCAATGACGTCATGTATTGAGAATCCAAAGAACGCTTGTTATTTGAATTCTTAATTGTTGCAAAGAAGGATTGTTTCCACTGCGTGTCTATTTTCATTTCAATATGTATGCGAATCGTGGGAGTATGAACATACCTCAAAACTGACAAATTTCGTTCTTGAGCAGTATACATTCGTGTGTAATCTTGTCACTTTGTGACAGACGTAATTTCGTGTGGCTTCGTTTGTTTTCTAAAATAGGGATGGACGCACTGCTGGATGCTTACCTCAATCAGAACGAATAAAATAAATATACAGTCGAGAGGTGAAGACGATAAATCTCAAAATCAATCAGTCAATCAATCAATCAATCAATCAATCAATCAATCAATCAATCAATCAATCAATCAATCAATCAATCAATCAATCAATCAATCAATCAATCAATCAATCAATCAATCAATCAATCAATCAATCAATCAATCAATCAATCAATCAATCAGTCAATCAATCAATCAATCAATCAATCAATCAATCAATCGTCGGGCTGATTAGCTCGTGCGGTAGAGCTGAGCCCAACTTGGCAACCGTTCGATCTTGACTTAGTTCGATGGTATTTGAAGGTGCTCAAATACGTTAGCCTCATGTCGATAGATTTACTGACACTTAAAAGAACTCGTATGGAACACAATTTCGGCACCTCGGCGTCTCCGAAAACCTTAAAAGTAGTAAGTGGGACGTAAAAAACATCTATCTATCTATCTATCTATCTATCTATCTATCTATCTATCTATCTATCTATCTATCTATCTATCACCACTGATCTGAATTTAGAGCAATCACCCAGGTGAGAGGTTCCTTATCTGTTGTTTACCTACCCTTTTAACTGATTTCAAAGAAGTTGGAAATTTATGAAATATTATATTAATTTATTATTTATTATTTAATTTATGATTATTAAATAATTTCAATCCCTAACTCCTCTTCCTGTAAACGAATACTTGCCCCAGTTTTCCTCTTGAACAGGGCCGGATTAACGGGGGGGGGGGGTAAAGGGGCTGCAGCCACGGGCCCCGCGTGCCAAGGGGCCCCGGCCCTTGGCCGAACCTAAAATTGTATAAAGAGGCCTGCTGCTCCACCTCCGTGGATGTATATGAATATTTACTCTCAAAATATCGAACACGCACTCTTCCTTCCTTCCTTCCTTCCTTCCTTCCTTATTATCAGCTGTCGGCGTTAACATTTCATCACTGGTAGAATCAGTTACCGTCCGGAGACAAGAATCATCGCTACTCACGCACTGTAATTATTGTAAAGGTTATTGTTGAAGAAAATTTAAATCTGGCAGCTTGCGAGTACGGGCAGAGGGGAAATGAGGAAGAGGTGCCAAAAAACGTAAGTTCTGTTTTGTATGTCGATTTGATAGTGATGAGACAAATGTAAAATATGTCTAGGCATTATGAAATATTAACATGAAAAATAAAGAAAAATTGTAGTCTATTTCAACACTTCCCTATTCATTAATTTAAGTGGAAGTAGTTCTATAACGACTTCAGTATGCTAGTCTTATGTGTTGTTACGAAGAAGGGGCCCCACATTTTTAAATAGCCCAGGGCCCCCAAACACCTTAATCCGGCACTGCTCTTGAATTGCAATTTTATCTTCATATTATGATCTTTCCTACATTTAAAAACACCGCTCAACCTTATTCGTCGATTAATGTCATTCCACGCCATCTCTCTACTGACAGCTCGGAACATACTGCTTTGTCCAGCAGCTCGTCTCCTTACCCCCAAGTCTTCCCAGCCCAAGTTCGCAACATTTTCGTAACACTACTCTTTTGTCGGAAATCACCCAGAGAAATCGTGCTGCTTTTGTTTCTTTCAGTTCTGAAATCAAGTAATCCTGGTAAGGATCTTACACTGGTAATTGTGGTGTTATCAGTGACTTAACACGACCTCTCCTTTAAATCCTCAGTGCAATCTCTAAATACCCTCAAACTATATTCGTTATACCTATGGCTACTCAGTTAATCAGTTGGTCAGTCGTTGGTGATACAGTAGTTCCTTTCGCACAAACGTCTCTAGCCGCTTGAACGATCAAACATTCGTTAAATACTAACTTTGACCTCTTGATTTTGTTGTTTTTGAATTTGTAGCACAAACTCTTCTCTAAAATCTATCTTGTTCTATCAGTAATGCGAGACTCATCTGATGACTGTACTCCGTCCACAGACATACCTGCTGCTTGCTCTGCTGTCATCTAGCAACTACGACAATCACTAGCGCCGCTCTAGGAATAAGACTGATAACAATTAAGAAGATAAATTACTTGAATTTGAATAAGTTATATATGACATGGGGTTTAGTGTGTATGAAAGCACAGCGGCTGTATAAGTTTTGATGACGATTGTAATTTGCAGAAAAATCAAGGTGGGAATGGTCAATAAAACAATATGGCGACTTACCATTCCAGATGCTCCAATGTATACTGTAAATAAATCATTATTATTACGGTTTACAGTCTTTTAACTACCAGAGACTTAAACATTGGTCCTCCGGGCCGGATATGGAATTATAACTCCAGTCCTGTTCACGCAACGTTAGTAGGCCTACCATGGGTTACCACTTGCATCGCCAATATCTACACACGGTATGACTCTCCTATGTTTATTTCTCGCAGACGACTCACTGACAACATGATCTTGCGCTGCACAAGGCTGCCAATCTCTCTTAGGAACTAGACCATTGGTCTGGATTGGTTAGGGTAGGGTCTCGACAAGGCCATTGGTCTGGATAGGTTAGGGTAGGGCCTGGACAAGGCCACTGGCCTGGGTTGGTTAGGGTGGGGGCTGGACAATACCATTGGTCTGGATAGGTTAGGGTAGGGCCTGGATAAGGCCATTGGTCTGTGTTGGTTAGGGTAGGACCTGGACAAGGCCATTGGTCCGGGTTAGTTAAGGTAGGACCTGGACAAGGCCATTGGTCTGTGTTGGTTAGGGTAGGGCCTGGACAAGGACATTGGTCTGGGTTAGTTAGGGTAGGGCCTAGACAAGACCAGTGATATGGAGACAAGAAAATAGGATCTGGGGGCGTAAACCCCCAGGTTAGAGCCTCTAGTTCCCTGTGCAAACACCATTGTAAGCAAAGGGGGTCTGGGAGCGTAATGAATCTTCATTCATTCACGGATAGGTCTTATGGTGACGATGGGATAGGAAAGGGCTAGGAGTGGGAAGGAATCGGCCGTAGCCTTCATTAAGGTACATCCCCAGCATTTGCCTGGTGTGAAAATGAGAAACCACGGAAAACCATCTTCAGGGCTGCCGACAGTTGGGTTCGAACCCACTATCTTCCGGATGCAAGTTCACAGCTGCGTGCCCCTAACCGCACGGCCAACTTGCCCGGTAAAAGTGTTAAAAATCCTGAAGGTAGGAGACTGGAAATAAGGAGTTAGGAAAACAAGAAGATGGATGATTTGCCAAATGTAAGCCATTTACTCAAAATTCACCGAGATATGAATATCTCTGAATATGTTAATACGAGTAGTTATCAGGTGATGGTAAAAGAAATGATATGTTTAACTGATGGTAAAATATCCAAGTCGTCTCAACTAGATGAATATTTATTAAATTATACATGAGCCACTGCTAGTCGTGGTAGTGTTGAATTTGTACGAAGAAATGTATTTAAAATGCTTGACAAACTCATAGGGCCAGAAACATGTTGGAGCTGTTCACTTCGCCACGCACCTTGCACCTCTAGCACAATGCACTGATACATTTCTCCTCGCCACACTTCTCGCCGTTTAATACATTGAGTAATAATACTGAATGGAAATTCTAAGTTCCCAAGGAGGGAATTAGATATTTTTCCACCAATAGAGTATGTCAAAAACAGATCAGATGTAAGGCTTTTCAGGCGTTTGCTCTATTTTATCTCCCGTGTGCATTATCAGACTGTGCCTCTTATATAGGGCTTCTGATAAGTTCACCTGCATACACCCCAGCGTCAGTGGGTAGGGTCTGACACATCCCACTCTGATGAGTCTAGTGTCAGACCTAAGACGAAACGCTGGTTAATAGAGCAAACGCCTGAAAAGCACTACATCTGATCTGTTTTTAATAATATTGAGTCAGACAGCGAAATATGAAATTGGAGCGTATACAAAACAGAGTAATGGTGAACTTTCTGGAGTTCAGTAATTTACATATTAATGGAAAAGCTCGCACTAAATATCCCTGCTGAAGAATTTCTCCCTCGTTCGAATATGAGAATTTGTTGAAACCGTAATATGCTTCCAAACATCTAGATGAAGATGTAATCTTTTGGCGAAACTGAAATACGAAATGGATAAATTGTAACTAGAATAAGAAATTGGGCGTTACCTGCAAAAATATTTACAGGAATAATTGACTCGTAGAGCATGACAGAACTCCCTCTCCCAAGGCGACGGTCATCAGGTTGACGATGCTCTAAACTTGCCTTATAACCTTACCTGTTACTGTTTACCACTGAAATTAAATTTGGGTAGCATGCCAGGTTTTTCCTTATTCCACCAATAACAGATTTACAACACATTTCACTACATGAATTTAATCCCAAATCAAAATTAAAACGAAACAAAAACCAACAATTTTATCATCACGTGATGAGACCAATATAAACATACACAAACAACATCTACAAGCTATACACCACAACTATAAATAGTTCTGAAGGCCAAGTTTCAAATTGATTATATCCTACATATAAGAAGAGTGTCCCTTCCTAACCTTCAATACATTACCACAATAGCATCATTACCGTGGAATCTATTTACCACATGACATAACTGTACCGAAAAAAAAAAAAAAAAAAAAAAACGGTCACCTCACTATACTCTGTTACATCCACAATGTAAAATGTCTGCTGTGGGATTAATAAATAACGACAAGCATGCCGTATTATATAAAAAAGCAAGTGATAAACACTTGGTCTATGGTTTCATCAAGCAAGTCATAATCAGTTCTGTGGACAATGACATATTACCTCCAGATTATACATATAAATTATCTCACAGTGTGCATTTTCTCGGAGAATAATAATCCAGAGTCTGACTTACAAAAGAACACTACCGTAGTGTCTTCCACCTACTGCTCATCGGGAACTTGATTGCCGAGTTATGCACTCGCCATGACTCCATAATGGTACAGTAATGCAAGCGTAAAGAACTCATACAGCAAAAACTTCACAGTGATAATCTTCATGAACAGCAACCGCAATAGTTGTGAACAGCAATAATAATAATAATAATAATAATAATAATAATAATAATAATAATAATAATAATAATAATAATAATAATAAAAAACTCGTAGCACGCGTGCACAATATGCTTCGTCCATCACTTCATAATAAATCAAACACTCGTTGCACGCGCACACATGTATATATAGACTTGTTCCATGTAGCGTAGCGTCTATCAAACTCCACTGGAAACAACACTACCACTGCCACATCTTCAAGCATCTCTTGGTCAAGGCAGCCTCGTTCGAAATTGGAGCTTTCAGATTGGTTACCAAGCTGCCGACCAGCAAATAGCGATCTTGTACGTTTACCACATTGATGAATTACCATCTTTAGCATACACTTCCCGGCGTTATCCCGAGTGTCTAAACAACATGTTGCAACACTTTTAACCGATTTCAACCGTCTTTCCCGATATAGTCGCTGTTTTCCCGGTAGCACAATCTTTACTGCTAGGCCATGTTTATAGACTCTTACCCAAACAGAAATGTATGCAAAATATGATGATGCACATATGCAATATTCCCTAACTACACATTTTTATTACAATACTAGCTGATGTACCCGTGCTTCGCTACGGAATTCTACATTGTATACAGAATTCTAGGTTAGGTAGTGTACACGTTGTGAGCAAGACTGTATTAAACTGCATAGCACTTAACATTACCCTAGAAGCGCGGGGACACCGAGCTCGATAGCTGCAGTCACTTAAGTGCGGCCAGTATCCAGTAATCGGGAGATAGTGGGTTCGAACCCCACTGTCGGCAGCATTGAAGATGGTTTTCCGTGGTTTACCATTTTCACAGCAGGCTGTACCTTAATTAAGGCCACGGCCGCTTTCTTCCCATTCCTAGGCCTTTCCTATCCCATCGTCGCCGTAAGACCTATCTGTGTCGATGCGACGTAAAGCAAATAGTAGAAAAATGGAACGCGACGGGGAAGTCACCAAACGTCTTTTCTCATATGAAGACTGGATTAGGATATTTTCATTGTAATGGTAGGCTCCCTTGTCTACCATCAGCCACAATCAGGTTGGGGGTTTTCACTATAATGGCAGACATTCACTCCCCACCTGCCTTTTTTGCATCCTCAGAAAGACCGTCTTAGTAGTTTTCCCAACTGAAATGAACATAGGTCATTACAATGACGTCAGTAGGAATAGCGCGATTAAAAGCAATGATTTTATATGAAATAATCAAATGAAAAACCACACATTTTCTCACTTTTAACGAACAGTACTACGCTGTCGATCTAACAGTCCACAGTTCCAGAGCTGGAATGACCAAGCCGCAGACAGCCGTGATCCGTGAACACACTTCGTCTTATTTCGGCCGGGTGGGGATATCAAATAGTGGAGACTTCCA
The DNA here is from genome assembly GCF_040414725.1 of Anabrus simplex. NCBI lineage: Eukaryota > Metazoa > Arthropoda > Insecta > Orthoptera > Tettigoniidae > Anabrus > Anabrus simplex. Next base: position 879,772,004 of record NC_090265.1, on the reverse strand, counting down.
GGGCAAAAACTATGCCCTTTAACTAATGTTTTCCAGGAGTACACGATGGGTCGGAAAATCTCAGTCCACTACACAGGCGGCGGAAAAATCTATCTGACTTGGAGGTAAATTTTTCCTCCAAGCCAGAGGAGAAACTCCCGCTTCACTGTTAATGTGGAATAACATCAATGTAGAATTTAATAAAAGTGAAGAGGAAGAAGCTTTCGAGTTATTTAGTGAATTGTAGTGCTATAATTTGGAATAGGCCTAAATTGTAATTCTAGACCAGGTCATACTACTACTACTATTACTAAAGTTAGTCTCTGCCAAGTATGCACACTGCTCATTCAAAACAGCGCGTCAGAGTAGGGATCCAATAGCTGGAATACTATGATGGACCAGTCTGTTACGTACCGACAGTATCAGAAAATGTATGAACCAGAGGAATGGCATGCAAATCTGTGTTGAGCGGCAGCATAAGAGACAAAGAACAACACAACAAACAATGGTCAATGTACAGTAATGTTATTGTTGATCAATGTTATGCGCTTTCAATATTGTAGGCCTTCACATTTAGTTTCTTCCGACTCTGAAATACCACTCTTATCATAGTCGATACGGTAAAACTGAATAAAACATAAATGGTCGGAAATTGCTCTATAACTTTTGTTATGTAGTACTTTTCGATAGAACCAATAACATAGGTATTTAAAAATTAAAATTTTAGGCGCCTTCCCCTAAAATACAATTTCATCCAGGGTGAATAAAATTGTTTATAACTTAGACTGCAGTTTCTTATTCCCCTACTCTATATGCCGACTTTCATTAATTTCTGTTAACCCATTTTCTCGTGGCTCGGCGTTGATATGTGCATGGCAACAAAAATACAAATTCATGAATATCTGTGTTATCAAAGCCGGTGCGCTAACAATGTATTACATAAATGATCCGAAATGTAATACTATATAACTTTCTTTATGTAGTATTTATCGATAAGACCACTAATAATATAAATATTTGAGAATTAAACTTTGGGCCTTCCCCTAAACTACCATTTCACTCAGCTTGAGTAAAATTATTTATAGCCTAGATTGTAGCGGTTCATCTCCCGACTTCACAAACCGATTTTCATTCAATTCTCTTCAGCCGTTTTCTCGTGATACGTGTACAGACAGACAGACAGACAGACAGACAGACAGACAGACAGACAGACAGACAGACAGACAGACAGACAGACAGACAGACAGACAGACAGACAGACAGACAGACAGACAGACAGACAGACATTACGGAAAAGTAAGAATTGTATTTTCTTGTTACTATGGACATGACCGATACAGAAATACCATTATTTTGAAATTCTGAGCAATGTACAGACAAAACTCTTATTTTATATATATAGATAATGTTCTTACATCTTAATTTAAAATTTCAAATGATATTTACTACTTTATATTGCAAATTATTTTACGAAAATTTCCTAACCTAAAATTGGGAGTCAGTCGTATACAAACATTTCCTAACCTAAAATGGGTGGTCATACTCTTGTACAGTTACAAAGAGAAGGTGCTATTTAATAAGAAACTGTCGGTGGTGCGAAAAACGCCGGAATGCAACTACAGAATTCTATCCGCGAGATGAGAATATTGCACAAAGCAATAGAAACGTCTTGGAACTGCAGAAGCTATTGTTAGAGCTATTTGATTTCTTCATAATACAGTAATTGGTAGAGAGAATAAACAAATGACATTGCAGAGATCCCATCCTCCAGAGTGATGTCCGAGTTTGAACTTCAGAGTGGTGCCATCAGATTGTGTTGGGCGTTAGCATACCAATGACAGGAATATTTAACTTATTGGTATCTGAAGACTACAAGGAAGACTACCTGGATTGTGAAAATCGTAAAGAATTTCTCTTCTCTCTATCCAGAGCTGCTTTAGGAAGAGGTGAAAATCAAGTTCTGGTTTAAACGTGGTCATTGTGTGTGTGGCAATAATGGTCCGATAGATTGTTTACTGTCTACATTTTCCTATGTCGTATTAAATAATTATAGAAAACAGATGAAGAACAAGAGTTATATCAGCAGTGAGGATAATAACATTAAGCGGAGGAAGCTGTCAACGCTCCACAGTAATTGAGTTTGTGAGTACTGTTCTTAAAGTTTTGTTTTTATTGATGTAGAGTGTGTATTTTTAACTTCACTGAATACATTTACTGATGTGTGTGTGTTCCTTAGTATCATTTTACGAATAGTGTGCATTTATTATAATCACCGTGTTGGTCTAAATGTAGTGAATATAGGTGAAGTTATTCAAAGTCGGACACGCTCCCTTTTCTCTCGGCCTCCGCTTGACAGGTCGGTACATCGTTGCCAGACATACATTACGGCTTTAACTGCAGATGGCTCTGGCACTACCGAAGGCTGTCAAGGAGTCATCCAGAGAGTTGCGGCATCTTGTCAATGAAGTCACGAGTAATCTGAATGCAATACTCCAGCCCGACTGACAAGACTTTCACACCCGCGGAACAACTGTCGTTTGTTTACACACTCGCGGCCTTGTCGGGAAGGATGTTGTCAAGCGGTGCTCAGTGCTGCCAACCTCTATACTTAGGAACTAATGAGAGTGGTACTTCGGTAGCTGGTGGTGTTCATTGTTGTTACACAATTGGTGAGGAGTTGTTCTTGCCGTGTGGACGTTAGGATAGGACCTAGACAAGACCAGTGATGTAGGGACAAGCAAAAGGGGTTTGGGGGCGTAAGTCCCCATGTTAGAAGCCGCGAAGCGGCCCTAGGCCTCTAGTTTTGTGTGTGTAAACACGATTGGTCTGGACTGGTTCTTGCCGTGAGGACGTTTGGATAGAATCTGGACAAGACCTGTGATATAGGAACGACAGTTTTTCTTGCGATTTTATTGTGCTGGGGTTGGTAACGGATTATGATAAACATTATTGACGGGAACGAGATCACGTGCCACTTTACATTGGCCAATAAGAATGCAAGTAGCTACTTCAGAAATGGAAATGGCGTGTAATACTCTTTATTCGGTTATAAAAGTAAATGTACTTCTTGGGGAGAGATGGTGGGTTCCTGAACATCGCAATGAACACATCTCTCCTCTGAGACTCCAAGTAAGGTTTCATTAATTTCCACTTACTTATAACATTAGAAATATGTTGTCAGCCGGGCTGGAGTAACACCAAAACACCAGTGCATGATATGTTGTTATTGCAATTATTACTGGACAGGTTAGATTCGCAAACTAGGAGGGAATGGGAGATGATAACATAAGGAAGAGACATTTCCAGAACTTAAAAATCGAATAACTTTCTTGAACACAAGACCTAAGCACGAGACACAATCCAACCTAACACTGCCAGTAATAAGGAAGTGAGGTCAACTGACAACAAGAGCAGTTTCGACAAGTTTAACGGGACATCTAGGTCAATGGTTACAACAAATCCAGTGTGTCTTTTTTGTACACAATCACACTCAGTTTACAAATGTTCATCCTGTATGGATGCTAGCACACAGCAGAAGTAAGAATGCCTTCGAAAACACAATCTCTGTTGGAACTGTTTGCGTTCTGACCATTTGCTAAGCAGCTGTACGTCCTGCACGCGATGCAATGGTAAACACCACAACCTGCTTCATGAGGATAAGCCTACAAGTCAATAGGTTGAACAGAAATCTCCTACACAGCAATCCTACCACATTTCTAGGAACTAGCAGAATTCACATATTCTACTGTCAACCGCCATTTTTAAGGTAGACGATGTGCAAGAGAAATTGCAGAGTTGTAGAGCAATCTTAGACTGTGGTTCGCAGTGTCACTTTGTAACACGCAAAGATTACGGCTAAGGAAACGAAGAAATGAAACGCCAATTCAAGAAATAAATAGTTCTTCCATGAAAGCTACGGATAGTGTTGATATACAACTGCAGTCAACAAGCGGCAAATTTAGAGCTAGTATAACTTGTGTTATCTACCATTACAACTCACATATAGCATGAGCGATTGAATCTTGCCCAAGGTATCCGTTTGGCAGATCCTACCTTTTTTCGATGTGGAAAAATCGATTTCTTATCGAGGCAGGATTATTCTTTCAATTATTGCAGCCCGGGCGTATGACAAAACCAGGTAACTTCCCATTTCTGCATAGTACTAACCTGTGATGGATACTTTCAGGCAAGATACAACAGCCTAATCAAGGCCAGTACTCGGCAGGAGTGGTGACATCATTGCTTACTACTAGTGGTAGTTTAGACTTACAGTTGCGACGATTCTGGGAGATCGAACAACTCCATAGCATGACCAGTACTAAGGAAGAAGAAGAATGGGAGAAGCACTTTGTAGATTCTACCTTAAGAGACAGTACCGGTAGAGCTATGGTTCGTCTTCCTCGAGGACGAGGCTTACAGCAACTGGGTGAATCGCTAAATCAAGCCTGCACCAGAGTACGACAATTAGAGCGACGGTTCGAAAGACAACCGGAACTACGTCAGCAATACATAGCTTTCCTGGATGAATATGAACAGCTAGAGCACATGTCGTGTGTGCAACACGAAAAGGATAACGGAAAGGAGCTGTATTATCACCCTCACCACGCGGCCTTCAAATCTACCAGCATAAACAATGAAGACACGATGGCTTAAGTATTGGCTTTCCATTCTGACAACCAAGGTTCGAAGGACAATTTTCATTCGAATATATTACGTGGAGTCAAGAAGGATAACCTGCCTTAAAACACTGACCAAAAGGATAAAATGAACCACGTACAGTAAACCAGTGACCCCCAGGTGAAGATAATTTAGAGTATAGAACTACAACTTGCCCCATCTGCTTTACAAAACCCGGCGACTGCACAGTGTGTTATCCCTGAAGTACTTGCTATACTTTCGGGCTATCGTGCTATACATAAATATCCGAACATTAGCAAGAAGCCATGAGAAGTGTATGAACTGTACAGGGCAGGCTTGTTAATGAGTACTGCCCTACACGTTATGAACTATGCAGAACGATTGTTCAATATACAGCAAGTTTAAGAACTTACAGTATTTGATCATACTATATTTGGTTCATTCATTCATTCATTCATTCATTCATTCATTCGTTCATTCTTTCTTTCTTTCTTTCTTTCTTTCATAATCCGTTTACCGTCCAGGGTTGGTTTTCCCCTCGGACTCAGCAAAGGATCCCACCTCTATCGCCTCAAGGGCAATGTCCTGGAGCGTGAGACTTTGGGTCGGGGTGATAAAACACGAGAAGAGGGCCAGTATCTCTCCCAGGCGGCCTCATTTAGGAGCGTGGGCTGGCGACCACGTGGTCCTCAGCGAGTCCTAGCATTGCTTCCGCTTACTTATGCCAGGCTCCTCACTTTCATCTATCCTATCGATCTCCCTTGGTCAACTCTTGTTCTTTTCCGACTCCGACCGTATTAGAGAATTCGAGGCGTAGGGAGTCTTTCATTTTCACGGTCGATACCTTAATTTTTCGAAGCGTCGGATCCCTTCCATTTTTCTCTCTGATTAGTGTTATATAGAGGATGGTTGCCTAGTTGTACTTCTTAATTTAAAACAATAATCACCACCACCACCTGTTGTGAAAAGACTAGTTTGCATCATGGAAGTACAAAAATATTAGCTACGGCAATTGCTAGGTTACCATGGTAAGTTTTCAGCCCGAAGGCTGGCTGACTTGTTAGTCCCGAACAGTTATATCATCAGCTGTCACCGACAACCTATGCGTTACTGAAGGAGCATACTAGATTTAAGTAGTTTCCCATTGCTTTCCTCATTGAGCCAGATTGTGCTGTTCCATATCAGTCCGCCAAATCTACTGAAACATACACACGAACCGACGGAATGCGCGACACTTTCATGCCATTCATCACATGGACGGGTTGCACAAAGGAATGGCAGTACTAACGTCGCTCATACCTCAGTCACTTTCATACTGCCAAAGCCAAGGATGAAACAGAGACAGACAAATACATTGAAGTAACAAATTTGTTCTTGCGCCTACCAGAAGACATAGCGCACTGTAATTACCATGTCTTACTAAGATTGGAATTGCACTTTCAATAATAATAATAATAATAATAATAATAATAATAATAATAATAATAATAATAATAATAATAATAATAATAATTGTTTATCGAAAGAACAAAATTACGTTATGTTTAACATCGGACACTACTACTACTACTACTACTACTACTACTATTACTGCTACTATTTTCTTTCACTTTCGTTTATTTGGGTTACATTTTTATTCACTTATTTTGGTCACGAGCGTTGCAGGTCTTTACTGGCGGAGCCACAACAACGGTACGCACCTGGAGAAAATAATGAATACCTTGTAGAGTTCTGATTAAGGTTTCCTTAATGTGGTTCAACTCGTTACTTTTTATCCTGCACTGTGTTTACAGTTCAGTCATTGACCTTGATATTTTCAAGGACTTTCGCCTCTGCGTGCTAAGTAATTACGATTCTTCACCGAGAGAAAACACTAATATTTCACTGTCTTGTATTTAATTCTCATTCCCTCTCGTTTAGAACACAACTGTTTGTATTCGACCAGCTGGCGAATCACTAACATACTTAATGCGACGCGATGGGTGATAGAAAGTCCTTGGAAAACGTGTGTACGTCCTGCTCGAGATGAGCCAATCTCCTTACCGTTTCGTGACTCGTAAATAAAAAGCATCAACCAGCCTCTTGATTCATTCTTACACTTTGCCTCATCCCATCAACTGATTCGGAACTCGTATTTAACTTATGCTCTGATCTTATTCTTCCCGACCTTTTTCCTCATTTATTAGGGTCGGTACGGGATGTGGATTTGATCCAGTTTTATGGCCGGATGCCCCACCTGGATTCAACCCGATGTGGAGGCATGTATTCACTATTGCAAGAAATTGCTGAGTCCCCCTGTGGGTAGGGGCGGTAGAATAACACCCATGATATCTCCTGTCTGTCGTAAGAGGCGACTAAAAAGGCTCGAAGGGCTCTGAACTTTGGAGCATGGCTTGGCGACCACGGGTCCTTAGCTGAGTCCTGGCATTGCTTCCACTTACTTGCGCCAGGCACCTCACGTTCATCCACTGTATCCTGTCCGACATCCCTTGATTAACTCCTGCTCTTTTCCGATCCCGACGCTATTCAACCACCACCACCACCATCAGAGGAATTAACCATTCAAAGTTAAATTTCCGGGTCGACGGGAAATCAAACGCAGGGCGCTCTGAACTAAAGACCAGTGCGCTGATCATTTAGCCAAGGAGCCAGGCTACCTTGTGTTCTAATAATAATAATAATAATAATAATAATAATAATAGTAATAATAATAATAATAATATGGTGTTCTGGTTTATGACAGGTCCCAGTCGCCACCGTTTTCTCCATCTTCTCCTGTCTCAGACCACTTCTTTGATCGTCTGATGTCCTCCACTCTTCATTTCGTTCACTATTGTTATTCTCCGTCCTTTTATTTCTTTCCCCTTCAACTATACCTTTGAGAGCTATTGTTAGAAGCCCCTTCCCTGTCAAAACATGGCCTATCCAATTACAATACGAATTTTCGTTGCGGGGGATAATAATAATAATAATAATAATAATAATAATAATAATAATAATAATAATAATAATAATAATAATTGTACCGGGCGGTACACCTCCACGCCGCTAATTCAAACTGCGCCAGTTGAAACTCCTCTACTGGAAGTGTGAACATCTCTTCTAGATGGCACCACTTAAGAACTACAATTGTGCACCCTAGTGCGAAGTGAAGGAACATTTTTTTGAAGAAATGTTGTAGTCATAAGTTTGTTCTTTGTTAAATTTCTTTCTGTTATTGTTTGAATTGGCAATGTTAATCCGTTCGTTCCGCCAGTTTTGAAATTAGCCAATCCCGAATTTCTTAAATTAATTTTCGACCAATCGGGGCTTTCTTCCCCAACCTGCTCTGTAACTGTGTTCGGTAACCAATAAAATTTTGTGGGCGGGTTGTAATCATTCATGAAACGTCTCGAATCTTCCACGAGGATATATAAACTGCTGATTTTCTGGTCTCCTGGCTACTTCAGTAACATCTATCCTAGTGTGATTATGTAGCAGGGGGCGGGAAGCGCCTCTTTCTTCGGGCAGCAGTTCATCCATAAGGTAATGGCCTTTTAATAACTTATTTTCTTGCTAGCTCAGCAGTTTAACCCTCGGGGCAGGTTCGAAACTTTTATCATGTAACCTTCCTTTAAAATGTAAAAGACACTTGATATAAATTCTGTCTCTTTAACTACAAATTGGGATAGAGAGTGCCTAACCCTCTCGAGCTCCCACTCATATTGTTTTGAGGTGACTACATTTTTATAACTGTTTCCCATCTCTTCGTAATGTAATAAAGTTTTATTTCGTGTCACCTCCGTAGTATGGGATTAGCCCTTGCATAAGCGGCCTAGGGCCAAATTAGGTTTTAATAAGGTGTATTAGGAGTGCAAGTTATGCCTCCACTCATGTTGGTATTTTGGGGCCATGTAATTATCCTGTTTCTTTACTGAATAGGCCTCAGTAGGTTGGGTATTTTTACCCCTGTTCTTGTGTGCCTGGAAGGCAGCTTGAAAGTGGAGTTTGGTGTGGCCTTTGAATAGGCTTGAACTTTGAGAGCGGGTTGCTCTTTCTTAAATTGTATTTTCTGTGTGCCTCGAGCAGGCTTAACTGGGTAATTGGGAGCAAATGCTCCTTGGCATAATTGGGGTTTTCTGCCCCTTTGTTGAATCTTGTGTATTAGTAAAGTTGGGCTCATTGCTCAGGGATTGTGAATCTGGGGCTCGAAGCCCAAAATCCATTAATAAACTGTAATTGTACATTCTTAACTTGTTGATATACAACTGAGTTCCTGTTATACTTGTTATTTCTTGATCTCGAAAAGAAAATATAACCTTTGTTAAATTTTAAATTAATTTTAATTTCGTTGTTGAGACCTATTCCACCCATCACCTTCTTTCACCTCTGCTGTTCCACAGATACCTCGGAACAATAATAATAATAATAATAACAACCCAGTGCAGCATAATAAAGCACATTTTAAATGAACGGTTTTGCAAATGGATATCTTTTTTATAATATTGCTTTTACCTAGGTACACATAATAAGTACAAGCACCACATGGGGAGGGTGGGGAGAGGAATATATATCCCCCTTGTCTACACCACTGCTCAGTTAGCTTTCCTCCATAAAACGGTATTAAGGAGTGGTTCTTTTTTTTTTTTGCTGGGGGCTTTACGTCGCACCGACACAGATAGGCCTTATGGCGACGATGGGGTAGGAAAGGCCTAGGAGTTGGAGAGAAGCGGCCGTGGCCTTAATTAAGGTACAGCCTAAGCATTTGCTTGGTGTGAAAATGGGGAACCACGGAAAACCATATTCAGGGCTGCCGATAGTGGGATTCGAACCTACTGTCTCCCGGATGCAAGCTCACAGCCGCGCACAAGGAGTGTTCTGTGTTCCTTTACTCTTTTAGTACGTATTTGTTTTTCCACTCCACTTTGTTCCTTCCCTTCTTCACTATCAATCAATCAATACTGATCTGCATTTAGGGCAGTCGCCCAGGTGGCAGATTCCCTATGTGTTGTTTTCATAGCCTTTTCCTAAATGATTTCAAAGAAATTGGAAATTTATTGAACATCTCCCTTGGTAAGTTATTCCAATCCCTAACTCCCCTTCCTATAAATGAATATTTGCCCCAGTTTGTCCTCTTGAATTCCAAATTTATCTTCATATTGTGAACTTTCCTACTTTTATAAACGCCACTCAAACTTATTCGTTTACTAATGTCATTCCACGCCATCTTTCTGCTGGCAGATCGGAACATACCACTTAGTCGAGCAGCTCTCCTTCTTTCTCTCAATTCTTCCCAGCCCAAACTTTGCAACATTTTTGTAACGCTACTCTTTTGTCGGAAATCACCCAGAACAAATCGAGCTGCTTTTCTTTGGATTTTTTCCAGTTCTTGAATCAGGTAATCCTGGTGAGGGTCACATACACTGTAACCATACTCTAGTTGGGGTCTTACCAGAGACTTATATGCCCTCTCCTTTACATCCTTACTACAACCCCTAAACACCCTCATAACCATGTGCAGAGATCTGTACCCTTTATTTACAATCCCATTTATGTGACTACCCCAATGAGGATCTTTCCTTATATTAACACCTAGATACTTACAATGATCCCCAAAAGGAACTTTCACCCCATCAACGCAGTAATTAAAACTGAGAGGTCTTTTCCTATTTGTGAAACTCACAACCTGACTTTTAACCCCGTTTATCAACACACCATTGCCTGCTGTCCATTTCACAACATTTTCGAGGTCACGTTGCAGTTGCTCACAATTTTGTAACTTATTTATCACTCTATAGAGAATAACATCATCCGCAAAAAGCCTTACCTCTGATTTTACTCGTTTACTCATATCATTTATATATATAAGAAAACATAAAGGTCCGATAATACTGCCTTGAGGAATTCCCCTCTTAATTATTACACGGTCGGATAAAGCTTCACCTGCTCTAATTCTCTGAGTTCTATTTTCTAGAAATATAGCAACTCATTCAGTCACTCTTTTGTCTAGTCCAATTGCACTCATTTTTGCCAGTAATCTCCCATGATCCACCCTATCAAATGCTTTAGACAGGTCAGTCACGATACAGTCCATTTGACCTCCTGAATCCAAGATATCTGCTATACGGTATCTTGCTGGAATCCTACAGGCTGAGCTTCAGTGGAATAACCTTTCCTAAAACCGAACTGCCTTCTATCGAACCAGTTATTAGTTTCGCAAGCATGTCTAATATAATAAGAAAGAATGCCTTCCCAATGCTTACATACAATGCATGTCAAACTTACTGGCCTGTAATTTTCAGCTTTATGTCTATCACCCTTTCCTTTATACACAGGGGCTACTATAGCAACTCTCCATTCATTTGGTATAGCTCCTTCTACCAAACAATAATCAAATAAGTATTTCAGATATGGTACTATATCCCAACCCATTGCCTTTAGTATATCCCCAGAAATCTGATCAATTCCAGCTGCTTTTCTAGTTTTCAACTTTTGTATCTATTTGTAAATGTCATTGTTATCATATGTAAATTTTAATACTTCTTTAGCCTTAATCTCCTCCTCTATCTGGACATTATCCTTGTAACCAACAATCTTTACATACTGCTGATGAATACTTCTGCCTTTTGAATATCCTCACATACACACTCCCCTTGTTCATTAATTATTCCTGGAATGTCCTTGGAACCTGTTTCTGTCTTAAAATACCTATACATACCCTTCCATTTTTCACTAAAATTTGTATGACTGCCAATTAAGCTTACCATCATGTTATCCTTAGCTGCCTTCTTTGCTAGATTCAATTTTCTAGTAAGTTCCTTCAATTTCTCCTTACTTCCACAGCCATTTCTAACTCTATTTCTTTCCAGTCTGCACCTCCTTTTTAGTCTCTTTATTTCTCTATTATAATAAGGTGGGTCTTTACCATTCCTTACCACCTTTAAAGGTACAAACCTGTTTTCGCATTCCTCAACAATTTCTTTAAACCCATCCCAGAGTCTGTTTACATTTTTATTTACCGTTTTCCACCGATCATAGTTTTTAGAAACTGCCTCATGCCTGCTTTATCAGCCATATGGTACTGCCTAATAGTCCTACTTTTAAGACATTCCTTTCTATCACATTTATTTTTAACTACCACAAAAACAGCTTCATGATCACTAATACCATCTATTACTTCAGTTTCCCTATAGAGCTCATCTGGTTTTATCAGCACCACATCCAGGATATTTTTCCCTCTGGTTGGTTCCATCACTTTCTGAATCAGCTGTCCTTCCCATATTAACTTATTTGCCATTTGTTGGTCATGCTTCCTGTCGTTCGCATTTCCTTCCCAATTGACATCTGCCAAATTCAGATCTCCCGCTACAATCACATTTCTTTCCATGTCGTTTCCCACATAGCCGACTATCCTATCAAATAATTCCGAATCCGCGTCAGTGCTACCCTTTCCCGATCTGTACACTCCAAATATATCAAGTTGCCTATTATCTTTAGAAATGAGCCTTATACCTAGAATTTCATGTGTCTCATCTTTAACTTTTTCGTAGCTTACAAATTCTTCTTTCACCAGAATGAATACTCCCCCTCCCACCATTCCTATCCTATCTCTACGATACACCCTCCAGTTCCGTGAGAAAATTTCTGTATCCATTATATAATTTCTCAGCCATGATTCAACTCCTATTACAATGTCTGGTAAATATATATCTATTAAATTACTCAATTCTATTCCTTTCTTTACAATACTTCTACAGTTCAACCCTAACAATTTTATGTCATCCCCACTTGATTTCCAGTTGCCTGTTCCCTTACCACCGCTCCCTAGGCCACCCCGTTTCCCTGAATGTACCTCCCTATTACCCTTCCAAACAAATTTCCTAACTTATACGTACCACTGCGGTTTAAGTGAAGGCCATCTGAGCGTAGATCCCTATCTCCTACCCACCCATTAGGATCTAGAAATTTCACTCCCAGTTTCCCACATACCCACTCCATGGTCTCATTTAAATCCCACCGAGCTCGATAGCTGCAGTCGCTTAAGTGCGGCCAGTATCCAGTAATCGGGAGATAGTGGGTTCGAGCCCCACTGTCGGCAGCCCTGAAGATGGTTTTCCGTGGTTTCCCATTTTCACACCAGGCAAATGCCGGGGCTGTACCTTAATTAAGGCCACGGCCGCTTCCTTCCACTTCCTAGGCCTTTTCTATCCCATCGTCGCCATAAGACATATCTGTGTCGGTGCGACGTAAAGCAAAATAGCAAAAAAATAGCATTTAAATCCCCAATCACCCTCCAGTCAGTATCCCTCCTACACACTATTCCACTAATAACAATCTCTGCTTTCTTAAACTTCACCCGTGCTGCATTTACCAGATCCCACACATTTCCAACTATGTTGGTACTTATATCAGCTTGCCTTACGTTGTTGGTACCAACGTGAAACACTACCAGCTTCTCCTTCCCCTCCTCCCTCTCTTCTACTTTCCTCAACATCTGCCTCAACCTAATTCCTGGATAACATTCTACCCTGGTTCTCTTTCGTCCACACACTTTCCCCACGTGTCTAACGATGGAATCCCCCATGACCAGAGCCTCAACCCTACCCACCTCATTTGATCCCCTCCCCTCCTGGTCAGCCCTATCTTTCGTGATAGTTTCAAAAGCTACTTCGTCCTCCCTTTTCTCCTTCCCATGACCCTGTTCCACCTGTCTTTTCCTATCCTCTACTCTACATTTCCCTTTCCTACCTTTTCCCTTCCTCCTACTTCCACACCTCAGCAATAGTTCCCTGTCCCTCATCTTCCCTCTGTTGTTCTACCTGGAGTGACTCGTACCTATTTCGCACAGACACCTGTCCTGAATTCTGATCCTGAATAGAGCCCTTAGCCTGCAATCTCCTTCCCCTTAGAACATTAGACCACCTGTCTTCTACAACTTCCCCCTTTCCTTCCCCTCCCTCTTGTACACCTACTGTAACCTGTACATTGTTTGTGGGAGTCCTATCTTCCTTCCTATCTTCTGTGAGAATCCTAATTATCTCCCTCAAACTCTCCAACTCCTCCCTCATACCCCTCAATGCCTCGCCAAACCCACAGTTCGCAGCCATTCTTTACGGAAAAAATGAAAATAAAAATAAAATAACTTATTTGCAAAAATAAATTAACGGTGAGATATATTGTCTGAGATAGTACTCAAACATCACACAACAATAAGGTAATTAATATACGACTACACTACAATACTACTCTATTTTTTATTTATCCTACGACCCCTAACAGGATAAAAACTGCTGTTAATTACTGAATATCTAAAGGAATACACAAGAAATACACACTAAATCTACATTCCAAAATTTTAATCCTAAACTTTCTTCAGATTCCATGTTTCATAACCGTATAAAATAACACTCCATACGAAACAATTCACAAGTCTTCATTTCAGTTCTAACTCCATTTCAATTATAACAAGCTTTCCTGTTTGTTAAATGTTTCCTTTTTCATGTTTATTCTTGTTCATCTCTTTCTTTATCCCCTGTCTAATTTTCATTTAGCATGCTTCCCAAACTATATAACCTGTACAATTTTGCTTTCTGGTGTCATCACCTCCATATCTTCTCGATCGTATATTTTCATGACCTTCGTTTTTTAACGTTTATTTTCATTCCGTATCCTTTCATTTATTCTTATAGCTTGTTTAAAATCCTTTGAGGAGACAGTGTTTCATCGGCAGGTTGTTATGTCTTCTGCAAATCTATACAAGTTATCTTCTGGCCTCCTATGTTTACACCTTCCAGTTTATCTTCCAATGTATTTGTATCACGCCATCAATAAAATGTTAAACAAGTTCGGTGAAAGACAACAAGCTTGTCTTACTCCTCTCCCTAATTCAAACCAATCTGTCATACCATCCTTTAGCTTCTTAGCTGTTGTTTGGGCCTATAAATTTTCCGTATTATTACAGTTTATCCAATTTTAGGATCTCCACCGTCTTGTCCCATTTAACTCTATCAAATGCTTTTTCCGAAGCTATAAAGCATACACATTTTTCCTTTTTCTTTTTTGTACCTTTCGCTGATGAATCTAATCAGTCGTATAGCACTTCTAGTACAGCGCCCTCTTCTAAAATAAAACTGTTCATCACCTATATTCTCCTCCATTATTCGTATCATTCTGCGATTCAATGTCCTTAACAATATCTTGGCTGCGTGCGATATCTGGTGCATAGTTCTATATTTATTACATTTCTTGTGCCTGATTTCCTGGGGGCGGTACCATCACTATCCTGACAAAGTCTTCTGACCATGCATCTCTTTCATATATCGCATTATACATATCTTCAATTTCTAATATGCCTTTCTCGTCCATACACTTATAGAATTATACAGAGTGTATCCATGATAATGTTACAAACTTCCAGTGATGATGGAGGATGGCAAATGGATCAGTTTGGGATAAATAACCATATTCCGGAAACGATCTGAGTCAAAAGTTAAGCAAAATTCTACTAATTTAAGTCCGTTTACCTGCACAAGTTTCACATACAATAAATGTTTGAAGTGGCGTCTCCCTGTGTCAATCCCTGGTGTCGTTTGAACAGCGTCGCAGGCAGCGAGAATTCTTGCTAAGAGATCCTCTTCAGTCTCGACAGATGTCTCATACACAAGGCCCGACAAGAAGAAATCAAGTGGGATGAGAACAGGCGAACGAGCGGGCCACGTAACAGGACCTCCTCTTCTTATCCACTTTGCAGGGAACGTCTGATCCAGTGTTCACGAACCCTCAGTCCAAAGTGAGGTGGGTCTCCATCATGTTGGAACCACATCCGTTGACGAAGGGCAAGTGGGATGTGTTCCAGGAACGTGGGTAGTACATCTCTGAGCACCACTGTGTACAGTACTGCATTTTGGCGGGGAGGAAGAACAACTTGGATAATTAATAACTTTTGATTCGAACGTTTCCGGACTACGGTTCCTTATCTCACATTGATCCATTTTTTATCCTCCATCAAGAAGTTTGCAACATCATCACGGATACACCCAGTATAGGGAGTTCATTTATTCCTGCAGATTTGTCATTCTTCATTCTTTAATTGCTTGTTTTATTTCTGACATCAAAATTGGTGATCTTTCACCTGTCTTTATCTCTTCTTCCATCTCGATGGTCAAGTCAGGTTTCTCATTCGTCCCAAACAGGTTTTCCATGTAGGCCTACTCATTCTATCTTCTCCGTACATCTTGTTCCTTATACAGCACTTGACCACCTTCGTCCTAAATATCTTTTTCTCTTTTATACCCTTTCCAGGGGTCCCATGTAATATTCCTAATCTTCTTATAGAAGGCATTATTGTCCTTTGTTTTTCCAAGTCTTCAATATCTTCACATGGTTCTTTCAACCACTTTTCGTTCAAATGTGGGTACAAAATCAAGTGTCACCCCTAGCCCCAGTATAAAAAGCAGTGTAGCTCAACATGAAATAGTGCGAGGAAGTTGGTAAGTTCATTTTAAAAGCGTCCGATATAGGCAACAACAACAGCAACAGCAGCAATAATAATAATAATAATAATAATAATAATAATAATAATAATAATAATAATAATAATAATAATAATAATCTATATATTAATTTTTTATGAAAACTAAAGTCAGTCAGTCCGGCCATTATATCCGGTCGATTTCCTTTTTTTTTAAACTGAAAGGTATTCATGCACAGATTTGTCATCAGGTACTATAAATCACTTAACTTCCACCTTCCTCAAATTATTTGATTTTTTCAATTTTTTGTCTCTTTGAAGCAATCATATCTTTGGTTTTAATTGAGGTACGGAGTTCGTTTTGACCTAAGAACACTCAGTGGATCAAGCTCTTTCATTTCAGCTCTTAACTATTCAAATTGGTTGATTTTGAGGAAAGTTATGAGTGCACATTCAATTTGACGTCTCATTTCTTCAACATTTTTTGTCATTGAAGCAATCATTTCGTTCTAATTGAGGTACGCAGTTAGATTTGGTCTAAAAACATTCAGTGGATCAAGCGCTTTCTTTTGAGGTAATAACTACTTAAATTGGTAGATTATGAGAAGAGTTATGAGTACATTTGTCTCCATGACGAAGATCTTTGAAGGACTTTTTAACAGTTCGGCGCGTAGTGTTGTTCCAATTTCTTTGTGTGATGTATTTTCAAGTGTTTTGTTGACATAATATTACATTCTATTACCACAGCGGGGTGCTTTATTTCATTAACTCGAAACTTTGCAAATACATCCGTGAGGATAGTAACGACCATGCGGGCGGAGCCAGCGGGAAACTGCTAGTAATAATAATACTAAGCAAGTGACCGCGCGGTTTAGGTCACGTATCTATCAGCTTCTATTCGGTAGCCCTGAAGAGGTTTTCCATGGTTTCACATTTCACACCAGGCAAATACTCGGGCTAAACCCTAATTAAGGCCACGACCACTTGCTTCCCACCCCTAGCCCTTTCCTATCCCATCGTTGCCAATCAGTTGTGTCAGTACGACGTAAAGCAAAATTAATGATGATGATAACAACAACAACAACAGCAATAATAATAATAATAATAATAATAATAATAATAATAATAATAATAATAATAATAATAATAATAATAATAATAATAATAATAATAATAATAATAATAATAATACACAGGTGTACTACGATTGCAGTTACGGAAATTTTGTCTTCGTGGAAAGTAAACGTGATGCTAGGATTGTCTCCAAGGCTGTTTCCTAATCTCACAGATCTTATTCAAATGAACGGCTCGTGCTCGGCTTAATGAATGTGATGACGAGGGCCTGACGTCACAAACAGTTTCTCGACAAACGTAATTTTGTGTTCTGATGTCACCGACCATAAAGTTACCTTTCCTTTCAGGTTCATGTACATTGTAGTTCAATCACGATCAGCAGCCTCTGACCTGTAATAAAGAACGTAAGGAGAATGGCTCAGTTGTGCTCCAAACAAGGAACACAATCAAACTTTGTTACTTTGTGAAAGTTAATTTTATGTAACTGTAGTTGTTTTTGGAGAATATTATTTCATATACCCGTCTAAGTTTTAGCCTATTCTCAATATTTTGAAAACCGAACTGACTACGTGGTTTCGGTCACGCAGCTGTGAGCTTGAATTCTGGAGATGGTGTGTTCGAATCTCACCGTTGGTAATCCTGAGGATGGATTTCCGTGGTTTCTCATTTTCACACCAAGCAAATTCTGGGACTATATTTTAATTGCGGCCGATACCACTGCCTTTCCAGTCCTATCCCTTTGTCATCCTTGTGTCGACGAATACCTTCCATTTAGCCCGACGTTAACAAACTTGTAAAAAACTGTATATCGAAAAAGTGGGAGAGTAGTAGTTTTGTAAGATTACTGTCTTTAACGGGCTGAGTGGCTCAGACGATACAGCGCTGGTCTTTTGACCCGAAGTTGGCGTGTTCGAGCCCAAGTTAGTCTAGTGATATTTGAAAGTGCTTAAATACATCAACCTCGTTTCGGTGGACTTAACAAGCCGTTTACCAGAGCTCCCGCCGGACGGAATTCGGCACTTCGTGTTGGTGGGATGTACAGTAAAACCAATACCATTATTATTAGATTACTCTCTGTCTGTACGCAAGAGTGTCTCGAATAACTTCTGAACAAATTCTTCGATTACGATTAAATTTCTCAAGATTGGAAATGTTATTAACTGTTAGGGCTGCTAACATCGTATGATATATACAACGTATATTTTCTAGTCATTCTGACAGTGAAAATGAAATGGCGTATGGCTTTTAGTGCCGGGAGTGTCCGAGGACGAGTTCGGCTCGCCAGACGCAGGTCTTTCGATTTGACCCCCGTTGGTGACCTGCGCGTCGTGATGAGGATGGGATGATGATGAAGACGACAAGGTTAAAATTCCCAACCTGCCGGGAATCGAACCCGGGACGCCTGTGACCAAAGGCCAGCACACTAACCATTTAGCCATGGAGCCGGACATTCTGACAATGTTCATTCTTCTTCTCAATCCATTTACCCACCAGAGTTGGTTTTTTCCTTCGGACTCAGCGAGGGATCCCACATTTATCGCGTCAAGGGCAGTGTCATGGAGCATGAGACTTTGGGTTGGGGATACAACTGGGAATGAGGACGAATACCTCACCCACGTGGCCTCTTCTGTGTTGAACAGGGGTCTTTTGGGGGGATGGGAAGATCAAAAGGGAAGGAAGCAGCCGTGATCTTAAGTTGGGTACCATTCCGGCATTTGCCTGGAGGAGAAGTAGGAAACCACGGGAAACCACTTCGAGGATGGCTGAGGCGGGAATCGAACCCACCTCTACTCAGTTGACGTCCCGAGGCTGAGCGGACCCCGTTCTAGTCCTCGCACCACTTTTTCAAATTTCGTTGCAGAGCCGGAAATCGAACCCGCGCATGCGGGTGTGGCATCTTATCACACTAACCACTACACCACAGAGGCGGACCCATTATTATTATTATTATTATTATTATTATTATTATTATTATTATTATTATTATTATTATTATTATTATTATTATTATTTCTAATCTTGGTGGCTGGCTGGTCAGTCTATTAGTCTCGGGGTCTCTATTTTGTTTCCCGGCCGGGTCGTGGTATTTTAATCGTGAACGGTTTATTCCCTTGGCTCAAAAGCAGGGGGTTTGTGTTGTCCGCAATATTTCTACAACTCACACTATATACTACGCTACCGTCCACTACACTAACAAGTAGTTTCCTATAGACGGCAGACGCCACCATCTTCTTTATAAGGCTTGCATTAGGCTAATTTAACGGAAGTAGTTGTTGGTGTGACCTTAGTGAACGCTTGAGCGTGCTTGACTTATTTTCTGTTTCTTCTTTGCGGGCAGCCTTGGCCAGCTCGTGAACACAGACTCGAAGTTGGAGGCCAGGCCACTAAACTATGTTGTTATTATGCTGACGGCATACTCTCTCCACTACTTATTACATATGATGAGACAGTTACATGCATTGTTCTTGTATTCTAAGACAAAAGAATGAGCAAATGTATTTCACATTAGTTACCCTAGCTTCTGACGAACAGAGCGTTGCTAAGTTAATCATATATCTAGAGATGGTGGTGATTGTTGTTTTAAAAGGAAATACAACTGGGCAACACTAATCGGAGGGAAAAAATGGAAGGAGTCTGACACTTCGAAAAATGAAGGCATCGGCCAGAGAAAGACAAGGCCCGCGAAGGGCGTGGAAATTAAAGACTCCCTAAGATTCGGAAACCTGATCAATCAACACCTTCGGGTCAGAAAAGAAGAAGAATTGACCAAGGAAGGTTGGATAGGATAGATGAAATGGAGGAGCCAGGCACATGTAAATGGAAGAAATGCAAGGACCCAGCTAAGGGCCCCGTGGTTGCCAACCCACGCTCCAAAGTTAAGAGCCCCAGAAGTCCCTTTTAGTCACCTCTTACGACAGACAGGGGATACCCTGGGTGTTATTCTACCGACTTCACCCACAGAGGGACATATCCAGAGAAGGTCTGTGACTGCAAAAAACAAACTTGCTGATTTACCAACAACTCTTGTCATCATAAGCCGTGGGACCTACAGTTCAACAAGACATCCCATACAAAAATCTGACAAGCATTGCCTGGAATTCAAACCGAATTTTCTCGGTAGTTGAAATGGCTCTAGACCACCATGCTATTTTTGTTTGCGATATTTAGTTCACTGTGTCCAAAAAGTAAGTAAGGAACAGGATGTACAGAAAAGTGAGTAGTTAGTGGCCTGTCTCATTTGGATGAGCAGATGGGGAGTTCCAACAGCACCTTCAATAACTTTTCTGTCAGAGTCTTTCTCAGCGACCATTGTATCGAGTGTTTAATGCAATGTTTCAAGTATATTTAGTGTGAAACAAGGAGTCTGGAATTTAAGAGACATGAGAATGGGTGTTTCCGTTCAAGAAATAGTAACAAAATAAATGTTGAATTTTCTTATAATTTGATTTTCAGAAAATTTGTTGGTCCATTGATAAATAATTAATAATATTAGTTTATAGGCTGTTGCTTATAGTGACCCAGTCCGATTTCGCACGGGAGAAATTTCTAGTCCGACTCCATGGTTGGTCCGCGTTGAGGCCTTCGGTTCAGAGGGTCCCTGGTTCGATTCCCGGTTGGATCGGAGATTTTAATCACGTCCAATTAATTCTTCTGGCTTATGGCTGAGTGTTCGTGTTTGTCCCAATACTCTCCTCTTCATATTCTGGCAACATACCACACTACCAATCACCAGAGAAACACGCAATAGTGATTAAATCCCTCTACATAGGGTTGGCGTCGGGAAAGGCATCCGTCCATAAAACAGGGCCAAATGAACATGAGACACACAGTTGGCACCCTTGACCCCATAGGTGTGGGCAAAGTAGTATAAGAATTCCTAATAGTTAACATAATTTTCTTTTGCTATTGGCTTTACGTCGCACCGACGCGACGATGGGATAGGAAAGGGCTAGGAGTTGGAAGGAAGCGGCCGTGGCGTTAATTAGGGTACAGCCCCAGCATTTGCCTGGTGTGAACATGGGAAACCACAGAAAAACATCTTCAGGGCTGCCGATAGTGGGATTCGAACCCACTATCTCCCGGATGCAAGCTCACAGCTGCGCACCCATAACCGCTGGCCAACTCGCCCAGTGACATAAGTTTTATATTTTCTCCTGAGGCATGTGTACGTGCTCACGAAAAGAATGTATGTTGCTCGCATGTAATATATCAGACTTAACTTTAGCTGTAATTATCATGAAAATTTAATTCATCTCTTATCCATTACAGATACAGGAGACACGTATGGAAGGTCCAATATTTCTTGTAAGATAGGTCTGAGAAGAGCACTTTCCTTGAGATAGTGTGGTCATCACTGGGAGATTGAGTCCCAACCCTAACAAAACAGAGGTGTCCTGCTACCTTCTGAACAACTATCAAGTCTACACTAAACGACATTAAATTTTTCCATCGAGATCTGCGACAAAACTGGTATCCAAGATATTTAGGCTTTACTCTAGACCTCGCATTTTCTTTTAAGCATCATCATCTGAACCTGTCTAAAAAAAATCAAGACGTGCAACAACAACCTTCAGAAATGATGTGGCTCAAGTTGGGGAACATCTGCAATCACTTTACGGTCTTCTGCTTTGGGAATGGTTTTCTCTCGTGCTGAGTACCTTGCACCAGTATGGTTGAATATTCCTTACACACGACTTATCGACGCTCAGCTAAATGCCAGTATGCATTTAATATCTGGCAGCATCCAGTCCACTCCCATATATTGGCTCCCAGTTCTGTCAGGAATAATTCCACCTGATCTAAGAAGAGCAAACGCTCTAATTAGAGAGTACAAGAAGATATACACGAACTTTCAACTACCAGTTTTAAAAGACCTTCCCGCACACGAACTGCAGAGGCTCCAGTCATGTCACACTTATGTGATAGAGCCATGAGGGTTGCTACCAACTTTGACACTTTCAAGGAATGGAGAGATCGCTGGACAGCCACCACAGACGTTTCTGTGCACGACGTCTGTTCTGGTGTGGAGCTTCCCATTGGCCATCATCTACCGCGTAAGATGTGGATCACATTGAATCGAGTGAGGACAAACCATGGAAGATGCAAGGACTCCCTTTACAAGTGGAATTATACAGGGTCCCCCATATAAACTCAGACCGAACACACGGCGTTTGTACTCTGCGCTACGGCAGCTGCCTCAGCCCAGCTTACGTCGCGCTCATCCCCCCTGCTTTAAGCGTGTATACAATCTTATATGAAATACCTTACAGAAGATGCTGGAAGTGTCGTCCTTCCTGAGTTATACAGGCATTGTATCTGGTAACCACATTCTGGGTGACGCGAGTGAGTTCTGCCAGTGTAATGTTTCTAATTTCATTCGTAATGTTTTCTTTCAGTTCCTCCACTGTGTGAGGATTTGTTTTACTCCAGAAGTAAAAATCACACACTGTTAGATCTGGAGAACGAGGGGGAAATAGACCTGCACTGATCACTCTGTCTGCAAACAATTCCGAGATCCTACGAAGGGAATCTTCTGCTGTATGAGCAGGGGCTGAATCTTGTTAAGACCACCCACGCGATTTTTCTTCTCCCGTTAACTGATGGAAAAAAGGCACCAAATTGTCATCTTGGTACATCTTTGCATTCACTGTCGTCTCGAAAACAATAGGTCCTCTTGTTTGTCTTGCATTAACAGCACACCGAACACCAATCTTTCTATCAAATGAGGGACTTCATAAATACCGTTAAGATTTTCCGCACACCAACAGCGAGAGTTATGACTGTTCACACGACCATTAAGATGAAACCAGAACTTTTACATATGAGAATACTGTGTTGCAATGATAATTGTATCACCATGTTAAAAGCTAAGATTCAGACTGGCGACTCATGCTTGCCAGGTCGAACACGTGCAGGCTGCTTGCATGGGAAAGAACTATGCGCGCGCCTCCCATACTGCAGCTGCCGTAGCACAGAGTACAAACACCGTGCGTTCGGTCTGGGTTTGTAAGAGAGACCCTATACTTCAACGCCAGAATGTGACTGTGGCGCCCCACGACAAACAGTTCTCCATATTGTGAGTGCAAGTTGCGGTTCTATCCCAGTAGTTGGAGTGACTTTCCGGAACCAATATCTGAAGTTCAATAGTGGGTCAAGGATCTGGGCATTGAACTTTGACACGATGCCCCAAGATTCATATTTCTTGCTTATGTATATACTAGCAAGATACCCGTGCTTCGCTACGGTATTATACTGAAATTTATAATTGAATGCTTATTGTTTTAGATATATAATCCGCCGAAATTTGTGATCTGACTCGTTTTCGGCGAGAATCCACCAAAATTCCCGATCTGACTCGTTTTCTGTTAGATTACGGCGTGTCTCCTCCCATTTTTCAATCTTCCTTTCCAGCAATCGATTTTGTACTTCCCGGGCTAGGCTCAGGTATTCCTCCCGGTCAGTTGGGTCCGTAAATCTTTGCCATCTTTTCCTATAATCATTTTTAATATGGATAAAATCCTTCAGAAGATACGGCGTGGTGTCATATTGGGTGCCTTGGCGGCACTGAACACGCGGCCGGACTGCATTCTTAGTCATTAGCTGTCCAGGAGCCGTTTCCAGCGCGTCAGCACATTTGACGACGGTCCGGAACATTATTATTATTATTATTATTATTATTATTACTATTATTATTATTAATATTATTATTATTATTATTATTACTATTATGTGTAGCTGGAATGGTTGATGACAGGGAAAACCGGAGTATCCGGAGAAAAACCTGTCCCGCCTCCGTTTTGTCCAGCACGAATGTCACATGGAGTGACCGGGATTTGAACCACGGAACCCAGCTGTGAGAGGCCGGCGCGCTGCCGCCTGAGCCACGGAGGATCCTTATAAGTACATTAATAACAGTAAAATCAATTGGTCTCACCTCCTTCTACACCCCACCGCTGTTAAGTTTATTTACCGCACCCCCCCCCAAAAAAAAATTAAAAGAAGGCTTGTTTCTTTATGTTTAAGTAATATTCCAAACACCAATGTTCACGTCTATTACCTTTAGTTTTGAGGTATAAGTATCCCCATAAAAGTAATTTACTTTTTTCATTTCATTTCACACTACTCCCCCCCCCCACCTAAGTGAACTTTCCCGCAAAAATACTTGTTTCTTTAATAGTAAAGGATCTTCTAAATACCAATTATCACGACTCTAAATTCCTCAGTTTTTTATTTGTGTCCTCATGAAAGGAAATCGACTCCTTTACACTCCCGCCCTCCAAGATGGTTTCCCGCCCAAAACGCGTTTTTCTTTGTTTTTAAAGGAGATCCAAATACGAATTTTCACGTCTGTAACAACTTTAGTTTTTATTAGATGTATGTATTCTCATACAATTAAGCCAATTAATTTTTCAATTCTTTCATCCCCCCCCCCCTTCTTCATTGGATTTTAAGAGAATACGTGTTTCATTACCTTTAAAGCAGATTGAAAATATCAAATTTCACGTCTGTAACATCTTCATTTTTGATATATCAGTAGCCTAAATAAAAGAATTCAACACCATTTTCAGTCACTTTTACCGCCCCCCCCCCTCCGCCAAAGTGATATTTCCGAAAACTAAAAATACACGTTTCTTTATGTTTAATAGAGATAAAAAAATACCATTTTTCACTTCTGTAACATGTTAAGTTTTTTTTAGATATACTGTAAAAATTCTCATTTTAAAATTTCACCCCTTTTGAGTTCCCCTTAAGTGGAGTTTCCAAAAACAAATCACCTATGTTTCTTTACATTTACAGGAGATTCCAAACACCCACTTTTTACGTCTGTAACATTTTACGTTTCCAAGATATTCTGTAGATATAGTCTTTCAAAAAATTCACCCCAATTTGTCACTCCTGTTTAACCGCCATTAATTGGATTTTCCAAAAACTGAAAAATACGTGTTTCTTTATTTTTAAAGGAGATCCCATATACAAATTTTCAGTTCTGTAATATCTTTCGTTTCTGACATATATGTATCCTCATTAAAGGCATTCAACCCATTTTTCACCCTTTTACACCCCTCCTATTGGGATTTACAGGAAACAAAAAAAATGCGTGTTCCTTTATTTTTAGAGGAGATTCCAACTACCAATTTTTACATCTGTAAATTTTAAAGTTTTAAGATGTAGACACACTCATTTTAAAAAATTCACCCCCCTTTTCACCCCCCAATACTTGGATTTTCCAAAAACGAAAAAATACGTGTTTCTTTACTTTTAAAGTAGATTACAAATACCAATTTCAAGGTCTGTAATATCTTCAGGTTCTGAAATATAAGTAGCCTCGTTAAAGGCATTCAACCCATTATTCACCCTTTTACACCCTTCTTATTGGGATTTTCCGAAAACAAAAGAATACGTGTTTCTTTATTTTTAAAGGAGATTCTAAATACCAATTTTTACATCTATAAACTTTAAATGTTTTGAGATATAGATACACAAATTTTTAAAAATCACCCCCTTTTCACCCCCCCCCCAATTAATTGGATTTTCCAAAAACAAAAAAATACGTGTTTCTTTTTAAAGGAGATCCCAAACACCAATTTTCATGTCTGTAATATCTTCAGGTTCTGAAATATAAGTAGACTCATGAAAGGCATTCGACCCCTTCTTCAACCTTTTCCACCCTTCCAATTAGGATTTTCCGAAAACAAAATATACGTGTTTCTTTATTTTTAAAGGAGATTCTAAATACCAATTTTCACATCTATAACGTTTAAAAGTTTTGAGATATAGATACACTCATTTTAAAATATTACCCCCTTTTCCCCCCTCCCTTAATTGGATTTTCCAGAAACAAAAAAATACGTGTTTCTTTATTTTTAAAGGAGATCCCAAACACCGATTTTCAGGTCTGTAATATCTTCAGTTTCTGAGATATAAGTAGCCTCATTAAAGGCATTCAACCCTTTTTCCACCCCTTTTCACTCCTCCTATTGCGATTTTCCGAAAACAAAAAAATACGTGTTTCTTTATTTTTAATGAAGATTCTAAATACCAGTTTTTACATCTGCAAACTTTAAAAGTTTGGAGATATAGATTCACTCATTTTAAAAATTCACCCCCTTTTCACCCTCCCATTAATTGGCTTTTGCAAAAACAAAAAAAATACGTGTTCCTTTATTTTTAAAAGAGATCAAAAGTACCAATTTTCAGGTCTGTAATTTCTTCAGTTTCTGAGATATAAGTACCGGTATCCTGATTAAAGGCATTCAACCCCTTTTTCACCCCTTTTCACCGCTCCTATTGGGATTTTCTGAAATCTAAAAAATACGTGTTTCCTTATTTTCAAAGAAGATTCTAAATACCAATTTTTACATTTGTAAACTTTTAAAGTTTTGAGATATAGGTGCACTCATTTTAAAACTTCACCCCCCCTTTCCACCCCCTTGGCAACGGAATATCCAAAAATCCTCTCTTAGCGAGTACCTACATCTTAATATGAATGTATCCCCAAAATTTCATTTCATTATGTCCAGTAGTTTTGGCTCGGCGATGATGAATCAGTCAGTCAGTCAGGACAAGCTATTTTATATATATATAGATGTACATAATTTAATATATATGTGTAACTTACCGCCATACCGTAAATAATAATAATAATAATAATAATAATAGATACAGAGCCTGTGGATACCCACAACAAGCATTATATCTATAGCTTCAATTCTTTCTGCAAATGTACCTGCAAGGAACTTACACAAGTTTTTTTTTCTGCGACTACGTTGCTTAGTGAGGCATTCGTTCAAGACCCTGCTGGTGACCTGTCTGTTAGCTCGCTACTTGCCCATTCGATATTTTCAAATATACCTACTCTTTGAGCACCGGGGTGAAACCAAGGGGAGAGGGTTACTGGGGGTTAGAAACCCTCCCTCCAATCCATATAATTTTTATAAAAGAAAATAAACAGAAACTGACAATAAACAAGTGTAGGTCAACTCAAAGGGTTGGCTCATTTGCATATTTAAAGAGACAGCACTTTAAAACTTTTTTAGAACTTGCTTTACGTCGCAAACGACGATGGGATATGAAAGGCCGAGGAGTGAAGGAAGCGGCCGTGGCCTTAATTCAATTACAGCCCCAGCATTTGCCTGGTGTGAAAATGGAAAACCACAGAAAACCATCTTCAGGGGTGCCGACAGTGGGATTCGAACCCACCATCTCACGGATCCAAGCTCACAGCCGCGCGCCCTGACCGCACGGCCAACTCGCCCGGTAAAATATGGGATCGGCACTATTTTCGATTATTTTTATACCTTCCCCCCTCGCCCCATAGGAGTGCTAGGGTTGTCTTACCTCCACGAAGATTGTCTCCTGATAGTAAGTGATAAATGTACCAAGTTTGCTTGAAATCGCTCCAGTAGTCCTGAAAATATGGATTCGACACTAGTTTCGATTATTTTTATAAATCACTCCCCTCTCCCTCCCCAACCCAAAGGGACTTGGCATTGGACTTTAAAAAGGTACGCAGTGTCACTATTCATCTCAACGACTCCGAAAACTATGGATTCGACACTATTTTCGATTATTTCTATATCTCACTCCCCCCTCGACCCCCACTCCAAAAGACCTGTACTTGGAATGTAAAAAATACGGAGTGTCACTATTCTTCCCAGTGACTATATCTCACCCTCCCCTCTCATCCACGTACCAGAAAGGGGGCTGAACCTGGAGTGTCACTATTCATCTCAGCGACCACCAAAATTATGGATTCGACACTATTTTTGATTATTTTTATATCTTACTCCCTCCTTCGCCCCCACCACAAATGGGGCTGAACATGGACTTACAAAAAATCTGAGGTGTCACTACTCATCTCATCGATCCTGAAAACTATGAATTCGACACTTTTTTGACTTTTTTCTCACTTCCCCCACGACCCCCACCCCAAAGGTGGCTGGAATTTGAATTTAAAAAATCCGGGGTGTCACTATTCATCCCAGCGACCCCGAAAACGATGGATTCAACACTATTTTCGATTATTTCTATATCTCACTCCCCCCTCGACCCCCACTCCAAAAGACCTGTACTTGGAATGTAAAAAATACGGAGTGTCATTATTCTTCCCAGTTACTATATCTCACCCTCCCCTCTCATCCACGTACCAGAAAGGGGGCTGAACCTGGACTTGTAAACAATCCGGAGTGTCACTATTCATCTCAGCGACCCCGAAAATTATGGATCTGACACTATTTTCGATTAATGTTATATCTCACTCCCCCCTCGTCCCCCATCACAAAGGGGGGTGAACTCAGACTTTTAAAAGTTCGGAGTGTCACTATTCATATCAGCAAAACAGAAAACTATGAATTCGACACTGTTTTTGATTATTTGTATCTCACTTCCCCCACGTCCCCCACCCCAAAGGTGAACTTCGCTTTTTAAAAATCCGGAGTGTCACAGTTAATCTCAGCGACTCCGAAAACGATGGATTCGACACTATTTTGAAATATGTTTATATATCACTCCCCCACCCCTCAAAATGCTGAACTTGGTCTTTTACAAATCCGAAGTGTCATTATTCACCTCAACGACCCCGAAAAGTATGGATTCGACACTATTTTCGATTTTTTAAATCTGACTCCCTCGCCCCTCCCCGCCCCTAAGGGTGCTTGGTGTGTCTTACCCCACGCGGTTTGTCTCCTGATACTTAGTCATAAGTGTACCAAGTTTGGTTGAAATCGCTCCCGTGGTTTAGGAGATGTAATACATACATACATACATACATACATACATACATACATACATACATACATACATACATACATACATACATACATACTGGGATCGTTTCCATCGCCTCCCATAGCTCATGGGACCATGTGACAACGCTAATGTATCCCTACTGGGTCATGACCACATGGGACCATGCTCCACAGAAAACGACAGTCAAGGGACCTTTTTCTGCCTGGTGACAATGCCGCCTCATCGGGATTTTATTTAACTAATCCACTCACATGAGACGACAAATGCCCTTTACGGCATAGCGAGGTCAACCGCTAATCTCCCGTTCCAAAGATATGAACCCAAGCCTCTCTAGGGCGCGGTGCGTTCGCGGATACGCATTAGTACTACCTTACATCTAGCTTAAAGACATACAATGAACGGAAGAGGTTATGGATGCTAATTATCGGCGATAATAGGCACGAATTAAAATTTTCTAAACATTTAATTAACTCTCGTTGAACATATTTACAATCTACAACCTTGTTTATCAAATCTAAATTACATACATTTAATTCAATTACAGCAACGGGCAATCAGGTCCGTGCTGTCACTCAAGTGAACTTTTGATCCACATCTTCATAAGAGTCTTTATGTGGTCTACTAACATTGCGCTACTGTATTTAATACCAGAACGAACCACATATTCAAATTAAACACTTGAGCGTTACATCATTTACTTCCAGACAACTCGGAGAAAATTGAGTTGCCTTCCTAAAGTCTTCATTGTTTAAATTGGTTTCGATGTTTATTAACCCGATTATTTTAACTGTTGAGTACGATAAACAATATTATAATAATCCTTACTTATTTACAGTGAGAAGCTATGACCTTACGAATATAAATATTCCAGGGAATGGTCCACAAATTACATATTAAAAAACAAGTAACACTGGTGTACTCTGAAATTCGTCTTAGAGTGGCCGCCTAAATTGAACATAACACGAGAAATAAAATATTTAAAGAATTTATAAAATTATAAAATGATATGCAAATTCTACGGAATTACAACCTGTTCCCAAAACAATAAGATGAACACGATTCTGGTGACTACAAATCACCTCACTAGATGACTAACTATACATGTCATAGGGTCGAAACCCTCCACTTAACCGAACTATCAAAGGATTTCTCACGGAGACTAAATTAAATAAAACACTAATTATCAAAACATCATGTTTACACTCTTATAACACCTGAAAAGGAAAGCAATATAATCACATATCATACACATAATGGCTGCATTTTGTTTACCATCGTCCGCCGTTTGTGTGACTATCTACTCTCATCGTGCCCGAGGTTCGAAGTGGAGACCTTCGGTCCTTCCTTATCGGGTATCCTGGAAACGGAAACCCTATCTGCCGCATCTTTAGGTGTGTCAATTTAGTGTCCCTACATTAATTCGACCTAGCCTTTAGAGAATGTGGTAATCAGGTAAAATATATCTTTTACTAGCATAAGAAAGAGAGTGTTTGAGAAAATTTTACTTCCTCGACGAAACGGCATTGGCCCTCAGTTCAGCTGCGTTCCAGGACATCCCAGATATGTTCGATAGGGTTCATATCGGGCTCCTAGGTGGCCATGACAGTCGTTGGATCTCCACTGCATGTTCCTGGAACCATTCCCGGGAGACGTGGGAGCGATGGGGCGGCGCGGTATCATCTTGAAACACCGCAGAACCGTCTGGGCGATGGGAGGCCAAAAATGGGTGGAGATGGTCTCCGAGCAGCTCAACATACCGCGTACCATTCAAAGTCTCTTCCAGAACAACTAGGGGCCCATTCCATACCAGGAAAATGCACCCCAGACCATAATAGAGACACCAGCGCCCTGAACCACACCTTCGAGGCAGATGGGATCCATCGCTTCATGTGGTCTGCGCCATACACGGTGCCTCCCATCGGCATGGTGCAGTTGACATCGTGATTCGTCCGACCATATCACGATACGCCATTGTTCCAGTATCCATCCCTGGTGACTGGCGACAAATGCGCGTCGTTGTGCCCGATGACGTTGGTTTAACGGTGGCACCAGTGTGCGGCACCGGCTTCCTTAACCCATAGAACCCATGTTCCTACGGATTGTCCACTGGGAGACGTGTCTAGCACGGCCTGTGTTGAATTGAGCCTTGATTTGTTGCACGGTTGCCCGTCTGTCACTATTGACAATCCGTCTCAGATGTCGCCGGTCACGGTCATCGAGGGTGGCTGGACGGCCGGTTGTTCGTCTGTTGTGGACGGTGAGACCCGCATTCAACCATTCACGATACACCCTGTACACGGTTGATCGTGTGAAGCCGAATTCCCGCACAACTTCCGAAACCGCACTTCCCATCCATCGGGCACCGACCACCATACCCCGTTCGAAAGGTGTCAGCTCACGACAACGTTCCATGTTACACCTGTCACATGCACAGCCACTGCTCACAAGTCTCCTATACAACTGCCGCTGGCACAGGGGGCGTATGGTGCGCAGACAACACACCTGCGCATAAGTGCTGCGCTATCCCATGACATTTGCTCAGTCAGTATAGGTTCACCCTCTGGGACCTTTAAATGATGACTGCCTCTCTTGCTTGAGGAGGGGGTATTTATGCATTCTCTAGAGACGCTCTGCGTGGCATTATCTACTGTTGTGCAATCATTCCAATGGATCGATTTCTTTGAGACTCACCCCAGAGATTCCACCTATTTTTTCAGTCACGATGGTGTTCGCTGATTTTTCCTGTTTCATTAACGGGGGTAATTAACTAATTTCGTGCGATGGTTCCAGCGCATTTTGATCGTATGTCCTAACACGTGTGTTCCACTCGGCCAGGATAGATGCTACCTTCTCTCACATCTAATTAAGGTACATTTCCACCCTGTGAAATTTAGCTTCATCAAATATTTCCCAAAATTCTTAATTATTTATTTCTTTGTTCACGACAGTTCCGAAATTCCTCACAATGAGTGTTATTAGCCAGAATTTCTTCCGAAATTTTCCGACCTCGTTCGATGTTTTGATGTATCGCCTCCCGCTGTGAGTTGGCACGCCACGCAACACGAGGTGAGCTTGCAATAAAAATATGGGTGCACTCTATCTTGTAGTTGACATTAGGTAGAAGTATGTATGTATGTATGTATGTATGTATGTATGTATGTATGTATGTATGTATGTATGTATGTATATATGTATGTATGTATGTATGTATTGTGACCGTATCGTCACACTGAATAGTCATTCGTAAATTAATATGTGGGGAATATATACGCTTGGAGCTTCTTTATTAGTGTGGGAGCTCGGTTGCATAATGATGCGCAATATCTTTCGCTCGGTGCCTAACGCACGCAGATGATGGCTTATAAAAACCCCGAGGTGAGCGCGCTTGAAGGAAGAAGGCGAAAAAGAATATAGTTTCTGTTGACTTCGCCCTAAAACAAATGCCGACTTACAGTAGAGCCAACATCAGGATGTGATTTTGAATGTACTTTCGGCATAATAACGTTGAAATTAAACTCGATCCACACGGCGAAGGAACAGTCGGAATATTGGATCATCAACAAAATTATGAAAGCTAATAAAATAATATCAATCTTGAAATTACGTTTTAAAGGTGTTACGTAAGATGGTCTGGCTTGCCCACGCTAGCGATGAAACCAGACATCCAACAGGGATTCCCCGGAACACTCTGATTAGACGACCGAATTATGATAAAACCACTGATCGCTTTGAGTTCCGCATTACATCTTGTATTTCTGAGTGACGGCCCACACAATTTGCAGCATCGCTGATTTACATAAACTCAGTGGATCTCGAAAGCTAAAATTGTGGTAGGGAGGAGTTCCTCAGCTCCACCCCACTCCATATGTATCCATATATGCTTGCACTTCAGAGGGTAGCAGGTCAGTCTTCAGGGAGTCTATGGCGTGACCAGACGGTCGATTTGTGGTCGGACTTTTCCGCTCTGTGTATAATAAATGTGCAGTAAACGGGAGTGCGATAAGTATAATTTCCATGTGAATTATAAGTAAAGATCTGAACTGAGTGAGAGCGATGTGTGAATTATAGTTTGATTGTGACGCGGCACGAAAGTACGTGAGTTACGTTGTACTTTCGAACCGAGAACTGTAGAGCTATTATGTGCCGTATATCGGACGTAGAATGCTACTCTTCGATTAATATCCCGTAGTAGAGACAGAGAGCCTGTCGACTGTAGTATATTTTTTAAACTTTGTGAAGGCAGACGTGTGAATAGAGGTAGCGCGAATAATCAGTGTCTTATCACATAAACCAAATTTCCGGTAATATTTATCGTGCTGAATAACGGAGTAATTTTTAGAATTGCGCAGGAACAAGCGCATGAAACAGGGCTCTGTAATAAATACAAGTACCCCATATCAGGTTAATTTTGGGGTAATAAACTATTCGAGTAACGAAACTGCGAGTTCGGTATTGCCTTTGTCAGACTGAGGTAGACTAGCTGTGTCGTGCATCAGGATAATAAATACGTAACTTTCATTCTGTTAGAGGAAAAGGGAAATTTGTCTGTGACGTGGGCAGAAGTATTTGTGAAATTAGTGTAAACAGTATCTTTTCAGTGTTCGAAGTTCCAACGCCATGGATTACACAAGGATCATCGCGGGACGTCTTGAACCAGTGACCTCACGTATCGGCGCCATGGATTAGAAGCTTCAGGCGAGTTCCTTCGCAGACTCGGACGGTGGACGATGGACCAAAACTGTTGAGTACAAACTTATGATTTTATGATATTAATATTCCCCTTTTGTAATAAGAATGTGAGGATAGGGTTAGGTTGATTTCTATTACTGAATAATTGAATTAGTTCGCTTAGAGTGGTCAATAGTTTCCTTTTAGTTTCAATTACTTGAAGCTATTTTGGGGAGGAAACAAATCAGGAGAATACTATGAATTTCTGGCCCCAGTTATGTCATTGCATGTGCATGGTTTTATCTTTGTTTTACGAGTACTGTCAGAGGGAAAGGTGGGAAGAAAGTAGTGAATTTTGGCATGTTAAGGAAGTAGACTTCATCTGAAAGGACTATACAAGATGAGTCGGAATAATATGACGCTAGGATCTTTGCCAAAGGCCTGAGCAAGATAAATGTGGGATAGACGAAGTACTTGATTTTAATGTAAATTAGTAGTATTTGCTGCATGGTAGATCAAGGTTTGGCTGTATCCAGATGTGTGTGAAGAATTAATCGTGCCGAGGTGCGTATACCCACCCAACAAACACGAGCCAGGACCCTGTAAAATTTTGTTTGTTTGTGATTGTTTTTCTTTCTTGAATTTTAATTTTATTATAATTAATTAATTTAGTCGGATGTTTAATGCCGATTTAATGAATCTAGCATAAATTCATATCAGGTACACAGATCTTATTATTATTAGTATTATTAATAATATTATTATCTGAGATAGTAGTAAACTCTAGCTTGCTTGCTTGCGGAGTTGTGGTAATTCTGCGATGAGGGGAAACATGTTTGAACTACGGACTTCCGTAGAGTTGAGAAGTTATGAAGTAATATAACGGCACAAATGTTGAGAGAATTATTTTTTATATGAATAAGGCCTGGGCTGGTTTGAGCATGGTTATAAATGCATCAGTTTTTACTGCGTGAATAAAATGACCCATTGAATAGGCATTGTAAACGCGTCAATGTTGGTTTTAAATAGATTAGGGGCCCATTGGGAGGGCGAGTGACAGGCAGTAATTATTGCCGGCGACCAGCATCGGCGGCTGCTCTGCAAACGATTTGGTGTCAGCTGCGTCCAGCGGACTACAGGGGACTTGTCGACTCACTTCCACGGCGTCTCACTGCAGTTCGCAGGGCCAGAGAAGGCCCCACACGCTATTAGCTGACTATCCCATGACATTTGCTAAGTCAGTGTACGTCGCGTTACATTA
Source organism: Anabrus simplex (assembly GCF_040414725.1). Classification (NCBI taxonomy): domain Eukaryota; kingdom Metazoa; phylum Arthropoda; class Insecta; order Orthoptera; family Tettigoniidae; genus Anabrus; species Anabrus simplex. The sequence continues at coordinate 879,737,187 of NC_090265.1, read as the reverse complement.
AGAAGAGGACTTAAATTGTGCGAAATAGACTTGGAGAATCTCTAAAGCCAGTTGGCTTGAGGGATGAATATTTTACCAAGTGGTAACGGTGAGCGAAGGCAACTTAGATAATGAAACAAGTCGACATGACTAGCGCAAGATGAAGCCAAGATAATTCCACGCCAAACGGCACAATTACAGGTCTGTCTAATTCAAATATTATGATTTTGTAATTAGAGATGTAAATTAATTAATCAATCAGAACATTGCTTTGTATATGTGGCGGGTGTAATTATGTATGTTGCGATGACGATGATGTGTCTTGTCGTTACTCCATTGTGGATTCGAATTGTCTGTTATTTATGTTAGCGCGCGAGACGTTAAACAGTATTTTAATTTCTTTAAAAAAGTGAAGATAAATATTGCAATGAAAATCAATGACATATTGTTCGATCCGATGAAAGTTACAATAGTAATAACGATAAAATAACCGTTATGAGTGTGATAAAATCAAATAACAACGTATCCAATAATAATAATAATAATAATAATAATAATAATAATAATAATAATAATAATAATAATAATAATAATGATAATAATATTCACGCTAGGATAAAATTGAGATGATAACAATAATGCGTTCAGCAGTTAGGTAAGCGAGATTTGCAGTTTATATCGAAATCCAGTGAAGTATGATAAAGTTTGGAATTTTTGGGAAATTTAAATTTGTGACAACTTGTATTTGTGATATAGAATATCATGGCATGCTATTTTGTTCCTGAGGTCCGGAAAAAACTTCGAGAAGTTCGTTGCGAGATCATTAGAAAGTCGATTGGTCATGGGATCGCTTGTACTTGAAACGTTTTAAGCAAGAAGAAAATGGATTGTAATGGAAATGAAATATTATGAGAATAATTAGGAAGACGTTAAAAGCAGAGTAAGCCTGTATTTGATCAGTGATATAGAATAAGCAGGACGCCGAGAATAAGAGGCCCTGTAGTTCGACGGAGAGGAATTTTTGTGACATGGTGTATAGGTTTAGGGGTAATATTTCTGAGACAGCCTGCATAAGAGGAGCGATGTCCTGTAGCAATCCAGAACGACTGAAGAATGTAAGGGTTGTCAAATACAAGTGAGCGCGTTGTAACGCCTATTTCAAGTACAAGTTGATGTTCTCCCATTATTACTATTTTATGTAAGACCGTAGGTAACTGCAGTCAAGTCTAAGTGACACTTCTATTTGATACCAGCGAAGTGCATTTTGTGATAGCCGAACTCATGAACATAATACTTTCTGGCACATGCTCAAGATAATACCTAATTATTGTAAATTTAATTCTACAGTATTTTGTATCTTTATGAGACGGAAATATCGCTGACTGGAAACATTGCGGGTGCGAAAGTGAGTTTTATTGGAATGAGAGTTTAGCTTGCTTAGGTTGATGGGAAGTAACTTCACTGCACAGTTCATGATGATACATATATGGAGTGTTGACGTGGCAGGTCAGTTTGAGCCTCACACTCGGTTTATGTCGTGAATATCGTGATGGCTGTGATTATTGTTTTCAGCGATATTATTTAATATGAAACGAGATTTGAGTTTATTTTTATTTAGCGAACTTTACGGCATGTGTTTAAATTGTAATGAGGAATGGATTAAACTATTCGAACATGTTTAATTTCGATTCCACGCTTTATCGCAGGAAATAGACACAGTGATATTTCCAGATTCGAGTTCATTTTAGTTGCGAATTTCACTGCATGTGTTGGCGTTTCAACGAGGATCAGATTTAAATATCCGGACATTGTGTTAAAGTTTCGATTTCGCCTGGCGGTATGAGTGATTTATAGACACAGTAACGTTGGCTCAATGACAGATTTAGGATGCTCCGTGTATTATAATTATCATTAAGGATGAGTAGACACTGTAACGTTGACTCAACGACAGGATTAGGACGTCGTATGTACATAGCCGAGGCATAAGTTAGGCATTTTTGTGAATCGGTTTGAGCGACGTTAATATTTGCAGTAGTAGATACGAGTGTGGAAGTTATTAGCAGGTGTTATTTAGGCCACGTTTCGGCATAATTCTTACTAGCCGGAAGGTGCTTCCATAATAGCGTTGCATCAGTAGCGGCATGAATGTAAGGATTGTCCTACGTGGAAACCTGGCGAATGGAGACTGATCCGTGCTACTTAGCCGCGTGTGTTCAAGTTCGATAAATTTTCGTTCTTTTGTTTCTTTTCTTTTCTTTACTTTAAGATACATCCAGTCAGTTGAGGAAACTTTAAAATAACACAATACTCTGTTATTTAAGAGTGACATCTTCTGATTAATGTCCCAATTGTATGCAGTAGCTGTTTCACGTTTTGTTTGATAGATAGGGTTCCTTTAAGGCGCTTCATTTAAATGTGCGGGGTTGAGGTGTACGTCCGGGTACACTCGTAGAAATAATCACTGAGTTGTGAGAAACTACACAAGTGTTAATGACTTTTATAAATTAACAATTTGATGAGCGATATACGGGTTTTGTGTGGAAGAATATTAGTTTTCTTTTATGTGAATGTTCAGTACGTGTGGAAGGGTGGATGAATGCTTATGTTTTCCCAAATGTGTGAGACCGTACGTCGGCACGAATGAGTAGGGGTAGCTAGGGTATATGTGAGGATTCACGGGTGTGCAAGTAGAATTACTGGATACTGTACAAAAGGTCCTATGAATAAATGTGTAAATAATAATTGTTTGTAAATACGGTAGTTGTATATCAGCACATTCTATACCGTAGTCTGTAATTAATTTTGATTATTTAACACTATAGTTTTAACGGGCGATGGAGACACCTTCGCGTACTTGGGGCTGTGCCCTTTCTCCGTTCACCATCCCTGATTTGTTAACAGTTTTTGGAAAATAAATAAATAAATAAATAAATAAATAAATAAATAAATAAATAAATAAATAAATAAATAAATAAATAAATAAATAAATAAATAAATAAATAAATAAATAAATAAATAAATAAATAAATAAAATGCTTCCTATATATCGACGATGCACTTATTTTCAAGGTGAAATGTCCATTTTAGAACAAAGAATGATCTTGCAGAGAGGGTCTCGGCCACTGATCTCTATACAGAGAGATCAGTGGTCTCGGCCCACAAATGGCCACGGCTGGTCCGTGGTCCGACAACTCTGCATTTCGATCGGCCAACCAAGCAGAGGAGGGCTGGCCATGGTTCTACCGTGGCTCTACACCTCTGTATTCAGGAGACGGAGAGGGGCTGGTCTCCATCGTCAGCTGTCCTGAGAATGGTTTTCCGTGGTTTTCCATTCTCCTTCATTCAGGCGAATGCCATGACAGTTCCTAGTATAGGCCACGGACGCCAACCCCATCATATTCTCCGAATATCTCCTTCACCGTATCATATCTCTCTGGCCTGAGAGACAGTGTTACTGTTTAGGAGGCCCGCCACCCCCTTCAGACCGGAATTGAACGAAGCAACAACGTTAATTTCATATTTCTGTCATTAACTGCGTTCAATCGTCTGGCTCCTTGGCTGAATGGTCAGCATAATGGTCTTTTGTTCACATGGTTCCGGGCTCGACTAACAAGGTCTATGATATAACTACGTGCGATTCGTTAATTTGGTTCGTGGACTGGGTGTTTTTGTTAGTTTTAATATACAACTCTTCATATAGGCTACATGTCGTACAACACTTGGCGCTAATAACCTCTGCAGAAACACGTAATAGTGAGTATATCTCTCCACAATGGGTTAACGTAGAATAGAGCATTCAACCGTAAAACTGGGCCAAATCCACACCAAGTGCCGAGTGGTGGTGGTGGTAGCAATATTGTTGTTTCAAGAGAGAAAACAACGGGATAATCAGAACACATACTTACTGTACCCGAAATGAAAGACGACAACTGTTAGAGGAGTAGATCTAAGTGCGGGGTGGAAGGGAAATCTGACAGCATCGGTATCAAAAACATCGGGAAAGAGGAGAGTGTTACTTACCTGGTGGTAGACTGACAGGTGAAAGACTCACAACTTCTCCGAAGACAATAGCGGTGATTCGTTGGGGCGAGAAAAAAATTGGGGAAAAATCCATTTCTTTTTCCATTTCAGGCGGCTGAAATTGGAAATTATTTTTAAAAAAGCCAATTTGTACAAACTTTGTTGTCTTTTCAGCTAATTCTTATTAAGAAAAATACCCCCATCGGAGGGTCTGCCTTGCAAGGGCTGCACTCGGCTAGAAATAGCCACACGAAATTATTATATTAGCAATTTACTTCAATTATGATGTCTACCTCCCCCCCCGCGATGCCTAGGACCTGGGGATTTTTTTGTGCAAACCCCCCCCCCCCCCCCACCACTTCTAATTCCCAGTAGCTGCTACTGTCCCAACGGATGGAGCAATGGTTCCGAAACGAGCTGCTAGGGGGATTGGTTAGTGCTCGGATTAATGTCGTAAGAAAAGACGAAGACGCCAATATGAAATACATGTTTACAGTGTACTGCTGTGAATGGAAAGAACACAATATATTAATGTAATATACTAAAAGTGTAGTTAACTTTAGTTTAGTTTTCATATTGTTATTTACTTCAGAATCTTTCGGCATCTCTCGATGATAGTGAACACACGAATCTTTTTTTTTGCTAGTTGCGTTACGTCGCGCCGACACAGATAGGTCTTATGGCGACGGTAGGACAGGGAAGGGCTGGGAGTGGGAAGGAAGCGGCCGTGGCCTTAATTAAGGTACAGCCCCAGCATCTGCCTGGTGTGAAAATGGGAAACCACAGAAAACCATTTTCAGGGCTGCCGACAGTGGGGTTCGAACTTACTATCTCCCGAATACTGGCCGCACTTAAGCGACTGCAGCTATCGAGCTCGGTACGAATCTTTTAGCTAGAGATTTTACCTTTAGTCCTTGCTAACTTCGCTGATGGGTTTTGTTGGTGAGATGGGTGTCATTTGGTCAATACATTGCTTCAGAAGGAAAAGCTCATACGTTTTCTCTCTCAAGAATTCAATAAAGCGCACGCCGTTCTGTTCGAAGAGAAAGTTCCTACGACCGATCCATGCTGGAATAGTCAGTAACCTAAAATCATTTAATTCAATTATTCATTCATAAATATTAAACCAGTCCTGATCAGCCAAACAATTATAACATAATGGTGGGGTTAAAAAGGACTTTTGACTTTAGCCTAGTCTGTTCATAGCTTACCTCCACCATCCTCTCACTTAGTTTAGGGCATACTATCTACTGTGTGGAGATGAGAAGAATGCAAACATGAGGAATGTGGCCTGCAAGTACGAAGTTCCTGTTCTGCCCAGACATATCGACTCTTATCTGCTACAGGAAAACATTAACTCACACTTTGCAGTTTGCTGGATTTCAACTGACAAGAGCGAAGAGCTGCCAGTAAAAGTCACCTGGGTAGTAGTGGAGTTGCTATGGTAACCATTGCGTCACTGGCTCTGCTGGTGAAAATCCCTTCGCCCCGTGCCTCACCGGGCATGTGCATTCTTCTGATCTCCCAACAATACTTCTGCCACACATGTTCGCGTACCATTTGAACGGTATTTAGGACGTGGAGCAAAGAAAATATTAGCTCACATTTATTGTTATCATGATAACTCTAATCAATCTTAAAAAGATGTCAACTTCTTATTCTTCGAAATTCACCAACACAGAACAACTACACCATGCATGGAAGCAGAAAGAACTTCGGGTTCATATGGTCACCATCTAAGTCAACCGCTTGTTGACAGACTAAAATGCACTCTCTGTCTCTGTTACCTCCATGAAGAGACTTGACAGTAATCCAGGATAGAATCATAAGCACCCGTAACTACCGCAAGTATATTCTAAAGGAAGAAGTGAACGACAGATGCAGGAGATGCGGAGAAACAGCTGAGACGGTGGAGAATATTGCGGATGCATGTACGGCCATGGCAGGTAAATAATACACCGGTACTCATCGATATGACGTAGAGCTGGAAATCAAGTCAGGTCTTATTGGGTGAGAAATCCCATATTAGGAGTCCATACCATTTGATCTGCTCGAAAACGAAAGGTTCACACTGTAGGCGGTAAGCACGCTGAAATTACAGGTATCAGCGCAAGTAACCCACTACCGGTACATAATTGATGTGAATATGATAGTCTCTTCCCACTCGAATGAACCATCACCTCAAGCAAAGGGAATGCTCGTTTTTTCCACTCCACTGCCTCCATTAAAGCTGATTCAATATTACTGTCCCTGAAGACATCGACCAGATGTCTGGAAGACATATTCAAGAGGAATGACAGGAGAAAGGAAGGACAGTACAAACCTACTAATAATCCCATACGTTCGCTGGAGCGGGAAATCGCTTGGCTATCTCGTACCTACTGGAGCGGAACATGGCAGGGGAAAGCATTCCTTTAACGACTACATGGCCACAGCCAAACATCCGCTTTGTTTAAACACAACAACTTCCGACCTACTGAGGAAACCAAAAGTAGATAGATACTTGTGGATCTTCTGATCTTCGTGCCGGCCACACTGTTCGTCGCAATTGTATCTGCTCATGTCTTCCCACGATGGACTTCTACAGCTATATTGGTAGACTACATGGTACTACTGGCATGCAATGTTACTACCTCAATCCTTACGCGTGATTCTGAAAATATTCAACAAGTAAACTCGGCCAACATTTTAATGATTACAGTAGATAGTAACTTAACATGAGAGGATATGCTGTATTAGTGAGATTTTTAAGAAAATAAACAGAAACTCATTCATTTTACAATAGGGGCTGTTTAGTCAAGGCAGTAAAGGTGTGCTCGGTTCACCCAGAAGGACGTGGGTTCGATTTGTCTCCAGGAAGTCGAAAAGGGGCTACGCGGTTTTGTGAGCTTGCATTCGGGACACTGTGGTTTCGAACCCCACTGTCTGCAGCCCTGAATATGGTTTTCCATGGTTTCCAAATTTCACACCAGGCTGTATCATATATCATAATTAAGGCTACGGCCGCTTCCTTCCCAGTCGTAGCCCCTTCCCATCTCATCGTTACCATAAGGAGTGTCTGTGTCGGTGCGACGTAAAACAAAACTGGCAGTTCCTGGCAGTAAAAAAAAAAAAAAAAGAAATAGAAAAATGTAAGAAGCGTGTTTTCCATTTGTGGGGCGGCACATGGCCCGGATATTCACTCAGCCTACATGAAAAGTGTATACTGGTTTGATTCCTGGGCGCAAACCACTCTATCCCACTAAGTCCCGAGGTTATGGCTAGGGAAAGCGTTTATCTTTCACTCCTCCCAGGACATTCATAATCTGTATGGAGATGACTTTGCTTTGCTTAGCTTTGTTCATTTTAAAATTAATTTCTAACGACGTAAACACTGAGTATCAATCTGTAATATTCAATAATACAAGCGTGAGAAAACTCCCCTTCATGTGAATTTCTAACGACGTAAACACTGAGTAACAATCTGTAATATTCAATAATACGAGCGTGAGGGAACTCCCCTTCATATGAATTTCTATCGACGTAAACACTGAGTATCAATCTGTAATATTCAATAATACGAGCGTGAGAAAACTCCCCTTAATATGAATTTCTAACGACGTAAACACTAAGTATCAATCTGTAATGTTCAATAATACGAGCGTGAGGGAACTCCCCTTCATATGAATTTCTAACGACGTAAACACTGAGTATCAATCTGTAATATTCAATAATACGAGCGTGAGAAAACCCCCCTTAATATGAATTTCTAACGACGTAAACACTGAGTAACAATCTGTAATATTCAATAATACGAGCATGAGGGAACTCTTCTTAAAACAACAATCACCACCACCAATACGAGGGGCGATAAAATATGAATGGGACTTAAAAATGCTATCAATTAGATGAATGTACACCAAAATAACTATTTTTCTACACAGCCGCCACTAAAGTCTACCAACATTTTCCATTGCACTGGCAGTTTCTTGATTCCTTCTTCATGAAAGAATGATGTTGTACGGGTACGTAGCCAATTGCACACGAAATCTTGCTCCTCTCCGTCATTAGAAAATATATTTCCTCCTAAGTATTTTCCAGAGGTCCAAATAAATGGTAGTGACTTTGTGACAAATCTGGACTAGAAATGGGTTAATCTAGAACTGTCCAGTGCATTTCTTGTAGTTTAGTTTTCGTAATAGTAACAGCAGCAGCAGCAGCAGCAGCAGCAGCACTATGGGGCCTAGAGTTATCGTGAAGAAGTAGGACGCGTGGTTCGGAAATATGTGTCTTTCGTCCTTATGCGCTACCGTGGCTCAGACGGCAGCGCGTCGGCCTCTCACCGCTGGATACCGTGGTTGAAGTCCGACTCGTTGGCTGAATGGTCAGCGTACTGGCCTTCGGTTCAGAGGGTCCCGAGTTCGATTCCCGGCCGGGTCTGGGATTTTAACCTTCATTGGTTAATTCCAGTGGCTCGGGGGCTGGGGGTTTGTGCTATCCCCAATATCCCTGCAACTCACACACCACACATAACACTGTCCTCCACCACAATAACCCGCAGTTCCCTACACATGGCAGATGCCACCCACCCTCATCCGAGGGTCTGCCTCACAAGGGCTGCACTCGGATAGAAATAGCCACACGAAATTAAATTAAATTAAACCGTGGTTGAAATCCCGGTGACTCCATGTGAGATTTGTGCTGGACAAAGCGGAGGCGGGACAGGTTTTTCTCCGGGTACTCCGGTTTTCCATGTCATCTTTCATTCCAGCAACACTCTCCATTCTCATTTCATATAACATTTATAACTCTTTAATAAATCACCTTGGGAGTGGCAATCACATTGTAATAACAGCCTATATATGTTTCATTCATTACATCCCTGACCCGGTCATTGACTGGAAAACAGGTTGTAGGTTTTCATTTTCGTCCTCATGCATTACAGTAGTTGAACATTATCGATTGCCATGAGTAATCCAGACCAGGAAGATGTAATTCCTTAAAAGTTGTACCAAACCCAGTAATGGGTACGTTCCATGTGACTTTTATTTTAGGTATCTTGCGCTTTTCCCACAACATTCTTGAGATGGAAATAGCACCTTTGAACAGAAACTCCTCAGTTCTTCATTAACAAGGGCTCGTCAACATTCCTCTAGATGCACCGCAGTTTATTATACTATCCTGTTTCGAATTAACACCATAATTCATCTGTTCTTACAGCATACATTCCCAGCAATGAGTCTGTATTTTATTACCAGCAGAACACTTATTCTATTTCCGATTTCTAACCATTTCACACGTCCGACTGGTTGGCTGAACGGTCGGCGTACTGACCTTCGGTTCAGAGGGTCCCGGGTTCGATTCCCGGCCGGGTTGATTCCAATGGCACGGGGGCTGGGTGTATGTATTGTCTTCATCATCATGTCATCCTCATCACGACGCGCAGGTCGCCTATGGGAGTCAAATAGAAAGACCTGCATCTGGCGAGCCGAACCCGTCCTCGGATATCCCGGCACTAAAAGCCATACGACATATCATACCATTTCACACGAACGCGAGGTGGACTACCACTAACTGGTAGCTGTCCACTATAACACATAATATCCACCAGGCTGGCCAACCCGAAAACCGCCAAAAATCATTAGGCATTAACTCTCACACCAAAGGAAGAAACTAAGAAATGAGGAAATCTGTCCTAAAAAAAAAAAAAAAAAAATCGTTGCTATTTATCATGAGGTGGAAACACAGGTATATTCGTTTCGATGTTCAAAATCCGGCGAAGTACGGGGCAAATGCCGTCCTGGATTGGAGCCGACGGAACGCGGGCCATTTAGCACGAATACGATAACCCTTATTTCGACCCCTCTATTGCCCACTTCAGTTTATGCGCAGCCTTTTGAATTACCCTGTGTACTCTCTGTAAACAGACGAAATTTCCTTGAATGTCGACCAGCTGACAAAGCTACAGAGCACCAATTACACACCATGGAAACGTGTATGCTCCGTTGGTCGATGGGCATCACACTCCTATATCATGTCAAAAACGACACCGTCCCCCAGCAAATGGGCAATCACTGCGAAGGCACGGGAAAAAGGTCTCCAATGGTATGGTCACGTCCTGCGTGCTGCATCTGGAACAGTTGCCAATTTCAGCCACTTTGAAATTAATAGGCAACGACCACGCGAACGTCCAAAGCAGCGCTGGCATGAGACAGTGAATGCTGATAGGAAGACTCTGGACTTCAGACCACATGATGCGCAAGACCGTGCAAAATGGCAAACCAATATTAGAGCAGTGGACTCTGCACCAGCGGGAACACGTTAGGAATAATAATAAGAAGATGATGAAGAAGTGATGAGATTTCTTTCTGAAAACGCGGACAAAGTTCTCTCCGAAACGTAAAGAATTTCACCTTGTTTTGTGTCTCGGTAAAAGCCCAAAAGCTTATTACGAACATGTCTCCTCTTTAAAATGAATTTCTGACGACGTAAACATTGAGTATCAATCTGTAATATTCAGTAATACGAGCGTAAGGGAACTCTCTTCAAGATTCGGATGGAGCATCGACACTTCTAAACGCCTTACTTGTTGCACCATCGTGGCTGTAATGTTTATCGAGGCCATGTATTACCAAAGCTCGATGGCTTGTCACGGTGAATGTTCCTCATCGTGCCCCCACCCCACACACACACCAACTTGGTGCAATCAGGACGCAAGAACATGACGAACTGTGGTAAGGTAATATATTATGTTCTGAGAACAAATGTGTTATGAACTGAAACGTATTACTTTGAAATGAACAACGTGATAGTATGTCATATGCGGTGGACAACATGTGTTACATGGCAAAAAAGAAACTCGTCTGGCATCTGCTACTGTTGATCTGTGATCAAACTGTGCAGTAAATATTGTGAGGAACCGGTTACCTCCTGGAGTCTTTTTAACTAAAAGCATGAAGGCGGTATAACCTATAATGGCTGTCGGCCAAATAATACACTACCATACCCTCTGCCTGTCGTAAGTTTAGACAAAATTAATTGTTACTTTCTGCCTCTAGAGCTACGAACAGTGTTAATATCTCAGATAATTTAAACTGCCTTCAGACAGAGAACATACCGTACATTACCAGACGATTTCTTCTACTTGTTATTCCATTTTTGCTAATACCCTCTGTCCTGCTGTTTGGCTAAATGGTCTGCTGGCCTTTGGCCCAAGGTATCTAGGTATTACCGAGCAAGTGGCTACGTGGTTTGAATCACGTAGCTGTGAGCTTGCATTCCGCAGATAGTGGGTTAGAACCCCACTGCCGGCAGCCCTGAAGATGGTTTTCCGCGGTTACCCATTTTCACACCACGCAAATGTCAGGCTGAGTGGCTCAGACGGTTGAGGTTGAGGCGATGGCTTTCTGATCCCTACTTGTCAGGTTGGATCCTGACTCAGTCCGGTGGTATTTGAAGGTACTCAGATACGTCAGCCTCGTACCGATAGATTTACTGGCACATAAAAGAACTCCTGCGAGATAACATTCCGGCACCGCAGCAACTCTGAAAATCATAAAAGTAGTTAGCGGGACGTAAAGACAGCATTATTATTATTATTATTATTATTATTATTATTATTATTATTATTATTATTATTATTATTATTATTATTATTATTATTATTATCTTAACTAAGGCCACGGTAGCTTCCTTCCCACCCCTAGCTCTTTCCTATACTATCATCGCCATAAGACCTATCTGTGTTGCAACCTAAAGCAAATTGTAAATTGATATCGGAATTGATTCCCGGCCCGGTCATGGATTTTAATCTTCATTGATTAATTCCTGTGACTCTGGGACTACGATGTGTATGTGTGTGTATGGGTATGCATACCGTCTTCAGTATTATAATTCATCATACCGGGCGAGTTAGCTGTGCTGTTTGGGGCGCGCAGCTGTGAGTTTGCATCCGGGAGATAGTGGGTTCGAACCCCGCTGTCGGCAGCCCTGAAGATAGTTTTCTGTCGTTTCCCATTTTCACACCAGGCAAACGCTGTGGCTGTACGGCACCTTAATTAAGGCCACGGCTAATTCTTTCCCACTCCTAGGCCTTTCCTATCCCATCGTCGCCATAAGATCTGTTTGTGTCGGTGTGACGTAAAATAAATTGTAAAAAAATATAAGGTAAAAAAAATAATCATAGGGTGGGCTCGATCCTCATCCTCTCATATGCGCAAGTTACCCATAGGAGTCAGTTCGAAAGGCGTACATCAGGCCTCTCTGGAAGCTATTATTATTATTATTATTATTATTATTATTATTATTATTATTATTATTATTATTATTAATATTATTATCCTCTACTCGAGGCCGGTTGAGTGAGGTGGTTAAGTATGAGTCGCCTATTGTGCAGAATATGCGGAATCGAATCCTGGCTTAAAGCAACTGTAAAGAAGCAGTTGTAGTTTCACGTGAAAAAAAGCAAAAGCAAAGTCACCTCCGTAAAGGCCATGAAGGCCCTTGGAGAAGTGGAAGGTAAAGGCTTTCACTATTCGTAACCTCGGCACGTGATGGGGTAGAGAGAGTGGTTAGTTCTACGCTCTACCGCCTTTGCCCCCAGGAATTAACCTGGTACTCATTTTTGGTATAGGCTCAGGGCCATATGTACCTTCGTATGTGGAAACCTCGTTTCTTAAATTTTACGATTTCCTGACGGGGTTTCGAACCCACGTCCTTCCGGGCGAACCGAGCACGCCTTTACCGCCTCGGGCAGGCAGCCCCTTGTAGTTTTACGTGACTGTTAATATCATGATCACAGTCACGGGAACTCCAGTTTTTGCAAGGAATCCAAACCAAAAGAACACGACTTTCACTTTTAACATCTCACATTTGTTGTTCGGAATTCGAACCGCGACCGGCATGGTGACAGATGAGTGACAATGTCACTAGGCTACCTCGCCCCAGTTTAGACTTTGTGGTAGCTGAACTTATCTGAACGTGCAGAAGAGATACTTGAACAATTCATAAGGGTAATGACTGCTGAGATGCGTTTAATGAGAAAGCGTGTCCGGTTCACTCGGATGGATGTGGGTTCGATTCTGTGTCAGAAAGTCGAGACATTTGGAGAAAGACTATCAAGCTGTAGATTAATCAGTAGATAAAGACCCGGTGGCGTTATAAAAGAGCTGAAAACATTATGCAGAACATTTTGGGGAAGTATGGTGAGAATGAGGATTAAACTATTCACACAGAAAATTACGATCTAGTAACAATTGGAATGTGGGAAGATCAGCATTAATACCGTTGCTGGAAGGATTAATGCAAGGTAGGGAAGAAAAATACAATCCTGAAAGCAGACTAGCGTAGTTTCACTTTTTTTCCCGCGTACATTTGTTGACGTTTATCGAATTACCTGCTGTATCTGCGAAATGTGTCAGAGAAAACAATCAAACCGCAGCGAGCTCTAACAAAACAGCATGAACCAAGTCACTGTTGGTACGTGTTGAAGATTCACTCTATTACTTGAGCTAATCACTCTGCAGAACTGTTTCATACCTCGAGGAACACCATAAATGTACAGAACTTCTCAGGATATGATTTTAATGTTACTTTGATTTGTTTAGGAGCTACCTTGCCGAGGCGGTAAATGAAATGAAATGGCGTATGGCTTTTAGTGCCGGGAAATCCCAGGACGGGTTCGGCTCGCCAGGTGCAGGTCTTTTGACTTGACTCCCGTAGGCCACTTGCGCGTCGTGATGAGGTTGAAATGATGATGAAGACAAAACGTACACCCAGTCCCCGTGTTACGGAAATTAACCAATGATGGTTAAAATACCCGACCCTGCCGGGAATCGAACCCGGAAACCCTGTGACCAAAGACCAGCACGTTAACCATTTAGCCATGGACCCGGATGGCAGTAAAATCGTGTTCGGTTCACTCGGACGGATGTGGGTTCGATTTTCTGTCAGAACGTCGAAACCTTTACAGACGAGATTTCCATTTCTGTCGAGGCACATGCCTCTGAGGTTCACTCAAGCGAGTACAAGGTTAGTTCCTGGGGGGTAACGGCGACCGAACAAAAAGCTAACTACTCTTTTCCACTTGGTGCCGATGTTGATAGTTGAAGACATTCCACTCCTCCAAAGGTCTTCATGGCCTGTAATGAAATAACTTTGCTTTGATTGCGTGTTGGTTTGTTAAGGAGATTAAACCTATAATGCCCTGTGTGGCAGATATGGCAAGCACAGCAGGTTACTGGAAGTTACCGGAATTTCAAATCATGGACTTTCTCCCTACTAAACACTGAGGTGCATTAAGTCACAGAATTGAAAGCATACTCTGGTGGAGTTGTCAGGTTCGATCGCGACGCAGTCCGGCGGTAATTGAAGGTGCTCAAATATACCATCCTCATGTCGGTAGATTTATGGAAACGTAAAAGAACTCCTGTGGGACAAAATCCCGGCACTTGGGGTGTCCGAAAAAAGGGAAAGTATTTAGAGGAACCTACAATCAATAATGTTATTATTAGATCATTTCTAACTTCACTGCTAGGTCATTCTTAATAGTTTCTTGATGTCAATAATTTTCTTCTTCTTCTTCTTCTTCTTAATCTGTTTACCCTCCAGGGTTGGCTTTTCCCTCGGACTCAGCGAGGGATCCCACCTCTACCGCCTCAAGGGCAGTGTCCTGGAGCTTCAGACTTTGGGTCGGGGGATACAACTGGGGAGAATGACAAGTACCTCGCCCAGGCGGCCTCACCTGCTATGCTGAACAGGGGCCTTGTAGAGGGATGGGGAGATTGCATGGGACAGGCAAGGAAGAGGGAAGGAAGCGGCCGTGGCCTTAAGTGAGGTACCATCCCTCCATTTGCCTGGAGGAGAAGTGGGAAACCACGGAAAACCACTTCCAGGATGGCTGAGGTGGGAATCGAACCCACCTCTACTCAGTTGACCTCCCGAGGCTGAGTGGACCCCGTTCCAGCCCTCGTACCAGTTTTCAAATTTCGTGGCAGAGCCGGGAATCGAACCCGGACCTCCGGGGGTGGCAGCTAATCACGCTAACCACTACACCACAGAGGCTACCAATAATTTTTTTCTAGGGAAAATGGAGATACCTTTGTGCCAGGAAAAACATGGAATTATTTCAGAACGTTTCGTAAACCCACGCAGATTTTTTTTTTTGCTAGGGGCTCTACGTCGCACCGATACGGATAGGTCTTATGGCGACGATGGGATAGGATAGGCCTAGGAGTTGGAAGGAAGCGGCCGTGGCCTTAATTAAGGTACAGCCCCAGCATTTGCCTGGTGTGAAAATGGGAAACCACGGAAAACCATCTTCAGGGCTGCCGACAGTGGGGTTCGAACACCATATCTCCCGGATAAACCCACGCAGTCAATCAAGGAAGTTTAACCAAGGCAATTAAACTATAACAATGGATTACAAATATTCATGTCATATGGTTTTCATTAGTTTTTCAAGTATGTAGATATTTTTATTTCAATTTCTTATGTAAACATACAATTATCTTCAAGGTGATTTTTCAACAACGTGACCAAATTTTGTGTTTTTGGTAAGGAAATCACGTAATGTTACTTTTAAATATTTTTCCCCTATGTCACACCAAAATGTCACATTCAGGATGAAATTATTGAAACAATACTGAAAGTGTTTAAATGGAACAAGAGACTACGCTGCTATCATAACGAATATAGGAATTTGCATGCGAGATAGTGGGTTCGAATCCCACTGTCGCCAGCCCTGAAGATGGTTTTCCGTGGTTTCCCATTTTCACACCAGCCAAATGCTGGGGCTGTACCTTAATCAAGGCCACGGCCGCTTCCTTCCAACTCGTAGGCCCCTTTCCTATCCTATCGTCGCCATAAGACCTATCTGTGTCAGTGCTGCGTAAAGCAAGTAGCAAAATAATATATATATTGAACCCTTTAGGTCCATATTGAGGGATACATACCTTTCTTACCTATCAGCAAAGTTCATGAGATCTGTCTCTTGGGTCGTATCGGGTTCTTCGTCACTTGCTGAGGTAAAGGTAGGGTTCAGTAATTCTAATCTATCTACTGGAATGAAAGGTCTGTTTAAAAGATTCCTATTTATTCAGGAAAATTCTGAAGCAATCGGTCAATGGTATCATAGAAGTTAACTGTGTCCACTGGACACCACAATCATTTTTACATAATGGTCAGAACACTGGTGTGAGACTTTAACGTAACTGCCTGACGGGCATTCATACTAGAAACCATTGTCTCAATTATTAATCATTTAAGAAAGGAAAGTCTGGAAATCCTTAAATTCGGCTTCCATGTGAGACCACATGTACCATCATAGTGATTCGTTATGGTCCAGCCCTCGTAACACAAACTCTGGACTCTGGGTATAATTAAGGCCGTCCAATCAGTGTGTGCCACACAGTGGTTCTACGGCATGGACCCTTAATTGAATCGATGTGACCTGCGTCTATGTCATGGACCGACCTCTAATCTTCTAAGTTACTTTAAAGTCATTGTGGATGATGACCGCAAGGAAATGATGCTACAATGGCATATGGCACTAATCTAAGTCACTGAGGTTGATGACCCCTGACCATCCAAGTTTCTAGGCTGAAGGCTAAACACAATTAAGTTACATCGGTTGATGACCAAAGTTCCACTTTACTATCCCCAGCACATTCACTGCTCAATCAATCAAAGTTCAATAATTACAACAATAGCAATGCTCACAAACTTTGTGGCAGTAAAATCCAGTTCCTTCGGATATGTCCCTTTAATCGTTACTTTATTTTTTAATATTCCCCAGAAAACAAACTAAAATTTCCAGAATGCATCTCCAAGTTATTCGCTTGATTAAAGTTATTTCAAAATGCGGTTTCACTGAATTTAATAATTAAATAAATTTAAATGATTGAACGAAATGTTAAAGATCAGTAAATTTTATCTCCGCGGACTCTGGTTTCTTCACAAATTCCTACGCAGCTGTGATGTAAATTCAATATTGCGATGTTTATCTGGCTGGAAAAGAATTTGTTACATAATTCATGTCCAGCTATATATCTTGTCTTGTGATCTCACACTTTTAAAATCTAATCTAGTCCTAACCGTTATTAACACTTGGATAACCTAATAATCTACGTACAAACCAAACAACTCGCCATATAATTACGATGTCACATCTCGTCATACCATTATGAATTTTGCACACCCCTCACAGACAAACCGATCATCACAACCATCGCTCTATATTTTGGACAACCCTGAATTTGGTTACTCTGTTCCTTATACTCAAAGTTCGTGATTTCAAATGTTCATTACGTCCCCAATTACAGTATTTCACAATACTCAGATCATTACCGGCTGTGAATTTCAACTAAATCCAGCATTTTAACGTTTCCCTGGCCGAGAATACAGTACAATCTCAACTCCACGCCTGTCCCGTTATCATAGCTGAGGTCTCTCATCCCCCGAGTTCGCTTGGCAGTTACATGAAACACCTGGTTTATACACAGTTGACTGGCTTCTCAAAAATGCTCCCTTTAAACTCTGCCGACATAATTAAACAAATGCGATATTCTGACCAACAAAATGCACAGATTATGTTTCAAGATGCCCACACTAATTATACGCGTCGCCAATTGATACCGCTATGGATTTCTATGAATTTCTTTCCATTCTCAACATTATAAAATATTCCTCGGGCTATCATGTCCCGGCTTCAATGACAGGACTCTAACCTGATTCGCACATCTCATCTCAACTCATATAAAACATTCCTCGGGCTTCCGTGTCCCGGCTTCAATGACAGGTCCAACCTGATTCACAAATCTCATATCAACAAAACTAACCTCTGTTTCCCAGCTCCACAATTATCATCGACAAAGAACTGGAATAAAATCCTTACCAGAAATCTCGACGTCTAATATCGCACAATGCATTAATCATGAATAACTTCGCATAAATGATATCGTATTTAATAACTAAATTTTTACGAGAAATGACTGAAACATTCTACTAGATCTTTTTATTGTCAGTCAGACACAGTTTAAAAATGGGCATTAAAAACATTTCTCTCCGTGACTAAACTCATCACCCTAGGTTCTCACCCGACAGCGCTCTTCCACTCGATTGAAAATGAGTGACCATGGATTATTATTATTATTAACGTCAAATTGCAGACATAAGAATTTTACGTCGAATGAACATCTTAATTTGACATCACAAAATATAGGCAGTACACTCACACGGATGACGATCTACATTGGACGTGATATCACTTCGGAACCCTATTCAATAACTTTTTACAACATTATACGGCACTCGCAAGACTTCAAAATTTTATCCAAGTGGAAAATAAAACAAATGACTCTTTTAGTCGTACTCTCACATTTACAAAACTTAGTAGGGGTGACCACTGCGTCGTATATCCCCATTCAAATACACTTTTAGAGATCACGAGACAAGCTTTTTTTTTTTTTTGCTAGGGGCTTTTACGTCGCACCGACACAGATAGGTCTTATGGCGACGATGGGTACAGGAAAGGCCTAGGAGTTGGAAGGAAGCGGCCGTGGCCTTAATTAAGGTACAGCCCCAGCATTTGCCTGGTATGAAAATGGGAAACCACGGAAAACCATTTTCCGGGCTGCCGATAGTGGGATTCGAACCTACTATCTCCCGGATGCAAGCTCACAGCCGCGCGCCTCTACGCGCACGGCTAACTCGCCCGGTGAGACAAGATATAAGAGGTAGTAAGATGGAAAGTCACCTACCTCATGTCGTCACGCCAGTGTTCGTCATAGGGCTCACCTACGACCCTGGCACTTTATTTAGCCATTTTTACATTCATGGCTTCACAGTTTATTATTATTTTCTTCAGGTTTCCTGGAATAAAGCATAAAAAAAAAGAAAATACCCTTCACTTGTTTGTTGAGCGCACACGATGGACTATAATTGTTTCCGCACACGAATTAATTAATCACATTAGAATTTATTCAGTACTTTGACCGTCCTATCTGGTACAATTATTTCACTCAAGAAAACTATCCCCTCATGGACTCAAGACCTAGCCACACTGGCTGAAATCTGCAGTTGAACTCAGTCTACTTTCGTTGTTTGATTTCGCAGAGCAGCTCAACAATTTTTCGTCCGCTTTGTATCACAAATGCCGGAGAAGGAGAGTTCGTCATGGCGTCCCTTCATATTTATAGCAGTTACCCCCTCTCTTCGGATATCTCCCTTTGCCGCCAAGAACATTTCTATAAATTTTCTGACTTACCTAAACTGTAATTTCAAGAGTTTTGAAAGTGACTACATGCTTGCTACATTTCTGGCGGTAGTGTTCATGGACATTTAAAAATTTTACGGGTTCGATTTGTGAGATGATTGACCCCCTTTGATAGGCACTATATTTTTTTGACTTGGCTTGGGTCGCCATGTACACGCGCTTTGAAATAGTTCACAAAAATGACTTGAGATTCTTCCGCCGTTGACACGTGTGGCTGACGTCACGTACCCCAGAGCGTGGGACCGAAGGTAATCACCTCCTCGTCACGTGTCAAATCCATGCTATCACGAATCCAACTTTTAAATGATTGTCGATTTATGCATAATGTTCTTAGGGCACAAAGGTCATGGGTTCAATATATATATATATATAGGAATTACTATGGTATCTCAGAAAGTAAATTTCTCAGTTTCTTTTCTCAGAAATGGACGGATGACCTAGGTGTCAGGCCCCTTTAAACAACAATCATCATTCGTCATCATCGTCATCATCATCATAATCATCGTCGCCGTCTCAGAAACAAAGGAACGATGTTTACTGCAAATTATGCGTCCTATAGTTTGTAGATTGCATACAGGTGTACAAGTTGGTAAACCTTGACGGAGTGACAAAATGGCGAAGTAACTGAATAAGTGGTTATTTATTTATTTATTTATTTATTTATTTATTTATTTACTGGGCACTACAGGATTTCTAATCCCAATTGCAGTGGCAATTGTTTACCTGTGTTTATTTTTCATAGTTTAAAATAATAAATTAGTCTAATAAACTAATATCTGAACTATACTAATATTATATTTACAATGACAAAGAAACAATATTTCATATCTTATCTAATTTAAACTTTACAAGAAAGAGTAAAAAAATAGAAAACGTAATTTCATATCTAAACTATTTTTTCCTCTACCTCTAACACTTATGATTATATTTATGGGATAGGGCTTAATGTTGAAGGTTCGAAGTACATTTTGTGGTTCAAATCAGCATTACAAGTTATTTAGACAGTTTTCACGGAGATGGTGAATTGTTGTAGAAAAAAGTCTAGAGGTACACAGAAGTCTAAAGAATTATTTTTCTGAACTGCACTGTTGTAGATATGGCATAGGAGGTGCATGTTATTGTGATCCATTTTCTGCGGGGAAAATGCGGGACCTGCCAACATTGACTGGAGGTTTGTATCTGTGTGCGTGGAGAAAGTGATGTTTGCCATGAACATGCGAAGACTGGAACGATTGTGAAAGACAAGAGCCGTCGAACAACATCAGACACATTCGTTAATGCCGTTGATGAAATACGGGAGAATACATGTGGCTCGTGGGCTACAATAGTGACAAAAATAAGTTTTGAGAGAGATAAATGAGTTTAAAGTTTCTGGCGGACTGCAGAATATAATTCAATTGTAGACATCATAAGCTTTTGGGGTCAAAAAACAAGGTGAAATTCTTTAGGTTTCGCAGAGTACTTTGTCCGCGTCTTCAGAAGAAAATCTCGTCTGTTCACGAGCAAGACTTCTCTAACAACACTGGCACGATTTACAATGTGTCACTATTGATGAAAAATGAAATGGCGTATGGCTTTTAATGCCGGGAGTGTCCGGGGACAAGTTAGGCTCGATGTGACACTCGTAGGCGACCTGCGCGTCGTGATGAGGATAAAATGATGATGAAGACGACACATACACCCAGCACCAGTGTCAGCGGAATTAACTTATTATGGTTAAAATTCCCGACCCTGCCGGGAATCGAACCCGGGACCCTTGTGACCAAAGGCCAGCACGCTAACCATTTAGCCATGGAGCCGGACACTATTGATGAACAGAATGCCGAGCTGCAGATGAAAACTGAGAAGCTCCAGTAACAAATAACAAAGCAGAGAATGCAACAGCGACACTTCTGACATTTGTTGTTTGAAATGCAAGATGTGTCGGTGTTGCTGCCCACGTGCGATGTGTAACGACGAATCCGTAACAGATGTTTACGAAGAGGATGCCTCTTTATATCGTCAAAGAGAGGAGAGACATTTTACGATACGATAGATGCGAACTGTCAAAATTAGAGAACATTAGACTATGCAAGTTACCTAAAGTAACGATAACTATGTCGTAAAATATGGAGTTTTTTTTTTGCTAGTTGCTTTACGTCGCACCGACACAGATAGGTCTTATGGCGACGATGGGACAGGGAAGGGCTAGGAGTGGGAAGGAAGCGGCCGTGGCTTTAATTAAGGTACAGCCCGAGCATTTGCCTGGTGTGTAAATGGGAAACCACGGAAAACCATCTTCAGGGCTGCCGAAAGTGGGGTTCGAACCTACTATCTCCCGAATACTGGATACTGGCCGCACTTCAGCGACCGCAGCTATCGAGCTCAGTATGGTGGTATTTAGAAAAATGCACGAACATTTATATAGATAAATTTCATGCATTAATACTACTACATGTCCACCTCTGTGGTGTAGTGGTTAGTGTGATTAGCTGCCACCGCCGGAGGCGCGCGTTCGATTCCCGGCTCTGCCACGAAATTTAAATAATGGTAGTAGGGCTGGAATGGGGTCCACTCAGCCTCGGGACATCTACTGTGTAAGAGGTGGATTCGACTCCCACCTCAGCCATCCTTGAAGTGGTTTTATGTGATTTTCCACTTCTCCTCCAGGCAAATGCTGACATGGCACCTTAAGGTCACGGCCGCTTCCTTTCCTCTTCCCTGTCTATTCCTTACGACCCTCCCCCCCTCTCCCCAAGACCCCTTTCCAGCATAGCAGGTGAGGCAGCCTCAGCGAGTTACTGGTCCTCCTCACCAGTTGTATCCCTCCGATCCAAAGGCTCACGCTCCAGGACACTGCCCTTTAGGCGGTAGAGGTGGGATCCCTCGCTCAGTCCGAGGGAAAAACCAACCCTGGAGGGTAAACGGATAAGAAAGAAAGAAAGAAAGAAAGAAAGAAAGAAAGAAAGAAAGAAAGAAAGAAAGACAGAAAGATAGAATACTACTACATATTTTATTAATATTACATATTTCACTGATATTTACTATATTATATATATATAAGGCACTTTTATATTACATAAAATCTCTGGCCCTATTGATGACAATACTGAAGACGTTACAGACATGAAAATTGGTATTTGGAATCACCTGTAAAAGTAAAGGAACATGCATAATTTATTTTCTGAAAATCCACTTAAGGTGAAGTGTTAAAGGATGTGAATTTTTAAAATGACCACATCTACAGTATATCTCAAAACATATTACAGACGTGACAATTGTAACTTTTAATCTCTTTTAAAAATAAAGTAAAACGCACTTTTTGTTTCGAAAAAAAGCACTTAAGGAGTGGGGGTTGTAAAAAGGACTGAAAAAGGTTGAATTCTTTTATGAGGATAATTCTATCCCCAAAACTAAAGATGTTACAGATGTGAAAACTGGCATTGGAATATTCTTTAAAAATAAAGAAACAAGTATTCTTTTGTTTTCGGAAAATCCAATTAAGGGAGGGGGATAAATGAATTGAAATGAGTTGAATTCTTTGTTTGAAGATAATTATATCTCGAAAACGAAGGATGTCATGGAGGAGAAAATTGGTATTTGGAATCTCCTTTAAAAGTAAAGACATACATATTTTGTGGCGGGTGATGGGTTGGAATCAATATAAAGGGGGTGTAAAAGGAGTTGAATTATTTTATGAGGATACAAATAAGAAATGGACTTGAAACAATACACCCCTAAGGGTTTTTTGACTGGACGATGAGGAATGATGAAAAAATATGCGATTTAAATCAAATCGTTTGAATTATGAAGTTAAAATTGCAAGTGATACCCTAGGTGTTAAATAACAGAAGGTTTGAAACAAATTTAACCCCTCAGAGAGCTACATGGGGGTTAATATCCGAAAACAAATATATTCATTCCTTCGTCCGAAACGGTTTAATGTACGAAGACAAAATTCCAAAGAGCGGTATATATTTTAAATCCTAGGTGTGAAATAGGAAACATTTTGTGACGTTCCACCCCTAAAGTGTTAAATGAGGTTAGCTCCCCAAACGAAATGATTCATCCCTCCAAAACCGTTTGACGTACAAAGTTATAGTTTTACGAGAAGGGTCTTCTTTTATGTCCTAGGTGTACAATATTGCATACTTCAAAATATTTCTCCATTAAGGGGTTTAGATGGTGGTTGACTTTCAAAAACTCAATATCCATTCTTTCGAAACCGTTTCAGGAACGAACTTATTTTATTCATATTATGAAGGATGGTGTCTTCTATATCCTAGATGTTAATAAATATTTAAAAACATTCACCCCTTGAAGAGCATTCATTCCTCCATTACTGTTCGATGTACAAAATCAATATTTCACAGATTGGTCACGTTTACATCCTAGATGTTAAATAAGATAGGGTTTTAAATCTAATTCTTCCGTATGGCGTTCAAATGAGTGTTAGAGAATAGAGTAAATAGTTATTCCCCCAAAAACCGTTTGACGTACGAACTGAGGGCGTATTTTACAGGCTCAGCTGACAGTGGACTCTCCAAAATGTAAAACTTTGAATAATAACTTTCAGCTTAAAACCATAGCGAAGCACGGGTATCTTGCTAATTAGAAATGAAAGGCAACTATTATGTTGAGAATAAATTGTATTCAATAGAACGTGGTACACTTGGAATGTGGGTAATAACTAGCTGTATGGGTCTGTGATATGAGAAATAAGAGTCATAATTTAAGAGTTCGGGAGTAAAAAGATCAGTAAATGAATTACTCAATGTGGTGGGATTGTTGCTCGGCACAACATTCAAATTAAAGTGATGTCTGAGAAAATCAAATGCCTTTTCATTTCTTTGGATGGCTGCATTAAAATTGGCCATCACGATGATTGGCACATCAACATATCAAACTCTTCGTCAATCATTGAACCTGGTTCACAGTGCACCAAAGAGAAACATTTTCAAATTGTCAGAATTGAAGGAAGGATAATATATACGGAGGCTAAATTGAGCGCGCGAGTCAACACAACGCCATCTTATAACAGAGTATGCGTGTGACGTCACATAGCATAAATTTTGCCTTAGTTTCATGAAAACTACGTTTCAGAATTTTTGTTTTTTCAGCAGGTAGCTTCCTCTCTTATCTGTCAATTGAGACATAGAACATAATTGTAGGTTAAACACTCTCGGTGATATACGCGTTCTGCCCGAACACTAAAAGCGTCTTAGATGTTTTCTTTACATGCACCCGTTGTCGAGGAACGTAAGTCTGCGTTAAAATAAAATAACAAGAGCTCGTTTGGAGAAACTTTATTTTACAGCCAGATACACAGTATTAGGGCACTGATACGCTTTACTAGTGAAAATACCATTCTTGACCAAGCACTTGTTCACCGGCACACCAGGGCTTTGATGCCTTACGTTGTTGAATCGCTTACCACCAAGGTGCTTCTTCAACGGCCCGAAGAGATGGAAGTCACCGGAGCCTGGTCCAGGCTGTAGGGAGGACGGTCGTCGCTCAACGCAGGTCGACTAGGTTTGCCTTGTTCTAGGTTAGATAGAGTGAATAGGGAACATGCATAATTTTCAAAAATATTTTTTTTGAAAAGTACACTAATGAAATAGTTCGTAAGCGTATTACATTGTAGTAAGTTGCCTTGTTTTCTACCATTAAAAAATATTTAAAAGTGCTTTTCCGCAAGGCGAGTGAAACGGCCTCTGACGTAAGCGGCGCGCTGTGACGTCACGATCCAGTACTGCATGCAGCTCTACCAGCCATTGTGCATCAGCCGTTACTAAAAGCCGATTGTTTATTATTCGTGATCGCGAATAACTTCAAAATGACAGAAGAAAGGTTCAAAACAGCACAGTCAGACAATCTACAATGTGTAGATGTCATCATTCTTGAAAAATAGTGACTGTTGTGGCCGCAGAAATTCGCGGATAAAAAGCAGGTCTGTAAGTGGCATCCTTTATATACGGGCAATGTACTGTAACTCATAGTATTAGGATAACAACGAACCTGGATAGAAATCACTTCACTTTCAACTTTTCCTTCTAGACTGATTCCCATTTTAAAGAATAACATTACATTTTCGGGCTTTCAGCATTAGTAAAGTAAATCGGATTTCAGCACTAATATAAACATATAGGTATCATTATAGTACTAGTCCGCCTCTGTGGTGTAGTGGTTAATGTGATTAGCTGCCACCCCCCGAGGCCCGGTTCCGATTCCCGGCTCTGCCATGAAAGTTGAAAACAAATAGTACGAGGGCTGGAACGGTGTCTACTCAGCCTCGGGAGGTCAATTGAGTAGAGGGGTTTCGAATCCCAACTCAGCCATCCTCGAAGTGTTTTTTCGTATTTTCCCACTTCTACTCCAGGCACCTAAGGCCACGGCCGTTTCCTTCCCTCTTCCTTGTCTATCCATTCCGATCTTCCCATCCTCCAACAAGGCCGCTGTTGAGCATAGCAGGTGAGGCCGCCTGGGCGACGTAATGGCCCTCCTCACCAGTTGTATCACCATACCCAAAATCTCACGCTCCAGGACACTGCCCTTGAAGCGGTAGACGTGAAATCCTTCGCTAAGTCCGAGGGAAAAACCAACCCTGACGGATAAACTGATTAAAAAAGAAAGAAAGAAAGATCAGAGTACTATAGGTCTATAATCTATCATTTCCGAAAAAATATATGTTTATGGTTGGGGCAAGTGGCCTATCCACTTCCGGGACCCATGAGAGTGAAACATTAAATATCTTGGTGGAGGGAAAAAGTCAAACATGATAAAGATAAACATGATTTCATCTACTTTTCACAAGTCGGGCTGAGTGGTTCAGACGGTTGAGGTGCTGGCCTTCTAACCCCAACTTGGCAGATTTGATCCTGGTTCAGCCCGGTAGTAGTTGAAGGTGCTCAAATACGTCAGTCTCGTGTCGGTAGATTTACTGGCACGTAAAAGAACTCCTGCAGGACTAAATTCCTGCACATCGGCGTCTCCGAAAACCGTAGAAGTAGTTAGCGGGGCGTAAATCAAAAAACATTAATTACATTTGGCTTTTAACAAGCTGAGCATATCACGCAAGAAAAGTCTCTTGGTGACATTTTAGTCGTTCAATACAGGAATGTCTTTGGGTGCTGTGACTTACTTTTTTTTTTTTTTTTCTATTTGCTTTACGTCGCACCGTCACAGATAGGTCTTATGGCGACAATGGGTCAGGAAAGGCCTAGGAAAGGGAGGAAAGCGGCTGTGGCCTTAATTAAGGTAGAGCCCCAGCATTTGCCTGGTGTGAAAATAGGAAACCACGGAAAACCATATTCAGGGCTGCCGACAGTGGGGTTCGAACCCACTATCTCCCGGATGCGAGCTCACAGCTGCGCGCTCCTAACCGCACGGTCAACTCGCCCGGTATTTTTACCCTTCGGTTTATTGACTTAGCTTGTATAACCTAAAACTTAGGCTAAGTTGGATAATATTTTAAACACCAACACTATTTTCACCTGTGTGCAATTATGTTATTTATTTCATTAATATTATGATAATTATTATAATTGAGCAATGTTAACTTATAAGACCCCAACAGACAAGCAATTGGTTTTGTGTACAGATATACATTTGTTAAATTCACGTTGTTTTCTTTCATGATGTACACGCCTTATTTTGTTATATTATAGAGTATTTAGCTATAGCCTAAATTTCTTTACAAATGTAAGCTCTTCAATAAAGACATAAATAACTGTCGTATGCCAAGATAAATTGGTATAATTAGAGCTGTCAATATGGATTATAACCCCTTTGATTTATTGCCTTGACAGGGATCACCCAAAGCATAGGTTAGGTTTGGAGAATACTTTAATAATCAGCATTAATTCATGCACTGTTTATTACTTTCATATTCCAAGATATAATCGAAGCATTTAATTAAAGCATCATACATTAAAATTTAAAGTTTTACCACTAGAACAGTTGACATGGAAAAGTGATTGAAAATTCAAACAAATTCAATTTACGTTAAAATGATCTTCAAAAAATTAACTGTAGACTTTTCCGATAAATCACCAGCATTTCTCCGGCTCGCCAAAATCCATTTTTCCCAAGTTTTAGCGTCTTTGGAACATTTATAAACAATGTGTTTGGGATGGTATGCGATGTTCTACTGGACATCGGAACTATACACCATTTATAAGCTTTCTGCCTCACTATCTGCGCAGGATTCATTTTAAGTCTAAAATATACCACTCAGATTATTATCCAATGTATAGACCTCGAATTTAACTATACCAGACACTAACATAAAGTAGAAATACGCAAAGTGTATCCTGCTTCTCACAGCACACTATGTGTTATTTTTTCTGCTAATTCAGTCAACCTGTACGATGACGTCAGACCAATGAGATCGCGAACTTGCGTCACGTGACATTTTCGTACTTTAATTTGTATTATTATCATGTTTTGGAGTTATTATTTGTACATTCTGAGCACATTTTTGAATTCTGCATGAAATTTTGAATCAGATTAGCATATTTTTAAATAAAAAAACGTATCATGCATGTTCCCTATTATGCTGTGTTATTATATGTCCTTGTTTTGTGTTGGGGTGCCGTGGGCTCCAACCCCGCCTCACAGCCCGTGGTGATCTACCTGTTTGGCAAATGACCGACAACCGAGTACTAACGCAGGGACATAGCCCAGTACAAAAGTACAGAATAACTTGAGGTGCAAAGGCTAGTCTTCTGCTACCTACTTCCACCCGTCCGTAAAGAAGAAGTTATGGGAAACCTCCCGAAACACACCAGGCAATCCCATATCCCCTTTTGGCACTGGTTACCCTGTCACAGTCATACCAAGTCATCCCCGGCGCTAGACCACTGCCGCTCGCGCCACTGTAATCCCCGGTCCATGGCCGCCTACAAGGCTTTCAAGGTGGAAAATTCGAAAAGCTTCCAGTAGGTAGGTGGCCAATAAACAAAAATTTTGGCTTGTGGTCAAAAGAGAATTGATCCTAGAAAACGTAGTCTTGCAAATGCCCATGCGGATAGCCAGTCATGCAAAAGCTCTTCCCTACGGAGCTACTTCGCATACCCCCTTCAAATTACTGTATAATTGCAGCTACCTCTTATAACATTATGGACGGACCATATAGAGAATGTGGTGCCGCACCATTGTTTTCACACAACCCAAGTTAAGGCATTAAACCTATTATTATTATTATTAATAATAATGGCGTGTGGCCTCCGGAAAGGCCTGGTGCAGGTCTTTCGAGTTGACACCGTATAGGCGACCTGCGCCTGTGTGAGGATGGAACCCTACCTATGATGATTTCTAATGATGAAGATGGCACACACACCCAGTCCCCGATCAATCAACATTAACTAATAAAGGTTAAAATTCCCGTCCCAGCCGAGAATCGAACCCGGGACCCATAACACACTATTCATTATTATTATTATTATTATTATTATTATTATTATTATTATTATTATTATTATTATTATTATTATTATTATTATTATTATTATTATTATTATTATTATTATTATTATTTAGTGGGCTTGGCAGACTGATATGCAATAAAATCTCCTGTTTCAGTGAGAAAAGCACCGAAAAAATGAGTCACTCCTCATTTCCTTAGTTCGACTAGGGTTTTTGTACCGAGCTCGATAGCTGCAGTCGCTTAAGTGTGGCCAGTATCCAGAAATCGGGAGATAGTGGGTTCGAGCCCCACTGTCGGCAGCCCTGAAGATGGTTTTCCGTGGTTTCCCATTTTCACACCAGGCAAATGCTGGGGCTGTACCTTAATTAAGGCCACGGGCGCTTCCTTTCACTTCCTAGGCCTTTCCTATCCCATCGTCTCCGTAAGACCTATCTGTGTCGGTGCGACGTAAAACAAATAGCAGGGTTTTTGTGATAGGTAATGGTGGAGTTGCTGGGGGTTCAACCAGCCTCTGGAATGAGGGTTCAAAATACATACACTTTATTAGCTACCTGGCTGATCACCTGTCTGATAACACTGATTTACGAGGGGCAGATATCTGACATGATGTGTACTGTTTCCAGTGCAGTTTTTCATGCTGATTTCAAATCTGCCGGGGTGAGTGGCTCAGACGGTTGAGGCGCTGGCCTTCTGACCCCAGCTTGGCGGGTTCAATCCTGGCTCAGTCCGCTGGTGTTTGACGGTGCTCAAATACATCAGCCTCGTGTTGGTAGACTTACTGGTACGTAAAAGAACTCCTGCGGGAGTAAATTCTGGCACCTCGGCGTCTCCGAAAAACGTAAAAGAGTAGTTAGCGGGGCGTAAAAGCCAATGACATTATTATTTCAAATCTGAAAACCGTTTTGTCTATCATGTCAGATTTTGAAGATGCTGACAAAGTTTAATTTTTCATGGAACAGCTTTCATCGAGAATTGTTTTCAGAGCTTTTCGTTATTTTTCTTTCAAAGCCGAATATTTTTATTTGCTTCTTCTTTATTGTCAGCGACAGTGGACATTATGTGGTCCATAGGTTGTATACATTCACCAGATATGTTTTGCTGCGTGAGCGGCTATGTAACATGTACCATGTGGAGCATTTGCACTAATCTTAGCTAAGCCATTTCAATAACCTCCGGGGGGGGGGGGGGGGGCAGCTGATCACGCTACCCACTGTTCCACAGAGGCGGACACTAACCACTGCACTGAGTGTTCATGATCGTTTTCATTCGCATACAACGCATCACACGAACAACCACCACAGAAAAACGCAATAATAAGTACATCCTTTTGCACAGGGTTGGCATCAGAAAGGACATCTCTGGACGTAAAATTCGACCTAATCTACACTAGTGCCAACTCTAGAAAGCTAGAAAAAGGGGAGGGGGCACAGGAATGAAAGACATATTCGATAATAACAGTCTTCTGAATGTTCTCGTGTCCCGCACTTTAACACACTTCATAATTAGCACGTGTTATAACAAAATGTCCTTGCCACACAATACTCGGTGTTGTTATGACATACTGTCCAAGGTCAACCCGACAGGAAGGACACAAAAACTGCTGACATGAAGTTCTGAATTTTACCGTTTCGTATTACGGAGCTTTATACCTTGCACGGCGTGTCTTACTAATAGGAATAGATTAATGAAATTGCGTATGGCTTTTAGTGCCGGGATGTGTACGAGGACTTCCGCTCGCCAGGTGCAGGTCTTTTGATTTGACTCCCGTAGGCGACCGGCGCGTCGTGATGAGGATGAAATGATGATGAAGACGACACATACACCCAGTCCCCGTCCAGGGGAATTGATCACTTATGGATAAAATTCCCGATCATGCTGGGAATCGAACCCTGGACCCTGTCACAAAAAGGCCAGCACGCTAACAATTTAACCATGGAGCCGGACAATATATTAATATTATAGTCGTTAAACAACATACAGTTGTAACTGACAAAGTCGATCCCAAAGTAGAATGACTGAATCTTTTGTGCTCATATAAACAAATTAATTTCTTACTCTGTAGCTTTGGTCCCCAAACTTTTCCAGCTGGCGCCTCCCTTAGTAAGTTCTTAAAATATCACGCCCCAATCCCATAACCGTATTGTAAATATTTTTTTCTTCGCGGAAACACTTATATTTGAGAATAAATTAGAGCAGTGTTTCTCAATTTTTGAGTACCGCGACCTGCTAAGTTCTTTTGACGTAGAATTTGTATATAGTTTCGAACATGCACCGGTCAGCAAGGTGTAGTGGTTAGGCTTGGGTTTGATTCCCGGCTATGCCACGAAATTTAAAAAAAGTGGTACAAGGGCTGGAACGGGGTCCACTCATCTAGGGAGGTCAACTGAATAGAGAGGGTTCGATTTCCACCTCAGCCATTCTCGAAGTGTTTTTTCCGTGGTTCCCCACTTGTTCTTCATGCAAATGCCGAGAAAGTCCGTAACTTAAGGCCATGGCCGCTTCCTTTCCTCTCTTTCTTGCCTATTCCTTCCAATCTTCCCATCCCCTACAAGGCCCCTGTTCAGAATAGCTGGTGAGGCCGCCTGGGCGAGGACTGGTCCCCTTCTCTAGTTGTAGCCCCGACTAAATGCCTCATGGTCCAGGACACTACCCTTGAGATGGTAGAGGTGGGATCCCTCACTGAGTCCGAGGGAAAAACAAACCCTAGAGGGTAAATAAATACATTTAATAATAATAATAATAATAATAATAATAATAATAATGTATTTTTGTAATTATGTATGATAGAATCCGCTTCTGTGGTGAAGTGGTTAGTGTGATTAGCTGCCACCCTCGGAGGTCCGGGTTCGATTCCCGGCTCTGCCACGGAATTTGAAAAGTGGTACGAGGACTGGAACGGGGTCCACTCAGCCTCGGGAGGTCAACTGAGTAGAGGTGGGTTCGATTCCCACCTCAGCCATCCTGGAAGTGGTTTTCCGTGGTTTCCCCACTTCTCCTCCAGGCAAATGCCGGGATGGTACCTAACTTAAGGCCACGGCCGCTTCCTTCCCTCTTCCTCGTCTATCCCTTCCAATCGTCCCATCCCAATCCAAGGTCCCTGTTCAGCATAGCAGGTGAGGCCGCCTGGGTGAGGTACTGGTCATCCTCCCCTGTTGTATCCCCCGACCCAATGTCTCACGCTCCAGGACACTGCCCTTGAGGCAGTAGAGGTGGGATCCCTCACTGAGTCTGAGAGACAAATCAACCCTGGAGGGTAAGAAGATTGCGAAGAAGAAGAAGAAGAAGAAGAAGAAGAATGATAGAAGTTAATGTTTGATTAATAATGAAAATCAAATTAAAATAATTAAAACTGATACATTCAAGAAATAATAAACCAAAGAACAATAAATGAAACAAAGGTGGTACTAACAACACCAACACAGTCATTCACCTTGCTTCTCGTTATTTTTTAATTCCACCATTTTTACCATTAGGGGCCGATGACCTAGATTGCCTGTTAAGCAACAATCAACATCACAATTATAATTTTTACTCTGTTCACTTTCTACAAAGTACAGTATTCAGTATTCTGTTTTGTATAATCACTTCGTTCATTATTTATATTTTAAAAGAAAGAACGGCAAACGAAGTAGAGGTTGCAACTATAGAACAACTTAATCTTCCGCTTACGAATATACCTTTGCTCCTAATAACGCATACCGGGCGGGTTGGCCATGCGGTTAGGAGCGCGCGGCTGTGAGCTTGCATCCGGGAGGTAGTGGGTTCGAACCCCACTGTCGGCAGCCCTGAAGATGGTTTTCTGTGGTTTCCCATTTTCACACCAGGCAAATGCTGGGGCTTTACCTTAGTTAAGACTACGGTCGCTTCCTTCCGATTCCTAGGCCTTTCCTGTCCCATCGTCGCCATAAGACCTATCTGTGCGACGTAAAGTCACTAGCAAAAAACTCATTAGTACATGCACTCATTGTCGTCACTTCCTCTCATGTTCAACCCTTGTCCCGTTTCTTTACGGGGTCCGGTATGAAGGGAAATGAATCTTCGTAGCGAGCTTTTGCGAGAATATCACCCATCGCATTGATGTTTTGTATTTTTGTGATACTAAAAACAACAAAATGTGGCTGCTAACCGTGGAAAGAGTAGTTCCTGTCTATTTGAATTTAAGATCATCATCATCACGAGCCCACCAGCTGGCCATGAATGTTATGCATCAAATTTGCATGGTTTGCTGGTTCGAATCCCGTTAGTAAAAAATGTCCACCATCATAATGTTGGCCGGCAGGATAGAAGAGATGGTGGTAAACAGTTTTAATCATTAGATTGTGTGCCAAAAGCCTGAATTGAATCTCGAACCTCTCCGCAGTGTTCGTACGGAGTGACGGCATGTGCCGCTGTTGATGGTGATTCGCCCGTCAGATGGAGACGTTAAGCGTTGTGCAGACCTTTTCTTCCTATTCGACAGGAGTAACTACATGTCGGCACCACGTTTCACCCTCTTCCTTCCTACTATCATATATCACGTCATTAATTTTATCTCATTAACTCCACTGATGAGGCTGACGTCAGGAAGGGCATCCGGTCTTTAAAACTCGTTACGAAAATACAACACACTTCATATTCGACCATGTAGAGAAATGGAACAGGGGTTGGACACTCAATAATATGTTATTAGTTTTACGTCCCACTAACTGTTTTTACAGCATTCAGCAACACCGGTGTCCGAATTTTCGTACCGCTCATTTTCTAAACCGGACAGAATTTCTTATTCTTCTTCACCATCTTCTTCTTTGTATTTTGTTGTCGTTATTGCAGCAGCTGCTGCTACTACTTATACATATCCCGAAAGATGTTCTACCCAGACATATCTGGCACAGTTGAGTACCTTCAAATATCACCGGG
Source organism: Anabrus simplex (assembly GCF_040414725.1). NCBI lineage: Eukaryota > Metazoa > Arthropoda > Insecta > Orthoptera > Tettigoniidae > Anabrus > Anabrus simplex. The sequence goes on along the minus strand of NC_090265.1, from coordinate 879,703,636 downwards.
CTGAGCCGTAATCGAACCAGCCAACTAGGACTCAGCAATCCAGCGCTGTACTATGTGAGTCACTTAGAATGACATAATAATAATAATAATAATAATAATAATAATAATAAGAAGAAGAAGAAGAAGAAGAAGAAGAAGAAATGAAATGGCGTATGGCTTTTAGTGCCGGGAGTGTCCGAGGACAAGTTCGGCTAGCCAGATGCAGGTCTTTTGATACGACTCCCGTAGGCGAACTGCGTGTCGTGATGAGGATGAAATGATGATGAAGACGACACATACACCCAGACCCCGTGCCAGCGAAATTAACCAATTAAGGTTAAAATTCCCGACCCTGCCCGAAATCGAACCCGGGACCCCTGTAACCAAAGGCCACGACGCTAACCATTTAGCCATGGAGCCGGACATAATAATAATAATACTAATAATAATAATAATAATAACAATAATAATAATAATAAGAATAAGAATAATAATAATAATAATAATAATAATAATGATAAAACGAAGTAAATTATGGCAAATTATCCATCAACACAGTTAAAAGTAACGTCAGGAGAGAGTCTATTAACGAATGGCAGCGAAAATGGGAAGAAACTTCAAAAGGTACAATCACAGAGGAATTCTTTCCAACAGCTGAAGGTAGACTAACTACCAAAATCAACCTAACACCAAATATGACAACAATAGTAACTGGCCATGGAAACATCGCATCGAATGTGCACAGGATTTTACGCAGTTCCGAGTGTTCCTGCAACAGAGGACCCCAAACAGTAGAACACTTAATATTCGAGTGTAGTGAAGTGAAAAGTGAGAGAGAAATGTTAATAAACAATGTTATTATGGTAGGAAACTGGGCAAAGCATAAGTCTGTCCTAATCAAAATGTATTCAAAACCATTTGCAAAATTGGTGAACTTTTTAAACTTACAAGCATTGAGAAAGAGTCAAGAACGTTAGCCATCACCAAATAAGTATGCTAAAATGTAATCAATGTTTTTCACACAAATATGTAAGATTAGTTAGTGCATGTAGTGGAGCATGCGGAGAGTATATATAATAATAAATAAAAATATAAATAAAAAGTGGCCTCAGCTATCCTGCGCAGGCATTTTAATTTGACGCCATCTGGGTTGCTTGTATCTCAGTTTCGACGTTCCGTTTTAATACACCAGATAACAGAGAAACGGATCTCTTTTAGCCAAACAATAGATCATTTGCCTGCTGCCATTTCTTGATGGATGCAGTACTTTTGTATCCATCTCTTGGCACAGGCCAGAGTAAAGTGTAGCTTCCACCGAAGTCCCAGTCAACATCCATGGCTGTGACAATACGGAAGCTGCTGGGGTATGGGTAGTGCTGAGTAATGACATTCAGAGCACGACTAGTGCATCTGAGTGTTGTGAAAGGTGTTGCTCATAGGGTCCGTCGGGCTGCAATAGCACTTTCTGACCCAGTGAGGAAAGCAATGGCAAACTACCTCACTCCTCGTCTTGCCTAGTACGCCTCATTTTGGTGCTGCCATTGGCTTTTGCGGTTTCCTTATAACCGCATAACCTTTGGTGGTGCTATTTGAGGATCCAATCAGCCTCTGGGCTGATTACCTAACAGACAGACAGATAGCTGATTTAAAAGAAAATATATTCATCTGGTGAACATCATAGACCTAAGTGTCACCAGAGACCTTTTTAGATGCTGACTTCTTGCAACATAGAATGTCTAATGAACTTTCAACAGTTTGACTGCCTATGCCTCCGTAGTGTAACGGTTAGTGTTATTAGCTGCCGTCCTCGGGGGCCCGGGGTCGATTCCCGGTACTGCCAGAAATTTAAGAGTGGCAGGAATGCTGGTATCTGGTTGAAATGGTACATGCACCTCCATAGGGGGTGTGCCTGGAAAGAGCTGCATCACCTCGAGATGAGGACACGAGTTTACTTTGACCCACGATCTTGAGATCTGGAGTCTGGTACTCTAACACTGATCCCACCCAAAGAGGAACGCTGAATAACAACGTTGTTATAATTATTATTATCTATATATATTCGAAACACTAGACTGAAATTTTACCGCGTTTTTGAGAGAAAGACTGAACCGATTGACATCGTAAAACATTTTGACGAAAGCTCTTTGTGTGTAGATTTGCAAAACGTCTTTGAAAGGATAAAAATTTCTCGCCGTATATTTTTAAATTATTAAAGAAAAAAGTAGCATTCTGGTTTGTCAAAGCGTTCGCCAGTACTTCAAGGGCAGGTGCACTGTGGGAGCGCTGAGGCATCCGATGCGAGAGGGGAGGTGGAAGAGGTCAAGCACGCATGCCCTGTCGGACGTCTTCCTGGTGAGCTGTTCCGGTCAGTGCTGTGTTGCAGAGAGTCGCTTAGCCGAGAAGAACCTATTCATCGCAATGTTACTGTCTCTTTGTAGATTTCCCTATGTCTTCTTCTATATATGTAAAACACTAGGCTGTTTTTTGTTGCCGCGAACTTGACAGAACGGTTGAACCGATTGACAATTCGCTGGGCATTTTGTATCAACGATCAATGGGAAGCTCAAGGGAAAACACTGGAGCGTGCAGGTTTTAATTTACTTTAGCCAGTTTCCAGCCTTGGCATATGTTTCAAGGTCAAGTTTGCGAACTTTTGACGTCCTTAAAGTTGTAATACTGCCAATAAGCAATTGTATAGAGAATGTCCTGTATATGGAAATCCTTCACTAAATATTTACCCTAGTGCCTGTCATGTTTTGATGGTTTCCGCTTATTATTATTATTATTATTATTATTATTATTATTATTATTATTATTATTATTATTATTATTATTATTATTATTATTATGTTCGGCTCCATGGATAAATGGTTAGCGTGCTGGCTTTCGGTCACAGGGATACCGGGTTCGATTACCGGCTGGGTCGGGGATTTTAATCGCGTTTTATTAATTCTTCTGGCTCGGGGACTGATTGTTTGTGTTTGTCCCAAAACTGGCTTCTTCAAATTCAGACAACACATCACACTACCAACCACCACAGAAACCCGCAATAGTAATTACATCCCTCCACATAGGGTTGGCATCAGGAAGGGCATCCGGCCGTAAAACAGGCCAAATATACATGTGCGTCACAGATCGCACCCGCGACCCCACATGTGTGGGAAAAGCGGTAGAAGATTATTATTATTATTATTATTATTATTATTATTATTATTATTATTATTATTATTATTATTATCATCATCATCTCTATCTGCACTTAGCTGGCTGGCTGGTTGGTTGATCTGGAAAAGGTTGTCTGGTTTCCTCCGTGGCAGAAATAATGCCCAAATACTGGGAAAGTAAGTGCGCTGTGAGACCTGTAATTATAGCCTATATGGCCAACAGTGAAGTTGATAGAGGTCAGGGGCGTAGCCAAGGGGCGATTACGGGTGGGGTTAAAACGACCCCCCATGGAATTTTTACAAAAGAAAATAAAGAGAAACTGACAATAAACAAGTGGAAGTCGATTAAAAGGGTTGGCTCTTTAGAATATTCGTAGAGACAAAACTGTAAAAACAAGATTTCTTGAATCTATTTTCTAAGAAGTATCGAAAGTTGGATTTTAAATTCGTCGTAAAACTATTCACTTTGCTCATATTGTTCTTGTTCTGTATTTGAATGTAAGATTTTGTAGTGTACTGCAATCTAAATATCAACATAATTTACTTGTATCAGTGTCCTTATAACAAGTCCTACATGCGCGCTCCACACACCCATAAGCACCTTCATTGTGTTGTTCTATCATCATTTTGTAACCATAACTCTCCCCATATCGGTCGATCCTGGCTACGCTGCTGTTAAGGGGCCCATAGACGTGCAATATTATTGCGCAGTATCGGGGTTTGTGCAATATAATTGATAGCGTGTATTTAATATTGAAGGGTTGTGCAATATATTGTACGAAATCAAGAAAAGTTTGAAATATATTGCGCAAATCGCAAAATACTGTGCCGTGTGTTGGCACTATTGTGCAATATCCCGTCGTCCCGTCAGTGGGTATCGACCAGTGGGGGGAACGTATCGTGATGGCAGACAAACAGGCGGTGAAAAAGTTTATTTTGGAGTTTATCGAAGTGTACCATGGCCTTCCAGATTTATGGGACGTTAAGAGCAAAGATTACTGTAATCCCGTTAAAAAAGGTGAACAGAACGAGGTGCTCATTGAAAAATTTCGCGAAAAATACCCGAACGTCGACAAGCAAGAAGTTACTTTTAGAAATCAGTTCTCTGCATACAAACTTCCGGAAGGAAGTGAAGTGGCTTCGTGATGCAGAAAAGAGTGTTCATCAAACAAAATACCGGCATGCACTGACTATATATTGCCACACATATTGTACGTCTATGACCACTTTGCACAATATATTGCACACGATTCTATTTGTTGCACAAACCCGATTGTTGTGCAATAATATTGTACGTCTGTCGGCAGCTAACAATATATTGTACAATCCATTTTGCGCAATAATATTGCACGTCTATGGGCCCTTTTAAAGGCTGAAGCTCGCCGAAATGAAAATGTTCCCCTGGATGCGTGGTGTTTCGAGAACGCACAGAATCAAGAACAACTTCATCAGGGGCAATGTTTAAAGTGACTGAAATAACAAGGAAGTCCAATAGAGCCGTATTGTTGTGGTAGGGTCACGTTACACTCGAGAGGTATATAATCTGGGGACAAGAATGCTTGGCCTGGAGATGGAAGGGTGAAAGGAAGATCGAGAAAGACATGGATAGACTGTGAGCATGAAGATCTGAAGGGGAAGTTGCTAATAATGAACTATGATTGAGGTAGAGGCAAATATAAATGTCTTACTGGGAACGTCGACCCCGCATGAATGGAAAAAATGCGCAGAATAATAAGATTATCTATTATTATTATTATTATTATTATTATTATTATTATTATTATTATTGCGTAAATTCCTTTAAAATTAAATAATGTACGGATGGTTTCTGCTCTCAATGTAACGTCGTAGTTCCGTCCATTCAGGTAGATATTAATCGTTATTCTATCGCAACAATTCTAATCTTTTTCTTTGCGGACTTTCATGGCGAACAAGCTACATTCGGCTTGAAGTCAGATGGGGAAACGAATCTCCTTCATCTTCTCTTCCCAGTGCTAGAGAGTGTGGGTAGTAAAGAGGTTACCGTCCTGTGACCGCATTAAAAATAAAAATCACAACAGGACATGGTTGAATACAGTCCAGACACGAAACACGTTACAAAAATGGAACAAAAAGCATTCCATCTTTCGGGAAGCTAACAAGAAAGTTTGTAGTTTTTTACTTGACTGTTGATATCTGGTCATATCCACTGCACCTCTAGCTTTACAAAGAATTCGAACCACACTATTATCACACACGCACTGGCTGGAATTCGAACTGAGGCCGTCGTACTAAGAAGTAAGCAACGATATCATTCGGTTATCACGCGCGTATCAACAGAGATTGTGGTATAATTATAATAATATAAATAATAATATTAATAATATTATTATTAATAATAATAATAATTGTTGTTGTAAACATGATTAATAGTAATATAGGTACGGGTTTAACGGCTCTTCGAGTGGTTTAAAAGACGCGGAAGTCCCGGAGATTGGCTTTGAACACCTACTGACCAGTAAATCTGCTGATATGTGTAGCTTGCATTTGAGAACTCTGTTATGCCGTAGGTTTGAGAACAGGTTAATTTCTACCCCTGGGATAAGTCTAACCGTCGGTTGGGATAAATTCCATCAAGTAAATGTAAATATCTCAGTATCTAACAGCACACTATTACTAGTCGACTAGTCTACTTTAGCTGCCTGTTCGGTTCGAATATAGGCATATCAGTCAAAATGATAAAGAACACTGGAATATATACGAAACGTCCGCAACCTGTACGATCCAATTCCACGAAAAACGTAATAGAAGCTCTATAGACCGTCGAAGCTTCAACTCTCAGATACGAATCTGATACCTATTGCAGTTAGAGAGAAAAATACGTTTCTGCATGCGGTGCAAATGATATAAATTTGGAAAATGATAAAATACAAGTAGTGTATCTTTGTGCTTTGAAACAGAAATGCCACAGAATTCATGAAATTAAAGTATAGATGTTTTATCATTTCCCGGCACAATAGGATTTACACTATGATCCTGTATACTTCATCTGAAAAGTCTGGTTGACTTTATGTCAAGATCAAGTAGAATTTATCCTAAATCCCAGCAAAATTGTCATCGAAATTCAGCATCCAACAGCATTCCCGAATCCATTAGATTTTATCGTCGCCTTGAAGAACTTATACCCGTCTGGAGGGGGGTGGTGCTAGAATGCATCCACGGTATCCCCTGATTGTCGTAAAAGACTGAAAGGGGATCGGAAAGGGTCTCAACTTGGGTACGTAGTTTGGCGTCCACGGGGTTTCTAGCTGAGAAATACAGTGCGTCTCCTTACTTGTATCAACCTACTTAACTTTGAATTTTCCTAATCCAACCTCTCTTGTTTTCTTCCGACTATATTAGCTTTGCGAGGCTTAAGGATCTTTCATTTTCACCATTTCGTGTCCCTTCCCATTCTCTTGCTGATACTTAATTTCTTCAAAAGGTCGGACCTCTTTCATTTTGGGTGTTAAGAGACGATGGTTGCCCAGTTGTACTTCCTCCTCAAACAATAATCGCCACTACTATTTGAACTTATCCTAAGGATCAAAAGCATTTTTATGAGGCCTAATAGTAATGTATCCCAAATCCTACAAAATTTGTACCAAGGTCTGAATTTTGCCGAAGGTTCTTTAGAATTTATTAGAGTATTGAAAAACTTATCCTGGGCCTCCGTGGCTCAGGAGGCAGCGCGCCGGCCTATCACCGCTGGATTCCGTGGTTTAGATCCCGGTCACGCCATGTGAGATTTGTGGTGTGCAAAGAGGAAGCGGGAAATGTTCTTCTCCGGATACTCTGGTTTTCCCTGTCATCTTTCATTCCAACAGTACTCTTCAATATCATTTAATTTCATCTGTCAGTCACTTATTAATCATTGCCCCAGAGGAGTTCGACAGGCTTCGGCAACCGGCACAGTTTCTATGCTCGCTGCTAGATGGGGGCTTCATTCATCCCATTCCTGACCCGGTCGAGTGACTGGAAACAGGCTGTGGATTTTCACTGAAGAACTTATCCTGAGGCTCGGCAGAATTTATCTCGAGACCTAGTAGAATTTATACACTTATCTAGTTTAATTTATTTCCCGGCTTGGCAGAATGTGTCAAGGCCCCCTACACCAGAAGTGAGTACCAGACGGCCAGGCATAGAGCTAACTACTACATCCCACTACGTGCCGGAGTTACAGTTGGAAGTCTTTTCCTTGTATTGCTCCGAGGGCCTTCATGGACTGTACGAAGATGCCGTTGCTTCTAATATAATCCTAATGTGCTTTAGAATTTATCTTAAGCTTTAAGCGGGAAATACTTGCTTTAATGGCTCAATCTTGTCAGTACTTTCACTATAGGTACATTCGCACATTTTGGAAGTCATTGGATTCAAGACGAAACAGGTTACTGCGAATCCTTAATACACTTAATTTTGACTCATCGTCAGCACACAATAGGCGTTAACATCTTTAATCTGCGTTTCACTCTCTCTGCTTGGCTATGCATAAGTGAAGTGTGCGTGTTAAACTGTATCCGTGTCTGCTGATTGTTATTCATCCTGTAAACTCTCTCCTGATGTTCACGGTATAAATAAAAGCTTTTTGTAAACCTAGTGGGAAGAAATAATTGCCTCATCTCTCAGGAATGTCTCATGAGTTACTTATACGCAGTCGGTCAAAGACCTCGAAATCGATGCACTTTTAATGAACTTCAGAGTTAAAAAACATTTTTTTTACACATAGATTTCTAGGAACAGTGATGGTATTTACATTATGTTAATAATGCTCTTTGCTCGTACAGTATTAGAAACCCGCTTCGAATCGTTTTCATTAATTCTGTTTACATACGGTACTGTGACTAAATTATTATTGTTATTATTTAATCCTTTACCTTCCAGGGTTGGATTTTCCTCGGACTCAGCAAGGGACCACACCTCGGTATCCGGACATTTGCGGTCATCACAAAATCACGGGCATTATTTAGAGATGGATACCTTCAGCCACAAACGCCATTCTAAACCGCAACTTCATGGTGTGAGTACTGTATTTATTATCGTGTCCTGTAATGGAGTTGACAGTTACTAATCAGGGAAATCGTTGTGCACTTAACAAAGGTTATATGTACAGAGAGTATATGGAGAGTCAACCTGGTATCGTCACCTGGGTGTGTGTGAAGGAGAACAAGTGTAAAGGACGGCTGAGGACAAGAGGCGAAGAAATACTTCATACTGTCGTTCATCAGTGTGGACCACCTGAAGAAGCGGCCTTCACAGTGTAAAAGCAGGTTCAAGAGGCAAAGAAGAGAGTAAGAGAAAAAGCGACTCCACTGTCACAGATTTACGTGCAGGAGTTGGGCGATTTGCATAACAGGGGCTACGACTTTGTCACTGATATGCCAGCTCAAGAAACTTTTAAAAGAACAATGCGTCGACAACGAAATCATGCACGCGGACTTCAAGCAGAGCCAAAAACAAGTGCTCAAAGAATTCTTAATAAAGAGGCATTAAGGGTGAATAATGACAGCCCATTTCTTTTAGCTGACGATGGCATGGGAGAAAGAACTATAATTTTTCGCGCCGAAAAAGGTAGAGAAACTCTTGGGCATTATGCGCAATTTTTTATGGACGGCACGTTCAAGAGTTGCAGCAAACAGTTCGCCCAGATGTACACCATTCACGCAGACCTTGGAGGCCGGAGTGATGAAAGCAAACGTTTATCCAGTCGCCTTTGCGTTCCTGCCTAAAAAAGAGAAAAACTTATATTCGTTTCTTTCACCTTATCTTGGAAGCGGTTCCCCAATGGAATCCTAAGAACATCACTATTGACTACGAAGCAGCTACGATATCAGCCTTACGAGAAGTATTTCCGTCAGGAAGTTAAGTGCCTGTTTTTCTTTTCTTCACATGAAGCAATGTCTGTGGAGAAAAGTACAGGAACTTGGCCTGACGAGTGACTACGAGGAGAACGAAGATATACGTTTCCACATCCGAATGTGCACTGCTCTGGCATTTTTGAAGCCAGACGACGTCAGTGGGGGCAGTCTGGTGATACATTCTTAGGCTCTTTCTACAGAAAAACTTACTGTCTTCTTTGATTATTTTATAGACGTATGGCTTGAAAACAGCGAGATATCAAACACTATGTGGAGCTGTTACAAAAAGCGACATCGAACAACAAATGCTGTAGAGGGATGGCATCACAAGATAAACTCTTTACTGTAGTTGGAAATCCACACCCTCGATTTGACGATTTGGTGGTTTGTTTAAAGTAGGAGGCAGAAGCGACGAACTGCATGGTCCTGAAACTGGAGCTCAGTCTTGAAGGTAAGAGGAGGAAGACGAAACATGTGAAGAAAGATGACAGGATTGAAAGAACCCTTAAGAAATATATGAAGAAACCAGCGACATCAGGTCCTTCTTAAAGGTAATCTTCTTGCTGCTTCAAGTATTCATAATGTAAATAGGTATGTACAAAGGAACAAAATTATAACGACGCTTACCTAAAGCCAAATAAAATAATTGATTAAGCTTAGTTAAAGCTGATTTTAAACACGCCAAACTGATTTTAATACAACTATTATGCCAGTCCAAAATCCTGGACAAAGTGTGATGGGAATCAGCATTTTAAAATATATACGTACGTAATTTACCGTCGACCAAATTACTGTATGTACTTGAGTTTGGAGGTTGCCCCTGTGGGTGGGAGACGCAGACGAAGAATAAACTATATCCACGGTATGCCCTGCCTATCGTAAGAGGCGACTAAATGGGGCCCCGGGGGCTCACAACTTGGGAGCGTGGGCTGGCAGGATCGAACCTGCCAAGTTAGGGCTAGAAGGCCAACGCATCAACGGTGTGAGCCACTGAGTCCGGAATTTCTACTTCTTTTCCATCCCATTTTCTCCGAAAAATACGTTACGTTAGACTACCATAAATAAATAAATAAATAAATAAATAAATAAATAAATAAATAAATAAATAAATAAATAAATAAATTAATAAATTAATAAATAAATAAATAAATAAATAAATAAATAAATAAATAAATAAATAAATAAATACGATGGATTAACTTTTTTTTAATGAAGGACTGGTGCGGAATAAAACAGTGTCTTTTATATTGGCCTACTTTAATTATTCCACAATAAATAAATAGGAACCTTATTTTTTGAATTAGCCTCTGATGTTTGTATATAAAAATTAACTTTGTGGTGTATTAGAGTTTAAATATCAAATAGGCCTATACGAGCTTGTATATCTGCGTGACTGTTTATATCGTGGTAGTCACGGGACCTTTTCGTGATAGTGGTGATTACTGTTTTTGTGAGAAAGTAGAACGGTGCCACCATCCTCCCTTAAAACTAACCAGAAAAAAAGTTCGAATAGGTTCGACTTTCCTTTAGGGAAAAAGAAGGGAAAGGCCACGAAGGACGTGCAAATGTAAGACTGCCTGGGCTTGGCAAACATCGTACCGTGGAGGTTGGAAGAGAACAACAGTTGACCAAGAGAGACCGGATAGTTAGAATAGAATATATTTATTTATCATCTGCAGCATTGCATATTACCAAAAACATGACAAGACTTCTTCTTCTCCTTCAGACACACGCAGGTGACGATTTCATGTTGACTTTCCCTATACTTTCAGTACATATAACCATTTACCTTATTAGTAACTGTCAAGGCCATTACAGCACACAACAATAGATACACCAGGAAGTTTCGATATAGAATTGCGTTTGTGTCTGAAGATGAAAACCTACAACCTGTTTTCCAGTCATTGACCGGGTCAGGGATGGAATGAATGAAGCAGATGTAGGCTGTTAGTACGATGGGGTCGCCACTGCCAAAGTGATTTATTAATGAATGATAGATGCAATGAAATGAGAATGGAGAGTGTTGCTGGAATGAAAGGTGACAGGAAAAACCGGAGTACCCGGAGAAAAACCTGTCCCGCCTCCGCTTTGTCCAGCACAAATCTCACATGGAGTGACCGGGATTTGAACCACGGTATCCAGCGGTGAGAGGCCGACGCGCTGCCGTCTGAGCCACGGAGGCTCCAGTCTCTAATCAATGCGCGTGAGAGAAAAATGTTGATCTGCAATGAGCGAGCAGGAGCTCAGGCAGGTTAGCGGGGATATCCAGAGATTAAGCTAATGAGGCCCACCCCCTGCTGCAGTGACAGCAAATGTCCTGTGACAACTGGGGAATTTCTGTGAGTGGGCACAAGTTAATCTCAGTGACCGCAAATGTCCGTGACCGCAATTGTCCGACAACCCACACTTCCACCGTCTTAAGAAAAGTGTCCTGGAGCGTGAAACTTTGGGTCGGGGGATACTGGGGAGGAGGACCAGTATCCCGCCCAGACGGCCTCACCTGCTATGCTGAACAGGAGCTTTGTGAAGGATAGGAAGATTGGAAGGGATAGGCAAGGAAGAGGGAAGGAAGCGGCCGTGGTCTGAAGTTAGGTACCATCCCGATATTTGCCTGGAGAAGAAGTGGGAAACCACTGATAACCACTTCGAGGATGGCTGAGGCGAGAATCGAGCCCCTCTACTCAGTTAACTTCCCGAGGCTGAGCGGATCACGTTCCAGCCCTCGTACCATTTTCCAAATTTCGTGGTAGAGCCGGGAATAGAACTTGGGCTTCCCGGGGTGGCAGCTAATCACACTACTACACCACAGAGCGGACTGTTAATAAATAATAATAATAATAATAATAATAATAATAATAATAATAATAATAATAATAATAATAATAATAATAATAATAATAATAATAATAATAATAATAATTAGAAGGCACATTACAAGACTGACACAACATTAAGGAATGCTATCCCAGTGCAAGAAAGGTTAGCTAACCTTGCGCTTGTTGGCAAAAGGGACCGCTGCAATGGGAGGTAAAGGAAGAATAACGGTAAATGTAAAAATGTTGTTAACATTCTGTAATGTACTGGTGAAAGGGCAGTAACAACTGGATTTTGTGTTTAAGAATTTCTGTGAGATAGAACTGACATAGGCCTACATATTGCTGTCATCAGTATCTAAAAGTATGTTAATGAAATTCAGAAATATTAAACCGAGTAGGCCTACCCAGTCAAGACCGACTCCAATCCTCAGCCCTTAATGCTACTCTCGATCGTTCAAAGATGGCGAATCGAGTAGCCGGACTTGTCGAAAATGTGGGTTTTTTTTTTTTGTTATCGTATGTATTCGGTGTAATTTCATTAAAGCTGACGATAAATGTTAGTTTCTTTGTATAATATAAGTGTGTGCGTGTATTCATAGACCCTACGAGCCAGTGGACACTTAGGATCTGTAAGTATATGCAGTAATGTGAGAATGTATTTCTTTTGATCGTGTTGTGAAACAGGTTTAAGTGTAACTTTGACAATGCCTCTCATACAACTATTCTTAAGTCTTCCACGGAATAAAACATTAAGAGGGAAATTAGGGATATACATCATGACTAGTTTGAAGTCGATGACAAAACAGTAGTGTGCGTACATCATTTTGAGAATAAGTCTGAGGTTAGGGAAGGAAGACTTTTCTCTAATTCCAAACGGTGAGCATATTCGTGTTTCTCGAAAAATATTAATTTAGATAGAATATAATTGATACTGTGATATTCCGTCAGTGTCTGTGTGCTTCAAAGTGTTGAGTGATTTAGATGAAATGTATTTTACAATAATCTCTGCTTGCCTGCGGCAAGGTTTGGCTTGATCTTGGAGTATAAGAAAACTTATAAGTGTGACAGATGGAGCAATCTCAGAAGAAACAGTGACTTGGAGGGATTAGCTGGGTTTGTAACGCAGGATTTTACACTACCAACACCTTCCGATTCATGCTGTAGTTATGTGTTATCTTTAGTGTCTAAACGTTTCATTACTAAGTTTACCATCGTTGTGTGAAGTGCTGCTATGCCATATGTGAACATTATATTAGCATTATCAGGCCGTTCAATAGGTTAACATAATCATTTCGGTGTATGTGGGCTGAGTGGCTCAAACGGTTAAGGCGCTGATTTTCTGACCCCAAGTTGTCAGGTTCGATCCTGGCTCAGTCCGGTGGGTATTTGAAGGTGCTCAGATACGTTAGCCTTGTGTCGGTAGATTTATTGGCACGTAAAATAACTCCTGCGGGACTAAATCCTGGCACTTCGCCGTCACCAACAACAGCAAAAAAAGTATTTAGTGGGACGTAAAGCCAATGACGGAAGAGTGGAAGCAAGAAAATTACGAGCTACGGCACGTAATCACACGTTACGCCACTCATGGATTTCACCACAGATTCTGCCAAACCAAAAACTTCCACCAGCCGAACGAAGACTATATACTGTATGTAACCTGGGTAACGATCATTGTGAAAGATACCAAGCACAAAACTGCAAAATGAGGACAACCTCAAAAATAAGAATGGCATTGGCATAATTGACCATCTGTACAAAAATTGTCTTTGCACATTGTGCGCTTTTCATTTAATAATAATAAGATTATTATTTCGGGTGCTGAACATAAGAAATTGTCCACCACTTCAAAACTAAGGCAATAAATTATGTTTCATAGTTCTCATGAGTACGAATAAACTGAGGAATTTCGCACCTTAATTTGTTTTGAAACATTCAAAATAATGTTATAAATATCATTTTAACTGTTTTATAATGTATTTTCATCTATCCAGCGAAGTGAAATCGAAGAGAAAACATTAATTAACTAAGTGAAATTTTTAAATAATCAGCTTGTTGTTCTCTTTTCTAGTAGAATATATGTGATTCTAGTTTATTATACCCCTATGTGGTGCGTACTTGTTGGCGAAGCTTTATAATACGTGAAAAAGTGATTTTCCCTATGATGTTACAATTATCATGTTAAATTACCGCCGTTTGTATAATGTGTACGTGATATTTTCGTGTTAGCCAGTACCAGCTGTCCGGCTACTTCAGCCGCCATGCTTTTTTAAATATTACTGTCTGAGGATTGGAGTCAGTCTTGACCCAGTCTACAAATTGAGACAACAATGCAGTTTGCCTCTGCATTAGTTCAACCAGTGTTAGGCAAGTGCAGTCGTCGCACCCGATTGGCGATTTCCTATATAAATTTGCAACCTTCAGAATGTTAATGCATATCAGGGTTTAATGAGAACTAAATTAACACATCAAAAGAACCATATTAATTTTTCATTTAAAATAAAAATAACGTCTGATCTTTAAAAAATCAGCAGATTCAGTTGTAAAATCCGTGTACCGGTAGATGCTGAGAACATTCCGCATATCTACAGATAAATCCGTGGAGTTGGAAACCCTATTACAAATCAAAGGAAGTCGAAGTGAACTTCACATTATCAAGGTGTAGGCCTACAGAGAAGCGTAGAATGGAGATCCCCCTGTGGGTGGGGACAGTAGGATAACACCCACGGTTTTCCCTGCCTATTGTAAGAGGCAACTAAAAGAGACCTCAAGGGCTCTCAATTTAGGAGTGACCACGGAGACTTAGCTGAGTCCTAGAAGTGCTTCCACTTACTTGTGCTGGGCTCGTATTCAACCTCCCTTGGCGAATTCTTGTTATTAGAGCATTCGAGGCCTAAAGAGTATTTCATTTTCACGCCCTTCGCGGTCCATCTCTTTCTTTGTCCGATACCTTCATTTTTCGAAGTGTCGGACCCCTTCCAGTTTTTCCCTCTGATTAGTGTTAATAGAGGATGGTTTCCTAGTTGTACTTCCTCTTAGGACAATAATCACCATCACCGTAAGATGAGGAGACCGTGCGCTGCCGCACCACACCACGACGATGATCGGAGAAACGTACGCGTCCACGATGTCCATATCTGCATCACGTATCTTGTCTGTGATGTGATCGTAAATGGCTGACTCTGGGTGGGAACAGTCCCGAACCGATCATTGTGTCATGTTCCATGCGCGTACTTGATACAACATTGTATTTTCACAGGCGTCCGCCTCTGTGGTGTAGTGCTTAGCGTGATTAGCTGCCACCCCCGGAGGCCCGGGTTCGATTCCCGGCTCTGCCACGAAATTTGAAAAGTGGTACGAGGGCTGGAACGGGGTCCACTCAGCCTCGGGAGGTCAACTGAGTAGAGGTGGGTTCGATTCCCACCTCAGCCATCCTGGAAGTGGTTTTCCGTGGTTTCCCACTTCTTCTCCAGGCGAATGCCGGGATGGTACCTAAATTAAGGCCACGGCCGCTTCCTTCCCTCTTCCTTGCCTATCCCTTCCAATCTTCCCATCCCTCCACAAGGCCCCTGTTCAGCATAGCAGGTGAGGCCGCCTGGGCGAGGTACTGGTCATACTCCCCAGTTGTATCCCCCGACCAAGAGTCTGAAGCTCCAGGACACTGCCCTTGAGGCGGTAGAGGTGGGATCCCTCGCTCAGTCCGAGGGAAAAACCGAACCTGGAGGGTACACAGATGGTGATGGTGATGATGATTTTCACAGGCTGATCATGAAACACATCTTCATACAGATACAAGCGGGAATGCACTTAGGCTAAACGTGCAGGAAGACAACGACACAGAGTTACTACAATTTAAACGTTCTTAAATGCCGCCGACATGAGTTGGGATGGAACCTGCTGTCTTTCGACTTGCGACAATGAGGTCAGCAACCGGAATCAATTCGACCGTCATGAGGACATGATAGCCGAATGATATAGTTACTTTCTTCTCAGCAATGTGGTCGTAGTTCGAGTCTCGTCACAATGCATGTGGAATTTTTGTGATGGAGAAGTTATGTCTTTGTGGTTCGGATTCCATGTGGTTATGATCACGTTATCAACAATTACGTAGAACTTGCCCTTTGAACTGTTTTTCGTTGTTCCCCAGTCTGTAAAGAACCTAAGCTTTGTCATGAATGACGCATTAAACTGGAATTACCATATAACAAGTGTCTCCATCTCTCCACCCCCTAAAAATGAAACAATCCATTCTTCCACACAGCATGAAAATAAAACTTATTCACTCTCATTTTTCCAACAATTTATTGCTGTGATGTACTAACCGATGCAACTGCAGAACAAACTATGATACTTCAAAGGGCAATGAAATCTTGCATACGATTTATATTTTCTTTGAACTTTAGGACACATATTTCCCCTTATTATGTGAAGGTATCCTGGCTGAAAATCGATCAACTAAGAAATCTATATACTGCCACACTAATATTTCGACTTCTGAACGAATCTGTACCTGAATACCTATCCTCACATTTTTTCCTCTCATCTATCCATGGGCATAATACCAGATCGAATTCTACCCGTATGATACCGGTTAATCATTCATCTGTATACAGCCACTCTTTCCAAGTGTCAGCGGCAAGGCTATGGAACACTCTCCCTGTCAGAATACGTAATAGTACTTCAATAGTCTCATTTAAACAGTCTTGTCGAGATTTCCTCTTGAATACGTGATCAGATTGTATGAATGTTAGTGTGTATGAGTGCCAGTGTGATTTAGAGCTAGGTGATGTAGATACATAATATTAAAAAGATAATTATAATAAGTTATAATATTACTCCATTAATTTAGGTAGTTTCTAGTGACTGTTAACATTGTTATTTTTCCAAATCATGTGACTATGTACTGCATATTGTGGTTGTGTAAGAGAGGGCCGTGAGGCCTAACTTCGCCACATACAAAGGCATAAAATAAATAAATAAATAAATAAATAAATAAATAAATAAATAAATAAATCCAGAGGAATGGTGCGATGATTCCCATCCTGCAGGTCAAGGCCATCTAGCCGCATTAAATTAAACACATCAATACAGACACCATAGTGAAGGACGGACTTCAGACTATCTCCTGCGGATGGGAGTGGTAAAATATATCCACCATATCTCCTGCCTGTAGTAAGAGGCATCTGAAAGAGGAACTCTCGTACGCTCTCAATTCGGGAATGTGGACAGGCTACCATAGCTGAATCTGGCATTGTTTCGACTTACTTGTGCCAGGCTCCTTACTTTCACTTTTCTGTCAAGTCTTTTTCTCTTCCTACCCGAACGGTAATAGGTTTTCGACGGCTATGGTGTCTCATTTTCACACCTTTCGTGGCCCTTCCCTTTCTTTATTCCAGTCCCGTCATTCTTTGAAGGGTCGGACTTATTCCCTTTTTTTTTAGATACCGGTAATTAGTGTCAAAAGGGGATAGTTGCCCAGTTGTGAAAATGAAAATGAAAACCTAAACCTGTTTTCCAGTCATTGACCGTGTCAGGGATGGAATGAATGAAGCAGATATAGGCTATTAGTACGATGGGGTCGCCACTCCCAAAGTGATTTATTAATGACTGATAGATGCTACGAAATGAGAATGGAGAGTGTTGCTGGAATGAAAGATGACAGGAAAAACCGGAGTACCCGGAGAAAAACCTGTCCCGCCTCCGCTTTGTCCAGCACAAATCTCACATGGAGTGACCGGGATTTGAACCACGGTATCCAGCGATGAGAGGCCGACGCGCTGCTGTCTGAGCCACGGAGGCTCTAGTTGCCCAGTTGTACTTTCTCTTAATAACTAACTGAGCGAGTGGCTACGCGGTTTGAGTCATGTAGCTGTTAGCTTATATTAGGGGAGCAGTAGGTTCTTTTTCTTTACTTTTATTTTCTTACAATTTTGCTTTACGTCGCATCGACACAGGTCTTTTGGCGACGATGGGACAGGAAAGGACTCGGAGTGGGAAGGAAGTGGCCATGGCCTTAATTAAGGTACAGCCCCAGCATTTGTCTGGTCTGAAAATGGGAAACCACGGAAAACCATCTTCAGGGCTGTCGATAGTGGTGTTCGAACCACACTATCTCCCTGATGTAAGCTCACAGCTGCGCGTCCCTAACCGCACGGCCAACTCGCCCGGTGTTACTTGGTTCGAACACCATTATCGGCAGCCCTGAAAGTGGTTTCCCATTTTCACTGCAGACAAATGTTGGGCGTATGTCCGACTCGTTGGCTGAATGGTCAGCGTACTGGCCTTCGGTTCAGAGGGTCCCGAGTTCGATTCCCGGTCGGGTTGTCGGCGATTTTAATCGCTTATGATTAATTCTTCTGGCTCGGGGACTGGTGTTTGTGTCCGTCCCAACACTCTCCTCTTCATATTCATACAACACACTACACTACCAACCACCACAGAAACACGCAATAGTGATTACATCCCTCCATATAGGGTTGGCGTCAGGAAGGGCATCCGGCCGTAAAACAGGGCTAAATCCACATGTGCAATGCAGTTCGCACCCGCGACCCCTCAGCTGTGGGAAAAGCAGTATGCAAAGAAGAAGAAGAAGAAGAAGAAGAAGAAGAAGACAAATGTTGGGTGTGTACCACAATTAAGGCTACGGTGGCTTTCTTTCCACTTCTAGCTCTTTTCTATCCCATCGTCACCATAAGACCTGTATGTATTGGTGCGATGTATAAAAAACAAGACAAAACAATTAAAAAAAGACAGTAATCACCACAAACGGACTTCACACTCGCTAGGTGAGCCTACAGTAGATTATAGATAAGATGTCTGAAGCCCCTTAGATTAATCAATAACAATAAATACAGTGTAAGTGTCCTAAGGTGTACTTTTACTTAACATCACTTGTTCGTGGGAATGCGGTTACGCTCGAGAGTGAAGCAGTCATTTACTGAATACGTAATATACCGTTGATATTAATCTTGCATGCAAGAGATTTCAGCAACATGACATGATCTATCTTACGGACTGCGGCCGTAGCGAGAAGGCCATGGAATACGGTTCGGCGTGTTAGAGGGGGCGGTAGGCGTGACGCTACAGCAGGCCTTGCCGGTGTGTGTCGCATTCAGTGTTGTGGGCCTGCTCCAGTGGGCGTGATGTGTACTTACTGTAGTGTCTGGTTCTTCTAATGTAAACATTGTGAGGTAAGTGCGAGTCTTCATTCATTCAGTTACATGTTGTGGATGAGGTTCTTCACTGGTGATGTACGAAGAAGAAGAAAAAAACAAGAAGACGCAAATGTTAGTGGATATTGAAGCTAACGTTCAATCAAATGCGATAGCCGGCCAACAAGTGGATTAGAAAGGAATATGGTAGATGCATTAAATAATAACACAATTCGTATTTTTCTGTTAATTAGCGAATGTAAACAATGTTATCAATTAACTTCCGTTGCTAGTTAAATGACATCGAAAGACATTGGCTTATGACAGAGTATAAACTGCGTAGTCGTTATTATTCCGTGGGAAGAGAGGGGTATAATATAATTTCGTGTGGCTATTTCTAGCCGAGTGCAGCCCTTGTAAGACAGACCCTCCGGTGAGGGTGGGTGGCATCTGCCATGTGTACGTAACTGCGTGTTATTGTGGTGGAGGATAGTGTTATGTGTGGTGTGTGAGTTGCAGGGATGTTGGGGACAGCACAAACACCCAGCCCCCGGGCCACTGGAATTAACCAATGAAGCTTAAAATCCCCGACCCGGCCGGGAATCGAACTCGGTACCCTCTGAACCGAAGGCCAGTACGCTGACCATTCAGCCAACGAGTCGGACAAGAGAGGGGTAGATATTTCACTCTTCTATCTCCATTATTTTGTATAAGTTATGTGATATTCACTAGTGGCATGATCTATTTAAAAATGTATTCCTTACATACATTTCTAAGATAATAATAATAATGTTATTGGGTTTAAGTCCCACTAACTTCTTTTACGGTTTTCCAACTCGCCGAGGTACCGGACTTTAGTCCCGAGGGAGTTCTTATACGCGACAGTAAGTCTACTGACACGAGGCTGGCGTATTTGAGAACCTTCAAATACCACCGGACTGAGCCAGGATCGAACCTACCAAGTTGGGGTCAGAAGGCCAGCACCTCAACTCCCTGAGCCACTCAGCCAGGCATTTCGAAGGTTAATGTAGAGTTAAGCGCTTCTTCTGGCCTGATGAAGGATGTGAACGTAAAACCAACTCGCATTCTAGAATTGTTTTCTGTTAGGAGTTCGACGTCGCAACCAACTGAGACATTCTTAGGCGACGACTGGATAGGGAAGGGCTGTAACTGGAAAGGGAGTGACGATGGCCTTAATTAAGGCACAGCCAGAGTATTTACCTGGTATGAATAAGAGAAACCGTGGAAAACCATCTTCAGGGCTGCCGATCGTGGGGTTCGAAGTCACCGACTCCTGAACGCAAGCTTACAGCTACACGGCCCGACCCACGTGGTCAACTCGCTTGGTACTACACCTCCGATGTTAGGGATAAGGTCACTGTGATCGGCATTTCGCGCCTTGACCGGTTTCTATCTTAGAACAATTCTATTGGCGAAGAAACCTACCTCGTATGTGAGTAGCTAACTCGACCTGGGGAGATTTCTTAAAATCCTACTTCCGTGCAACGAACTTCGGGTGGTACTGTTAGGAAGCGACACCCAAACTCTTAATCTACCACGGCTCCCATATCTAATCAATTTCTTTATATTTTTAACAATAATGTTTGTGTTTAACGTACCATACCGTCAATTTCTATAGACTTTAAAGCGTCGCTGGAGTGCTAAAAGTTTGTTTTGTTTGAATTCTTTAACACACTCTCTA
Source organism: Anabrus simplex (assembly GCF_040414725.1). Classification (NCBI taxonomy): domain Eukaryota; kingdom Metazoa; phylum Arthropoda; class Insecta; order Orthoptera; family Tettigoniidae; genus Anabrus; species Anabrus simplex. Next base: position 879,682,954 of record NC_090265.1, on the reverse strand, counting down.
CCACTGCGTTTTATAACGCAACCTTGCAATTCTACGTGGGTATTGTGTGATCGTATCCATGGGACCTTCAGCCTTACACTTATTTCTGTGTGTGTAATATTAAGGATAGTGATTCATCTCAGTAGGGATAAGATAAAATATAAATCCCTGTGAAACGTCTGTCCCTCAACATTTTTCGTTATCAATAAGAATATTTTGGATATACGACATAATGCAAGATGCACACTACCGGAAGTTTTCTTGAAGGTGAAAGGAAGCTGATATTATTTTTCTTAGCTCGAAAGCATGTAACACTTCGTTGAAGAATAAGAACATTTCATACTCAAAATGCTCAAAATATTCATACGTACAAACATTAAGAATGTTATTGTTTATTCCGTCCCACCAACTACATTTTCGGTTTTCGGAGACACCGAGGTGCTGGAATTTTGTCTCGCAGGAGTTATTTTACGTGGCAGTAAATCTACCGACATGAGACTGGCGTATCTGAGTACCTTCAAGTACCACCGGACTGAGCCAGGATCGAAACTGCCAAGTTGGGCTCAGAAGGCCAGCGCTCTACCGTCTGAACTACTCAGCCCGGCACGTAAAAACCATATTGACTGCCTAAAAATGCTGTTAGCTTGAAACTCCACTCTGTTCAGTAATTTCTACAGGATTCTGCGAACATTGTAGATTTTCAGAAAGGTGTTTCCGTGGATATAATTTAAGTGATAAGAAGGACACAACGTAACTGTTAAATAAATTATTCCCCTATCACCATTGTTGTCCATATTTCAAATAATTGACGACGGAATTAAATTTAATCTGAATTTGATTTATATTTTCTTGGACTGGACATTTAGACATGGCAGTATTTATGCCGTTTAAAACCAGACAAACTATAACATTCGCCGTTTCGTGAAGAATTTTCTTCGTTTTTTCAGAAGTAAACCACGGCTGTAAATGTAAAAATGTTTGATTAAATTTCACTGTGGCTGTTTTTTTTGTTTTTTTGTTTTTTTGCTAGTTGCTTTACATCGCACAGACACAGATAGGTATTATGGCGACGATGGGACAGGGAAGGGTTAGGAGTGGGAAGGAAGCGGCCGTGGCCTTAATTAAGGTACAGCCCCAGCATTTGCTTGGTGTGAAAATGGGAAACCACGGAAAACCATCTTCAGGGCTGCCGACAGTGGGGTTCGAACCTACTATCTCCCGAACACTGGATACTGGCCGCACTTAAGCGACTGCAGCTATCGAGCTCGTTTTTTTAAAAAAAATGTAGAATACATTCGTTTCCTTCGTGCACTGTGCCTCGCATAGAATTTCGAGCGTCACACAACTATAAAGGACCGAGCTCGATAGCTGCAGTCGCTTAAGTGCGGCCAGTATCCAGTATTCGGGAGATAGTAAGTTCGAACCCCACTGTCGGCAGCCCTCAAAATGGTTTTCCGTGGTTTCCCATTTTCACACCAGGCAAATGCTGGGGCTGTACCTTAATTAAGGCCACGGCCGCTTCCTTCCCACTCCTAGCCCTTTCCTGTCCCATCGTCGCCGTAAGACCTGTCTGTGTCGGTGCGACGTAAAGCAACTAGCAAAAAATAAAAAAATAAAATAATAATATTAAAATTTAAAAAAAACTATAAAGGATATCTAAATGGTTAACATAGACTGCGGTTAACAAAAATTGTAATTAGTTTCAAGAATCGGTCACGTCGTGGTGAGTGGTGGGAGCGTCTGCTGCCATTTTGTGTTTAAATGGAGATAGACGCAACGTAGAAAAGTTAATATATCTCGCGACTCCGGGGTGCTAAAATATTGCACAAGGTATATTATTACATTTTCCCCGTAGAAATCCATTGGTCATCAAAACTTTCGTAACTTCGTAACCAGATCAGTTGGAAATTTGCAAATTGTGGTCAATTTGCAAAACGCATGAATATTTTCGGTCAAAATGGACTAGAACAACCGTGAACGCGTTCGGAAGGATAAAGGGGAAGAATATGAGGAATAGAGTAAACCCAAGAAATCTGCAGTACAACTTTCCACAACAAAGTGAAGACGTCCGCGCAGCGGGACGTGCAGCCCAACACATTTACCGTGCCTATGGAGCCCGCTGACTGAGAGTCAGCTTTTGCGTACAACGCAGCAGTTGGAGACCTCTTACAGACCATCTATGACTACCAGCAGCTCGTGGAGTATATGGAGTATGACCAGGCCCGAGTGGATGAGCCGTATCGGGCGGCCGAGTTTGACAAGTTTTGTTTTTATTTCTAGAATTTGTTTTACGTCGCACCGACACAGATAGGTCTTATGGCGACGATGGGATAGGACGGGCTAGGAATTGGAAAGAAGCGGCCGTGGGCTTAATTAAGATACAGCCCCAGCATTTGCCTGGTGAGAAAATTGGAAACCACGGAAAACCATCTTCAGGGTTGCCGACAGTGGGGTTCGAACCAAGACAGGGTTTGGCAAGTGTAACATCCAATTCGATTTAGGTCGCGTGGTTAGGAGTGCGCAACTATGACCTTCAATTCAGAAGATAGTGGGTTCAAACCCACAAACCGTGGTTTCCCATTTTCATGCCAGGCAAATGCTGAGGCTGTACTTTAATTAAGGCTACGGCCGCTTCCTTCCCACTCCAAGTGCTTTCCTGTTCCGTCGTCGCCATAGACCTTATTTGTGTTGGGGGGACGTAAAGCCAATTGTAAAAAAAAAAAAGAAAAAAGAGAAAAAGACAAATAAACTAATTTGATTTACTTTATTTCTATTAGAAGGACATATTCTACGTTATTACACCACCAACACAAAAAAACGTTATTTTTTCTTTTACGTCACATCGACTCAGATCTCAGATTGGGAAGTAAGTGACCAAGGCATTGATTAAGGTACTGGTCCAGTATTTTGCCTGGTATGAAAATGGGAAGTCCGCCTCTGCTTCGGGAGGTCAACTGAGTAGAGGGAGTTTCTGTTTCTTTTTTTTTTTTTTTTTTTTTTTTTTTTTGTGTTTTCCCACTTCCTTCCAGGCAAATACCGGGATGGTACCTAACTTAAGGCCATGGCCGCTTCCTTCCCCCTTCCTTGTCTATCCCTTCCAACCGTGCGATCCCCTACAAGACCCCTATTCAGTATAGCAGATGAGGCTGCCTGGGCGAGTTACTGGTCCTCCTTCCCAGTTGTATCCCCCGACTCAAGGTCTAACGCTCCAGGACACTGCCCTTGAGGCGGTAAAGGTGGGATCCCTCGCTGAGTCCGAGGGAAAAAGCAACTCTGGAGGGTAAACGGATTAAGAAAGGAAGAAAGATGAAAATGGGGAACCACGGCGAACCATCTTCAGGGTTGCCAAAGGTGGGATTCGCATTCACCATTTCCTGATAGCATGCTCACAGCTACGTGATCCGAACTGCGCCACTTGATCTCCTGATGGCAAGGTTACCAGATGGCTCACTATCTACTATCTACGAACTAGTCATTCATTACGTATTTGCATGGAAGGCATGCTTTTACGGCTGTGAGCTAGGCAGATAGAGTTAAACAAAACAAAAAAAACAAAAAAACTATAGTAAACCGTAAGTTTATCTTATGAGACTTAAAGAATTGGAAGTTTGTGAGAAGTAAAATTAAATACAGTGAATCAGAAGAAAAATATGAACAAATTAAATCAGATCGAAGAGTGAAGAGAGAACTCTGTACAATACAGTTTAATAGGAAAGCATAATGTATAGGGCCAGGGTTGCCGAGTGGCGAGTAATTACCTCGATTTCGCGTAATTTCATAATCTTTGAGTATTTTGGAGCGCAGTAAGAAAAACAGGTATTTATCGGCCAATCGGAGAAATATAATTCACAGTGTTTTAAAGCCATTTACACACTTCGTAAGCATTAATGCTACAGCTTTCTTTATACAACAAAGCGGTTAGAAACTTGTCTATCTATCGAGTTGAATGAATGTAAAAATATGTGCCTACACCTGCTCAAGAACATCAGAAGAAAGTGTTCGATATTAGAATTTCATCAAATGAAATAAACCAATTTAGAAATGGTTGCTAGTCTTTTTCCGGTCCTTCTCTTTTCTAATGCCCTGTTGAACGACTCTTCAGTACTGTCAAGAAGTGCAAAATAGCTTACAGAAATAAAAACTCAAGCTGTTGTATTTTGGGTTATAATCGGAAATTTTCGTGACACTGGGATTTTCTGCTAGGCATTGGTGGCCGTGATAAGGGATCAAGTTGGGTATTGTTTCCTACAAAATGGCCGTGGTGGCAAAGACGTGCTTGGTTCGCCCGGACGGACGTGGGTTCTATTCCCGGATAGGATGTCGAAAAATCACTTCTGGAGGTGCACATGGCCTTGAGGTTCACTCAGCCTACACGAAAAATTAATACCAGGTTAGTTACTCGGGGCATAGGGATTCGGGCATATAGCTAATGACACTACCGCACTGAGTGGCGAGGTTACGGTTAGTGGAAGCTTTCACCATCCATCCCTCCAAGGCCCTTCATGGCCTGTATGTAGATGACTTTGCTTTTTGATATTTATTATAAATAATATTGTAATAGTAATTTTATTGAACAAATTATTCATCTTTTGTTCGACTCCTCAGCTGAATGGTCAACGTTGAGACCATCAGTTCAGAGGGTCCCAGGTTCGATTCCCGGCCAGGTCCGGGATTTTAATGGCATTTGATTAATTCTTCTGGGATGGACACTGGCTGCTTGTGTTTGTCACATCATTTTCCTATTCATATTCGCACAACACAACACAACACACCACACTACCAACCACCACAGAAACACGCAGTAGTGATTACATCCGTCCACATTGAGTTGGCGTTAAAAAGGGCATCCGGACTTAACCCTTAAATGCGCAATTTATTATATCTTTCAAATATGATGGTTTTTCATTCCAGAAGTAATACATTATTATCAGAAAAATATTTTAAAAATTATTGGTCAAAATAAGTATGCATTTATTTATTTATTTATATTTATTTATTTATTTATTTGTATGAGTCAAAATGTTAAGAGTTTTCAATGTTTTACTTGCCGGTATATGCAGAGCTGTACAATCGCACTATCTACAGCCACACTTCAGTTTCAGGGATGTCCTTGCTCACGAACTCTCTGAGGTAAACAACATTTCCTTTGTTTTACCATAACTGTTTAAAGTTTACACTTCACTCCAGCTGATTAGCAAGAAACGTCATAAAATAAAAGATTTTTCATTTTTTAATACACTAGTGACACCTAGCGAGTTCATCTTCAAGGTAGAAGAAACTGCACACTTTTAAAATTGTAAAGCAGATATAAAAAGCAAGTAAATTCTCCTTTGCACATATGCAATGCTGTGCATTTAAGGGCTAAAACAGGGCCGAATTCACATGTGCGACACAAGTTCACACCCGTGAACTCGCTAGGTGTCACCAGTGTAAAGCGGTAAAATAATAATAATAATAATAATAATAATAATAATAATAATAATAATAATAATAATAATAATAATAATAGTTACGGGGTTATCCGTGGACCAGCAGAGGTGAAAGAAGGTGCCGGGGTGGATGGGTCTAACTTCTATGTCCAGAAAGAATTTAAACTGAGATGGAAGGTTATATTTTCAAAAAAGCAACAAGTTAACAAATTCTCACTTAGTGAGATAACAATGACATAGCAATTTAAAAACAAGACTTAGAAAGGTCCAAGATTTCAGAATTTTCACGCTGTTAGGCTACAAGCCTCTAGTTTTACAGTTCCCAGTTCAAAATTACAAAAGAGTACAAATTTATACCAGGGCAGAAATCCCTCGATACATGGAGCGCTGGCTCCCAACTCACAACATCAAGCCTTCAACAGGCATTCAGTAACGTTAGTTTGAAAAAGAGTTAACAGGCTCTCAGTTTTCAAGCCAATTCAAGGCAACACCAAAAATAACTTACACCTTTTGGCCTTCCATGGCCCAGTTTACAAAGTGATACAGGGGTATCTCGTACCCAACCTATAGGGCCTTCGTGTAAAAGAAATAACAGTTAAATAAATGGCCCGAACACAAAATGAATGGAGGCGTGTACTTGCACTCCCAAATATGCATTCTTAAAACCTAAAGGGCACTAGGCCGATGAAACAGGGGCTATTCCCAAACTATGGAGGTGACTCGTGTAAGAATAAATTAAGACTTTACGGAAAGGAAGAAAACCAGTTACAAAACGTAGTCACCTCAAACCAATATGAAGGGGAGCTCGAGAGGGTACATCACTCTCTATCCCCGATTTACAGTTAAAGATTTTATAAGCTGGCAGAAATTACATTTTCAGAAAAGTAGGTTACATAGTTAAGGTGTCGGACCTCCCCCTCGGGTTAAACCGCAGAGCTAGCAAGAAATAAAGATGTTAATAGGCCATTACCTTGCTGAAGAATTGCTGCCTGATGAAGGAGGCGCCTCCCGCCTCCTGCTTCACACACACACACACACACACACACACACACACACACACACACACACACGCACACACACACACACACTCTCTCTCTCTCTCTCTCTCTCTCTCTCTCTCTCTCTCTCTCTCTCTTTGTTAGATGGTGATCAAATGGCCAAGAGACGAGAAAATCCGCAGTTTATAAACACTCGGGGAAAGTTCGAGACCTTTCACGAATAAACCAGCCACACCCTCTCAATTTTCTTGGTGAATTTAAAAGTTACACTCAAAATCGAAGAAGAAGAAGAAGAAGAAGAAGGTGATTGGTAGAAAATTAATTACAGAAATTCTTGATTGGCTAAATTCAAAACTGGCGGAAAGAAAAGATAAATATTGCCAAGCCAAAAATGAATGAACGTAATTTAGTAAAACAAAAACTTATTAATACAAAATTTCTTCAAATGAAGGTTCTTCCACTTCGCATCAGGGTGCATAATCATAGTTTTTAGCAGTGACCTCTGTTGAAGAAAGTCCAAACTTCTTGATGAATGGTGAACAAAACACGTAGAATTTCATACAGTACATGAAACTTCACAATAAGAAAATTACGTCAAATTACTGTAGTGACATCTTCTGAGTAAAGGTTTAAGTAGGTCTAGTTTCCAGTTCGCAGTTTCTCCTGTAGAGGAGTTTTTTAGGCGCAAGATTTAAATGTGCGGCTCAGAGGTGTACCTCCCGGTACAATAATAATAATAATAATAATAATAATAATAATAATAATAATAATAATAATAATGAGAAGAAGAATAATAATAATAAGAAGAAAAGGTTCCACTTTCTAATCGATGGAGAGCGGAAGTTATGCATATTGTCTATGCTTTATTTTTACAAATAATACACAATACAAACGATTTAATAATAAGAAGAAATAGCGCACAAATGTGCATTACATTTTAGAGTAATCCAATAAGGAAGCTGTTCTTTTGCTGCATACACTAAAATGGTATCGTTCACATCGTTTGTTACATAACACGCACACGCACTGCACAGATGGGTCATGAAAACCCGGTCGTACGCACAGTTTGTGATGGAAACCATGTATGGCCAGTCTATTCAGAGCACTCCTCAGTTCGTTGTTCGGCCCAGTCCAGCTTCGATTAATCATTGCGTCCGTCCCGTAGAATTCCAAGTCAATTTCCGCTCGTTTTCTTAGTCTAATATGAAGTAGTTCCTGTTCTTGTCGTGTGGAGGGTAATTGTAGTCTCATTCTTATGTCTTCCATAAGGAAGGTTTCTCTGGCTAGCTCATAAGCAAGTCTTGACTGTGACATTTTGGAAATACCCAAAATTCTTTTCAAGAATCTAGCCTTGACATTCTCAATAACTCTAAGGTCAGATAGAGTTAGATGTTCCCAAATTAGCTCCAAATACAAACGATTTAATAACATAATTTCGGGTTGTGTACAATGTACTGTATATCGAAGATAATTTTCCTTATGTTTGCCTGTTCCAATACCTACAATGTATATTTGTCCCTGGACTGACCGCAAATCGATCCGAGGCCTCCGGGTATGGGGCAGGCACGCTACCCCTACACCACGGGGTGGACAAAATCATTTTGAAACATTTTACACAACGTTGATTAACTACGAATTGCTCCACTTCACGTGGTCTTAACCGTAGGTTGTTTGTTTTATTGTTGCGTTCTTATCACGTACATCTCAATTTCCTTTCCAATAACGTCGAACTGCGACCATCTTGGTCAGAAGCCAGTGATAAAGTCACTTACAGATCCGCCTCGGTACAAACAAACCTCGTTAACAACCTGTTATAAACCGCTTTCAGTACGACTGTGTTAAAGCTTTTGGAGACTATCAACAGTTAGAGAAACATGAAACCTACTGTATCATTATTATTGCTGCCTGTGGAGTGTAGGTCAGTGGTAGAGTGTCGGCCTCCAAATTCCAAGATAGCGGGTTCATAACCGGCAGAGGTAATTTGGTTTTTGAAGGATGAAAGAAATTCCATTCGACACTCCAAGTCGTACGATGTCGGCATGTAAAAGATCTCTGATAACATTTCTTCTTCTTCTTCTTCTTCTTCTTCTTCTTCTTCTTCTTCTTTATCTGTTTACCCTCCAGCGTTGGTTCTTGCCTCGGACTCAGCGAGGGATTCCATCTCTATCGCCTCAAGGGCAGTGTCCTGGAGCTTCAGACTCTGGGTCGGGGATACAACTGGGGAGGATGACCAGTACCTAGCTCAGGCGACTTCACCTGTTATGCTGAACAGGGGCCTTGCGCGGGGGTTGGGAAGATTGGAATGGATACACAACGAAGAGGGGAGGAAACGGACGTAGCTTTAAGTTAGGTACCATCCCGGCATTTGCCTGGAGGGGAAGTGGGAAACAACTTCCAGGATGGCTGAGGAGGGAATCGAACTCCCTTCTACTCAGTTGACCTCCCGAGGCTGTGAGGACCCCGTTCCAGCCCTCGTACCACTTTTCAAATTTCGTGGCAGAGCCGGGAATGGAACCCGGGCCTCCGGGGGTGGCAGCTAATCACTCTTCACAATATTACAGTTGGTATTCTGTTTTCTACCAGATACAACAAAGAGGCACTGCATATAATTATATAAGCCTATTCCTGTTTACACACAAATTATGCACATATAAATACTGGTCATTCGTATGGTGGCTGTTTTCATAACGTAACGGTCAGCATTATTAGCTGTCGTCCTCGAGAACCCCAGTTCGATTTCCGGAATTGCCAGTTATTTAAGTGTGGTGGTGGTTATTGTTTTAAGATACGTACAACTAGGCAACCATCCTCTATTAACAGTAATCAGAGGTAAAAAGTGGAACGGGCCCAACGCTCCTAAAAATAATGGTATCGTTGAATAAAAGAACAGGGCCACGAAGGGCGTGAAAATGAAAGTCTCCCTAGGCCTCGGTACCTAGTACCGAACCGAGCTCGATAGCTGCAGTCGCTTAAGTACGGCCAGTATCCAGTAATAGAAAGATAGTGGGTTCGAACCCCACTGTCGGCACCCCTAAATATGGTTGTCTGTGGTTTCCCATTTTCACACCAAGCAAATGATTGGGCTGTACCTAAATTAAGGCCACGGCTGCTTCCTTCCCAACCCTAGCCCTGTCCGGCTCCTTGGCTGGATGGTCAGCGCAGTGCTCTTTGGTTCAGAGGGCCCCGGGTTCGATTCCCAGCTAGGTCAGAGATTTTAACCGTAAAATGGTTAATTCCCTTGGCTCTGGGACTGGGTGTTTGTGCTGTCCCCAACATTCCTTAACTGACACGCCACACATAACACTATCCTCCACCACAATAACACGCAGTTTCCTTCACATGGTAGATGCCGCCCACTATCATAGGAGGGTCTGCCTTACAAGAGCTGCACCCGGATAGAAATAGCCACACGAAATTATTATTCCCATCCCTTTCCTGTATCGCCGTCGCTATAAAATCTATCTGTGTCGTGCGACCTTTGCAAAAGAACAAGATTGACCAAGCGACGTCCGATAGAATAGACGAAAGTGAAGACTCTGGCACAAGTAAGTGGAAGCAATGCCAGGACTCAGCTAAGGCTCCCGTGGTTGCCAACCCACTCTCCCAAGATCAGAGCCTCTGGCGTACCTTTTTAAACACCTCTAACGGCAGGCGGGGAATACCGTCGTTGATTTTTTAAAGTTGCTTTACGTCGCACCGACGATGGGATAGGAATGGGCTAGGTGTGGGAATGAAATGGCCGTGGCTTTAATTAAAGTATAGCCCCAGCATTTGCCTGATATAAAAATAGGAAATCACGGAAAACCATCCTCAGGGCTGCCGACAGCGGGGCTCGAACCCACTATCTCCAGAATGCAAGCTCACAGCTGCACGCCCCTAACCGCACGGCCAACTCGCTCGGTACCGTCGGTGTTAAACTACCGCCTCCACCCGCAGAGGGACAGATATTTAAGAATGGCAGGAGTACTGGTACATTCAGCTCAGAACCATTGGAAGTGTGACTGAAAAGAACTGTTTCCAGCTAGGGGTGAGGACACGAATTCGTATGGTGAAGTCGTGCAGTGAATGTTCCATCTCCAAAACATTTTTATTATATATATTTTTAAAATTTTCTTTACGTCACACCGACACAGAGAGGTCTAATGGTAACAATGGGATAGGAAAGGGCTAGGCGTGGGAAGGAAGCGGCCTTGGCCTTAATTAAGGCACAACCCCAGCATTTGCCTGGTGTAAAATGGGAAACCACGGAAAGACATCTTCAAGACTACCGACAGTGGGGTTCGAACCCACTATCTCCCGGTTGCAACCTCACATCTGCGTGCCCCTAACCGCATGGCTGACTCATCCGGCTTTTTTTATTATTGCAAAAAATAAAGGAGGATGTAGCAAAGGAAAAAAAGGGAGACGTCGGAGAGGAGTACGTGGTGAATAACACCTTGTTTATTTATTCTGTACAATACTGCGTGAAGATGATCCTCTCCAAAGCTTGTGGTTACCACAAGCAAGGGGAGAACAATTTTCTGATTGCGTGCAGGAATCTAGTGGAAGAAATCACTTAACAAACATTCACTTTCGTAAATGATGGGCCAGAAAGCAGCATTTATCGATAAGAGTAACATACGGCCACTGAAACGAGTGAAGAGCTACATATGAACTGGATCACAGGGAAGAATCACGAATGAAGCATTAGGAAGGTGTTAGACATCACGATGTGTCTTGCAATGTTCCCTACCAATCCCCGCAAAGACTTAATTGAACTCTGCTCCAAGTGATCTGATAATCATTGAACGAAGTATATTCAATGCACGCATGTCGAAACCACCAAACTGTCCCTAAACTGACCTAGGGGACTTCAGTATCAATTCCATGTGAGTAGGATTTATTATTTTCTTTATCTGTCGGGTTCCAGGTTCGATTCCTGGCCTGACTCAGGGATCGTTTGTTTGTGTTTGTCTTAAAACACTTCCCATCAAGTACCTTTAACACAGCACACTACCCACCACCATTACATTACCCCACCATAGTTACAAACCATAGGTATAAGGAGATAAAGAAAATAATACATGGCTAGACTAACTGTTTAACTACAACTAAATCTATAACTAATTTACTCTAAATCTTCTATGTCTAAATTACAATATATTAATCTACTACTAAGCGGCCCCTTACACGGGCGGATGATCATTCCACATGTAAGGGCCCACCCTACATCTACACTAACGTCCTAACTAGGTATTCTACTGCCCAAAATTAATTTAAAAGAACTGGCTGGTCGCGGTATTCCCCTGGTAAGGAAATCTGCCCGACCAGCCCATGGCACCACTCCCAGCCACGCCTCGTGGGTCAGATGTCCGACCCCACCGACAACTAGCTGATAATCAATACCCACCACCACAAAAACAGTCCGACTCGTTGGCTGAATGGTCAGCGTACTGGCCTTCCGTTCAGAGGGCCCCGGGTTCGATTCCCGGCCGGGTCGGGGATTTTAACCTTCATTGGTTAATTCCAATGGCTCGGGGGCTGGGTGTTTGTGCTGTCCCCAACATCCCTGCAACTCACACACCACACACAACACTATCCTCCACCACAATAACACGCAGTTACCTACACATGGCAGATGCCGCCCACCCTCATCGGAGGGTCTGCCTTACAAGGGCTGCACTCGACTAGAAATAGCCACACGAAATTAAAATTAAATTAACCACAAAAACACGCAATAGTCATTACATCCCTTCACAATGAGTTGGCGTTAGGAACGGTATCTGTCCGTAAAAATGGGCCAAATCTACATCATTGCCGACTCCAATAAAAAGAGGCATGATTTTTTTCTCACTAACGATAAACGTGTCAAAAATATTGTAAGCGATTTTGAGATATCTTAACGGATCATATGATTCTGGTTAAGAAAATAATGATTTTGTTTCTGGGAATTCCAGCGAATTAAAGCAATAAAGCCAGTTTAAAGCTAAATGTACTCATTTTTGCGAACTGTGAACGTTGCGAATGGTCTTGTTCATCGTTATTTTTTATCGGTTGCTTGCATTTCACTTGTGTTTATAATTTATTGCGAACGAAGCATATACTTACACATTCCTCATCGCATAGCAACGACCGTTTTAGATACGTTAGTTTGCAACTAGATCTAAGTGTGGAACGATGTCTTTTATGATTTAATCTAATTTCACTCTCGCTAAGCTCATACAGAGTGACAGCGGTTTCAACACTACCTAATTCGTGCGAGAATAATGCGAAATGAAAAAATCACTTCACAGTCTATATGAAACTAATGGTCTGTTTTATCATACAACATCGTTATGTTTACAACACACACGTATAGGTTTTTCCTGTACATTTTGTGCTCAACCATATGATACTAATTTTCGAACGTCCAAGTAAGCAAAGCAAAGTCACCTCCGTACAGGCCATGAAGGCCCTGGGAGGAGTGGAAGGTAAAGGCTTCCACCATTGTTAACCTCGGCACGTGATGGGGTAGAGTGGTTAGCTCTGCGCCCGGCCGCCTTTGCCCTCAGGAATTAACCTGGTACTCATTTTTGGTGTAGGCTGAGTGAACCTCAGGGCCATATGCACCTCCGGAAGTGGAAATCTCTTTTCTTAAATTTTACGACTTCCTGACGGGGATTCGAACCTACGTCCTTCCGGGCGAACCGAGCACGCCTTTACCGCCTCGACCAGGCAGCCCCTAGTCGAACGTCCAATAATAATAATAATAATAATAATAATAATAATAATAATAATAATAATAATAATAATAATTGTTACGAAGTTTCCGTGATTTACAGAGGTGTAAGAAGGTGCCGTGGTGAATGGGTGGACAAAGAAAAGATCACAGTATAAGTTAAAGTACTAAATTGTGAAATTTTATTTCTTTCCTTTCTTTTGAGTTTAAAATTTGATAGATAATCTGAATGAACAACAACAAATAACAGTTGAACTAGAGGACCCGTGGTGCTCCGCAGCATAAGTCATAAATAGGTCAAATAAATAAATAAATAAATAAATAAATAAATAAATAAATAAATAAATAAATAAATAAATAAATAAATAAATAAATAAATAAATAAATAAATAAATATATTGTGAATCCCCTCTATGGCCTCCTGAAATGCAGGGACCGTGCTCAGTTTAACTCATCAGGTGAGCAGGTCCTGCAGACGTGTCTTAAAATGAAATTGGTCTATGCGCTGCCCACAGTATTTTGCTCCAAATAGTACAGACATATATGATCTGTACCAAGTTTGATTGAGTCCTATGCTGGAACATATACCCACACATACATCATTTCGGTTATTTTGAACATTTTCTTCTTCACCTTTTCTTCCCCTTCGCCTTAAATATCATTCGGAGTGTCACTATTCATCTCAGCGACCCCAAAAACTAGGGATTCAATACTAATATAGGTCGTTTCGATTATTTTTGCATATGTCACTCCCTCTTCACTCCACCCCTAAGGGTGCTAAGTTGCGCATTTCTCTCCATATAGTATCAAGTCATATGTGTATTGAACCCATGACCTTGTGGACCAAATGGTTCAGTACGAAGTTTGGTTGAAAGTACAGGATTGCCTATAGTCGGCGTTATTTTTAACAATTTATCTTCGATATTTTTACGTAAATATATTGCCCCGTAAGTGTGTGTAGTCCGCCTCTGTGGTGTAGTGGTTAGTGTGATTAGCTGCCACCCCCAGAGGCCCGGGTTCGATTCCCGGCTCTGCCATGAAAGTTGAAAAAAAATAGTACGAGGGCTGGAACGGTGTCTACTCAGCCTCGGGAGATCAACTGAGTAGAGGGCGGTTCGATTAACCTCCTCAGCCATCCTGGAAGTGGTTTTCCATGGTTTCCCACTTCTCCTCCAGGCAAATGCCAGGATGGTACCTAACTTAAGGCCACGGCCGCTCCCTTCCCTCTTCCTTGTCTATCCGTTCCAAACGTCCCATCCCCTCACAAGGCCCCTGTTCAGCATAGCAGGTGAGACCGCCTGGGCGAGGTACTGGTCATCCTCCCCAGTTGTATCCCCCGACCCAGAGTCTGAAGCTCCAGGACACTGCCCTTGAGGTGGTAGAGGTGGGATCCCTCGCTGAGTCCGAGGGAAGAACCGACCCTGGAGGGTAAACAGATTACGAACGAACGAAGTGTGTGTAACCCGCTATGTACAAAATGTATTGCCGGCTAGGGTAAGCCTTCGCCTGGAATGACTTGATTTTATGATTACTCAAAGTTGACTGAACTTGGAGACCTGTCAATATTTCATGATAACATAAAAATGAAGCAAATCGGTCCAGTAGAACGGACGGAGGGATTTGACAAAGTTGTTTTTAGTAAACTCTTTTAATATGTAGATGGAATAACGATGAGCTCGTCAGGTCTAATAACAACAATGACTTAAAGTCAAAATCAGGTACAATGGAGATTTTCCATACAATAGTTCACAAATGAGGATGGTAGCTCTAAAGGTACATTATTTCAAAGAGCATATTTACTCGACTCACTTACATCGTATAGTACCTTGAGCTTCAAACATTAATAAAATCCATCCTCTTCTAGGCACCAATTTCTTATCCAAATTTGCACTAGGTAAACTTCAAAAACTGTTTACTGTCATTTCAGCTCGATAGTCTATTACACACCCGCCTGTCAATAATGAGAATTTAACAGGGACAAAGAGTGCCCATTCTAAATGGACTAGAAGTACAAAAGAAAAGGTTTAGGACGGTCGGCTATAAACACAATGATAGGAGTCGAAAAACTTGCACTCCTTTTGAAATACACTTAAAATCCTACATGGGCTTATGGCCGGAAGTTACAGAGGCTAAGCCTATACTACAGAGGGGTGACTAGATGCGAAATATTAAGTTCCAAAATAGTTTAGAAGAATTTACAGTTTTAGAAAATCATAGTCACCCCCATACTAAGTTGAATGGGAATAAACAGAGAGTGATCACTCTTTATTCCTTAAGTTACGTATTACCCAGCAGAGATTGCATAACGTCTTCAGACTTGCCTGAAAATGTACATTTAAAAGGCGATATTAAACTTTAGAATTTCACATTAAGAAAGAAGTTTGAAACCTTCCCCTCAAGTTATCTGCCTGGAGCTATCACATAATAAAAGATGTCTGCCACTACCTTTAGTTGTTGGGCCTTCCGACGACGGCAAGCCTGCCCCTGTCCCTTACTATGCCGTACACACACTTAGACTGGAGGGATGAAGGTGACAATATGCCCCTAAAGCGCCCTGATTTTACAGAAACTCGGGGGGAAGGTTCTCGAACTCTCTTCAACTAGGCAGAATGCCTGTACACATCCCCAATTTTAATTGGCTGCAAAATATATACAAAACATTCTGATTGGTTTATAACCTAAGGAAGAAGGAAGCCGTAGTAGTTCTGACAACCTCAGCACATACATTTTTTTTTTACAAACACGCAAGGTTTACCCGCTGAACAATAGCAAATTCCCTTAAAAAATTAAGTGTCCGTCCTCCTGCCAGAGGGGGCACATAGGCCGATAGTAGAGACTTCTAAAGATTAATGGTCCAAGTATCTTCAGATACGTAGTTAAGGGTTCACAGCACAGATGGCGCGCAGTTCAAATGCACGGAGAAGATGTACCCCCGGTATAATAATAATAATAATAATAATAATAATAATAATAATAATAATAATAATAATAATAATAATTGTTACGGAGTATTGTGGATGTGCAGAGGTGAAAGAAGGTACTGGGGTGAACGGGTCTCAACTTACGAAATTAAAGTTAAGATAAAATTTAACAAGGTTATATTTTCTTTGCAAAATCAAGAAATAACAAGAATGGCAGGTACAGAGTAGCAAAGCAACAAATCGAGAATGTACAATTACAGTGTTACAGGATTTGGGCTCCGAGAGCCAAACACATAATTCTTGAGCAATAAGCCCAACCTTACGATATACAAGATTCAACAAAGGGGCCGAAGACCACAATCATGCCCAGGAGCTCTTGCTCCCAATTACACAGTAAAGCATCCTCGAGGCACGCAGAAACAAATTTTAAGAAAGAGCGACCCGCTCTTAAGTTCAAGCCTATCAAAGGCCACACCAAACTCCACTTTCAAGTTGACCTCCAAACACAAATAACACAGGGGTAAAAATACCCAACCTACTGAGGCCTATTCAGTGAAGAAACAGGACCATTACGTGGCCTCCAAAATACCAACTTGAGAGGAGGCGAAACTGCACTCCTAATATACTTTATTTAAAAACCTATTTGGCACTAGGCCGCAAATGCAAGGGCTAATCCCATACTAAAGAGGTGACTTATATAAGAAAACGATTTACATTACATTAGAAGGGAAGAAACGGTTGTGAAAATAAGTTCACCTCAAAACAATATGAGTGGGAGCTCGAGAGGGTTAAGCACTCTCTATCCCAATTTGTAGTTTAAAAAGATAGAATAGATACCAAGTGTCTTTACATTTTCAAGGAAAGTTACATGGTAAAAGGCTTCGGACCTGCCCCGAGAGTTAAACTGCTGAGCTAGCAAGAAAAGAAGTTATTAAAAGGCCATTACCTGGTGGTTGAACTGCTGCCCGAAGAAAGAGGCGCTTCCCGCCCCCTGCTACATAATTTACACAAAGATAGATGTTACTGAAGTGGCCCGGAGACCCGAAAATCAGCAGTTTATATACCCTCGTGGAAAGTTCGAGGCGTTTCAGGAATGAGAACACCCGCCCCCAAGCCTTTTATTGGATAATGGCAAAAACTACTACACTAGACGAAGAAGAACCACCTTATTGGTGGAAAATTAATTACAGAAATTCCTTATTGGTCAAATTCAAAACTGGCGGAAAGAAAGGGTTAATATTGCCAACTTAAACAATGACTGAAAGAAATTTAACAAAGAACAAACTTATGAACCCAAAATTTCTCCAAAAACACAGTTCTTTCACTTCGCACTAGGGTGCATAATTGTAGTCCTTCGGTAGTGCCATCTAGAAGAGAATGTCCACACTTCTTACTACAGGCAAAACAAAAATACATCGAAAACGACCCAGTTCAGAAACTTCAAAATTTACAAGTAGGGACATCTTCTGAGAAACTTGAGAATTAACACTGTAGATAAAGTTCAGGCTTCCTCCAGTAGAGGAGTTTCAACTGGCGCAAAGTTTGAATTAGCGGCGTGGAGGTGTACCACCTGGTACAATAATAATAATAATAATAATAATAATAATAATAATAATAATAATAATAATAATAATAATAATAATATTAAATGAGGGTTTGAATTTAAGAATGCTTTATCGTCTTCCTCGTGAACAGTCGAGATTTTCTTCTGAAGACGCGGAGCAAAGTTCTCTGTGAAACGTAAAGAGTTTCACGTTGTTTTCTTGACACGGAATAAGCCTATATCATGTCTACAAGTACGGGCCGTGAAAGCATCAATGTTTACAATATAATAATGTTGTAACTGCTACCGAGCGGGAAACTTACCGGAAAATGAACGGCAAGTTCGGATGAACTGGGACATCTTGACCACTTACTATTATCGTAGAATGCGTCTCTTCTTTTTTAGCACTGTAGGTTAATAGGTCAAGGCTGTGGAACTTGGCATCAGATTATGCTTCCTAAACACGACTGCAAGTGCAACTATTCCGCACAAGGTCTTTGTTCGGTTAAGGTGTTCGTCATTGAAAAGATGGGATTGTTTACGAGGAATATTGTAGCAACAACCTACACGACGTAACTTGCACTTGTTGTGAATTCCAGAGCGACCTAAAACGAATCTAGGAAAACGCGTTGCTGCTGAGAAATAAATAAATATCAATAATATCAATAATATCGAAGATATTTTGTAATAATTATTTTCTCTTAGTCTTCAAATATACATCCAAACCACATTTTACTTCCAAAGGATTGATTTGATTTTTGAATATTGTTAATATTTTGCATACTCCACTCTAGTAGCAATGATAATTACTACTCATCATAACACTAAACGTTGTAGACCGCCACTGACTCATACTTGGAAACATGTGGGACAATCCTGGGGAACTAGCTGAGGTTCGCATGACTTCCACTTATTTACGCCAGCCTTCACCCGTCATCTCTCCTGTCCGACCGCTCTCGATCAACACCTTTTATGTACTAGCCTCACGTCCGTTAAGATGGCTGGCATTTAGAATAAACGGAGAATAATAATAAACCAAAACCAAACCCCATGGCGCAACAGTCCCGAAGAGCCATGGCCTATCAAGCGTCCGCTGCTCAGCCCGAAGGCCTGCAGATTACGAGGTGTCGTGTGGTCAGCACGACGGAACCTCTCGGCCGTTATTGTTGGCTTTCTAGAGAAGGATCGCCATCTCACCGTTAGGTACCTCCTCAATTGTAATCACGTAGGCTCAGTGGACCTCGAACTAGCCCTCAGATGCAGGTAAAAATCCCTGACCTGGCGGGAATCGAACCTGAGGCTTTCGAGTAAGAGGCAGGCACGCTAACCCTACACCGTGGGGCCGGCTGGAAAATAATAATAATAAAAATAATATTAATAATAATAACAATAATATTTCTGCCAATTTCTCAGTTACTTGGGGGTATAGATGTAGCCCAGTTTTATGACCAGATGCCCTTCCTGACGCCAACCCTATATGGAGGGATGTATTCACTATTAGGTGTTTCTGTGCTGGTTTACAGTGTGATGTAAAGCCCGATGTGAATTAAGACGAACACAAACACCCAGCGTCCGAGCTGGAGGAATTAACAATACGCTGTTAAAATCACCGACCCGGCCAGGAATCGATCTTGGGGCCCTATGAACCGAAGGCCACTACGCTGCCCATTCAGTCAATGAGCCGGTTATTATTATTATTATTATTATTATTATTATTATTATTATTATTATTATTATTATTCAGTTATTTATGTAATATTTCTAATCGGTCGAATAGGGACATTCTGGCGTTGCCTTCAACACGTTAGCCGTGCTGGCTAATTCCAACTACAGTAAGGTAATGGCGTCATTATTCTTGTCGGAATAAAATTAATTATGTCGACGGAGAGCAATGCTAGTATGTGAAATACTCGTTCAAATGAAAGGCGGCGCAGATTCTTACTTTTCACAAACAGTAGTTTGTTTACAATCTATCAGCGTTAAGTTCCCTTTCTAGAAGCACTCGGCCACAGACAGCGGTGAAGAGTGCTCTACCGCATTCAGTTCAGTGTGTTAACTCCAGCTCCTCCATGCCATGGTACAGATCGAATAGCTTGGAATACTGTGATGGATCAGTGTGTCAACTGCCAGTAGTTATCAGAATAAGTATGGTCCAGAGGAATAGGAGTTATCCTGCTCCTCCCCATTAATCTTCAGGCAGGCCGTTCCACTCGGTGAGGCATTTCCCCTAGATCATCTCAGAGAATTAGAGTAGGCGAAGCTTTATCTGAATAAAGAGGCGAATAACTCAAGGCAGTATTATTGGACCTTTGTGTTTTCTTATATATACACACACATATATATATATATCAATGATATGTGTAAAGAAATGGAGTCAGAGATAAGGCTGTTTGCAGATGTTGTTATTCTGTACAGAGTAATAAATACGCTACAAGATTGTGAGTAACTGCAAAATGACCTCGATAATGTTGTGAGATGGACGGTAGGCAATGGTATGATGATAAACGGGGTTAAAAGTCAGGTTGTGAGTTTCACAAATAGGAAAAGTCCTCTCTGTTTTAATTACTGCGCTGAAGGTGTGGAAGTTCCTTATGGGGATCACTGTAAGTACCTAGGTGTTAATATAAGGAAAGATGATCATTGGCGTAATCACATAAATGGGATTGTAAATAAAGGGTTCAGATCTCTGCACATCTGAATGTGGTTATGGGGGTGTTTAGGGGTTGTAGTAAGGATGTAAAGGAGAGGGCATATAAGTCTCAGGTAAGACCCCAACTAGTGTATGGTTCCAGTGTATGGGACCCTCACAAGGATTACATGATTCAAGAACTGAAAAAAAAAATCCAAAGAAAAGTAGCTCGATTTGTTCTGGGTGATTTCCGACAAAAGAGTAGCGTTACAAAAATATTGCAAAGTTTCATCTGGGAAGACTTGGGAGAAAGAAGATGAGCTGCTCGACTAAGTGGTATGTTCCGAGCTGTCAGCGGAGAGATGGCGTGGAATGACATTAGTAGATGAATAAGTTTGAGTGGAGTCTTTAAAAGTCGGAAAGATCACAATATGAAGATAAAGTTGGAATTTAAGAGGACAAATTGGGGCAAATATTCGTTTTTAGGAAGGGGAGTTAGCGACTGGAATAACTTACCGAGGAAGATGTTCAATAAATTTCCAATTTCTTTGCAATCATTTAAGAAAAAGCTAGGAAAACAACATATAGGGAACCTGCCACCTGGGCGACTGCCCTAAATGCAGGTCAGTATTGATTGATTGATTGATATTTATATGAATTTCCTTTTTACAATTTGCTTTATATTACACCGACACAGATAGGTCATATGGCGACTATGGGATGGGAAAAAGCTAGGTGTGAGAAGGAAGCAACCGTGGCATTAATTAAAGTACAGCCCCAGCATTTGTCTGGTGTGAAAATGGGAAACCACTGAAAATCATTCTGAGGGCTAGAACGAACTGTCTCCCGAATGCAAGCTGACAGCTACGGGACCCAAACCATGCGACCACTTGCTCAATTCCCCTAGATCGCTCGTCCCATTGGGGCAGATCATATGTTCAAATATCCATAAATATCACCAGTTATGTTGTCTGAATGCGAATTGTGTGTCACGGAACCGTGAGTCCATTTTAAGCAAACTCTTTAAGGAAATGTCCCATTTAAGGTTTAATCTCAAAGTGCGTCCGCCTAGAATTGGAGTATTAGGGTTTGAATGGAATCGATGTTCATCATTTCAACTCATTCTTCCCTAAACTGTTCTTCTCGTTTTAATTCGGCCAAGAAACAAGGGTAGTCACTCAGTATTTATTTTCAATTGCGTTGACATTCGGAGATCATTGTCTTACGCCATGGAAGGTCTAGAAGCCATTGCTTTTTATGCTGTCACGTAGAAGTTCCATACTAACCTGGAAGCTGTATTTCTCTCTGAATCAACAAAAGCTTGAATTACTGTGGCGACCCTACTCTTTCTTTGTATGTGGCGGTCCCAGACACCTGCCATGACCCTGGCCCCAAGACAGTGACATGAAAATGAGTTAGTACATGAATAGCTCATTGGATGCGGTGTCAGGATGGATATACTAGCATTGTATGATTCATATTCTCAAGACGGTTGGCGGCTTTGCTGTATTGTGTTATTTTTATGTAACGGTAACGATATAAGATCAAATAGTTCACTGTTCTCAAGTAACAGAGACAGATTGAGAAAGGAAGACAGCATGAATGGAATATGAGGGGAAGTGAGAAAGTAAGATTATCTATTAAATCATACCACTGTTGGAAAGGTGACACTTTTATCACACAGTCTGCTGATTGTTATAAACGTGACATTAGGCATTGTTTAAATATTAGTGCCCTCTAAGGGTCAATGGTAGAGTGTCGGCCTCCGGATACCAAGACCGGGGGTACAAATCCGGCAGAGGTAATCGGAGTTTTTTTTAAGGGTGGGAAGAAGTCGACTCAGCACTCCATGTCTTGCGATGTTGGTAAGTAAACGGTTTCTGGTGATACACTCGATGTTTATCCGACAAATGAATTAAAACGTTGGTTTGGCTCATATATTTTGCTGGACAGAGATCCGGTTTAGTCTGCCGTCTAGTAGAGTGAAACGGAGCGTCAAAATTGGCACACAGGCACCTCAAATGGCGTTAATTAATAATAATAATAATAATAATAATAATAATAATAATAATAATAATAATAATAATAATAATAATAATAATAATAATAATAATAATGTTATTTGTTTTACGTCCCACTAACTACTCTTTTACGGTTTTCGGAGACGCCGAGGTGCCGGAATTTAGTCCCGCAGGAGTTCTTTTACGTGCCAGTAAATCTACCGACACGAGGCTGACGTATTTGAGCACCTTCAAATACCACCGGACTGAGCCAGGATCGAACCTGCCAAGTTGGGGTCAGAAGGCCAGCGCCTTAACCGTCTGAGCCACTCAGCCCGGCAATGGCGTTAGTTGAAATGCCTGCTGACTGTAGCTGAGGTCATACGATTATAAGGTAAGGGTATCTTCTGCCCGAAGGCAGGTCCAAACCTCCGCAGAGGTGTGGCTGAGCCGGAGTTTACGTACGGTAGGGTGGCAAGTTCCTTTCCGCTCCTCCATTCCCTTACCCCCACCAACAGCGCGTGGCAACCCATCCAAATCTTGACCACGCCCAATGTTGCTTAACTTCGGAGATCTCACGGGATCCGGTGTTTCAACACGGCTACGGCCGTTGGCATACGATTATGAAAAAATAAAATAAAATACTGCAATGCACTCACACATACACAAAGGGAAAGCCCAAACCAAACCCCATGACACTACAACCCTGATGGGCCTTGGCCTACCCAGCAACCGCTGCTCTGCTTGAAGGGCTGTACATTTCAAGGCAGTATCGTAGCCAGGATCAGCCGATGGTGGGGGTAGGGGGGTTATAGTTGGGTACAAAATGATGATGTCCGCCTCTGTGGTGTAGTGGTTAGCGTGATTAGCTGCCACCCCCGGAGGCCCCGGTTCGATTCCCGGCTCTGCCACGAAATTTGAAAAGTGGTATGAGGGCTGGAACGGGGTCCACTCAGCCTAGGGAGGTCAACTGAGTAGAGGTGGGTTCGATTCCCACCTCAGCCATCCTGGAAGTGGTTTTCCGTGGTTTCCCACGGCGAATGCCGGGATGGTACCTAACTTAAGGCCACGGCCGCTTCCTTCCCTCTTCCTTGCCTATCCCTTCCAATCTTCCCATCCCTCCACAAGGCCCCTGTTCAGCATAACAGGTGAGGCCGCCTGGGCGAGGTACTGGTCGTTCTCCCCAGTTGTATCCCCGACCAAGAGTCTGAAGCTCCGGGACACTGCCCTTAAGGCGGTAGAGGTGGGATCCCTCGCTGTGTCCGAGGGAAAAGCCGACCCTGGAGGGTAAACAGACGATGATGATGATGACAAAATGATGATAGAACAAAATTGAAGTGCGTGCGTGGTGCGCGCATGTAAGACTGTTATAACGACACTTTCTTTCTTCAGCTTACCCCAGATATTTCTGAGGTCGCTGGAACCACCTAGGCTTATTTTGGTTTTGGCCAGGGGTTTAAAATACCGGATGTCCTTCCTGACGTCACGTGGTTCTTGAGATGAAAATCTCGACCCAGAATTGGTCGGGATTCGAACCTCAGCCTTCCCGGTGGTAAGCCAGGAGCAAAGCCACTAAGCTAATCACGTCCCCTGCCATTATAAGGACACCGATACAAGTGAAATGAAATGGCGTATGACTTTTAGTGCCAGGATGTGTCCGAGGACTTCGGCCCGCCAGGTGCAGGTCATTTTGATTTGACTCCCGTAGGCGACCTGCGCGTCGGGATGAGGATAAAATGATGATGATGACGACACATACACACAATTCCCTTGCCAGGGGAATGAACCAATTTTGTTTAAAATACCCGAACGTGCCGGGAATCGAACCCGAGACCCCTGTGATCATAGACCAGCATGCTAACCATTTAGCCATGGAGCCGGACACTCATACAAGTAAATTGTGTTGACATTCAGATTGCAGTTCACTATAACATCTTACATTACAATACAGAACAAGAACAATATGATCAAGGTCAATAGTATTACGGCGAATGATATGTTCACTTTACAATCTAACATCCAACTTTCGAGGCTTCTTAGAAAAAAGATTCAACAGATCTGTTGGTTCTACAATTATGTCTCTCAGTGTTTATTTAGTTTATTGTCAGTTTCTGTTTATTTTTATTTTGTAAAATTTCCATGGAAGGGGGCGATGTTCTAACCCCCAGTAGCCCCCCGCCCCGCACTCCTAGCCCTGTTGGCTACGCCCCTGTTTCAAGGTTGGTGCGATGAATCCTCTACGGCCCCGGGGTTCTGTTTGTTTCGCTCTACTAGATGGCATCGCTTTTGGGAACATGCATCATTTTCAAAAATATTTTTTTTTGAAAAGTACACCAATTAAATAGTACGTAAACGTATTACATTGTGGTATGTTGCCTTGTTTTCTAACATTAATAAAATATTTAATAGTGCCTTTCCGCAAGGCGAGTGAAACGGCCTCTGACGTAAGCAGCGCGCTGTGACGTCACGATCCAGTACCGCATGGAGCTCTACCAGCCGTTGTGCATCAGCCGTTGCTAAAAGCCGATTGTTTATTATTCATGATCGCGAATAACTTCGAAATGACAGAAGAAAGGTTCAAAACAGCACAGTCAGACAATCTATCATGTATAGATGTCATCATTCTTGAAAAATGTGACTTTTGTGGCCGCAGAAATTAGCGGATAACAAGCAAGTTTGTAAATGGCGTCTTTTATATACGTGCAATGTATTGTAACCCACAATATTGGGATAACAACTGAATCTGGATAGATATCACATCACTTTCAACATTTCCTTCTAGACTGATTCCCCTATTAAAGAATAACATTACATTTTCGGGCTTTCAGCATTAGTAAAGTAAGAAATCGGATTTCAGCACTAACATAAACATATAGGTAGCATTATAGTACTAGTCCGCTTCTGTGGTGTAGTGGTTAATGTGTGCCACTCCCGGAGGCCCGGTTTCGATTTCCGACTCTGCCATGAAAGTTGAAAACAAATAGTACGAGGGCTGGAACGGAGTCTACTCAGCCTCGGGAGGTCAACTGAGTAGAAGGGTTTCGAATACCACCCCAGCCATCCTCGAAGTGGTTTTTCGTATTTTTCTACTTCTCCTCCAGGCACCTAAGGCCACGGCCGTTTCCTTCCCTCTTCCTTGTCTATCCCTTCCGATCCTCCCATCCTCCAACAAGGTCCCTGTTGAGCATAACAGGTGAGGCCGCCTGGGCGAGGTAATGGCCCTCCTCACCAGTTTCATCACTATACTCAAAGTCTCACGTTCCAGGACACTGCCCTTGAAGTGGTAGAGGTGAAATCCCTCGCTGAGTCCGAGAGAAAACCAACCCTGAAGGATAAACTGATTAAGAAAGAAAGAAAGAAGGAAAGAAAGATAGATCATAGTACTGTAGGTCTATAACCTATCATTTCTGAAAAAATATATATTTATGGTTGGGGCAACTGGCCTACCCACTTCCGAGGCCCATGAAAGAAAATTAAATATCTTTGTGGAGGGAAAAAGTTAAACATGATAAAGATAAATATGACTTCATCTAGTTTTCACAAGTTGGGCTGAGTGGTTCAGACGGTTGAGGTGCTGGCCTTCTGACCCCAACTTGGCAGGTTCGATCCTGGTTCAGTCCGGTGGTAGTTGAAGGTGCTCAAATACGTCAGCCTCGTGTCGGTAGATTTACTGGCACGTAAAAGAACTCCTGCAGGACTAAATTCCTGCACATCGGCGTCTCCGAAAATTGTAGAAGTAGTTAGCGGGTCGTGAAGCCAATAACATTAATTACATTTGGCTTTTAACAAGCTGAGCATATCAGGAAAGAAAAGTGTCCTGGTGACATTTTAGTCGCTCAATACAGGAATGTCTTTGGGTGCTGTGACTTATACTTTGTTTTTTGTTTTTGCTGTTTGCTTTACGTCACACCGTCACATATAGGTCTTATGGCGACGATGGGACAGGAAAGGCCTAGGAATGGGAACAAAGCGGCCGAGGCCTTAGGTACAGCCTCAGCATTTGCCTGGTGTGAAAATGGGAAACCACGGAAAACCATCTTCAGGGCTGCCAGCAGTGGGGTTCAAAACCTTCTATCTCCCGGATGCGAGCTCACAGCTGCGCGCTCCTAACCGCACGGCCAACTCGAGCGGTATTTTTACCCTTCGGTTTATTGACTTGGCTTGTATAACCTAAAACTTAGGCTAAGTTGGATAATATTTTAAACACCTACGTCACTATTCCACCTGTGTGCAATTATGTTATTTATTTCATTAATATTATGATAACTATTATAATTGAGCATTGTTAACTTATAAGACCCCAACAGACAAGCATTGGTTTTGTGTAAAGTTATACATTTGTTAAATTCACGTTGTTCCCTTTCATAATGTACACGCCTATTCTTTGTTACATTATAGAGTATTTAGATATAGCCTAAATTTCTTTACCAATTAAGCTCTTCAATAAAGACATACATAACTGTCCCATGCCAAGATATATTGGTAGAATTAGAGCTGTCAAAGTGGTTCATAACCCCTTTGATTTATTATCTTGACATGGATCACTCAAAACATAGGTTAGGTTTGGAGAATACTTTAATAATCAGCATTATTTAATGCACTGCTTATTACTTTCATATTCCAAGATGTAATTGAAGCATTTAAATAAAGCATCATACATTAAAATTTAAAGTTTTACCACTAGAACAGCTGACATGGAAAAGTGATTTGAAAATTCAAACTAATTCATCTTACGTTAAAATCTTCAAAAAAATAAACTGTAGACTTTTCCGATATATCACCAGCATTTCTCCGGCTCGCCAAAATCCATTTCTCCCTAGTTTTAGCGTCTTTGGAACATGTATAAACAATTTGTTTGGTATGGTATGCGATGTGCTATTGCACATCGGAACTCTACACCATTTATAAGTTTTCTGCCTCACTGTCTGCGCAGGATTCATTTTAAGTCTAAAATATACCACTCAGATTATTATCCGATGTATAGACCTCGAATTTAACCATACTAGACACTAAGGTAAAGTAGAAATACGCGAAGTGTATCCTGCTTCTCACAGCACACTATGTGTTATTTCGTTTGCTAATTCAGTCAACCTGTACGATGACGTCAGACCAATGAGATCGCGTACTTGCGCGACGTGACATTTTCGTAGATTTTAATCATGTTTGGAGTTATTATTTGTAAATTCTGATCACATTTTTGAATTCTGCATGAAATTTTGAATCAGATTAGCATATTTTTAATTAAAACCCCGGATCATGCATGTTCCCTATTGTCAGTGACAACGTCAGTTAATACGATTTGTGTTCCACCACTTGTAAACCTGTGCCCGGATGAAAAATTGTGCGTCACGAAACAGGGTGTCCATTTTAATTTTTTTTTGTAAAGATATGTCTGGTCCGCCTCTGTGGTGTAGTGGTTAGCGTGATTAGCTGCCACCCCCGGAGGTCCGGATTCGATTCCCGGCTCTGTCACGAAATTTGAAAAGTGGTACGATGGCTGGCACGGGGTCCACTCAGCCTCGGGAGGTCAACTGAGTAGAGGTGGGTTCGATTCCCACCTCAGCCATCCTGAAAGTGGTTTTCCGTGGTTTCCCACTTCTTCTCCAGGCAAATGCCGGGATGGTACCTAACTTAAGGACATGGCCGCTTCCTTCCCTCTTCCTTGTCTATCCCTTCCAATCTTCCCCATCCTCCGCAAGGCCCCTGTTCAGCATCGCAGGTGAGGCCGCCTGGGCGAGGTACTGGTCATTCTCCCCAGTTGTATCCCCCGACCAAGAGTCTGAAGCTCCAGGACACTGACCTTGAGGCGGTAGAGGTGGGATCCCTCGCTGAGTCCGAGGGAAAAACCGAACCTGGAGGGTAAACAGATGATGATGATAATGATGAAAGATATGTCTCATATAAGGTTTCAAATTTTATCGTCTAGAATTGGAGTATTACGGTTTGAATTGAATCTATGTTCGTCATTTCAATTCTTTCTTTTAAACTGTTCTTTTAATCTCATCCTCTCACAGCACAGTAATGTCTCTCCCGCCAGCTTTGACTCCCGGCTCTCCATAAATCTGCGGCTGATTTGAAGGGCTGGAATGGAATACAGTCAACCTGACTGACTGAGAAGAGAAAGTGGGTTAAAATCTACTGTCGCCCTCTTAGAGGTGGTTTATAGCGATCTTATCCCTTCAGTCTTTATGATTTATGCTCCAAGAACATGTGAGACAATTTAAACGTGGTGATTTCATTGTGAAAGACAGTGCGCGCTCTGGTAGCTGTATTATGAACTCTTGAAGCTGGCGAAACCGTTTATGCACAACTAGCAGTATACCCGTGCTTTGCTACGGTATTATAATGAAATTTATAATTGAATGCTTAACGATTTAGGTATAATCCGCCGAAATTCGCGATCTAACTCGTTTTCTGAGAGAACCCGCCAAAATTCGTGATCTGACTCATTTTCTGAGAGAACCCGCCGAAATTCGCGATCTAACTCGTTTTCTGAGAGAACCCGCCAAAATTCGTGATCTGACTCGTTTTCTGAGAGAACCCGCCGAAATTCGCGATCTAACTCGTTTTCTGAGAGAACCCGCCAAAATTCGTAATCTGACTCGTTTTCTGAGAGATTACGGCAAAGTTCCTCCCATTTTTCAATCTTTCTTTCCGGCAATCGATTTCGTACTTCCCGGGCTAGGTCCAGGTATTCTACTTGGTCAGTTGGGTCCCTAAATCTTTGCCATCTTCTCCTATAAGCATTTTTAATATGGATCAAATCCTTGAGGAGATCCGGCGTGGTGTCGTCTTGGGTGCCTTGGCGGTAATGAACCCGCGGCCGGACTGCAGTCGTAGTCAATATCCGGCCAGGACACGTTTCCAGTGCGGTCCGCACATATTGACGACGGTCCAGAACATTATTATTATTAATTATTATTATTATTGATGGTGGAACCCACAGCAAGATGCAAGACCGCTACTTGGAGTTAAATTACATCTGCTATCATTGTCATTGCTACAATGTGACTAGCAACGTCGTCGCGCGTAGGCAAGTGCGCGAGATTTCTGGCGACAGGAATGATATACCTCCGTGCATTATTGACCTTATTATAGAGGTGAAAAATTGCACGGTCAATATCATTCCTATCGCTTATTTCAAGTGTGTTTAAATTTTTATTTATATGCGAGCAGGATCTACTGTATTCTAACTTTATGTTCTTCAAAGGAAACGAACCCGGTAAAGATTTAAAATGATCAGTTTATGATCAGAATAAGTACATTATGAACAGTAAAATCAATTGGTCTCAACTTCTTTTCCACCCCACCGCCATTAAGTTGATTTACCTCCCTCCGCAAAAATAAAAGAAGGCGTGTTTCCTTATGTTTAAAGGAGATTCCAAATACCAATGTTCACGTTTGTTACCTTCAGTTCTGAGATATAAGTATCCCCATAAAAAGAATTCACTTTTTTCACTTCCATTCACACTCCCCTCCCCTAAGTGAATTTCCCGTTAAAAATACTTGTTTCTTTTTTTTTTTTTTTTTTTTTTTTTTTGCTAGTTGCTTTACGTCGCACCGACACAGATAGGTCTTATGGCGACGATGGGACAGGACAGGACTAGGAGTGGGAAGGAAGCAGCCGCGGCCTTAATTAAGGTACAGCCCCAGCATTTGCCTGGTGTGAAAATGGGAAGCCACGGAAAACCATTTTCAGGGCTGCCGACAGTGGGGTTCGAACCTACCATCTCCCGAATACTGGATACTGGCCGCACTTAAGCGACTGCAGCTATCGAGCTCGGTACTTGTTTCTTTAATAGTAAAGGATCCTCTAAATACCAATTATCACCACTCTAACATCTTCAGTTTTTGAGATATGTGCCCTCATGAAAGGAATTCAACTCTTTTTCACCCCCGTCCCCCAAGATAGATTTCTCCCCAAAACGCTTTTTTCTTTGCTTTTAAAGGAGATTCAAATAGCAATTTTCACGTCTGTAACAACTTTAGTTTTTATTAGATGTAAGGATCCTCATACAATTAATTCAATTAATTTTTCAGTTTTTCACCTCCCCCCTTCATTGGATTTTCCGAGAATACGTATCTTTTAATTTTAAAGCAGATTCCAAATACCAATTTTCACGTCTCCAAATCTTTCGTTTCCGAGATAATAGTATCCTCATACAAATAATTCAACTAATTTTTCAATTTCCCTCCACCCTTTAGGTGGATTTCCGAAAACAAAAAGTACGCATTCCTTTATTATTAAAGGAAATTCCAAATACCAAATGTCACGTCTGTAAGATCTTCAGGTTTTGAGATATCAGTATTCTAATTAAAAGAATTCAACCCCATTTTCAATCGCTTTTACCCCTCCACACAAGTGGTTTTTCAGAAAACAAAAATACATGTTTCTTTGTCCGACTCGTTGGCTGAACGGTCAGCGTACTGGCCTTCGGTTCGAGGGTCCCGGGTTCGATTCTCGGCCGGGTTGGGGATTTTAACCTTAATTGGTTAATTCCTACGGCACGGGGGCTGGGTGTATGTGCTGTCTTCATCATCATTTCATCCTCATCATTACGCACAGGTCGCCTACGGGAGTTAAATAGAAAGACCTGCTCCTTGGCGAGCCGAACCCGTCCTGGGATATCCCGGCACTAAAAGCCATACATTTCATTTACATGTTGCTTTATTTTCAATAGAGATAAAAAATAACATTTTTCACTTCCGTAACGTGTTAAGCTTTTGAGATATACTGTAGAATTGCTCATTTTAAAATTTAACCCCCCTTTTTAGTTCCCTTAAGTGGAGTTTCCATAAACAAATCACCTATGTTTCTTTATTTTTGCAGGAGATTCCAAATGCCCATTTTTACGTCTGTAACATTTTACGTTTCTGATATATACTGTAAATATAGTCTATCTAAAAATTCAGCCCAATTTGTCACTCCAGTTTAACCCCCATTCATTAGATTTTCCAAAAACAAAAGAAATGCGTGTTTCTTTATTTTCAAAGGAGATCCCAAATACCAGTTTTCAGGTCTGTAATATCTTCTGTTTCTGAGACGTAAGTATCCTCATTTAAGGCATTCAACGCCCTTTTCACCCTTTTTCACCCTTCCTATTGAGATTTTCCAAAAACAAAAAAATATGTGTTTCTTTATTTTTAAAGGGGATTCCAAATATTAATTTTTACATCTGTAAACTTTAAAAGTTTTGAGATATATATACACTCATTTGAAAAATTCACTCCCCTTTTCAACCCCCCCCCATTAATTGGATTTCCAAAAACAAAAAAATATGTGTTTCTTTATTTTTGAAGGAGATCTCAAATACTAAATTTCAGGTCCGTAATATTTCAGTTTCTGAGATATAAGTATCCTCATGAAAGGCATTCAACCTGTTTTTCACCCCTTTTCACCCCTCCAATTGGGATTTTCCGAAAACAAAAAATACGTGTTTCTTTATTTTTAATGAAGATTCTAAATACCAATTTTTACATCTGTAAACTTCCGAAGTTTTGAGAAATATATATATACACTCATTTTAAAAATTCACCCCCCTTTTCACCCTCCCATTAATTGGATTTTGCAAAAACAAAAAAATACGTGTTTCTTTATTTTTAAAAGAGATCAAAAGTACCAATTTCCAAGTATACTGAGATATAATTACCGGTATCCTGATTAAAGTCATTCAACAACTTTTCACACTTTTTCACCCCTCTTACTGGGATTTTCCGAAAACAAAACATACCTGTTTCCTTATTTTTAAAGAAGATTATAAATATCAATTTTTACATCTGTACACTTTTAAGTTTTGAGATATAGATACACTCATTTTCAAATTTCACCCCCTTTTCACCCCCTTAGCGACGGGATATCCAAAAATCCTCTCTTAGCGAGCAACTACATCTTAATATGAGCGTATCCCCAAAATTTCATTTCTTTCTGTCCAGTAGTTTTGGCTCGGCGATGATGAATCTGTCAGTCAGTCAGTCAGGACAAGTTATTTTATATATCGTCCCTGTTCTGCCAAAAGGGCGAATGTGACAATGCTCTTCCTATCCATTATTTCCCTTAAGACTGGTCACGCCTTCCAGCTATATATTGATATGCAGTCCATCAGAACAATTTTCGTTGACCGAGCTCGACAGCTGCATAAGTGCGACCAGTATCCAGTAATCGGGAGATAGTGGGTTCGAGCCCCACTGTCGGCAGCCCTGAAGATGGTTTTCCGTGGTTTCCCATTTTCACATCAGGCAAATGCCGGGGCTGTACCTTAATTAAGGCCACGGCCGCTTCCTTCCACTTCCTAGGCCTTTCCTCTCCCATCGTCGCCATAAGACCTATCTGTGTCGGTGTGACGTAAAGCAAAATAGCAATTTTCGTTGAGTTCATTTTCCTGTGCGCGTGTGTAAAGGAAAATGAACCTTAAATACACAACACTCTAGGAGTGGGTAAATGTCATGCAAACATACATTCCTCAGTATGGTACAGTAAGGTTCATTTTCCTTTACACACGCGCATAGGAAAATGAACTCAACGAAAATTGTTCTGATGGACTACATATCAATATGTGGCTGGAAGGCGTGACCAGTCTTAAGGGAAATAATGGATAGAAAGAGCATTGTCACATTCGCCGTTTTGGCAGAACAGGGACGATATATAGAAGGTATGGCCAAAAGATGATGAATTTAAATCACGCATTGATTGAAAGACGACCGGAATGGGCCAGAAGAATGGCAAAGTGATTTTTTACACGACAATGCGCCGTCTCACACAGCAAAACCAGTGAAAGACACCTTCAAATCGCTTGGATGGGACATCTTTCAGCACCCGCCGTACTGCCCCGATCTGGCGCCTTCTATCACGGTGTGTCACCTCTTCGCATCAATGGGGCACGCGCTCGCAGAACAGCACTTCAGCAGTTTCGAGAAAGTTGGAATATGGCTCGACGAATGGTTTGCCGCAAAAGGCAAGTAGTTTTTCTGGCATAGTATTCATTACACACCTGAAATATGGGCGAAGTGTGTAGAAGCCGATGGTCAATATTTTGAATTTAAAAAAAAATGAATCTCCCTTGAAAATTACGTGTTTTCTTTAGCACAAAACCCGAAAAAACGTATGCATACACCTGGTATTCATGGTCAGTTTCCATACACTTTATCCTTGAGACAAACCATTCTTTCTTCCTTTCTTAATTGGTTTACCGTCCAGGGTTGGCTTTTCCCCCTGACTCAGAGAGGGATCCCTCCTCTAGCACCTCAAGAACAGTGTCCAGGAGCGTGAGACTTTTGGTCGGGGTACAACTAGGTAGAAGTACCAGTACGTCGCCGAGGCGGCTTCATCTGCTATGCTGAACAGGGTCCATGTGGGGGGATGGTAAGATTGGAAGGGATAGACAAGCAAGAGGGAAGGAAGCGGTCGTGGCCTTAAGTTAGGTACCATTCCGGCATTTGCCTGGAGGAGAAGTAGGAAACCACGGAAAACAACTACTAGGATGGCTGAGGTGGGAATCGAACCCCTCTCTACTCACTTCACCTCCCTAGTCTGAGTGGACCCTGTTCCAGACCTCGTACCACTTTTCAAATGTTGTGGCAGAGCCGGAAATCGAATCGGGCGTCCGGGGGTGGCAGCTAATCACACTAAGTACTACACCACAGAGGTGGACTGAGATAACACTACCGGAAATAATCTGGTGTTGTTAATTCCGATGATCTTGATGGCCACAAATTATTTTTTGTTTGTTTTGCTATTTGTTTTACGTCGCACCGACACAGATATGTCTTATGGCGACGATGGGACGGGAGAGGGCTGGAAGTGGGAAGGAAGCGGCCGTGGCCTTAATTAAGGTACAGCCCCAGCATTTTCCTGGTGTGAAAATGGAAAACCACGGATAACCATCTTGAGGGCTGCCGACAGTGGGATTCGAACCCACTATCTCCCGAATACTGGATACTGACCGCACTTAAGCGACTGCAGCTATCGAGCTCGGTCACAAATTCTTAGAAATTACTCCGTCCTCAAAGAAGCTGCTAATCAGAACGAGGGACTCAGTTGATGTGTAGCAAGTCACGCCGTTTTGCTGAAAATAATCCTCATTTGATCGAAAAATTGCAGGAAAATATCCTTGTACTGGTCTGTGTTCATCGTGTGCGAAAGGAAGAATGGAACTATTCAGTTTTTCGATACTGCACATCAAACTCCGACCTTCTGGGGGTGCACGGGTCTTTCACGAATGCCATTTGGGTTATGTGTGGTCCAAATGCGGGTATTTCGAGAATTCACGTAACCAGTCGGATGCTCAGCCATCAACTGCGAGCCATGTGATGTTCAGAACTCCCGGTAGCCGTACAGTAAAATCCAAGAATCATGTGCAGTAACGGACTCGTTGTTCCTGATCCGGCTCCTGCAACTCGGAATAGCAGTCATCTTGTATGACCTCAATTCCATTACCTCGGTCACTCCTTGTTATGTGAAATACGAATACCCCACCTCCTGAGAAATCGTCGTCTAGGAGACCGAAGCAAACGCTTCTGAACTTCGTTTGCCACGTCTGTCAAACCAGACGTACGATGCGTTCCAGACTCGCTCAACAAATACTCTGTTGTTACCAACTTTCTCACTGTAGCCAGTATTGTGTCTATCTTAGCAGGATCGCGCACACCATACTGCCCCATGAATGCCCTTCGCATGGCTGGGATGGACTTCACAATTCAATAATTATTTTTCACAATGAAAACACGCTGAGGCAATGTGTACTGCTTCTCTTTTATTTATATATTTATTTGGGAAACCAAAACAGCGAGATGCCGAATTACAGAGTTCCGCAATGAATGCATGTGTATACATGTATATTTACAGTGGAGTAGAAAATACCAACATAAAAAATAAATGGAAGTCCATTGAAGAAAAATCATTTAATGACAAAAGTAAAGAAAATTAAAAACTAACAAAATAACTGTAGAGACACAACAATTAACAATAAAACATACAGGCAAAAGAAAAGAAGGAGGAAAATTAAAGATTCAAAGTAACAAAGAGAAGAATTTATAGCT
Source organism: Anabrus simplex (assembly GCF_040414725.1). NCBI lineage: Eukaryota > Metazoa > Arthropoda > Insecta > Orthoptera > Tettigoniidae > Anabrus > Anabrus simplex. Next base: position 879,647,723 of record NC_090265.1, on the reverse strand, counting down.
AGGCACAGTAAGATAAATACAGATATGACACATACCCTAGTTCAGTAACAAATACATAAATATTACATTATTTACAATAGAGGGGACAAAGAAGAGGAAAAAGGAATATGAAGGAAATGTGATATGTTAAGGAAGAATCGATTAAAGGAGGCATACGAAAAAAATTCCAAGTTCCTGTCAGAAGATAAAAGTTAAGGAGGGTTGGAATGCGATTAAGTTAAGTTCTTTGAGCGAGAGAGAGACGGGAATACGGAATATGAAGGGATGAATTTATCCTCGTTTTGCGAGTTGGGACATGTAGGGAAAAGAAGGATGCAGGTTCAGAAGAATGAAATAAACCGTTAAGAGCGTTATGTAGGAATCTAAGATCGGCTACTTTCCTACGAGTAGATAATGGGCGAAGATGAAATTTGTCCAGTATCTATTTGTTGTTCAAGTTCGACAATCAGATACTCTGGCTCTAACAATGGCATAGAAGAATGACATACTCTGGCTCTAACAATGGCATAGAAGAATGACAGCACGCGGTCTGTGTGATTCAGATTAGTGGGTGAAGAGGTAGACCAAATGGGAGACGCGAATTCAATAATCGGTGGGATGCAAGATACACGGTAGGCTTTGAGGGCGTGGATATCGGTAATGTCAGAAAATCTATACAACTAACCGAGAAGTGACATTGGTTGTGAGGTTATCTTTTGTATATGGGGGAAAAATAACAATAAATTTACTATCGAACAACACTCCTAACTCATTTTATTCTGTTGGAGTTGGGAAAAGGCTATCGAGGAGAGAGTATTTACTAGGAATAGGGGATTTATGAAGCGTGATCGAGATAGAGGAACACTTGGCAGGATTAGGCTTAAGACGCCATGTAGAGCACCATTCAGAGAGAGAGAGAGAGAGAGAGAGAGAGAGAGAGAGAGTTAAGCCCTCTCTGTAACGAGTTTATGTTTGATAAAGAATCGATTTGATTGAATGAATGTACTGTAAAAACAAGCCAGCAAGAAGCAAAATTGAGGGGAAAAAGTGATACCTAACAAAGAATTACATATTTTTAGCCTGTTTCCATATCTTGATGGATGCAGTACTTTAGCATCTTGGCACAGGCCAGAGCAAAGTGTAACTTCCACCGAAGTCCCAGTCTCATCCATGCCTCTGATAATATGGAAACTGGGTGGTGCTGAGTAATGATATTCGGAGCACGTCCAGTTCGTCTCCAAACCTATTAAGATAAATACAGGAGTACGGCAAGGTGACGGTCTGTCACCCCTTCTATTCAACTGTGTTCTAGAGAAAATTGTAAGAATTTGGAACGTAAAGCTTAAAGAACATAAAATTTTTCCGGTAACTTTGGGGAGAAAAAATAAAGGCATTGAAATAAATTGCGTAGCATTTGCAGACGATTTTGCTATATTGTCTATATTGTCAGAAAACCTAACAAGTGCAAGAACACAAATCAATCTCTTGGAAGAAATAGCCAACAAGACAGGTTTGAGGATCTCCGTAGAAAAAACAAATTTTTTTACAAACATCAAGAATGCTCCAACATTTTTGGCAACAGATATTGGTCCAGTGGAAAGAGTAACGAAATTCAAATATCTGGGAGAAATAATTCAAGAAAATGGTTTAGACAAATCTGCAGTATAAGAAAGGATACACAAGATGGAAAGAGCATATGGTATCACACAGAATTTTTATAACAAAAAGTGTCTATCTAAAAATCTTAAAATAAGGCACTACACTACAGTGGTGAAACCGGAATGCTTATATGAAAGTGAATGCCTGGTACCAAACTATTGATTAGATAAACTTGAGGTACTAGAAAGGAGAATCATGAGAAAAATCTTAGGGCCTGTGAAAGCAAAAGATGTATGGAAATTAAGATCTAAAATGATGAAATATACAGGGACATAAAAAAACATAACAGAAACCATAAGAAAAAGGAGATTGCAATGTTTCGGACATATTTACAGAATGGATGATTCCAGATTAACAAAACGGATTTTCAAGTACCTTTCGGACAAAAAAGCAACAACTAGCTGGATTCAAGAAGTAAAGAAATATTTAGAAAGAAATAATATAAGAGAAGAAGAAACTATGGACAGAGAAATGTTTAGAAAGAGGGTAGCAAGTATGGAAGGATTCCAAGGAAGATTGAACAAGAAGCCTGGTGCTAAGTGATCCGAGGACAGAAGGGAACAGCATAGTGAAAGGATGAAAGAATATTGGAAGGAGCGGAAAAGAAAACAACAAAGTATGAAGAACAGAATTGAAATTGGCACGTGTTCCTTAGTAGGCCTCATCGGAAAGAAGAAGAAGAAGAATCTTATTTTGCTTTACGTCCACTAACTACTTTTACGGTTTTCGGAGATGCCGAGGTGCCGGAAGTTTGTCCCGCAGGAGTTCTTTTACGTGCCGGTAAATGTACCGACACGAGGCTGATCTATTTGAGCACCTTCAAATACCACCGGACTGAGCCAGGATCGAACCTGCCAAGTTGAGGTCAGAAGGCCAGCGCTTCAACCGTCTGAGCCATTCAGCTCGGCATTAATAATAATAATAATAATAATATATACAGTATATTAATCGATACCGAGAACGAGCACCGTAAGCTTGAGTATGTTTCTGAACGCTGTGGCAGTTAGCTCAACTTAGAATTTTAATAAAGAAATGTATATTTGTTGCTTATGCGACCACCGAATTGCTTTATTATCTGGCTCGAAGACAAGTACAATCTTACTAGTTGCTATGTTCAGGTTGTGGTAGTCTGTTTGCAATAAAACATACATAATTGTATACCGTTGTGAAGTTATTGAACAGAGAGTGGATGCACTCGGGAGGAATTTCTAAATTATTCAACATTGTAAGGGAATGCGGAGAAATAAATTGATAGAGGTAAGAATTGATGCATGCTAGTTAGCGACGGAACTGTGACTAAGGTAACCTAGACAATATAACTTTGTTGAAGTCTAGAGCTATTAGGTACGTAGATTATATTTATAGCATGAATATTCATTGGAGATGTTGGACGTGGTATGCAAGGACTGAGGATGACTACTCTGGCGACCCTCACTTTGCGTGGTCACGTTTCAGGAGTATCCAATGGATCTCTGTGGCATGTCCAAGAAGTCTCGTGTTTTCTTTTTTGTTTCTGTTTTGCTTTTTCAAAGTTCCATTTATTAACTAACATAATGCTTCTAACATTTATTCCAGGCCATTCTTTCTCTGTTCAGTTCCTAAATCATTTATGTGTTGAAATGAAATGGCATATGGCTTTTAGTGCCAGAGTGTCCGAGGACAAGTTCATTTATGTGTTAACGTAGGTTTATGATGTTTTCCGGACACTGCTTTATTTCTGATTTTTTTTTGTGTTTTATAATTATGCTAAAGGGTAATAACTTTTCTATAATAAATAAGAAAAAGATTACAATAAACAATACCCTCTCCCTGATGTATAGTTTCCGAAATTATGCCAGACGGGTATTATCTTATCTTACTGACGGGAAGTTACCATGGCCATAATTAAGGCACAGCTCCGGTATTTGCCACGTGCGAAAACGAGAAACTACTGAAAACAATCTTCAAGGCTGTCGACGATGGGATTCGAACCCATCATCTTCTGAATGCTGGCTTTCTTATAAAATTAAACGTTTCCATTTAGAAAATTGTCAAAGCGTCGGCAGTCTGTCATTATCGAACTAGAGATGGCGTAATAGTTTCGGCAGTGCGAAGATTTTTGGATATTTAAAGAAGATAGTTAAAGAGACAAGACGACATACCGCAAGTACTTGAAATGAAATTAATATGATATTCCTTCACACTGTGGAGACTGTTCCTACGTTTAGTTGTTCACGTTAATCAACAAAGCTATTCGCTTTCTCGGCCCTTCCTGTGATCATACCCTTCGTACAATTGTTTTTACGGGTATTTACATTCATATGATTTAATTATCCGTGACATAATAAAACATCGCAGTTCACAAAAGGATCTTACGTAGTTTCTCTTCATGCTCATTTACTTTAAAAGTGTTTCCGGTTAACTGGTGAGGAATTACGGGACTGTTTGATATTCCCAAGGAAAAGTTTGTCGTGCTAGCATTCGTAAAAATAATTGGACATGGGCCTTTATATTTGCTTACAGAGTAGATGCTATTAATTATAAATTACTGTGGAGTGTCAGCGTCTCTTTGAGAATTCGGAAGTGACGTATGATAATGCGGTCATCTTCTACTCATAAAATTGCAGTGCTGTCTAAATATTTATGTTCAAGCACGGTCACAGTCCGCAACCGTACTTCCATAAGAATAACAGGAACGGTACCGAGCTCGATAGCTGCAGTCGTTCAAGTGCGGTCAGTATCCAGTATTCGGGAGATAGTGGGTTCGAACCCCACTGTCGGCAGCCCTGAAGATGGTTTTCCGTGGTTTCCCATTTTCACACCAGGCAAATGCAGGGGCTGTACCTTAATTAAGGCCACGGCCTCTTCCTCCCCATTCCTAGCCCTTTCCTGTCCCATCGCTGCCATAAGACATATCTGTGTCGGAGCAACGTAAAGCCAATAGAAAAAAAAAAAAAAACAGGGACGGTATAAATTAGTGATTGGTTTCTCTCAAAGGTGACCGCGACTACTGCACATAAAACTGGAGATCCCCCTGTTATGATCAGGATATTGGAAGTCACACAAAAATGAAATATTTCTTACAGTAATAATAATAATAATAATAATAATAATAATAATAATTATTATTATTATTATTATTATCATCATCATCATCATCATCATCATGTGTGTATGTGTGGGAGGGGGGACTATACGGTACGGGTTGAATAACAGCGAGCTTAAACCACTTGCAGAAAACATCCTGTCTAATTCTTATAATAATAATAATAATAATAATAATAATAGATTTACGTCTCACTAACTACTTTTACGATTTTAGGAACCGAGGTGCCAGAATTTAGTCCCGCAGAAGTTCTTTTCCGTGCCAGTAAATCCACCGACGCGAGGCTGACGTATTGAGCACCTTTAAATACTACCGAACTGAGTTAGGATCGAACCTGTCAAGTTGGGATCAGAAGGTTAGCGCCTCAACCGTCTGAGCCATTCAGCCCGGTTCTAATTCTTCGAGCCCCGCTTCTGGCATGATTGTGCGTGTTATTGTTAGTTAAATATATAATCAATTGCTCATTAATCCGTTATAAAATATTAGTTTCATGCATAATTAGACATAGAACTCCTCACCTGACAAAGCAGAGACTGTGTGGGTGCGGGCCTGACTGCCAATATTATACATAAAATACCCAATGCGTACTTATTTTCAGCCGTCTTGTCGTATGTTTTAAAATATGCTGAGATCGAGAATTATACAAAATAAAAAATGATGACATATCCGAAAAAATAGAGTAAAACTTTACAGAAGAACTAGCTAGTCAAGGCAGTAAAGGTATGTTCGGTTCTCTCATAAGGACGTGGGTTCTATTTCCTTTCAGGAAGTCAATTTAAAAACGATATTTCCACTTCTGTGGAGGCCGGGGATCTGAGGTTCACTCATCGTACACCAAAAATAAGTACTAGATTAATTCCTGGTACAAAATCCACAGCACAGTGTCTATTGCTTTGTGCCAACTTTATGCCCTGCTATCTGTGGGCTACGGTCATAATTGGGGTATGGCTGGGTGTCGGCATCGCAATCCCATACGCAGCTATGTTCGCTGAACCATGTGCTGTGAAACATTGCCCAGGTCTCTGTTGTTGTACATCCTGCAGCCTTGCAGTCTTTGCGAAAACGCGACAGCCTTTGCTGGGCTCTGGCATCAATGAGCCCCTATTGACGCCCGGCTGGACGACATGTAGTTGTTTGCCCACCGTCGCACCACTCCCGATACATGCTCACAACGGCAACATGAGGGCAGGCAACAAGCTGCACCGTTTTAAAGATGCTGGTACCAAATTTGGAGAGACCACCCGCTTTTCCTACTCTGCCACTGAAGACAGCTAACAGCGAGTCTTTAGATCAGCCCTATACAGGGTTATTCACCTAACAAGTTACACGGAAATAACTTCTAAACCATTAAAGATATCAGCATTCTGTTTTCATATTCGTAAATGGTACCCAGGGTCTTGTAAAATAACGTACTACTTAATCTCATGAGGTGATTAACAACCGAGATATTGATACTAACTTCATATTTTTAAACGGAATGACACAAATTCATACAGCTGATTTAAAGGTTCATCTGGGTACAAGTTCAAATATGTAGGCCCTAAGTATTTTCAAAATCGGACAATTACTTTTTGAGATATAAGTAAGAACAGCATGCGCTGTTTTGCATGCCGCATCAGACGGCGTGAAGTCGGGCAAGGACATATTGGGGCGCAAGCTGCTTCCTGGCCTTGATTCCAGCCACAGAATTGATACCAGGCATGTAAGCACCTCGTACACATGTGATGGGTTTGCAAAGTATGTATGACAGGCGAACACATGACAGGACAGAAAGGGTTGATGTGTTTAAAAGGAATAAAATAAGTACTTTGCCTTGAAAGGAACATAACGAAAGCTGTAATTGTCACGGTTTTAGTGTACAGTTCATACTACTCTATGAGTTGAGAAATAAACATAACACAAAACACCAGAAGAGCTCCTTCTAGAAAAGCAAATGTTCAGAGCTTATCGTGGTGAGATGGCAGCAACACTATTATTTATGCTTTATTTTACACGCATTCATCTCCGCGGAGCTCCAGCGTGACTGTAGTAGTGTAGTAGTGTGCATTCGGGAGAGCGTAGGTTCGAGTCCTGCCTCGCCCAACTTGAAAGTGATTTTCATGGTGTCCCATGTTCAACACCAGGCAAATACCGGATAGGTACCTTTGTGATAGGTCACTTCCAAATCCTTCCCATTCCCAGTTGTATCCCCGACCCAAAGTTTCACCCTCCAGGACACTGTCCTTGGAGCGGTAGAGGTGGGATCCCTCACTGAGCCTGAGGGGGAAATAGCAACCCTGGAGTGTAAACAGATTAAGAAAGAAAGAAAGAAAGAAAGAAAGAAAGAAAGAAAGAAAGAAAGAAAGACAGACATTTTCAGAAACGTATCAAATACTAATACTGTGAAAAACAAAAGAAGTGCCTTGATTATTATTTTTTTTTTTTTGGCGTGTGGCCTTCGAAGAGGCCTGGTGCAGGTCTTTCAAGTTGACACCGTATATACGACCTGCGCTTCTGTGAGGATAGGGCCCTAACTATGATGAATTCTAATGCTGAAGACGGCACACACACACTCAGCCCTCGAGCCATTGGAATTAACCAATTAAGGTTAGAATCCCTGACCCGTCCGGGAATCAAACCCAGGACCCTCTGGACCAAAGGCCAGCACGAAAACCATTCAGACATGGAGCCGGATAGTGCTTTGATGAAACCGAGGTAAATACGTGAAAAAAAATATACGGGAATATAATTACATTTTAAAATCAGACTGGGCCTAAATAACATAAATGGAGTGATTAAGGTGATAGTCAACGGGATAACCCAATAAGTGTCATGTTGAAAACTGTTCATTTCTAAAATAAAACCAGTGAGAGATATATTAAGTATCGGTAAATGGTTTCTGGCATTTCATGTTGTATACCTCTTCACACTTGATTTTATTTAAATATTCTAGCAACGTTTATGCTCTGTGCACGACATCTTTCAGTACAACATGAAGAAAAGTACAATGTCCATCGCTGTGGAATTCTGTTCACTGTGTGTCACCGCTCTGCTTTAAGCAGCTTTCGTGATGTTATTGGCGGAAGTTTCCATTTTGAATTACACTGTCATTCCGAGTCTATTGTATATATAAAGGGTGTTTCCGTGATGATGTTACAAACTTTCAGGGATGATGGAGGACGACAAACGGATCAGTTTGAGATAAGGAACAGTAGTCCGGAAACGATCGAGTGAAAAGTTAAGCAAAATTCTACTCATTTAAGTCCGTTTACCTGCATAAGTTTCATAAGCTGCTCCATTTATAAGAAATGTTCGAAATGGCATCTCCCTACTTCGATGTAGGCAAGGCATCGTTGCTAAAAGTTCTGTCGTACCCCTTCGAATATCCTGGTGTCGTTTGAACAGCATCGCTGGCAGCGAGAATTCTCGCCAAGAGATCCTCTTCAGTTTCGACAGGTGTCTCATACACAAGGCTTTTCACATGGCCCCACAAGAAGAAATTAAGTGGGGTGAGATCAGGTGAACGAGCGGGCCACGTAACAGGACCTCCACTTCATATCCACTTTTCAGGGAATGTCTGATCCAGGTGTTCACGAACCCTCAGTCCAAAGTGAGGTTGGGCTCCATCATGCTGGAACTACATCCGTTGACGAAGGGCAAGTGGAATGTGTTCCAGGAACGTGGGTAGTACATCTCTGAGCACCACTTGGATAATTAATAACTTTTGATTCGAACGTTTCCGGACTACGGTTCCTTATCTCACATTGATCCATTCCCGTCCTCCATCAACCCTGAAAGTTTGCAACATCATCACTGATACACCCTGTGTACATGCTTACCATTCATAAGCACATAAAGATTTGTGAATTAGATTTTTCCAACCATTTTCAACCTCGGAGATAGACTCTAAAACGTAACTTATTGCACTACCTTAGGGAAATCACTCTGTCTCTAGATGCGAACTATAGCCTACCAATTTCTTATGCGGAGGCTATCTGGCCGAGGTGGTGAGGTTTGCTCGGTTTACCCATAAGGACATGGGTTCAATAGGAAGTCTAAAATTCAAGAAACGAGGTTTCCACTTACGGAGGTGCACATGGTCTTGAGGTTCACTCAGCCTACACCAAACGTGAGTGCCACGTTAATTCCTGGGGGTGGGGGAGGGGGCGAAGGCAGTCGGGCATAGAACTAACCATTCCACCCCACCAAGTGCCGAGGTTACGGGTAGTTGAAGCCTTTACCTTCCACCCCTCCGAGGGCCTTCATGACCTTTACGGAGATGGCTTTGCTTTTTGTCTTCTCATGAAATAATTTCGTAGTCCTAGAAGAGTGGATTGTGATCACGGGTGCCTGTTGTGATGCTGTTATCACCTCCAGAGAAATTCAGAGACTTCTCATTAACAAAAAGAAAAAGAAAAATTGTAAATCTGTAACTTAACAAGAAGTCAAGAGAACGTAATGTACAAATGTATCTTTTCTTATTATCTCTGTTCCGGTCTGTTTACGCTGACGAGCCATCAGGTGTTAAAAGTTCTTTGGGTGGTATGACCTTATAAGATAACAGGGTTATGAATGTTAGGTACGAGATATTAGCGGAGTAATGTTGTCTGAAGCGAGACGATGGATCTTAAACACCCTTCATTACGGTCTTTACGAGTAATTCAGAGCATTTCACTCCGTGACTGTTTGTTGGAGTGGAACCAGAGTATAGACTGTCAACGTTTTGTGTCTGAAAGGTCTAACAAGAGAACCCTCAGATAGTTGGCTCACAGATCTTTCTGATACTTAAGTACGTGAAGGTGACTCCTTCGAATATGATTGGCCCGAAACCATTGGGTAAATTAACCAAGCATTCTCTAGAAAGTCAGCTTTGACAAATTCCAAGTACCTTATATCAACTAAACATTAACGAAGTGGCAAGTGAGCGCAAGGCTCGGTGAACAGAGCACGAGTCTAGTAAATAAACAGATCGCTGGTTTAAGCCCCGCTGCGTGAACGGATTTCCTTCCTTCTTATGCATCATTCTACGTATAATCTAAGTAACGATATTTGTAATGTTTCAAAAGTTGGGTACCAAAAATTTAAAATATTGAGTAGGAAATTAATTTTTTTGGGTATAATATTACTTTCTTTTTACTATTTACTTTACGTTTCACCGACACATCAGGTGTTAAAAGTTCTCTGGGTGGTATGACCTCATAAGATAACATGATTATGAATGTTAGGTACGAGATATTAGCGGAGTAATGTTGTCTGAAGCGAGACGATGGATCTTGAATACCCTTCATTACGGTCTTTACGGCGACGATGGGATATAAAAGGGCTAGGAATGGGAAGGACGCGGCCGTGACCTTAATTAAGACACAGCTTCAGCCAGCATTTTCCTGGCGTTAAAATGGGAAACAACAGAAAGCCATCTTCAGGGCTGTCGACAGTGGGGTTCGAACCCACTATCTCCCGAATGCAAGCTCACAGCTGCGCGCCCCTAACCGCACGGTAAACTAGCTCGGTATATAATATTTCTATACCAAAGCAAAAGTTAAACACTAAAGTGAATAATAATCTCCTAAAATAATTAATGGTATGGCATTTTAGTGTTTAATTTTTGCTTGGACATGGAGAAATACAAACATGTTTCATTGCCTACCCGATGCTTTCTTTTATGTTTGTGCGCATATATTGAACCATGATAAATATTATTATCTAGAATGTATGTAGAATGAAACAGAAGAAAAAATAAACCATGTATGTACTGGAACTTGTACCTGAGATCCCTGGATTGCTAGACTCGGGTGCTATCCACTGGCTCACGGCCTTACTTGTAGCTTCTTTAGCTCTCAGTTGATATAAGCCACATGGAATTTTTCATGGCCGATTTTGTCGAGAATACCTGAATAACTGGGCCAGTGCCTTTGGGATATCGACATTCCGAGTGCTCACCTTCACACACTATAGGAACGAAAAAATCCCTGACCCGTCTAATTGAAGACCCCCTTGCAAGCAGTGTCTGAAGCTTTCTGGAGCCATTGATTTTTCTTTCTTCGAGCTAGGATAGAGGTTTTCAAGTCTAACGAATCACCGACCACTATTATAAATGAAAAAGGGAATAGTTTTATGGATACAATTATTTAACTTAAAATAAACTTCCAGCTTGTTAAGGCTTGTCGAGTTCATGTAGCTATATGACAAAGAGATACCAACCGGACACTGGTAGCTCAGTGGTAGAACATCGAACGCGAAATGTGAAGCTTGTGCGAAATAAAATATATGGGAGGAGCCTCCCTAGGGACATCGTTCATCAGCCACGTGGACTCACCACTGTTGAATAGACCTAGTAGTAAGATGCGTTGCATATTGCTAAGACCATTATGTTTTTGAGGTGTATTGGCGTAGTAAACAATTCTAGCATGAAAATGGTTATACAATGTAAGCAGGAATGCATGGCATTATTTGTTACCTTCATTTGCAGTATGAGCTACATTGATTACAGTCACTAAATAAGAGGGATATTCTTCCCTGGAAATAGCAAGAAGTGTCAGATAACCTACTGTGCTAAACAATTTCCTGAAGCTAAAGAAATGAAGTCTCTTAAAAGGCTAGTACACCCCTAGCGACAAAGACGCGGGACATTGTATGGGGACAGTTGCGAGACACTGTCCCTAGACTGTTGTGATACAATGTCCCGCGTCCACATCTATAGAGCCAGTTGCAGCACAGGAATCGGCGCGAAATGGCGCAACAAATTGCTCTATGTGCTTTTGATGTTGTGAATCTTTTTCTCCATCTCGTGAATGGACATAGTGGACTTTTTAGCCAGAGACTCCATTGCTTCCCTCCTTTTGTCTCTGTTTTTATACTCGGTAGACGTAACATCCCAAAGACAAGGGAGGGGGTGTAAATACTCAATGATTTTAGAGTAGTTTCCATCGCAGAACAACAGAACACGAAAAACAACACCAACACGTGGCGGGTATCTGCACACTGGCATCGGTTTGTCCCGGGACTTTGTCTCGCGACACGTCCAGACTACATCATGTTGCGCAACATTTGTGTCATGTATCCCATTTCGAATGGGAGACCTGCGACATGCAACTTTTGTATCGCGACAGTCCCAAACACAGAAAAAATGTCGCAGGACATCCCTGGGACTTGTCGCGATACACGTATTCCGCAACTTTGTCGCTTGGTGTGTACTAGCCTTTAGAGGACCGCTGGCACTGACACCTTGACAAGATACAGTATAACGGTGTCCATACGTCTATATTATCCAGAATGGTCAGTCAAAGCGACATTTTCAAAGGCTGTACAAGAAAAGAAGCAACTTCGTATGGCGATAACGTATAAGAACAGTGTTAAGAGGGCTACAGGGCATGTGACTTGAAAGAAAAAATATGAACTTTATAATCTTCAGTGAAGAAAAGAAATTCAATTTGGAATGCCCTGATGGTTGGTTATATTACGGCCATGACCTCAGGTAAAAATAACATATAGTTTCTAAGAGACAGCAAGGGGGAAGTTATCGAGGCTGTACGAAAGCCGCAGGCTTTCAGAAACTGCTTGAAGACCACCTTTTACAAGTTGAAGAGGAGATTGTCATAGAGTCCCGGGTATTCCCACAAGACAAAGCAGCAATCCATCGTACCAAGTTCACCAAGAAATGATTTCAGTGTAAGGGAGTTGAAATGAAATGAAATGGCGTATGCCTTTTAGTGCCGGAAGATCCCAGGAAGGGTTCGGCTCGCCAGGTGCAGGTCTTTTGATTTGACTCCCGTAGGCGACCTGCGCGTCGTGATGATGATGATGATGATGATGATGAAGACAACACATACACCCAGCCCCCGTGCTAGGGAAATTAACCAATGATGGTTAAAATTTCCGACCCTGCCGGGAATCGAACCCGGGACCCCTGTGACCAGCACGCTGACCATTTAGCCATGGAGCCGGACTGTAAGGGTGTTAATGTAACGTAGTAGCCAACCATTTCTCCATACCTTAACCGTATGGAAAACTTGTAGGGAATACTATGAAGGACTGTGCATGTGGGAAGGGAGAAATATCGTAATGCCAAAGAACAAATAACTATAATTTTCAACATAGAGGAAGTTAAAAATATATAATCTACAGGTCGTGTGTTTCAGGTAGCTGTGCTGTCATTATAGGGCATTATTGAATAGGTGATCTTACCATTTTGTAGCAGTAGTTGGCACTGTAAGTACGTATTATTCTGTTACTGAAGTTTACCAATAACAAATAATGCGATATTGTTGAGTGTCTTACAAATGTCGTGTGTTTTTGTCTGCGTTGCATAACCGGTTTCTCGCTAGCATTGTTTATTGCGCCAGTACATCACAAAACCCTAGTGATCTTATCAATACGCAAAGCAACTTAGTGTATTTTAGGGACCGTCTACCAGATTTGGTAAATATGTGGTAGGTTCAAAAGGAATCGGGTTCGCGTATAATGTTCCATTCCATTCGTTTCGAGAAGTCGAAAAATTTAGAAAGAGATTTGCATTTTTGGAGAGGCAGGTGGCGCTGAGGATTACTCAGTATATTCCAAAAATGAGTACCAAGTTAATTCTTCATGGCAAAGGTGTCGGGGCATAGAGGAAAGCATCATTTACCACCAAGTGACTAGGTTACAACTAGTGGAAGTGTTCACGTTCCATTATTCAGCGCGATGAGACATCAAACACTTCCATAACATAATTCACTGCATTTCAAATAAACAGATTCTCAGTTGAGGATGCTGACTGGAAGTCGGATCAATCCTCTAAATGAGATTTAAATTCTTGGATGAATCAGGAATCGAATCCGGAGACTTCAGGTTATTGTCAAAAGTGGACTAACGTATACCAACGTTTGCTACAAAAGATCCGTTTACAATGTTATCAAAATATCCTTTTATAAACACAAGAGCACGGGTCGGACGATGATCATAAGAGGCTAAAACAACAACAATGACGCTGTATCACTTGAAATTTACGTTCTGTTTATGATGCGTAGCATAGCTATCGATCAAGATTTATTACAAAAGTCCACGTGTTTTTATTTCTTTCTCATCCGTTCCACTTTACACTGGGCAATTTTCTTAACCGATCTATGAGTTATTATCGTCTGTCGACAAGTTCAGCGCTAAACAATATGGTGAAATGTATGCGGTTGCGTCAGTAATTCTCGACGGGCGGTACAAGCAATCGGACGACCTAATTTCCTGTCTATTACCAATTTAGTATGTGTATTACGTCTTAGAATGGTCTTCACGGTAGACGTCATTATCCTTTGGTCGACCACAGGATGCGTTGAACTCATAATTTTTTCTCTGTAGAGTAAACGTTAAAGGCATATACTGCTGGTTCGTCAGCTTATATACAGTAAGGTATTAGTTCAAGCAACGTGGCATGATTTCAGGTCGTCTTTTAGATACATCAAACATATCTTGACATATGAAATTAGCCTATATCCCTACAACGCCGGCCTCTCACCACTGGGTTCCGTGGTTCAAATCCCGGTCACTCCATATGAGATTTGTGCTGGACAAAGCGGAGGTGGACAGGTTTTTCTCCGGGTACTCTGGTTTTCCCTGTCATTTTCATTCCACCAACACTCTCCTATATACTGTCATTTCATTTCATCTTTCACTCATTAATCATTGCCCCACAGGAGTGCGACAGGCTTCGGCAGCCGGCACAGCTCCTATTCTCGCCGCAAGATGGCGGCTTCATTCATTCCATCTCTGACCCAGTCACTGACTGTAAAACAGGTTGTAGGTTATTATTATTTTTATTATTATTATTGTTATTCTTCTTATTATTATTATTGCTAGTTGCTTTACGTCGCTCCGGCACAGGTAGGTCTTATGGCGACGATGGGACAGGGAAGGGCTAGGAGTGGGAAGGAAGCGGCCGTGGCCTTGATTAAGGTACAGCCCCAGCATTTGCCTGGTGTGAAAATGGGAAACCACGGAAAACCGTTTTCAGGGCTGCCGACAGTGGGGTTCTAACCTACTATCTCCCGAATACTGGATACTGGCCGCACTTAAGCGACTGCAATTATTATTATTATTATTATTATTATTATTAAAAGCCTCCGTGGCTCAGACGGCAGCGCGTCAGCCTCTCACCGCTGGATACCGTGGTTCAAATCTCGGTGACTCCATGTGAGATTTTTGCTGGACAAAGCGGAGGCGGGACAGGTTTTTCTCCGGGTACTCCGGTTTTCCCTGTCATCTTTCATTCCAGCAACACTCTCCATTATTATTTCATAGCATTTATCACTCATTAATAAATCACCTTGGGAGTGGCGACCCCATTGTAATAACAGCCTATATATGTTTCATTCATTACATCCCTCTCCCGGTCAATGACTGGAAAACAGGCTGTAGGTTTTCATTTTCATTATTATTATTATTATTATTATTATTATTATTATTATTATTATTATTATTATTAATAATACTACCGGCTTTTACGTCACTTAAAGTAGGAAGTCTTAAATATATTTTTCTGCTTCTCTTATTCTATACAAGCGCTTTAGTCTCTTGGTTAATCTAACCTGCTCCATGTGCATCGAACAATCACGTAAACTACGCTGAATGTCTTTCGCCGTTTATACCACGCTCTGGAAGGGAGAAAGTGAAGGAGATAAAGGTTGTGAATAATTTCGAGACGCCAGCATTAAGGATAAAGAGCACATTCAAAACAGTCGGGAGGAGGTAACTATCCATCAAGTTACAAATTCGTCCTGTCGCCAAGGGGGCTATAGGTGCCTTGATTGTTCTTTCTGCTTTCACTTCTCAATTTGATAATAACTTCCGCATGACTTAATGAATGTCTTATAATGGCAGTTCACCTGATTGATGTTTAGATAGCATGGAATAACATCAAGGCCTTTAAGCACAGGGTACTTCATCGCAGGTCAATGAATGAAAGAGTGGATGTTGAGAAATAACTCCGTACTCTCTGCGTATTGCATCGTTCTGATCTCGGTCTTCATTGATTCTCTTATTGCATTTGTTTTAAGGTTACCTACAACTGGAATTTGAAAGTTAAATACTATTCATCTTACCACTACGATTTTTTATTGTCATTTGCTATCAATGTTATAAGAATTAGGTGGGGATAGGGTCGGTGGGAGTGGGGCAAATTCCGTCCTCACACCTAATTTCGTCCCCCTAGGGATTTTCACTTTGCACGGTTGGTACCTAATGCTTACCCACGCGCACACGCGTAGCCTCATCCCGTTGTCTTTTTGTGAGAGTTGGTTGAGTGCACCACGTTTAGTTTCCGTGTACAAGGAGGATTCATTTTTCATGCTGAGCTGAGTTAGTGCAGCATTCAAATTAAGAGCCTGTTATTCATAGAATGAGCACTGATATGTGTATGAAATACTGGACTGCATTTCAGTCATTTGGTTGTAATTCCTGGCGTGTAATCGCTACAATGAGGTGATTGGTGAGAGTTACTGTAGCGGCCATTATAATAAATCAGGGAATGTTCGTAATTCCGTCCCACTTCGTTTTATTTGTTATTTAGGAAGTTTATTATTATTTTCAGATGAGAAAACGCAAACAGTGGGATAAGGAGGTTATGAAAAAGGCTATCAAGGCAGTGAGGGACAAGATAATGGGTTACAAACGTGCAAGTAAAGCGTTTAACATCCCACGAGCAACGCTGAAAGACTGTGTCGAAAATAATACCAATACTTTTTTTCATAAATGGCCTTTAAGTAATTCATTATAGGAAAAGTGTTTGGTAAGGTTAGAAAGGAAAAGAAAAATATTAAAATTAATTGTACATTTCATAGATTTGGTGGGGCAGGGGATGAAATTACGGACACATTTTTGGTAGTTTACTTTTTGTAGTGTTTATGTCAAATATTGACTTCCTTACGTTATGACAGTTTCATTGTATCTTGCCCGTAAGTGGAGAACATATTCAGTAATAAATTGCACCCAAATTGCCTTACCAAGGGCACAATATATACCAATTTCTAGCCTTATCCAAAATATCTATTCCTGAATTTCTACAAGTCCACCTCTGCTAAGGGGATGAAATATGGACTTCCTACCTTACTCTCAAAATTTTAAGTAAATTCTCTTATTTTTACTAACTTCTTGGATATTTGATTAATTACTACGTTGTTCAGAAGTTCCTTAAGCAACAACTTTTATTATATTCCATTGGTATTTTATCACAGGTTCATCATCCATTTCCCTTTATACCTGATCTTTGACTTGCAGGAGCAATTACTATTATTATTATTATTATTATTATTATTATTGGAATTATGGATTTAACACATTTCGTGTAACTTTTATCCTTTTCACACAAGATAGCTTTTTACGCAAATTAAAACAAGTCAGTAATTTGTTGTTAGTTTTGTTGTTGTTTTTAAGTATTTATTTCATTCTCCTACTAGCACATATATTGTTAGATTGGCATCGATGTTTATAGCAAATAATCGAGTAAAATTACAGGTCTGGGTGGTTTTAAATGGGCTACATAGGACGAAAATGTTTTTGTGCGCCTTTCTCAAAACTATATTTCTGGGAAATCAGGTTGTTACACTTGGCGGGTACCCCTCGTCAGTCCAGGCACTGACTATCCCCATCATTGGCATAAGAGTTGCCTAACGCTAAAAACACAAATCTCTTTGGCTTTGTGCGATGAGTGTAAGAGGAGAAATAATAATAATAATTTCGTGTGACTGTTTCTAGTCTAGTGCAGCTCTTATAAGGCAGACTCTCCGATGAGAGTGGTGGCATCTGCCATGTGTACGCAACTGCGTGTTGTTGTGGTGGAGGATAGTGTTATGTGTGAGTTACAGCGATGTTGGGGATAGCACGAACACCCAGCCCCAGAGCCACTGGAACTCGAATACAAAGCCCCCGAGCCACTGGAACTAACCAATGAAGGTTAAAATCCCCGACCCGGCCAGGAACCGAACTCGGGACCCTCTGAAACGAAGACCAGTACGCTGACCAACCATTCAGCCAACGAGTCGGACAGAGGAGAAATGATAACTTATTATTTATGTGCACGGTTTTTGAATAATATTCATGTTGTGTAAATTCCAAAATAAAGCAGTTTGGCATCAGCGAATTTATATAGGTCAGTCTAATTTAGAACGCATTCTAAAGGTCTCAATCAGTTTTGAAAACGTATGATTCAACACTTAGTCCATATTTAATAAGCAGAGAACACTGGCCTCCTATTAAAGGAAACAAGTCGTTAACCCGACGTTGTGTAACTAAATTTTACTACAGATTGCATTCTACTTTTTCCATCATTATTGAACGGCGAGTATTGCTTGGTTAATGACTATACACTAGGCAAAGTGGGGGATCCACGATGGCGTGAGAGCAAGTGGAACGGCGACGTCATGGTATTTACGTAGAAAACGAAACAATTATGTTGCTGCATTAAGACGTTATAACAGAAAATGAAATGAGTAATTAACTATAAGACTTTCTAGCGCTAGACCGAGTGACCAGGTTCGTAGCCTGTTACTGAAAGGGACACACTAGGCCTATGTGTCAGGTAGGACAAGTACATGCCGGAAGTTGTAATCTCGTACGCTTTGAAATGGATCGAACTGGCATGCTGCGGTTACAGGACACATTTTTCTTTCAGTGTGAATATACTGAGTTTGGTTTCAAATGATAAGATATCCTGGGCGAGTCGATTGTGCGGTTAGGGGCGGGCAGCTGTGAGCTTGCATCTGGGAGATAGTGGGTTCGAACTCCACTGTCGGCAGCCATGAAGATGGTTTTCCGTGATTTTCCATTTTCACCTCAGACAAATGCTGGGGTTGTACCTTAATAAGGCCACGGCCGCCTCCTTCCCACTCCTACCCTTTCCTATTCCATCCTCGCCATAAGACCTATCTGTGTCGGTGTGGTGTAAAGCAAATAATAATAATAAAAAAGTTTACATTGCTTTTTATTAAACATTTTCAAAGAACTTGGAAATTTACAGTATAGAAAATTTCCCTTGATAATTTATTCCAATCACTTACTCCTCGTCCTAAAAATATTTTCCCCGATTTGTCCTCTTGAATTCCAGCTTTATCTTTCTACTTTTAAAAGTTCAGGTCAAGCTTATTCGTCTACTGAAATGAAATGAAATGTCGTATGGCTTTTAGTGCCGGGATATCCCAGGACGGTTTCGGCTCGCCAGGTGCAGGTCTTTCTATTTGACTCCCGTAGGCGACCTGCGCGTCGAGATGAGGATGCAATGATGATGAAGACAACACATACACCCAGCCCCCGCGCCGTAGGAATTAACCAATTAAGTTAAAATCCCCGACCCGGCCGGGAATCGAACCCGGGACCCTCTGAACCGAAGGGCATTACGCTGACCGTTCAGCCAACGAGTCGGACATTCGTCTACTAATGTCATTCTACTCCAACTCTCCACTGACAGCTTGAAACATATCACATAGTCAAGCAGCTCGTCTCCTTACTCCCAAGTCTTCCCAGCCCAAAGTTTGCAACATTTTCGTAACCTTTGTCGGAAATCACCCGGAACAAATCGTGCTGCTTTCCTTTGAATTTCTTCCAGTTCTCGTATCAAGTTGTCCTGGTGAGGGTCTCATACACTGCAACTACGGTCTTACTAGATACTTATACGCCCTCTCCTTTACATCCTTTCTACAACCCGTGAATAGTCTCATCGAACATTGATATAGGAATTAAAAATATGTTTTCGAGGACTTTCATCTGGAGCGTGGAATTGCACGGAAGTGAAAAATGGACGATAACTAGCTCAGAAAGAAAGGTAATACAGGCTTTTGAAATGTGGTGTTACAAAATCAATCAAT
The DNA here is from genome assembly GCF_040414725.1 of Anabrus simplex. Lineage (NCBI taxonomy): Eukaryota > Metazoa > Arthropoda > Insecta > Orthoptera > Tettigoniidae > Anabrus > Anabrus simplex. The sequence goes on along the minus strand of NC_090265.1, from coordinate 879,628,199 downwards.
CAATCAATCAATCAATCAATCAATCAATCAATCAATCAATCAATCAATCAATCAATCAATCAATCAATCAATCAATCAATCAATCAATCAATCAATCAATCAATCAATCAATCAATCAATCAATCAATCAATCAATCAATCAATCAATCAATCAATCAATCAATCAATCAATCAATCAATCAATCAATCAATCAATCAATCAATCAATCAATCAATCAATCAATCAATCAATCAATCAATCAATCAATCAATCAATCAATCAATCAATCAATCAATCAATCGCCCGAAAGCTTGAAGATTACGGTGTAGCATGTGACCAGTGGGACGAATCCTTTCACCGTTATTCTTGGGCCTAACCGGGGCCACTATTTCACCGTCAGATAGCTCCTCAGTTGTAATCACGTGGGCTAAACTGACCTCGAACCAGCTCTAAATCCTTGACCTACTCGGGAATCAACCCGGGGCTCCTGGTAAGAAGCAGACTCACTATTTCTAGACCACGGGGATGGTCAGTTCCTTCTCAAGATTAATCAAAAAAGGAAGGAAAGACGAGACCTGACCCTCAGAAGAAAGAGGCTGTCGGCAAAAGGAAGGAAAGAATCACGATCGGCCTCACAAATTTTTTTTGCTAGGGGCTTTACGTCGCACCGACACAGATAGGTCTTATGGCGGCGATGGGATAGGAAAGGCCTAGGAGTTGGAAGGAAGCGGCCGTGGCCTTAATTCCTCACAAATTTAATACTGACGGGATTGGAAGAGAACAAATGATGTTGTTGGTGGGGGTGGTGATTATTGTTTTAAGAGGAAGTACAGCTACTGTATGTAACCATCCTCTATATAACGCTAATCAGAGACAAAAATGTAGGGTATCCTATCCTTCGAAAGATGAAGGTATCGGCCAAAGAAAACAAGGGCCACGAAGGGCGTGAAAATGAAAGACTCCCAGGCCCAGAGTGCTCTAATACCGTCGGGGTCGGAGAAGAACAAGAGTTGACCAAGGGAGGTCGGATAGAATAGATGAAAGTGAGGAGTCTGGCAGAAGTAAGTGGAAGAAATGCCAGGACTCAGTTAAGGGCCCCGTGGTCGCCAGCCCACGCTCCCAAGTTAAGAGCCCCTGGGGTCAGGTTTAATGGCCTCTTACGACAGGCAGGAGATACCGTGGGTATTATTCTACCAACCCCACCCACAGGGGGCAGAACAAGTGTTGACCGAGGGAAGTTGGATAGGAAGGATAAAAGTGAGGAGTTTAGCCCAAGTGAAAAGAATGTCAGACTCAGGAAGGGGCCCCATGTTTACCATTCCACTCTCCCAAGTTGAGGGTTCCGCACAGTTAACCATTTCGGTCGTCTCGTACGGCAGGCAGGGGATACCGTGGATACATTCTACTACCTCCGTGCTGAGTAGCACAGACGGTTGAGGCGCTGGTCTTGTGACTCCAACTTGGCAGGTTCGATCCTAGCTGAGTTCGGTGGTATATAAAGGTGCTCAAATACGTCAGCCTCGTTTCGGTAGATTTGCGGGCACTTAAAAGAACTCCTGCGGGGCAACATTCCGACACCTCGGCGTCTCCGAAAACCGTCAAAGTAGTTAGTGGGACGTAAAAACAATAGCATTATTATTAATTTTACTGCCTCATCCACGGGGGCTTTAAGGCAAACTGACCCCTCCATAGGTCAGACGGATGGCCTTTGACTGCTATATTCCAGGTTCAAATTTCGGAGGTTTGCAATGACAAGGTGGAGGTGGGAGAGGTTTTCTTTGGGACGCCATGTCCAGTTTTATAATTCGATGTCTCTATTCATTTGTCATCTGCCATCTTTGCATAAAGCGTGGTGTGCTTAACACCCTTATCAGCCGAGCAAGTGAGATTTGTGAGGAGGATAAGTTAAATGGTGAACTTGAGTTCCTAACCAGAACATTCCTGAGCCATGGCTACTGAAGGAAACAGATTGACGAAGTGCTGCATCCTCAGATTGTTACGTGATTCTCATCTTTGAGTCTGGCCTTCTTGCCATGGATAGGTCTGGCAATCTTCTCAGAAGGCACAAAATCAACACCATCTTTAAGCTTAATATCATCATAGGCAATTGCTAGAGATCTGTCAAAGATCCTATTAGTTTAAACTGTGGTGGAATATATATGATTCCTTGCTCCTGTGGATCGCTTTATGTTGGCCAAACATTGAGGAAGATAGCAACGAGGGTAAAAGAACATCGCAGGCGCTTATATCTTTGAAAACATCACGTACATATTTTACCAACGTCGGTAATTTAACATGATAAATGTAACATCATAAGGAAAGTCACTGTTGCACGCATGAAGAGGCTTCGCCAGCAACTACCCATCACATAGACTATAATAATCTAGAATCACTTATTCTACCAGAATAGACGGACAGCCTCACAGTAAAAGAGAACAACAGGCTGATTATTTAGAAGTTTCACATACTCAAATAACAGCCCGCCTGGTGGCCTGTTTATTAAGGTGACAAGTCTATATGGTCTGACACCGTGGTTAGCCGGTTCGAATCCCGTTGGTCGAAAGATATTTCACCATCAGAATGTTGACAGACAGGGTAAGAGAGATGGTGGTATACAATTTCTAATCACTAGATTGCGTGCTGAAAGTCTGGATTAAATTCCGAACCTCTCCGCAGTGTTCAAATGGAAGGAGGGAATATAATACTACTGATGGTGAAGCGTCCTTCGGATGGAGACTTTAAGCCTTGAGCAGACACCTTACTGCTATTCGACAGGAGTAGGCTATGCACCGCCTGCGAGTTTCACCCTCTCCCTTCCTACTAACATGTATCATGTCATTAATTTCACCTCATTAAATTCTCTGATGAGGTTGACGACAGGAAGGGCATTCAGGCGTAAAAACTCGCTACGAAGATTCATCTCATTTCACACCCGACCCCGTAGAGAAACGGGATAAGGGGAAGGTTTGGACATACATACTTACTCAAATAACATTTTCTCTTAGATTTAATGTCACTGGATAGACGTAAATACATGATAAAACCGTTGAAATAATATTTATAACACCATTTTGAATGTTCAAAAATGAATTAAGGTGCGATATTGCTCATGAGAACTAAGAAACATAACGTGTTGCGTTAGTTTTGAAGTGGTTGACAATTTCGAATGTTTAGCACCTAACGAGAGGAAAGTACATCCGAAATAATGATGCTAACCCAATTAACGGCCCTCGTGCTGCTAAGCTTCCCTTTTTGGAATCTCTTAAAACATATGTTGACGTATGGCATAGCAGCACCTCACGCAATGATGGTAAACTTAGTAATGAAACGTCCAGATATTAAAGATGTAACATTGAGAGATATGAATGCAAAACCTCTGTTGACTCGAACCATTGATATCATTCACCTATAAGGACGGGCTTCAATTTGAGTGGTCTACTTGACAATAGTTAACCACAGCAGAATCAGAAGATAAAAATGATGTAGGCCTATGCACATTACTCTTTTGTCGTCAACTTCAAAATAGTCACGATGTATGTTCCTAAACCACTTAATGTTTTATTCCTTAGAAAACTTAGGAACTGTTGTATGAGAGGCATTGCTGTAGTTGACTTAAACCAGTTCACAACACGATTAAAACAAACACATTCTCATATTACTGCGTATAATTACATATCCTAAGTGTCAACTGACTCATATAATTACACTCGCACAATTATATTCTAACAAGAAACTAATATTTATCGTCGACTTTCATGAAATTATACCGACTGCATACGAAAACAATAAACTCACCTTTCCAACATGCCCGGCTACTCGATTCGCCATCTTGGAACGATTCGAGAGTAGCCATTGAGGTCTGAGGATTGGAGTCGGTCTTGGTAAATCATGGCTACCCTCCATAGTTAACTCTTCAACATATTTCTCCTTGACTCTGGAGGCCCTGGAATGAACTACATTTCTAACAGGGTCTCTCTATCTTGAGTCTAGTTTTTATGGAGTGGCACTTGCCATGAACAGCTTTGTTATTGCTCTGAAGACGATCCTGGTTACAAAATTATAATGCCATTTAGTGGTCACGAAAGTCTGCTTCTTAAATTGACAGTGTTTTGGAAAATGGCATGTATATTATGAGGCTCGGCTTTCTGATCATGGAACATTGTTTGGAAGAGATCAGAATTGATACAGAAACGATAAAAGAAGAAGTGAGTGATAAATAAACATGTTTCCAAAAACCGCGTTATTTTCAAAAACATGTTTTGTATAATATTAATTTGTTTCTTATATATATGTCGGGGTGCTGGAGTTTTAAAACATTTTTTAGCAGGCAAAGTAGGGGTCCCCATATTACGAAAAACGTAAAATTAAGCAATTTCTTCAATTGTGCCGAAAGTTGAAGGACTAACAGGCCCGAAAAGATTTAAAATTGTGAGTCTTGGATATATGTATCAAACTACAAAAACAAATTTCGAAAATCACTTCCGGCCTAAATGCAGTTCCAGAAAAAGCAACCTAAAATCGCTTGTTTCTTTACATAATTCTTTCTGTAATGTGTCCCTTGGTTCAATATCCTCAGGAATTTTTTCATTTTTTGAAAAATGTCTACATCGAATGTAGTTATAAGGGCTTCAGTGAAACTCTGCATTGACTCACATTAGCACTCGTAGTGGTGCTTGTTACGGAGTTTTCCGTGGTAGGTAGAGGTGAAAGAAGGTGCGGGTGTGAATAGGTCTCCAGCTACGAAAGTAAAATTAATTTAAAATTTAACAAGGTTATATTTTCTTTTCAAAATAAGGAGATAACAAGCATGGTAGGTACAAAGTAGCAAGTCAAAAGGGTAGTTACAATATTTACAGGATTTGGGCTTCGCGCCCTGACTTCACAATGCTTGGGCAATCAGCTCAGTTTTACCCCAAACACAAGTTTCAACAGAGGGGCAGAAAACCCCATTCATGCCTAGGAGCCCTTGCTCCAAATTACACTGAAAAGCCTCCACGAGGCATACAACACTCAATTTTCAAAAAGAGCCACTCGCTCTCAACTCTAAGCCTCTCCCAGGCCACACCAAACTCCACCTTCAAGTTGTCCTCACTGGACATAGACACAGGGGTAAAATACCCAACCTACTGAGGTCTATTAAATGAAAAGAAGGTTGATTACATGACCTCCAAAATAACAATTTGAGAGGAGGCGATCTGCACTCCTAATACACTTTGTTTTTAAAACCTACTTGGCACTAGGTCATTAATACAAGGGCTAATCCCATACTACAGAGGTGACTTCAGAAAAGAACAATTTACATTATATTAACGAAGAATAGGTTGAGAAAAATAAGTTCACCTCAAAACATTATGATTGGGAGCTCGAGAGGGTTAAGCACTCTCTATCCCGATATGCAGTTCAAAAGATGAAATAGATACAAGTTTCTTTACATTTTAAGGAGGGTTACATAATGGAAAAAGCTTCGGACCCGCCCCGAGAGTTAAACTTCTGAGCAAGCAAGAAAATAAGTAATTAATCGGCCATTACCTTGTTGTTGACCGCCGCCGAAGAAAGAGGCGCTACCCGCCCCCTGCTATGTACTTTACACACTGAAAGATGGAACAGAAGTGGCTCAGAGACCCTAAAATCAGCAGTTTATATACTCTCGCGGAAGGTTCTAGGCGTTAGGGGAATGAAAACACCCGCCCACAATCACTTTATTGGAGAAAAAGGAGAAACCCCTACACAAGATGAAGAAGAAACACATTATTGGTGGAAAATTAATTTCAGAAATTCGGGATTGGCTAGATTTAAAACAAGGGGAAAGAAAGGGGTAATATTGCCAACTTAACCAATGACTAAAAGAAATTTAACAAAGAACAAACTTTTGAAATAAAATTTTCTCCAAAGAACAGTTCTTTTTCTTCGCACTAGGGTGCACTATTGTAGTTCTTCAGTAGTGTCCTCTAGAAGAGAAAGTTCACACTTCTTACTTCAAGCAAAACAAAAACACATCAAAAATGACACAGTTCTAAAACTCCAAAATTTACAGGTAGTGACATCTTCTGAGAAAGTAGAAAATTAATACCGTCAATCAAGTTCAGACTTCCTCCAGCAGAGGAGTTTCAACTGGCGCACCTTTTGAATTAGCGGCGTGGAGGTGTACCGCCCGGTACAGACCTCCCCCCCCCAAAAGTTCCTCCAGGGGTGATACATGAAATTTGTTTGAAAACAAGGTCCAAGTTTTGATGTAGATATGGATATTGATTGCCGAAAAATTTATAAGATTTTCTTAATGTGGTTTGATTCAGTTTCAAAATTTTTGTTGTAACAGGAGAAGTTAAGTTTTTAAGGTTGTAGAAGTTGAATTGAGAAGGAAAACTTTAGTTTTAACATCGAGGAAAAATTTTCTAAGTCCATCAGATTTTGTTGTTGAATTCCCAAGTGTAGTCATCTCTTATAGTATCTGTCCATGTAGTTGATGTTGATTAAGTTGGATGGCCAGACCGGCCGTTGCAGCTTGCGTCCAAAGGAGGCCGCTCGGACCCCTCAAGTACCCTGAGATACCGCTCGCCCACACTATGAGGGGAGCAGAGGTGTTGAAACACGCCGCGCCCGCGGTGAACATATACAGGCTGCGGGCAAGTAGCAGGTCGTGTGCCGCACATCAGCCTTGGCCGGGAGGAGAGCTCCGGCTCGCTGTGCACATGTCGTCCTCGCTGGGGTCGAGGGGGCCCATCCTCAAGCCCAGTCGCGGCACGGCGCCGCGCGGCTGCGGGGGCACTGAAACATTAAAGCTAGGCGGCAGAATATTGTTGGACCATCATCTTTTGAGGGCACAGGCTTGGTGGAGAGGTTGAGGGGCCAGCGGCGTGCAGATATCCATGGCATTTAATATGAGCAAGCCACAGTGTGTATAGCAGGAGACGGGAGCGTGGTAATGGCCGTGGTAAGGACAGAATGGCAGTTTAACGGAGCGGGGAGAGTTTACAAAAATGCTTAAATATAGAAAATATTATAGAAGGGGCAGAATGCCTTAAAAGAGAAACTAAAAAAAAAATATAACCTTCATATTCCTTTCACGATTATATGAAGCAAGTTGACACAAAATTTACATTGGTTTCACCTGTGACAGGTCAACCCTAAATATCCTCTCGGTGGCTGGATTACTTAATAACAACGTAACCGGCGTAAGAAAATCGAGAATGATACAAGGCCCATGAAATCTGGGGGCAAGCTTGCCCGCGGGAACAAAGTTCTTGACCATAACTTGGTCACCTACCTTCAAAGGGGTGGGTCTCCGTCCACGATCATACCTTTCCCTAACCTTTTCATGAGACACTTTAAGATTGGCTTTAGCCTTCTTCCAAAGATCTTTAATGATGTCCGGATCTATTGTCTCGGGTAGAATGTCACTCAGAGACCAGAGGTTAGAGAGCGGCGTGTTGGGAACAAATTTGAACATCAAAGAGGCTGGAGTAAATTTATGTGATTCATGAACCGCCGAATTCAAAGCAAAAGCTAACCAATGCAGGGACGTATCCCACCTGGAATGATCTTCATGATGATAGGCAATAAGCGCGGACCTGAGATTACGGTTAACCCGTTCAGCCAGAGATGGTTGAGGGTAATAAGCAGAAGTAGTTACATGAGAGATGGACAAGTCGAAACAGAATTTACGAAAAAGATTAGATGTGAACGCCTTAGCATTATCAGACACAATATATTGGCACGGACCAAAAGAGGCAAAAATAGAATTTAAGCAATTAATGGTAGATTGAGCGGTAGCCAGCTTAGTCGGAAATAACCAGGAAAATCTAGTAAAGCCATCTACGCATACAAAGATAAACTTGTTAGCATTTCCCTTAGACTGGGGGAAGGGTCCTACATAATCAATATACAGGCGTTCCATGGGGCGCGACGCTTGATGAGAAGACAAAAGGCCTACCTTGGTGGACATGGTTGGTTTACTGAGCAAACAGGGTTTGCAAGCCTTCACTAGTTCACGGATTTCACCGTCCACACCTTTCCAGATGAACATTTCACGAATCTTCTCACGAGTTTTAAAGATTCCCAGATGCCCTCCTAATGGGGTCTCATGATAATACTTCAAGATCATAGGTACAAGAACAGCTGGAACGACAACTTTCATCATCTTATCATGCCTCGAGGGGCAACATAGAACACCATTCCTCAGAACATAAGGGACGACATGTTCCCCAGAAGAAAGGGTTTCCATTATCGGAGCCAGCGTCGGATCTTCACGTTGGTATTTCTCGATATCCCTAAAGAGCATGGGAGCATCAGTTAAGATGGCATTAACATCAGATAGTATGGACTCGGAAGGTGATGAACTGCCGACCGGTTCATGGGTCTCGACGTCGTTAGAAAACATACGGCTGAGTCCATCAGCAACAACATTTTCGGTACCTCTGATATGCCTGACATCGAATTGGAAGGCAGAAATACGGATGGCCCAACGGGCTATACGACCAGTACGACGCGGCCTACCTAAGACCCAGCTTAAGGCTTGATTATCTGTCTCCAGGTCGAATTTGACATGTTCCAGATAGAGACGGAACTTCTCTAAGGCAAATAAGACTGCCAACCCTTCGAGCTCATAGATAGAATACTTGGCTTCTTGAGCCGATAGAGTCCTAGATGCATAGGCGATGGGTCGCCTCCCTAGTTCAGTCTCTTGCAGAAGGACTGCAGCTACTGCTGACGACGACGCGTCGGTTTGGACGATGAATTTCTTCGAGAAATCAGGCATAGCAAGTACAGGGGCATTACAGAGAGCTAATTTAAGATCTTCAAAAGCGGCTTGTTGAGAAGGTCCCCACTCAAATTTGATGCCTTTCCTACGAAGAAGGTTTAAGGGCGCCGCTCTATTAGCGAAATTAGGAATAAACTTCCTGAAGAAATTCACCATACCAATGAACCTGGCGATACCTTTAATGTCCTTGGGAGGTTTAAAATCACGGATGGCCTGTGTTCTAGAATGATCGACTGCTACACCATCAGGTGACACAATATGCCCTAGGAATGACATAGAGGGCTTAGCAAAGGCAACCTTGGACAACTTGACAGTTAACCCAGCCCTACGAAGGCGATCGAGGACTTCTCGCAGATGATCTAGATGTTCTTCAAAAGTCTCTGAAAATACGACGACATCATCCAAGTAGTGATATAAGTACTCAAATTTGATGTCGGAGAAGACCCTATCTAGTAGCCTAGTGAGTACAGCCGCTCCCGTGGGGAGCCCGAAAGGCACGCGGTTGTATTCGTATAAGTTCCAGTCCGTGGCAAACGCTGTAAGGTGTTTAGACTCTTCGGCAAGGGGAATTTGATTATAGGCCTGATTCAGGTCCAAGATAGTAAAGAACTTGGCCTTACGGAACCATGAAAAACAAGAATGAAGGTCAGGAAGGTTCACAGATTGTAACACCACCTTCCGATTGAGAGCCCTATAATCAATGACAGGCCTGAAGCCTCCTTGGGGTTTCGGGACTAGAAAAATAGGCGAAGAATACGCTGACTTAGAGGGCCTAATAATACCATCCTTCAACATCTGATCGATAATTTCTTTCAGAGCCTTCATTTTAGGTGGAGATAGCCTATAAGGTGGAAAACGGACAGGAATCGAATCCGTGACCTCAATTTTGTATTCAATAAGGTCAGTAACACCAAGAGTATCAGAGAACACCTCTGGAAATGACTGACATAATTTACGAATACTATCAGCCTGCTCCTCAGGTAGATGTCTAAGGTCTAACAACATCTCATCCTGGGTAGGCGAAATAGATGAACATGACACAGAATTACACTTTAACAAGGGAATTTTACATTTGGACGTAAATTTGAATGTGCACGACTTACTCTGAAGATCGAGCACAAGACCAGTGTGAGAAATGAAGTCCGCTCCCAGTATGATGGGGCAAGACAAGTGCTTAGCCACAAACAGTTTGGTTTTCCATGTAAATTTAAAAATACGAATTTTGACCAGTACGGAACCTAGAATTTCTAATGGAGATGAATTAGCCGAAACATATTGAACAGGAGATGAGACATAGTCAGGTAGTTTACAAACAGATTTCAATTTAGAATACCATTCAGCCGAAATAATCGAACAAACACTGCCTGAATCTAAGAGAGCTGTTACAGGTTCCTTATTTAACTCAATCTTAAGAAAAGGAACCGGTGCGGGAGTATCTGCCGCAATCCTAAGACACTCTTTGGGGCATTCCAAAGATGAATTTGAAAATTGCTCGTTCCCTGATTTTTCGATCTGTTTACCCGGGGCTGAGTCTCGGGAAGATGGATTAATCGACTCAGTCGAAGACACTAGTCACTTTATATTGTTGTTGGAAGTTGCACCAGAAGTTGAGCAGGAGGGGGTGCTATTCGAATTGGGACAATTCTTGGCTATATGTGAGAAAGCCCCACATTTAAAACAGCCTTGTGATGAACCAGCTCCATTCCTTGTCCCACTAGATTTGAGCAATGGGCACTTGTTCCGAAGGTGGTCGGGCGACCCGCAAGCATAGCATTTACGGGGTGTGACTGGTCGGCGAGGTGGAGGCCGAGTATTACTAAAAGAAGGCGGGGATTCTTTCGCTACACGCAATGAATCTGCGTATCTAACTCCTTCCGCTGAGACGGCCAATGCTTCAAGTTCAGAGAAAGTTTGCGGGCACGCCGCGAAACACAAATATGACCTATAGGGAGGTGAAATTCCCTCTACAATAGCCTGTACAATCTGATCTTCGGGAAAATGAAGGGCAAACACCCTAGTATAAAACTTAATATCCTGTATGAAATCAGCCAAGTTTTCATCCAAGCGTTGTACACGGTAATAGTACTTCTGAATCAGAGATGACCTCGCGCGAGCAGGAATAAAATTTGCAAGCAAGTGTGCATGAAAATCTTCAATAGATGACTGTTCAGCTATGGCTCTTACTATTTTGTCAGAGAGAATACCAATTGCATAAGGATAGGTAATTTGCAAAATTTGACATGGAGAAAGAGAAAACACAAGGGCATGATCCTGAAATTCAACTAGAAATCTTAAAAATGAAATTACTTCACTGGTGGTATTAACGGAAAACTTAGAGATACCTCTGAGCAACATTGCCAATGGATGAGGCAAGCTGCTAAACCCGGGTGACATAGTCGGTAAAGGTTTAAGTGGCAAGGAAGTTAATTCAGAACGTACATTAGTCAATGAGTTACGACGTTCAGACTCGTTGTCTAATGGGGCAGAGATAGTTTGAGCAGCAACGGTTATCCTATTGACTTCTCCCTTAGGAGGCTCTTCCTCGCTCCCAGCATTCAACGTGGCGGGTTGATCAGTTTTGGGAGGAACTTCCCCAGTTAACAATTGAGTAACCTTGCTAGATAATTCAGACATATTTTCAAGCAGCGTACTAGCTTCCTTCTTCTGAACGTCATTCAACTTTAGAGACAACAGATCGTTAACTCTATTTGAAAAATGAAACAGCCTAGCTTGCACACGCTTAATTTGATTAGGAGACGGATAATTTTCGTCAAAAAAACTAACTACAGAAGCTAGCCCAGTAATGTTCTCCGTGATCGTGGAAAGAGAGTCGTCAATTTCTTTCTCTCCCAAATTGGGGATGGAAATGGGCAAATCTAGGGATTCTCTAAGCTTGTTTGTGTCTACTGCAAACGTGCCTCCAGATTGTACATTTCTAATAGTTAATTCATAGATCAACTCCTCCTTGCGCAAATAGTTAAGATGAAGAACATCGCGAGGGCCAGGCATGGTGACAGAACAATTTTGAAAACCTCAAAAATTCCAGCAACTGAGAAAATGGTTAGAGTTCGGAACAGAACAATATTTAGCCGTCAAAAGGGGCTAAAATGAGACCCATTCAACCACGCTCTGCTACCACTTGTTACGGAGCTTTCCGTGGGAGGTAGAGGTGAAAGAAGGTGCGGATGTGAATAGGTCTCCAGCTACGAAAGTAAACTTAATTTAAAATTTAACAAGGTTATATTTTCTTTTCAAAATAAGGAGATAACAAGCATGGTAGGTACAAAGTAGCAAGTCAAAAGGGTAGTTACAATATTTACAGGATTTGGGCTTCGCGCCCTGACTTCACAATGCTTGAGCAATCAGCTCAGTTTTACCCCAAACACAAGTTTCAACAGAGGGGCAGAAAACCCCATTCATGCCTAGGAGCCCTTGCTCCAAATTACACTGAAAAGCCTCCACGAGGCATACAACACTCAATTTTCAAAAAGAGCCACTCGCTCTCAACTCTAAGCCTCTCCCAGGCCACACCAAACTCCACCTTCAAGTTGTCCTCACTGGACATAGACACAGGGGTAAAATACCCAACCTACTGAGGTCTATTAAATGAAAAGAAGGTTGATTACATGACCTCCAAAATAACAATTTGAGAGGAGGCGATCTGCACTCCTAATACACTTTGTTTTTAAAACCTACTTGGCACTAGGTCATTAATACAAGGGCTAATCCCATACTACAGAGGTGACTTCAGAAAAGAACAATTTACATTATATTAACGAAGAATAGGTTGAGAAAAATAAGTTCACCTCAAAACATTATGATTGGGAGCTCGAGAGGGTTAAGCACTTTCTATCCCGATATGCAGTTCAAAAGATAAAAAAAATACAAGTTTCTTTACATTTTAAGGAGGGTTACATAATGGAAAAAGCTTCGGACCCGCCCCGAGAGTTAAACTGCTGAGCAAGCAAGAAAATAAGTAATTAATCGGCCATTACCTTGTTGTTGACCGCCGCCGAAGAAAGAGGCGCTACCCGCCCCCTGCTATGTACTTTACACACTGAAAGATGGAACAGAAGTGGCTCAGAGACCCTAAAATCAGCAGTTTATATACTCTCGCGGAAGGTTCTAGGCGTTAGGGGAATGAAAACACCTGCCCACAATCACTTTATTGGAGAAAAAGGAGAAACCCCTACACAAGATGAAGAAGAAACACATTATTGGTGGAAAATTAATTTCAGAAATTCGGGATTGGCTAGATTTAAAACAAGGGGAAAGAAAGGGGTAATATTGCCAACTTAACCAATGACTAAAAGAAATTTAACAAAGAACAAACTTTTGAAATAAAATTTTCTCCAAAGAACAGTTCTTTTTCTTCGCACTAGGGTGCACTATTGTAGTTCTTCAGTAGTGTCCTCTAGAAGAGAAAGTTCACACTTCTTACTTCAAGCAAAACAAAAACACATCAAAAATGACACAGTTCTAAAACTCCAAAATTTACAGGTAGTGACATCTTCTGAGAAAGTAGAAAATTAATACCGTCAATCAAGTTCAGACTTCCTCCAGCAGAGGAGTTTCAACTGGCGCACCTTTTGAATTAGCGGCGTGGAGGTGTACCGCCCGGTACAGTGCTTAAGCGAAACAATGCATTGACTCATATTAGCGCTCGTAGTGGTGCTTAAGCGAAACAATGCATTGACTCATATTAGCACTCGTAGTGGTGCTTAAGCGAAACAATGCATTGACTCACATTAGCACTCGTAGTGGTGCTTAAGCGAAACAATGCATTGACTCACATTAGCATTCGTAGTGGTGCTTAAGCGAAACAATGCATTGACTCATATTAGCGCTCGTAGTGGTGCTTAAGCGAAACAATGCATTGACTCACATTAGCGCTCGTAGTGGTGCTTAAGCGAAACAATGCATTGACTCATATTAGCGCTCGTAGTGGTAGAAAAAGGCAAACTGCTAATCTAATAGACCGGATAACGGCGATTAAGAAAAGGATTGTAGTTTTTAGAAATAAATAAATACATAATATATTCTCATACTTCATTTACCTAAAATTCGTAGCTCATATGCCTAGGATGTTTTCAACATTGAGTTGCTTGACTGAAGGGCTAGAACTGTAGATTTTTCCTCGAGAGTTGTTTTACGTGGAGATAAAAATACCAACACGAGGCTGGTATTTCAACATCTTTCAATATCACCGGACTGAGATGAGATTGAACACGCCTTGGACTCTTACCATTCGTACTTCCCACCATGCTCTTAAGGTTATGAGATCAAGGCCCTGCTCAGACGATTAACATTTAAGAGAAATTTAATGTGAGGCTCTATCATTATTAAGTGGAGCGATAAAGAACCCTTATTCTGCGAAACATTTCGGCACTTTGCTGTTTCTTAAGAGCGACAGTAGTTAAAATGACGTTAAACACACACATTATCACCACAGAATTGACTTCAAACATCTCACGCTTGCCTTGCGTAATCTAGCAGCACTCTCAACGTAATAGTGGAGTATTTCAACAGTCCAAGACACGCATGTTTGATACACCTGTTCACACAACAATCTCAATAATTTCACGTTTTTGGATTGTAGAGTAAATATCGAACATTTGCCAATCATTTCCAAGCATAGCACTTAAAACTTAGCTAACTTCTGTTTACATACCACTCCTGCTTGTCGTGAAACACGCTTTAACAACGTACCAATCTTGTCGATTATATTCATCTTACACATACGATAAGCATGTAGAAAGAGATTCGTTCCGTACTGAAGCAAGTTAAACGAAGAGAATTAAACTATTCAGTAATGAATACTTCGCATAACACTAACCTGAGGTAGATAAAAGGGATGACAGGAATTGTTGGACATGATTCACGTAGTAGTAGTAGTAGTAGTAGTAGTAGTAGTAGCAAATTTTTCGCAGACGAAAGGGGATTCGTACTTGTTTCAGAACTTATCAAACAATTTTTGTCTAAGCCGAGACACTGTAGCAGGGGACGTCGTGAAACTTGAATGCACTCAAGACCATTTTGACTTTAAAATGTTGACGAACATTCAGAGGAAATGGAGTCCTTTAATTTAATTTTACGCACATCCTCCGCTTGTGAGATAATAATGGCGTGTGGTCTTCAGAGAAGCATGTTGCAGGTCTTTCTGGGTGACGCCCATGGACAACCTGCGCGCCTTTGAGGATGTCGTCCTCCCTAGGGTGATATCTAATGTCGAAAACGGCGCACACACCCAGTTCCCGAGCCGGAGGAATTAACCAATGACGACTAAAATCCTCGACCGGCCGGGAATCAAACCCCAGACCCGTTGGACCGTAGACTGGTATGCTAACCAGTTAGCCGCGGAGACTGATTTCTGGCGAGAATATTTATAGTGCACTGTCTCTTCTGGTTTGCGCTAGATCAAGTTTTTCTTTCATTTTATTTTAACCATTTAAAAGTGACAGGGATATGAGCTATAGTAGTGACACCATTCTTTCTGCTGTCAGTCCTTGTGGCGAATGGTGTGACTATGTCACTTATGGGATTGGTTTATGTTTATATACCCCCTGTCGATGGAGGACGCAGACGAAGATACCCATGGTATCTCCTGCCTGTCGTAAGAGGTGACTAAAAGGGGCGGGATGATGGAATTGGAACCATGAGGTTACTTCTGATTAACACCATTAAGTGAGGAACACCATGGGTCTGTGTTACCTGTGGATGGTAACATAATGTGTGATACACCGTGGGTCTACATTGCCTATGATTAGTACCACTATGTTGGCAACACCATGAGCATACGTGGTCTGTGATCAGTTCCATTAAGTCAGGAACACCACGGGAATACCGGCGCCCGTGATTAGTCCCACTAAGTGAGGAACACCATGGGTCTGCGTTGCTTGTGAGTAGTACCCTTATGCGAGGAACACAATGGGTCTGTGTTATCTGTGAGTGGTGTCATTATGTGTTACATACCATGGGTCTACAGTACATTACCTGTGATTAGTACCACCATGCTAGGAACACACTGAGTCTACGTTACCTGTGATAAGGACCACTATCAGAGGAACACCATGATTCTGCTTTACCAGTGTTTAGAACAATTGCGAGGGACTGGTGATCTGGATTTTGGACCCCTTTGGACAACAATCATTATCTCAGAATATGAGGCATTGTGAACTGCATCCACTGATTGTTTTGGATTCATGGTCATTTTTCATCATCATTCGTTTTAGATTTTATTCGGTGGATACATTTTGAAGTTTTAATGATCGTTTCATTTCGTTGACTCTCGTACCATTAGGTGCCGATGACCTAGCTGTTAGTCCCTTTAAAGAACAAACATCATCATCATTATCATAATAATCATCATCATCATCATCATCTATGTTTACATTCCAGTGGGATTGCCAGACTGATATGTAACAGTATCTTCTGGGAAAGCAATGGGAAACCACCCCACTCCTCTTTTCCTCTGTACCCGTCTTTAGTTACTTTCGCATTATAACGTAAGAGAATGACACACTTGCGATTCTCAAAGGTGTTTTTTAGTGTTTCCAAGCATCCCAACTGTGTGTACACAGTGCCATTATTGTTTGGGCGTTTGACAGCGATTCACGATGGACACCCCGAACAACACGCCAAACCCAGGCCACAACCTCCTTTTGACACAGTGGTGTTTTGGGAACTGATACATGTAGTCCTACCCAATCCTTTCCAGTTATCGGGGTATCAATTCCGCTCACAGATATAGATAATTTAAATTTAACTAAATACTCTTCGTTCTGTCTGCTTTGAGTTTACCCAGTGACATTTAAGCAGTTTCCTAGGTTTGCCTTATTTACCTGCCCTTTTCCCACCTCTTCGCTCTTGACCATCCCCTGGTTTGATTCCCTCACCATTACTTTTCTTTCTACTCTGCTTGTTTTTGACTTCGTTCTCTTATTTTAGAAGATGTGGACAACCACGTAGTTAATGCCTCTTAAAAAAGTCCAACTTTCTCACGTTGTGTTCGGAATTATCTCATAGTTTGTTTTTTTTTTGCTATGGGCTTTACGTCGCACCGACACAGATAGGTCTTATGGCGACGATGGGATAGGAAAGGCCTAGGAGTGGGAAGGAAGCGGCCGTGGCCGTAATTAAGGTACAGCCCCAGCATTTGCCTGGTGTGAAAATGGGAAACCACGGAAAACCATTTTCAGGGCTGCCGATAGTGGGATTCGAACCTACTATCTCCCGGATGCAAGCTCACAGCCGCGCGCCTCTACGCGCACGGCCAACTCGCCCGGTATATCTCATAGTAAGGTGATTTATCATGCGCAGCTATAAATACTATTGATTATAGAATCGAACGATCTTATTTCTGTATTCTGTGTCATATTACATTTCTAAAATGCATGTTTTGTAATATTGAGCTGCAGATTAAATTTAATTTGAGAGGAAAAATACTGTATGTTCTTTTAGTCACTTAATGCAGAAAAAAAAAATCATCAGCTTGATACATGGAAGCCTTGGACTCGATTTCTGGTCTGTTTAAGGATTTTATTGTTTGTTAGTTTAAATGAAAAACTGACTCTCTAAAGGGTGTCGGTTTTTGCCGATACTAATCAATACTTTCTATAGGTTCTACGATCATATTATGACATGATACTCGGAGACTTATATGGTATACCTCTTGAAACTGGTTATGAATAAGTACTCGCTAGGAAGAAATTATCTTCATATTTTTGTCTCCTGAAGGGGCTACTTGTACGGAGTTTTAACTTGTGGATTTTTTCTACAAAGAAAGCAGCATATCATAACAACAGCAACAAATACAACAATAACAACAACGCTTAATACCTTAGTTACGAATAATAGAAACCCTTTACCACGGAGCTGTGACCTTGTGTTATGGAGATGATTTTCCGTGGGTTCCTATTTTCACAGGGGTAAATACTAGGTATGTACCTTAAGAAAGGTCACGGCTGCTTCCTATCCTACTGTCGACAAATATCTTAGTGCGACGTTAGACAACTAGCAAAAGAAGTAGAAAACCTTTCACTTCGAATCTTCGAACGATCTACTTGGCACGTAGGCAAGACGACTTTCTTTTACTTCGGCATTTTATTAATTTATCATTGCTGATTTCGTAAACTGTTTAAATATGGGTTAATGAAGAGTAGTCCGTTCTAATAAGCGACGGATTTGAACGAAAAATATTTGACTTATGCTCCATTTTTGCCACGAAATTGTTGTACTGTGTCATTTACCATTCCAATCAGTTAGTGAGTAATGCTCGAAGTACCTAAGTAGTCATTACATAACAAGTTGATGAAGCGTATCTCTAATATGTTAATGTTAATCTCGTCGTGGTCTATGATCCTTCACACATCAATATCGTGAAGTCACAGCCTCACGAGCTAAACTTCTAAATGTTTTGTGTAGTTCACAATTGAGGTCAGTGTGGTGCTCAGACGCGCAAGAATAAAGCGCAGAAGTTAGAGTTTGTATTATACCTGTCTTGCTCCAACTAAAATTCAATCAGCAGACGTCATAATTTTCATCTCTTGTAGAGCGTGCTGTGTCCAGTAAGGGCGATTAGGAATTAAAAGTGGGAGAGGGGTTTAAAAAAATAGAAAAGAGAAAGTACCGGGAGTCTGGGGGCTATAGTGGAGGGGAGGGGGGTCGACAACAAAACTGAAAAAAAGATGCTACTAAATGATAATTTTTGATGTTCTCTGAGCAAATTTCAACACCGGGCGAGTTGGCCGTGCGGTTAGAGGCGAGGGATCCCACCTCTACCGCCTCTAGTGCAGTGTCCTGGAAGGTGAGACATTGGGTCGGGGATACAACTGTGGAGGAGGACCAGTACCTCACCTAGGCGGCCACACCTGCTATGCCTTGTAGAAGATGAGAAGATAGGAAGGGTTAAACAAGGAAGAGGGAAGGAAGTGGCCGTGGCCTTAAGTTAGCTACCATCTCGGCATTTGCCTGGAGGAGATGTGGGAAACCACGGAAAACTACTTCGAGGATGGCTGAGGAGGGAATAGAACATCCCTCTACTCTACTCAATTGACCTCCCGAGGCTGAGTGGACCATGTTCTAGCCCTCGTACCACTTTCCCAGGCCTCCGGAGTTGGCAGCTAATCACGCTAACCACTACACCAGAGAGGCGGTCTCTAAAGCAATGAAAGGAAAAAAATATGTAATAAAAGAACAGGGTTTGTATAAAAAATATTTTTATAATTCTAGTTTTAGGTGGTTAAAATAGAATAAAAAGTTATTTTTCTCCATGAAGTGGAGTTGGGGGTGTAAACACCACAAGCGCGTTAACTACACATGTTCGTGAAAGGAATGAAATGAAAATGAAATCAGTAACAATATTGCTCCTCGAACGACCAAGATGCCTGGGGCTGGTCATGGTCTTGAGTACCACAATGATAATGAAGAATTCAAGAAATCAAAGGCCTCGATCAAACCAGTCAGCTTAACAAATGCTCGAAGCTACGACCTTCGAGTGCGGTTGCGCTCACTGAGTTTTACACTTTCCCTTTAACTCTGACAAATTTCAATGCTGTATGCCACGCTTCATTCTTCCAGTCACAGCGTCCTAACTTTGTGGACTCTTTCAGACTTACTCTGGAGCAAGAAGTGTAACTTATTGAACTTATTTCTTTGTAACATTGCATAGTTTTCGGTCACATCCTTCCGCTTCCCAAAACAACTTTCCAACTGCTAACTGTGGAGAATTGCATTTACACAAACACATTTTACAGCCACCTGGACATTTGTAGCGAAACGAATTGAACTAGCTATTGAATCCTGGGCTGGATAAGATTGGAGAAGTTCACGAGGAGAAACAAGTTGATATTCGAGTTAATGACTGAGATTCCCAACTTTTTATAACATATAACACCAGTGGCAGCTGCTTGCCGTGAGACTCGGAGGGTTCTAGGTAACACAGAACAGTGTTCAAACTTAATGTAGCAACCGGTGTTTCGTCATAAATAAATGTTTTTTGAGAATACTATTCTCTCTTAATCTGTTTACCCTCCAGGGTTGGTTTTTTCCTCGGACTCAGCGAGGGATTCCACTTCTACCGCCTCAAGGGCAGTGTCCTGGAGCATCAGACTTTGGGTCGGGGATGAAACCGGGGAGGAGGACCAGTACCTCACCGAGGTGGCCTCACCTGCTATGCTGAACAGGAGCCTCGCGGGGGTATGGGAAGATTGGAACGGATAGACAAGGAAGAGGGAAGGAAGCGGCTGTGGCCTTAAGTTAGGTACCATCCCGGCATTTGCCTGGAGGAGAAGTGGGAAACCACAGAAAACCACTTCCAGGATGGCTGAGATGGGAATCGAAACCCTTTCTACTCAGCTGACAACTGAGTGGACATCGTTGCATTATGTATTTATTATATATATAATATGTTTTCAGTGACTACAATGTTTTGTAAGTTCATTCTTTAACACTTCAAAGAGATACGGTGCATTCTATTGGAAGATACTCATCATAGACACATTTGAACATAAGTTACAAATTTCGCACACCACGAGAATCGTGCGCAGGTAGGTTTGCCAGAGTTATATTTCTGGATGGGAATGCCACTCGTGAGAAACGTCGTTAACATTACTGAAGATTTTACGTTTGGCAATACGTTTGCGTCAAACCACGCATAACGGATTATTTTTCTAAAAACTGGTGCTTGAAGTTGATTATGAGTCGATGTGTGGATTTTTATTGCATCGCGTCTAATCCCTTTGCTGGGCAATGAGTGTAGAACAATTGATATTTTAAGAATTATCTACTAAACAGAACGTTAATAGACGAAAAAGGGCAATGATGTTTCAAAATACATTTAACAAAACCATTCGTGCAGTAATCGTTAATGGACAAAAGTAAATAAATGAAACAAAAGAAAATTATCGGAATTTGAACACTATGTGGTCCCGGCGAAAGCCACCGCGTCGGTTGAGATTGCTACACGCTAATAGGCACGTAAAGCACATCGGAAACTTCGACCGTCATTTTCTCGGAAACGGTCGAGTGTCTACGGATAAGCCGAAACTTGTGTTCGTTTATTTCGATCGCTCTTTCACTGTGGGAAGTTTCTAGCAAATCGGGTTGTTACACTTGGCGGGTTCCCCTCATGAGTTGTGCAACGGAGCTACAGGGCATACATTGGGCCACATTACAGGATATGCTCAAAGTGTCCCCCATGAGCAACTTCAACATGTGCTGACGAAGCCGCTCGAAGATGCCTGGATCCTGTCGAACAGGCGTTATTGAAATGCTGTTCCGAACCGTTGATGTCGTTAATCCCAATAGCGTACACCACGCTTTTTGTGTCCCCGCAGATAAAAGCGCAGTGAACTGAAGTCAGGAGACCGGGAAGGCCAATGCACTGGACTTCCATGCCCAATCCACCGTCGTAGGAATGTGGTGTCCAAAAACCGGCGTACATGCAAACTAAAGTCCCATAATGCGGTGAACTGCTACTAAGCAGTCTGCTTAAGGGCACATATTCTAGAAACACAGGCAGCATGTCCCTCACTAAGGTAATTTCTTTTGCTAGTGGCTTTACGTCGCACCGACACAGATAGGTCTTATGGCGACGATGGGATAGGAAAGGCCTAGGAATTGGAAGGAAGCGGCCGTGGCCTTAATTAAGGTACAGCCCCAGCATTTGCCTGGTGTGAAAATGGGAAAACATGGAAAACCATCTTCAGGCCTGCCGACAGTAGGATTCGAACCCACTATCTCCCGGATGCAAGCTCGCAGCCGAGCGCCCCTAACCGCACCGCCAACTCACCCGTTCAATAAGGTCAGCTGCGCTGGTTCATTCAGTCGTCTGGGTAGAATGTATAGGCAGATTAGTTTATCATGTTGGGACAAGATTTCGGCACCTCGGTATCTACGAAAACCATAAGAGAAGATGGTGGGACATAAAACCATTATTATAATTATTAATTAACTGGGTACTAGTTGCAATAGAGTGGTTAAATCCGTACCGGAGCACTTTTAGATTTAAAAATTAACCCGCTACTCATATTTGTTGGAGACTAACAGAAACTCAAGGGCACGTGCTGCTCCAGAAGTAGGTATGTCGTTTCGAAATTTTTAGAATCCTGGACAGGGAATCGAAGCCGTCCTCCCGGGAGAACCGAGCACACCTTAACACCTCGGCTAAGCAGCCACTGAGAAGAAATAAGCACCACAGAACGTTACATCAAATACTATTCCATTTCGTGAATGGACTGAATGTGGAAAATTCTGGAGCAAAAGTATAATCGTCCGCCTTTGTGGTGTAGTGGTTAGTGTGATTAGCTGCCACCCCCGGAGGCTCGGGTTCGATTCCCGGCTCTGCCACAAAATTTAAAAAGTGGTACGAGGGCTGGAACGGGGTCCACTCAGCCTCGGGAGGTCAACTGAGTAGAGAGGTTCGATTCCCACTTCAGCTATCCTCGAAGTGGTTTTCCGTGGTTTCCCACTTCTCCTCCACGCAAATGCCGGGATGGTACCTAACTTAAGGCCACAGCCACTTCCTTCCCCCTCTTTCTTACCTATTCCTTCCAATCTTCCCATCCCCCACCAAGGCCCCTGTTCAGCATAGCAGGTGAGGCCGCCTGGGCGAGGTACTGGTCATCCTCCCCAGTTGTATACCCGACCCAAAGTCTCATGCTCCAGGATACTGCTCTTGTGGCAGTGGAGGTGGAATCCCTCGCTGAGTCCGAGGGAGAAACCAACCCTGGAGGGTAAACAGATTAAGAAAAAGAAGAAAAGTATAATCACGGAAGCTTCAGAGTTTATACTGTCTAGGATTAAACCACTACATTTTTGCTGCATTCGTTTGTTAACGCTGGCAATCACGGAGGCAGGATTCATTTCACGTGTTTCTGTCTGTCTTTAGACTCACGAATGTGCAACATTCTGCATATTCAAGTTTACATTTATATAATAGCAGTGCCGCATTCTTGCAAGGCACCAGCCGTACACCAACCGTTGGGAACGAGATAAGAAGTCGTGAGCATAACGACAAGTTAGAAAATGTGACGGATTTAATACAGCGTTACCTTTCATTTCGGCGAAAGTGCGTAAAGTGTCTTCCGTAGCTTGAGGCGGAAGGATCGATTCTATGATTTGATGGAAGGCTGTAGAGAGATTTATACGTTTATGTATCGTATCACACAGTTCTGATACTGTATAAAGCAAATGGCATGTCGTGTTGAACAACATCATACTACTAAAGACTAGAACTATTGTGTCTGTGCTTCTTTTAATATTTAAGGAAATTGTTGGAAGTGTACCTCACTTGCGTCTCAAATCCTAGGCTACCTTTTCAAATCGTACTTTCAGCTAATTCCTGATGCACGACGTGGTACAATACACAAACGTCGAGATCTCTCTGCAGCCTTCCAGCGGTTCATAGAATCGATCCTTCCGCCTCAAGCTACGGAAGACACTTTACGCACTTTCGCCAAAATGAAAAGCAACATACTGAGCGAGTTGGCTGCAAGGTGCAAACCGTTTAGCTTCAAATTCGCATTGGGGAGATGGTGGTTCGAATCCTTCCCTTTCCCATCGTCAGACCTGAAGATGCAATTCTGTGGTTTCACATTTTTACACTAGGCAGATGCTGGGGCTGTAGCTTAATTAAGGCTACCGGCCGCTTCTTTCCCACACCTAGCCCTTCCCTAGTCCCTTGGAGCCAAAAACCTATCTGAGTTATTGTGATAAAACAAGTAGCAGACAAAAAAAAAAAAAAAAAAAAAAAAAGAAACGTCGCAATTGCTACTTGTGTAACGTCGCGCTAACACCCCGGAGGTTTTCGGTGATGGAAGGATGGGAAAGGGCTAGGATTGCGAAGGTAGTGGTTGAGGCCTTAATTAAGGTACATTCCTAGCATCTGCCTGATGTGAAGATGGGAAGCCACGGAAAACTTTCTTCAGGGCTGCTAACGGTGGGATTCGAACCTTCTCCCGAATGTGCAAGCTCGCAGCTGTCCGTCCGTATCCGCACGGCCACCTCGGTCGGCAGTGAGACGTTAAACCGCCTGCAATATACAATAGCGCAGTAGTACACATAAAGTAAATCAAGAATTATATAAATGTTGGAAACAAGCTAATTTAGAACTAATAAGAACATTTTTACACATTCTTACACCAGGTCAAGCCTGTGGTGAAGTGATAATATGTCTGCTTCTTACTTGGAGGCCCTGGCTTTGATTTATGTCTTAAATCCTGGACTGAGAAGTGATATGGTGTTCACTTTGCTTCACGTGGTCGATTAAGGAGCTGTTTGATGTATCAACAGACCCGGTCAAGGAATAGACCTAAGAATATCACATTTATCACGTGACACTCAATACCCATAGGCCGTCTGGCTGGGAAGATGTAACAGATTATGAATTTAATTTAATCATTCTTCTTCTTCTTCTTCTTCGTCTTCTTCTTCTCAATATGCTTGCCCTCCAGGGTTGGTTTTTCCCTGGAACTCAGCGAGGGATCCCACCTCTACCGCCTCAAGGGCAGTATCATGGAGCGTGAGACATTAGGTAGGGCGATACAACTGGGGAGGATGACCAGTACCTCGCCCAGGCGGCCTCACCTGCTATGCTGAACAGGGGCCTCGGTAGGGGACGGGAAGATTGGAAGGGGTAGACAAGGAAGAGGGAAGGAAGCGTCCGTGGCCTTAAGTTAGGTATCATCCCGGCATTTGCCTGGAGGAGAAGTGGGAAACCACAGAAAATCAATTCCAGGATGGTTAAGGTGGGGATCGAACCCATTCTACTCATTTGACGTCCCGAGGCTGAGTGGACCCCGTTCCAGCCCTCGTACCACTTTTCAAATTTCGTGGCAGAGCCGGGAATCGAACCCGGCCCTCCGGGAGTGGCAGCTAATCACACTAACCAATACATCACAGAGGCGTACTTTAATTTAATCATTTATCATTATTTATATTATTGTGTAATCCACCGCCTGTTTCAGTCATTCGACCGGGTCAGAGATGAAATGAATGAAGCTCCGGTGACGATAGGAATTTTGCCGGCTGCCGAAGCCTGTCGCATTCGCCTGGGACAATGATTAATGACTGACAGATGAAATGAAATGATAATGGAGAGTGTTGCTGGAATGAATGGCTACAGTGAAAACTGTAGTACCCGGAGAAAAACCTGTCCCGCCTTCGCTTTGTCCAGCACAAATCTTACATGGAATGACCGGGATATGAACCACGGAACCCAGCGGTGAGAGGTCGGTGCGCTACCACCTGAGTCACGGAGGCTCGTTTATATTTTTATCAATGTAACTTAATTATCGTAATGTAATAAAAACCAAACCCCATGGCACTACAGCCCTTGAAGGGCCTTGGCCTACCAAGCGACCGCTGCTCAGCCCGAAGATCTGCAGATTACGAGGTGTCGTGTGGTCAGTACGAATCCTCTTGGCCGTTATTCTTGGCTTTCTAGACCGGGGCCGCTATCTCATCATCAGATAGCTCCTCAATTCTAATCATGTAGACTGAGTGGACCTCGAACCAGCCCTCAGGTCCTTGTAAAAATCTCTGACCTGGCCGGGAATCGAGCCCGGGGGCTCCGGGTAAGAGGCCGGCTTGTAATGTAATATGATATATACTGTATATTCTGTGTCTGCTTAGACGGAAGAGAAGGCCTGAAGGTCGTAATCTTGCCAGATAAAATAAAACACAACTTACTTACTTACTTACTTACTTACTTACTTACTTACTTACTTACTTACTTACTTACTTACTTACTTGTTTGAAGGTTAGACCTGAAATTCGGACTTCATAAGGTGGCGATGAGGAGTTGTAGAGCCGAGGTGGTAAAAACTAGACATGTAAGAATCCAATTAACCGCCAGGAAATAGAGAAATGAACGTGAGGTTTACTCAGCCTATAACAGAAATGAGCACCAAGTGATCGAGCATAGTCACGTCATGAATTAACTGAAGGTGAAAATGTTCGTAAAAGGAGTTTCAGTTATGGGTTTTTCGAGTGTGTGCTGCTGTAATCTATATCAATCAGCCCAACTTGGCAGGTTCGATCCTATCTCAGTCCGATGGTATTTGAAGGTGCTCAAATACGTCAGCCTCGAGTCGGTAGATTTACTGGCGCGTAAAAGAACTCATGAGAGACTAAATTCCGGCACCTTAGTGTCTCCAAAAACCGTAAAAGTAGTTAGTGGGACTTACAGCAATTATTATTATTATTATTATTATTATTATTATTATTATTATTATTATTATTATTATTATACCAATCAGACAGCGAGCGTGCCAGACCTGCAGGTCTACGAAGATCTAATTGGGTTAATGGTATTGGTTTCACTACATTGTAACTTTCTAAAGCGAGTAAGCGCCAATTTTGACAAACCTGGAGTTAAACATTGTAACCTGTCTGTGCCGACATCGGAATTTCATCCTAAGAATACTGTTTTGTACTCCCTGCTGAGGTGGATATAATTGAGAATTAGATGGCTGGCGAACTGTCTCCAAATTGCATTATTATCTAAAATACTATCTCGATATCATCTTATCATTGTATTGTTACTGCGAGTGGGATTGAATAAGCTCGTTATATTATTGCCTTACAGCCTATGAAATTAAATCAGTGAAAACAATTGCGTACAACATGGCGAAAACTTTTTTTTAAGATACCTGGCACGTTTAGAATGTTATGACTTAAAATCCCGAGGCAGTGTGCCTATTTCCATATGAGGGTTCTAGGAGTTAAATAAGCGAACTTTACTCGATCCGATTTTACAGAAGCGTCGGATTTGTTAGAAATTTATAATTAAGCTTGATCATTTTATGATTTTTGTTCTTTAAATATGTTTCCGATTCTACAACCACTTCAAGTAAATAAATAAATAATTAAATAAAATAAATAAATAAATAAATAAATAAATAAATAAATAAATAAATAAATAAATAAATAAATAAATATGAGGCAACCTCTAAGGTTCGGCACCTTGGTTGTACCAATCAGCTTGACGAAGGTCAATCTTCCCATTTTCTTCAACTTACTAGCATGATGGAAACGTCAGTCCAGGACACTACTACCCCAGGCCCTAGTGTTCATACTAGTCTTGCTCGGTCATCGGATTCTGGGGGGCGGAGAACATCATGCGGGAATGTATCGGAGCTTCCCAAATCCCGCCTCCCAAAGCGCAAACATTTCATTGCAGATGCTTCCAAAAGTATAGGCATCCCTTCCAGGAAACGCAAACACAGATGGTGGAATGAAACCTGCGACAAGGCCAAAGAACTTAGAACGAGAGCCTGGAGAGATTGGAGTTCCCATAAAACTGGAAAAACTTGGCAGGAATTCATTAAGATCCAGAAATATATTTCAATAATCATAAGGTGTGATAAATGCAGATATAACCACAAAAAACTGGCAGAAATTGAACTGGAATTCACAAAAAATAACACAAAAAACTTTTACAGAACTTTCAGAGAAGAAATATCAAATTATCAGGCACCTAGTCTTTGTTTCAAACGTCCGGATGTAACTCTTAGAAACAAATAACCAGGAAAATTGCAAACTGCTTGCAAACCATTTTCAGAAACTTTTGAACTGTGAATCTCCTGGAGAAAAATTCACCTTTGGAAAACCCACACCAAATCCAGATTCAAAACCACCTACATTAGAAGAAATCAAACAAATTTTCAATGAACTGAAAAATAACAAAGCTCCAGGTGAGGACGGTATAATTGCTAGTTGCTTTACGTCGCACCGACACAGATAGGTCTTATGGCGACGATGGGACAGGGAAGGGCTAGGAGTGGGAAGGAAGCGGCCGTGGCCTTAATTAAGGTACAGCCCCAGCATTTGCCTGGTGTGAAAATGGGAAACCACGGAAAACCATCTTCAGGGCTGCCGACAGTGGGGTTCGAACCTACTATCTCCCGAATACTGGATACTGGCCGCACTTAAGCGACTGCAGCTATCGAGCTCGGTGGCATAATTGCCGAAATGTGGAAAATTGGTGGCAAAAGTCTTTCCTCGGAACTTCATGCTATTCTCTTCAATATCTTAATCACAAACAAGATTCCTGAGGACTGGAAATGTGCACTAATTCACCCACTGCACAAAAAGGGTGATAAAACTGACATCAACTACTATAGAGGAATCTCCTTGGTATCAATTACCTACAAAATTTTCTCCAAGGTTCTACTGATAAGACTTGAAAGACAAACAGATCACCTCATTGGAGAATAGCAGGCAGATTTCTTAAAGGGCAGATCATGCCCAGAGCAAATCCTCAATCTCAAAACTGTCTTACAAATGAGCAAAACTAGACAAACAGTGATCACCTTCGTCGACTTTAGAAAAGCGTATGACTCCATAGACCGACAGACACTTTACAAAGTATTCGAAGAATTTAAAGTAGACACAAGAACAAGATAATTGATCAGGCAAACATTAACTGACATTATTTTCAAAGTTAAATTCTTAGGAGAAATATCTGAGCCTTTTGATGTCGACAAGGAGATGGGCTGTCACCTCTCTTGTTCAATATTGTTCTAGAAAAAGTAATCAGAACCTGGGAAAAAGAAGTTAAAGGAATAAATCTTAGTAGACAAGTGAAAAACAGAATTCACGTGTGGTGTCTAACTTTTGCAGACGACGTGGCAATTCTTTCTGATAATAGGCAAGAAGCAATCCACTCCCTCGAAAAGCTACACGAAATTGCAGCCAAAACAGGACTTCAAATATCATACGAAAAAACCCAGTACATGGAAGAGGCCTCTCGGTTTCTAGATTGGCAAGTTATGATGACTAAATTTGAACGAATTTCCCAAGTAAATAGATTCAAATGCCTTGGAGAAATCATTCAGCCTTCTGGATTAAATCGTGAAGCAAATAAGGAGAGGATTACTAAATTACAGAAAGCATATCGAATCATTTGGAACATACATAACAAAAACAAATCTTTATCTGGGAAAACAAAACTAGTACATTATAATACAGTAGTAAAACTTGAAGTATTATAAGCACCGGGAACCTTAATCATTGGCGGTAGATCACTCATAAAAGATATAGAAAAGCAAGAAAGAAAAAAGTTTCGGAAAATTTTCGGCCCAGTCTGCACAAAGGGAGTATGGATGAAAAGGAAATCTCATGAAATTTATTGCCATACTGAAAAAATCTCAGACACTATCAAAAATAGGAGTTTGAAATTCTATGGTCACATCCTCAGAATGAACAGTGATAGAGTGACCAAAAAATTCTAATCTTGCCCTCACACTGAAAGTCAAGAGGCTAAATGAAATAGAATCAGATCTTCAGGAAATCAACATCAACTAGGAAACTGTGAAGAACCGATCTGCTTTCAGAACACTGATTAATAATAATCATTATTTCGCGGAGCCAAAAGCTAGAACTAGTGAAACCTGGACAGGAGGACGTAAGGAGAATTTCAGTGAGAGGATGAAGAGATTTTGGGAAGAGAAGAAAGCAAAATAATCAGCTAAATAAGTTCAAGCGTGCTCCTCAGTTGGGCATAACGATGTGAAAAAAATAAGAACAAAAGCGTGTGGCATCCAGGGAGGCCTCGTGCAGGTCTTTCGATTAGACGCCTTATAGGTGATCAGCGCGTCTGTGAGAATGGAGCCCTACCTAAGATGAATTATAATGCTGAAGACGGCACACACACCCAGGCCCCGAGCCATAGGAAGTAACCAATTAAGGCTAAAATCTGTGACCCGACCAGAAATGGAACCCGGCACCCTTTTGACCGAAGGTTATCCATTTATCCACGGAGCCGGGCAATAAATTAGTGAATAAACTAGTTTCTACCATGCCATTGGAGTTCTTAGGTTATAGAAAACCGATCGAGTGGCTGCGCGATTTGGGTCAGGAAGCTGTCCGCTTGCATTCGGGAGATAGTGGGTTCGACAGTCCTGAAGAGGGTTTTCCGTGGTTTCCAATTTTCTCACTAGACGAAAGTTGGAATTGTACCTTAATAAGGCCACGATCGCTTCCTTCCCACTCCTAACCGTTCCTATCCCACCGTCGCCATAAACCTATCTGTGTCGGTGCGACGTAAAGCAAAATTTTTAAACAGTTATAGAAATCGGTGACTGCCGATTTTGAAACTAAGTCATGGGTAATTCTAGACCTCCTCCCCTAGGAGTTCTCAACTTCGGAGCGTAGAGTGGCAACCAAGGAGCTTCTATCTGGGTTTGACATGACTTCCATTAATTTATATAAAGCTTATTCTATTGGATTTCCATTGGTCATCTCTTGTTCTTTTCTGAGACAGGCATTATAAGGTTTTCGAACCCTATGGTGTCTTCAATTTTCACGCCTTTCATTTTCTTTTTTTATTTGCCTATACCTTCATTCTTGAAGGAATCACACCCTTTCTATTTTATCTCCTCCCCCCCCCCTTCGTCAGTGTTAGAAAGAGATGCTTATCTTTTTGTGCTTCCCCTTAAAATAATAAAATAATAAAATAACAACCTATCACAACTACCACCAGATTTCCACACAGCATTTTCAGGAGATCGCTGGAAATGTAATTTATTGAGAAAAGTATGAGATTAAACGATCAACGATCTTGTGTCTCTTCATATTTCTTCTTCTTCTTAATTTATTTACCATCCAGGGTCGGTTTTTCCCTCGGACTCAGCGAGGGATCCCACCTCTACCGCCTCAACGGCAGTGTCCTGGAGCTGCAAACTCTGGGTCGGGGATGAAACTGGGGAGAATGACCAGTACCTCGCCCAGGCGGCCTCACCTGCTATGCTGAACAGGGGCCTAGGTGGGGGATGGGAAGATTGGAAGGAATGGACAAGGAAGAGCCGTGGCCTTAGAGTTAGGTACCATCCCGGCATTTGCCTGGAGAAGTGGGAAACCACGGAAAACCACTTCCAGGATGGCTGAGGTGGGAATCGAACCCACCTCTACTCAGTTGACCTCCCGAGGCTGAGTGGACCCCGTTCCATCCCTCGTACCACTTTTCAAATTTCGTGGCAGAGCCGGGAATCGAACCCGAGCCTCCGGGGTGGCAGCTAATCACACTAACCACTACACCATAGAGGCGGAACCCTTCATATTATTTTACATAATAATACCTCTACTATAGGGCTTGGATATCAACACATTCCTTCAGAAACGAAAATTAAAGTAACTAACCAACGTGTGGGAAGAGCAGACATCTGCATATTTGCACCACAAAATACAGGATTCCCGGACAAAAACCCGATAGAATCAGATTGGTTCAGATTCCACATGAGAGAAACCCGAGATAAACAAAAACTCCAATATAACGAATTCAAGGAGGGTCGTAGTCAAAAGAAGCAGTACTGAATCTAACATCAACTTCACCTCACCAGCGGAGAGGATTTCGGTTCTCTCCCTTAGATCTTGAAACAAAGCGTACACAATAATTGTCAAAGTACATGCCTCGATAAATGAAGACAGCAGGAGAAACGAAGAGAAAGCGGATGACTTTTAGGAAACCCTAGAAGACGTCACCTCCAAAATCCCTCAACATCACGTGAACGTCTTGGTCGGTGACTTCAGTGCCCAAGTAGGTAAGGAAACGGAGGTACGTAATGATATTGTGGGGATTAACCAGCACATTGAAGGATGAACAAAATTTGTGAAAGTATAATGGCCTTCTATAGATAATTAAATTTAAAACTCATGTCCACATAAATATCAAAGCGCTCCTAAGAAAGAATACGGCCGGGTCTTCCTCGGTATGATAGTGTGGCAGTTGCAGGTCTACCACGTTGCAATATCATCATCATCATCATCATCTGTTTACCCTCCAGGGTCGGTTTTTCCCTCGGACACAGCGAGGGATCCTACCTCTACCGCCTCAAGGGCAGTGTCCTGGAGCTTCAGACTCTTGGTCGGGGATACAACTGGGGAGAATGACCAGTACCTTGCCCAGGCGGCCTCACCTGCTATGTTGAACAGGGGCCTTGTGGAGGGATGGGAAGATTGGAAGGGATAGGCAAGGAAGAGGGAAGGAAGCGGCCGTGGCCTTAAGTTAGGTACCATCCCGGCATTCGCCTGGAGGAGAAGTGGGAAACCACGGAAAACCACTTCCAGGATGGCTGAGGTGGGAATCGAACCCACCTCTACTCATTTGACCTCCCGAGGCTGAGTGGACCCCGTTCCAGCCCTCATACCACTTTTCAAATTTCGTGGCAGAGCCGGGAATCGAACCCGGGCCTCCGGGGGTGGCAGCTAATCACGCTAACCACTACACCACAGAGGCGGACCACGTTGCAATAACCGTTCTAAATCTGGAACAAATCTTGAATGTCGAAGTAAGAAAAATTGTAAACATCCACGCAGACCACTATATCTGTGAGATTAAACTGTGAGTGCATCCGAATAGACCCAAACCGAAACCGACAAGAAGCCCAGAATCGATACAGAGGCGCTGTAGCAGACAAGTATCATGAAACCTGACTAAGTTGGAGATGAGCAGCTGGGATGAAATTAGAGAATCCTTCTGGATAGACACTAGGTTCTAAAATTGTCGCGCTCCTAACAATTATTGTAACTCTGGACTCCGGAGTGGTGGAACGTCGCGTGGGGTGTCGTTTGACTAATGTAAACGTGTTATACAAATCGAACACTGAACGTCTGATAAAACTGTGGTGCGAAGAAGAGAGAATAAATTCTTTCTTTCAGAAAATGTCGCGATATGTGTGCAATAAATGGCTTCAAATTTATAGAAAATACATTGAAGAGAATAGTGTGACTTGTCAGAATTCCAGAAAGTAAAAATCATCCATGTCGAGAGTCAAATGGCTTATCGGAAACGCTTCAAATTTACGGGGCCGAGCGTCGTTTCGCGCTGCTGGAGCTCTAGTCCAGCACATCTATTGTTCAAAGGGAGGAAATATTGGTTTTACATTCCACTAACTATACTTTGACGGTTTTCGGAGACGCCAAGGTGCCGGAATTTTGTCCCGCGGGAGTTCTTTTATGTGCCAATAACTCTACTGACACGGGGCTGATGTATTTGAGCGCCTTCAAATATCACTGGACTGGGCGAGGATCGAACGTGCCAAATTGAGGCCGGCGCCTCAGCCCGGCAGGGAAGAACAAAATTTGGAACTCATGGTCCCGAAGACGTGTACGTTTGTTTAGAATTAAGAAATAAAATGTTAACATTATTTTACAAATGTTTTACTTTACATCGCTCCGACACATGTAAGCCTTATGGCGACGCTAGGATAGGAAAGGGCTAGGAGTGTGAAGAAATCAGCCTTGGCCTACATTAAGGTACAACCTCAGCATTTCCCTGGTGTGAAAGCGGGAAACCACGGAAAAATATTTTCAGGGCTGCTGACAGTGGAATTCGAACCTACTATCTCCCGAATGCAAGTTGATAACTACGTGATTCCAGCCGCGCGGCCACTTGCTCGGTATGTCGATATTTCAAACCCACACTGAATGTATACAGAGTGTTCGGTAACAACGTGAGTCGTGTACATGGGCATTAGATGGTTGGTCATACTGATAAATAATCAAAAAATATAATTCGATATTTCGCACCGATATCATTTTATCACCTGCTGAAATTAGCCAATCAGATCGCTTCGCGGGTGAGCTTTGCGATGCGGTGTTGCTAAATTTGCAAGTGGCTTACAAGTTAGACCGGCCCAAGAGACGTACCAAGGAATCGGCATCAAACACAACACACCGCGGATTGCAGCCGGTGAAACCGTAGCGCACTTGTTACGGCGCGATCCTGTCAGCTCAGAGGCCCGTGTTCGTATCACTCCCTTGGCGAAATTCTTTTTCTTCGATGAGTGCTTTAAGCCGTTTTTAAGCTATGTGCAGACTTAGCAACACCACCTCGCAAAGCACATTCGCCCGCGGAGCGATCTGTTTGGCTAACTTCAGCAGCTGATAAAATAACGGCGTGAGATAGGTCTATCGAATGATTTTTTTCAAATTATTTATTACTATGACCAACCCTCTAATGCTCCTATACCCGGTTCACGTTCTTTCTGACCATCCTGTATATTTTATTTCGACAATACCTATCTCGCAATAGACCTACACAATTTATGTCAAACCTTGCTGCGCGACCCTAGCAAATCCCTTTTCGGTTAATTTTTTTCCAGGTTGTTCTTTCTTTCTTTCTTAATCTGTTTACCCTCCAGGGTTGGTTTTTATTCCCTCGGACTCAGCGAGGGATCCCACCTCTACCGCCTCAAGGGCAGTGTCCTGGAGCTTCAGACTCTGGGTCGGTGGATACAACTGGCGAGGATGACCAATACCTCGCCCAGGCGGCCTCACCTGCTATGCTGAACAGGGCCCTTAATGGGGGATGGGAAGATTGGAAGGAATAGACAAGGAAGAGAGAAGGAAGTGGCCGTGGCCTTAAGTTAGGTACCATCCCGGCATTTGCCTGGAGGAGAAGTGGGAAACCACGGAAAACCACTTTCAGGATGTCTGAGGTGGGAATCGAACCCACCTCTACTCAGCTGATCTCTCGAGGCTGAGTAGACTTCGTTCCAGCCCTCGTACTACTTTTCAGATTTCGTGGTAGAGGCAGGAATCGAACCCGGACATCTGGGGGTGGCAGCTAATCGCACTAACCACTACACCACAGAGGCCGACTCTTTTCAGGTTATTACTAGTAAAAATGTTATTGGCTTTACGTCCCACTAACTACTTTTACGGCTTTCGGGAGGTTACCACTAAGATGAGATGGGTATTATATTGTACTCCCCTTGAAATATTAATTACCATAGCACAAATCATCAAACAAGGTTTACACTTACGGGTTCTGTAGACCGAAGAGATCCCCTAATGTAATATGGAACAACAACAACAACAATAACAACACTGCATTCCTGACGGACATGTCAAAGTAATGAGAAATTAGAGTCTAATCGAGGTAATTCAGTAAAGAACAATTAATTAGTTGGACCAACTCGCCGCGCCAGCCAACTTTCGATGTTGTGCTTGAAAGCGTCGAGTGGGACTAACAAACCGAACAGTTCGCGTTTAGCTGCTTGCCTTTCGCTTTCAGCAGTTCTCGTCTCTCAGGGCAAGTGAATGGAGGCCGCCGCGCGTGGTCGTGTGATTGAGCTCAGTTTATTGTTTACTTATCGGTGTTACTAACAAGGTGGTGGTGTAGTGCCTGGAATTCAGATCAAAGTAAGTACTGAACAACACGTGTCTCGTTATAGCTGCAGTATGTGTATTGATCAAGTGAAATGTTACTCCAAATGGTAGTATATCTGCAAACAACTACTGGTGGAGGCTAAAGGGCGTTCAATTCTTTCTTTGTTATTGCGAATATGAACGCCTCCGTGGCTAGGGCGGCACCGCGCCGGTCTCTCACCGCTGGATTCCGTGGTTCAAATCCCGGTCACTCCATATGAGATCTGTGCTGGACAAAGCAGAGGCGGGACAGGTTTTTCTCCGGGTACTCCGGTTTTCGCTGTCATTTTTCGTTCCAGCAACACTATCCAAATCAATTCATTTCATCTGCCAGTCATTATCATTGCCCCAGAGGAGTACGACAGGTATCGGCAGCCGGCACAGTCCCATCCTTGCCGCTAGATGAGGGCTTCACTCATTCCATTCCTGACCCGGGCGAATGACTGGAAACAGGCTGAGAATTTTCATTGTGAATATGGAGAAATTACGCATTATATAACAACTTTAAAACAAATGGCTTTGGGCTCCAAGGAGCCATGCAGCCAGCAATCGGCAATGATATGCAATGACACAATAACGGGCATAACAAAACTGAAAAAAATACACTGAAATACGTACAAAAAACAATACCTTTGAAAAATAAACAACTTGTGAACCACTGATCAACATAAAGTCTTCTAACAAAAATAGTCCTCGCAACGTTCCAACAACATTACAATGTAAATTAAAGCATAACGGTATAAAATTTCTCATTGTTACAGACATAACAATATTGAACAAAATTAATAAAAATTATATTTATTTTTACGTCCCAATAACTACTTTACGTTTTTTCGGGGACACCGAGGTGCTGGAATTTAGTCCCGAAGAATTTATTTTACGTGCCGATAAATCTACCGACACGAGGCCGTATTTGATCACCTTCAAATACCATCGAACTGAGTAAGGATCGAACCTGTCAAGTTGGTGTCTGATTGAACAAAATTGATTTTACAAGTGTAAATTAGACTGTCTTGAAAAAAAAAAAAAAAGCAATGACATTATAAACCTGAAAGTTGTTTGAGGAAAGTGAACACTGAAATATAACAAAATAGGCCAGAGTTTCCAATCATTGGTCTGCTGATACCTAGGGGGTTCATGTAACCCTTTCACTAGTAACATCATTAACAAGTAGGCCTAAGCAAACTCATTCTTCTTATTTTCTTTCTCTCGTAATCTGTTTACCCTCCAAGGTTGGTTTTCTCTCGGACTCAGCGAGGGGTCCCACCACTACCGCCTCAAGGGCAGTGTCCTGGAGCGTGAGACTTTGGTTTGAGATATAAAACTGGAAGGGAGGACCAGTACCTCGTCCAGGCGGCCTCACCTGTACGTTGAACAGGAGTCTTGTGGGGGTGGGGAGATCGGAAAGGATAGCCAAGGAAGAGGAAGGAAGCGGCCGTGGCCTTAAGTTAGGTATCATTCCAGCATTTGTCTGGAGGAGAAGTGAGAAAAACCGAGCTCAATAGCTGCAGTCGCTTAAGTGCGGCCAGTATCCAGTATTCGGGAGATAGTGGGTTCGAACCCCAGCCCTGAAGATGGTTTTCCGTGGTTTCCCATTTTCATACCAGGCAAATGCTGGAGTTGTACCTTAATTAAGGCCACGGCCGCTTCCTTACTATTCCTAGCCCTTTCCTGTCCCATCGTCGCCATAAGACCTATCTGTGTCGGTGCGACATAAAGCAACTTGAAAAAAGAAGTGAGAAATCACGAAAAACCACTTCGAGGATGGCTTGAGGTGGGAATCGAATCCCCCTCTACTCATTTGACCACCCGAGGCTGAGTGGACCCCATTCCAGCCTTTTTTTCAAATTTTCCGGCAGAGCCTGGAATCGAACCCGGGCTTCTGACACCATCATAGTATGTTTAAAATAACCTATAGCTTTTGTTTAGTTTGTTGTGGAATGCACACCTTTCTTTAATGTCTTTATAGCGAAATATTTATCTGCCGACCATGCGGTCTAGGGGTAGCGAAGCTGCTCTTGTTGGGAGGCCCCGGGTTCGACTCCCAGCCTGATTATTTTTTTGAACTGGATCTGAGAGTTAGTTTCTGGTCCACTCAGTCTACATGAGAACAATTAATTGATGAGACGGTGAGTTAGTGGCCCTGGTCTCGAAAACCATGAAAACGACCGAGAGGATTTGACATGCTTACCACGAGCTGAACAGCGGTCGCTTGGTAGGTCAAGGCCCTTCAGAGCTGTAGCGTCATTGGGTGTGGTTTAGATATTTGTCTGGGCACTGACTAAAACCGGGATGGTGAAGCCATGATCAGTTCACTCTAATAGATGCGGGCTCGATTCCCCGTCAGGAAATGGAGAGATTTAGAAATCAGGCTACCACATCTGGAAGGGCACATGGCCCCGAGGTTTATTCAACCTACTGGCAAAATGATTTACACTTCTGTTACTGGAGGAAAGGTGGCAGAGCATAGAGCTAAACACTCGATTACACAAGGTGTCCAGATTACGGCTTTGCATTTCTTAAGTGAAGGTTTTATGCATTATTGGATCTGCCTAGCCGAGGCACAGTGCGTAATTTCAGGAATCTAGCTGGCCAAAAATCGTATCTCGGAAACTAATGGACCGATTTACATTAAACTTAGTATGTAACTGTTATTATTGGAGATAATTAAGTGTGTGGTCAATCAAGTACAAAGAACAAATTACTACGCCAGGAATAGAATTAGTAATCTTTGTAATTTTAATCATTTTTCGTTATAGCTTTACGAAATTAAATAAATGTTAATAGTGGGACATGCTGTTTAGAATGTTTAAAAACAGATACATGAATACATGTACTTGCCAAACAATTTATTCATCAGATGCAGTTACATCAAAATCGCTATCTCCTTCGGCAGAACCAGATACAGGAGCCTCAGACAGTAAGTTGAGCACTTCTCGTGAAAGCGGAATCAACTACCTCCTCCTTGATTTCCCTAAGCTGGTAATATAAGGGTCCGATGATATAAGCAACCTATGGAAAAGGTCAGTATTTGTGTCCTTCTGGAAGGTTTCCTATTACCTTTATTCCTGGTCTCCTGAGCTTCCTCGGAGAGGTGTCCAATAGGTATAATACAGTGCCATGAACCAAGAGTTTGTGCAAAGTTACAGGCATGTAGTACGATTTGTATTTTTTGTAAGTATAATTGTATAGTTTCCTTTGCGTACATGCCAATGTTACTTTATCAATGGCATACCCACATGAAAGAGTTTCTACGATGGCACGTAGATAGTTTATTAAATTTATATCTACTCCAGTAACATCCGCAGAAGTGGAAGCCTCTCTGAAGAATCTTCTAGCGGTTTCCATCATTGGTATTGCCAGCATTTTGCTTCGGATATCAACCAATAGACGCGTTTACTCCCTGAACTTCTGTAGTGAAGTCATCTGCAGTATTTATTTATTGCGTGCGTATTTTAGGCTTTAAATCAGTGCGTAAATGTATTGTCTTGAATGAGAGTTATGCGATAAGCCTACGTGTGTGATTTATTTCTTTACCATTAATACTGTGATCTTTTGTAGTCATCTACAGTATTTATTCACTGCGTCTGTTTTCTAGCTTTTATTGTCTGGGTAAATTTATTAAATACAATTAAATACATCACCCGCCCTTTGAGCCCATAAAATTATTTGTCTATTTTCTCTCGCAATTGGCCTTATATTTCAGTGCTGAGGTTTCTTATGTGCCGTAGTTTACCTCCGATTCTGTACATACCAAAAGTGGCCGCTGTAAACCCCACGTCCCCTTCAGTTCATAAAAGTAATTTGTAGCTTAGTTTCTTCAGCCTTTTGTCTTGAACATACACACTGAATATCACAAATTTATGTGCCGCCGTTTTCCCGTGATGGCGTTGAGCGGAGCCGTTCGATATGGCAACCCTGTTGTCATAAGAGCAATACTGTTTTCTTAACATGCACGTCCTTCTGCAAGGCTTATTCTCTGCTCGAACCAACTTTTATTTTACTTCAGCAATTTGTCCCTTTTTCTAGTATATTTTGTCCAGCGTGATCGAATTTTAGCACACAAAATACTGACAAATTTCCTTATTGACTTGGATATATCCTCTAAACAATCCTCAAAGCCTAAATGTTCAATTACAACATTCGCAATATCATCGTTCCGCTTATATTCCCTGCTGTTCCTCAACAGCTCGAAAACCGACGTCCGGGTTACAGAGTACATGGCTTCTGAAAAAAATTAATTACTCTCATGGTCGCGCCTGGTCGCAGCAAAAAGTCACGGTTTTCTATTCATGAAAGTATAGATAACTCATCCAAAAGACTTTCATTGCGGAAATCAAAGGCAATCCATTTTGAAAGTTAGCTCAAATTTGTATAATTAGATAGCGCTTGGACACCGCGTAGACAATCAGACAGCGCGCCTTTTCAATACTGAATTACTGTACCCAAGAGTCTTATAAACACGACTCACAGAAAATGCGCACCAAAGACAAGGGTTGAAAATATTATTTTAGGCCGGCTGGATGCTAGAAATTACCCACTGTGCGAGGTGGTAAAAGCATGCTAGGTTCACCTGCAGGAACGTGGGTTAAATTCTCCATCGGGAAGCCGAAAAATATAAGAAACGATATTTCAAATTCCGGAGAAAATCATGGCTCTGAGATTCACTCAGCGTACACCCGAAGTGAGTACCAGGAGAATTCCTGAGGCGAAGGCGGCAGGGCGTAGAACTAACCACTCTATCCCATCAATTGCTGAGGTTACGGATAATGGAAGCCTTTACCTTCCACTCCTCCAAGGGCCTCCATATATCGTACGGAGATGAATTTTTTACCTTTAAACATTTATTGAAGGAATCTGTACTAAAGCGGCATTAAGGGTCCTTTAGGAAATTAATAAAAACATCAGAAATAATAAAAGCCAAAGCAAGTATGCTTGCGTGATCTCAGCTACGAAACTTCCATTTTTATGTAGAATCCGGATCAGATGGACGTAAATTATCATTTGAAAATCTACGTACATAGAACATGGATGTGCCGGAATCTCGTTGTTAGAAGCCAATGGCGATGTCATTTGACTCTCATAATAATATAATATAATATAATATAATATAATATAATATAATATAATATAATATAATATAATATAATATAATATAATATAATATAATATAATATAATATAATATAATATAATATAATTATTATTATTATTATTATTATTATTATTATTATTATTATTATTATAACCGAGTGAGTTGGCCGTGCGGTTAGGGGCACGTAACTATGAGCTTGCATTCGGGAGATAGTGAGTTTGAACCCCACTGTCGACAGCCCTGAAGATGGTTTTCGGTGGTTTCCCATTTTCACACCAGGCAAATGCTGGCGCTGTATCTTAATTAAGTCCACGGCCGCTTCCTACCCACTGCTAACCCTTTCCTATCTCATCGTCGCCATAAGACCTATCTGTGTCTGTGCGACGTAAAACAACTTAAAAATGTAAGCAACAATAAACGTATGTTTTTAAGGTGCTTCCAGCTGCATACAGCCAGCTGGAGATTAACAGAATACCGAGCTCGATAGCTGCAGTCGCTTAAGTGTAGCCAGTATCCAGTATTCGGGAGATAGTAGGTTCGAACTACACTGTCGGCAGCCCTGTAAATGGTTTTCCGTGGTTTCCCATTTTCACACCAGGCAAATTCTGGGGCTGTACCTTAATTATGGCCACGGCCGGTTCCTTTCCACCCCTCGCCCTTCCCTGTCCCATCGTCGCCATAAGACCTATCTGTGTCGATGCGACGTAAAGCAACTAGCAAAAAAAAAAAAAAAAAAAAAAAAAAAAAAAATTACAGAATGTAGGAATTTTTCTGTAGCAAGTGATTATTGAACACGATGGTTATTAATTTTAGTCACGAACTTCTATCATTGAGTTACTCTTAAGATAGCAACCGACTGCCCCAGAATTCTAATCCACAACCTTGACCTAGGGGAGGAGTGCCCAGTCAACGAAACTATGAAGCTGATCAAATCTATATAAATAAAGTTGTAGGGGGCCCGCTGTCTGTAATGTCGTTTGTTTTGAGAATTCTTCAGATATTTATCCCTTTTAGGTCGACCGAAGACCGAATCGGTGATTTTTATTTTTCGTGTCTGTATGTCTGTTTGTTCCACCATCACGGCGAAACGACTGAATAGATCGCGACTAAACGTCATATTTAGAGTATACTCATCCCGGAGAAGGTTTTGATATGCATATGATTTTAAAATATTTGAAGAGACGGGGATTTTATAGGAAAATCAACATGGTTTTCCTCTATTTTTTCTTATACTATTGACTTTCTGTAAAATCCGTGGACTGTATGTGAAACGCCTCTTCATTATAAACAACTTTTGTCATGTTCATAATTTAGCTCGCTCTTCAAATGACGGAGAGAATTATTGTTTTCTGCGGGTATCATTCTCTGCATTGAGTGACCGACAGACCGACAACGAACCCACAGGTTACCATGGCAACGTCTCTGACTGCTTGCCAGCAGGGAAGTAACGTATTGCCATTTTCGTAATCATTCCTGTAAACTCGTCGTTGTTGCTTGGATAGAAAGAAAGAGAGACGTCAATTGCCCATTCAGCGGGATATTGGCGGAATATAGTTGGAAGTTATAACCGTCCTCGAATAGCTTAAGAAATAATACCATAAGTCATCTTCTTATCTGTTTACCTAAGAATCCCTGCGCCTAAATTTCTCTTCTGTCACCGTTTATTTATACCCGTGACTCATACCATCATAATTTATTGAGCGACATTTAATTTTCCAATACATCCACTTGGTATTTACATGTTTGTCCTATCCTACTGTCCTCAGTTATAATCTTATTTTCTACTAATTTCAACTTTCTTAACTGTATTACTTTATTCTGCCTGCTGTCATTTCTTGATGGATACAGTACTTTTGCATCCATCACTTGGCACAGGCCAGAGTAAAGTGTAGCTTCCACCGAAGTCCCAGTCAACATCCATAGCTGTGACAATATGGAAGCTGCTGGGGTATGGGTAGTGCTGAGTAATGACATTCGGAGTACGACTAGTGCATCTGAGTGTTATGATAGGTGCTGCTCATAGGGTCAGTCGTGCTGCAATAGTACTTTCTGACCCAGTGAGGAAAGCAATGGCAAACTACCTCACTCCTCATCTTGCCTAGTACGCCTCATTTTGGTGCTGCCATTGGTTTTTGGGGTTTCCTTATAACCGCATAACCTTTGGTGGTGCTATTTGAGGATCCAACCAGCCTATGGGCTGATGACTTAACATATACATATTACTTTATTCCTTAGTTACTCCGTATGTATGCAAGTGCTAATCTCGAAATGTGGACACCCTTGAGGAAAAATTCCAAGCTATACAAATGTATAACTTTTGACACCGAAAAATATCGAAATATATATGCAATTTTAATGACAGTGCATACCTTCGTTTCAGGATAATTGGTGGCTAAACGGTGAGTCGATTACAAAACAACAGCACAATAGCTATTCCATTGTTGATACGTTAGATAGCGCTGCAATTCTCCATTATAATCAAATCTTTCGAACTGGATTGTGGCTTGCATTAGGAAATGAAAAGTCTCCATCTCTATTGTTGAGAACGTCGAAATTCAAACTAGCAAACTAGCTTGTAGTTTTATGTGTCTGTTGAAATCGAGATCATAGCTAGGGGGGTAGATAATAGGAACAGGAATTTTCAATTAAAAAGATGTCATTGACCGTTATTCAAACTGCGGCCACATTTCTGAAAAGCCACTGAAATTCACTCTGTTTTCTCGTTCGTAATCGAAACATTGATATATTGTATGTTTACTCTTCTTCCTTCATGAAAGGGGCTGTTATCAAAGTAGTCGACAGCCTCCTGTATCCACATA
The DNA here is from genome assembly GCF_040414725.1 of Anabrus simplex. Lineage (NCBI taxonomy): Eukaryota > Metazoa > Arthropoda > Insecta > Orthoptera > Tettigoniidae > Anabrus > Anabrus simplex. The sequence continues at coordinate 879,585,397 of NC_090265.1, read as the reverse complement.
ATATAAAGTCTGTCCAACATTCTGTGTGATTGTGATCACGGGCGCCCGCAAGGGGGGGCAAGGAAGGGGACTTGCCACCCCTGAAATTCTAAAGATGTTGATGTTCAATTGTTTAATATCATACCAGATTATTTCATAAACTGAAATTACTGACAGTCATCTAGCATATGTTATAACTGGAAGTTTCTGTAAACAATTTAATGTTGCTGACGTTATATTGGTTTTTATATTCAAGAAAATTGTTAATGTGCCCCCCCCCCCCCTGGAAAAGATCCTGCGGGCGCCCATGTTTGTGATGTAGTGTGTGCATTTGTAATTCAATGGAGGAAGGACTAGGAAGGGTAACTTCCGTGGCCAACCCATCATTCGCTTGGACTTGGAGAGAGGAAACTACAGAAAATAATTTCTAGGCTAGGACTTAAGTTTGGGCTGATGACCTAGATGTTAGGTCCCTCAACATGCATAATCTGGACTTAAGTGATTTTAAGTGATTTCTCTTATAGACTATGTTGTCTTTGGGAATCGAACTCAACTGTATCGTATGGAAAGCTACTAGTCTAGCTCCTAAACCAAGCAAGCCGTACTGACAATAATACGGTAAATGGCGTAATGTTTTTGATGAATGTTTGTGGTCATTAATAATCTTCAGTTTGTGAAAAATAAAAAGTAAAGAAAAAGGATATTTCTTTGAAATGTGGGTACTAAAACTCTAAGACATTAATTTCTCGAACAGTTCATGAATACTTTAAATAATTCTGAATAGTTTAGTTAATGTTAACTTTGAACATGTTTAACTTTTGAATATTTTCATTAAGAAAAAAAAATGGTGCGGGCCACTAGGCTGCAGGCTAGTCAACCTACTCCAAAATCCGGCTCTGGGTGGATCAGGAGTGAAGTTTTCGGTGCGGCGAGGTACCTCAGGTAAACAATAATCTCGGCACTCCGTGTAGTAATAGTTGACCTCTTGTAGTGCAACCTACGTCTACCCAACAAAATTTACACAGCCACTGGAATCGTCCTATAGTGTTCCGCATCACCGCTTGATGGCAGCAGTAGGGACGTTATGATGTGCAACAATTACTAATTATATTGTTTAGTAATGAGCGCATTTTATACAAAATGAATTATATCGAATCATTCTAACAACCTCTTAGGACCATGTAAATAATAACGCGTTGCTTCATTTTATAGGCTTGGGGTATCGTGGGTAAGAGCCCTTAACGCCTGTGTGAATTTGTACAATTATATGTTAGACTGGGTGACTGTTTTGATATTGTAATTTATTGGAGAAAAGATTAGGAAGGAATCAGGCCTAATTCAGACCGGTGGTATTTGAAGTAACTCAAATCTACCGATCTCGTGTCAATAATCTTACTGGCACGTAGGAGTTCTCCTTTAATCATTTGTTATCGGCACCTCGTCGTCCCGAAAAGCTGTAGAACTATTATTATTATTATTATTATTATTATTATTATTATTATTATTATTATTATTATTATTATTATTATTTTTGATATTGTGATCATAGCCTCAAGAATCTCACATTTACTGGGTCATGACTTTTCATGTCTAATATTCCGCTATCATTGGCTGGGATTCGAACTGTGATCAACTTAATATTCCAGTGACGATGCCTCTCGGCTACCACGCCTACGGATTGGCCAGCAATCTCTACATAGTCAGTAATATTATTTCAAAAAATAAGTTTTCGGAACGAAACCATAATTTAATTACACCGAGTGTGAGTATTAGATATTTTCAGACATGAACATTTATTATATAAAAGTCAAAGGCAGGCATTTATACAAGTGCATCTATATCTCTCCCCTGGTGTGCTGTCATTGCACTGTCCTCCTGCAAAGGAGACCTAGAGTGGTGTCTCAATGGCGCATTAGCTTCCTGCGTCTTGGAAATATATGGCGACCTAACTGACGAACCCACTGATTCACTGGGGCGAAACGGTGGTAATTTCACGATTGAAAAGGCCCAAATAACTTAAATACGTTAATAATGTTTTAGCGCCCTTTCAGCTGCTATGCGTTTTGTGAGACATAATAAAACTCACGACAAGTGTAATAGATAGGCAGTTTCTGTACATCTTCCACTGGTTAATGACAGTGTGCACTAGGAAATACTATATGTACGCTACAATGTACTGTATCAAGAGTGATGAACTGCCTGAAATTATATGATTGAACCAAAATATTAGTGTCTGGTTTATATGTATTACGTGAAGATAAATTAATGTGTTTGTATTTTTTTTTCAGGACAACACGGCCTGTCTACTGGACGAATATTTACCAAGTTCCGAGACAGATGATCTCGAATGACTTCCTGCTACAATGTATCTCCTTAAGGGTCACAGCCAGTACATGCTATATTGAAATGAGAACGTGACAAATGCATCTCCAACAAAGAAAACTTTTATTATGAATACCCTCTACAGTGCTAATGCATTTGCATCGTTAAATCACTGCATAAACAACAGCTTCATTTTAATTAAGAGAGTTGTTTGTCTAGTGAAACAGTGCTCTGCAAGTTATAATTAGTGAAACTTATGGAAACGGAAATATCTAAAAAACTAAACAGTAAATCGTCTAAAAAGTTATCCTCAAGTGTAGAATTTTCATCACAAAATAAGTGTTCGATATACGTATAATAATTTACGTTGCTACATTTCCACTTGAAATTCTAAAATGATTTGAAGTGTCAGTGAAATGATAGGCTTTTATTACTGAAGATGATGAGTAACAATGCATTATTTTTGTCAGTGTAGATGCTAAGATTAACAAAACAATGGGGCTGCAAATCACTCGTTTATGACAGTGCCTTACCTCTGAGATTGGTTGTGAGATTTGAACACTCGTGTTGAGACAGTGATGTTAAATGAGAAATGTGTCTCCTGGACTTGATCCGTGGCCATCTGCTTGAGGCCCCAGCCAAGCGGAAGCATTCTAAACGTTCTGGGTCGGCTCGACTGTGTCCTGTGGCTGTGCTGGAGAATGGACAACACTCCTACCTCTTACGAAGCCTGGACGCCCGTGACCCTCCACTACTCGTCATGACGACCGCTGCTGTCCCAGAGCCGGCGTCGTCCCAGTCCTCCTCAGGAGTGTCCTGCTGCAATGGAAGTATAAGCTCCTTAGAAACGGCATCCGAAATGAACGAAGAGAAACGTCGTTCTACCTGTACCTGTCGACGGACAACAGGAAGGCGACTGCAACATGCAGATCTCGAAAAGTAAGTGACTATCTTTTACTGCACTGTGACGCTTTTAGTAACTTCATTCCACGAATATTGACCCTTAACTATCGAATAAGTTTAGAGGGACATAACTCACACTCGTATTTATTTTTTCAGGGAAGTGTGAGTGTATTTATATGTATGCTTAAGGCTGAAACGCTTTCATGGTAAACTGAATATAAAACAGAATATTTTGCATTAACATACGAACACAAGAAATGCCTAATTTGTATGCATACTTCTCTTATCCACATTTGATTTTTTATATAGCACGTCTCAAAACAAACTTCTCGATAAAATTGATCGAAAAGTTTTGCAGAAGAATTGAGTTTCCATTCAGTTTTCTTTGTTCTGTCTATTACTAGGCTCAGCTCAATCCCTTGTAATCTCTTGAGTGTGCGGCTAAAGGATGTGTGGCATTCCGTTCCGTGATAGGAAAAATCTATTCCAAAAACCATGAAGTGATACTTTATAGACGTGATGTTGCCTAGAGTTGCTAGTAGTTTAAAACCTGACGTTAACACGCACTATTCTTATAAAAAACATAATATTATGCCAGAACAGTTTCGGCGTACGAGTAATTCAGCAAATTATGATGTCGAAACATATCCGACATTTGAGAGTAATGGGTTAGGATAAGGTACCCTAAATATGATACGAAATCATAAAATTTGATTTGATTCTGAAGTAAAAACGAGTACATCTGATAGCAAAAGGTTAGGATATAAATAATTTCGTGTGGCTATTTCTAGCCGAGTGCAGCCCTTGTAAAGCAGACCCTCCGATGAGGGTGGGCGGCATCTGCCATGTGTAGGTAACTGCGTGTTATTGTGGTGGAGGATAGTGTTAAGTGTGGTGTGTCAGTTGCAGGGATGTTGGGGACAGCACAAACACCCAGCCCCCGGGCCATTGGAATTAACCAATCAAGGTTAAAATCCCCGACCCGGCCAGGAATCGAACCCGGGACCCTCTGTACCGAAGGCCAGTACGCTGACCATTCAGCCATTCAGGGAGTATTTCATTGAACAACAGTTACTTACTAAGTGGATTGTATTTACAGTAATTAGTAACAGTAATAAATCTAGCCTAGAAGAAAATAAAATGTATCAAAGTTTGGACTGAATATCCTAACAATGATGCAGTTGTTCTTAGAAATTATAGATATAGGATTTCCATTAGAATACAAAAGTAGAAACTTGACGTCTCAGAAATGAGGCAGAGGATGCAAAAAACTGATATATAGCAAGTGACTTTTCTTTCAGGGCATTTACAACATTTAATATATGCTACAATTATTGAAGAAAATTCCTTATTTTTCACCTCATCTTTTTTACATAACATAATTTGTATAAACATTTTTTTGTTGTTGTGAAAAAAATAGGCTATATCAAATGTTGAAAAGTTTCAACCGTCTCATTTTTAGGACATCTTACCCTAAACTAACCTACTCAATGTTATTTTGTTTTTATTATTCGATTTGTCCGAAATACTGATGTAGGCCTACACAGCATATGAGTCTTGGACTCATATGAAGATAAATATATTTATTCAAGTACATCATGCTATGAAAATACAACACTGTGAATGTATTAAAACAGGGCCTCTCAGGGTGCATGCGCGTGGTGCATGCACCGTGCACGGTGCAAAAGACGACTTGGCTTGGTTGACAGAGTGCAGACCCCCCCCCACTCCTCGATTTGGAGCAATAGCGCTAACTCTCTCTTTCCTCACGCCTGTCTCGCTCGCTCCGCCTGTCTCCCTCTCCCCCACTTGCGCCGTAGCGCTCCAAATCCGGGCTGAGTTGAGCCGAGTATAGCCGAGTAGAGCCGAGCATAGCCGAGTAGCCCAGAGACGAAGCGTTGATCCGAGCCATACCGAGCGGCACCGAGCGGCACCGATGCACAGTGCACGGAGCTCTTGCGCCTCGCTCTGCACGCGTGAGATTTTGGGCGTTTGAGAGGCCCTGTATTAAAAAGTAGATATACCGTGTCTTGAAATAAATAATGTAACGAATGTTATTCCCGGTAAATATGATTGGATTGCTGATGAGTTTATGAGACCAATTTAAACTGAAGCAACAAGAAGTCACACTTTATCTGCTTAAGTCCTTATTGTACAAGGAATGTTTAAAATATGATAGTGTAAATTGTATTTCATTGCGTAGAGTACAAACATATTTTGTAAAAGGGGGTGAGGGTGTATTCTGCCCGAAGGCAGGTCCGAAACACCGCAGAGGTGTGCCTGAGCCGGAGTTTACGTACGGTAGGGTGGCCAGTTCCTTTCCACTCCTCCATTCCCTTACCCCCCACCAACAGCGCGTGGCAACCCATCCAAATCTTGACCACGGCCTATGTTGCTTAACTTCGGAGATCCCCCGGGATCCGGTGTTTCAACACGGCTACGGCCTGAGGTACTGGAAAAGCTATCCAGACAACATACGTAAGCAAAGCAAAAATAACTCATTTCTTACAACGAAAGTTATATTGAAAATTGCCTGGTTTTCTGACAATTGGAAATAAAATATATAACGGAGTCGGGGACGAGTTGAGATGAAATAATATGGTATGATTTTTATGGCCGGATGCCCTTCCTGATTCCAATGTCAGTTGAGGAGCTAACGATGATGAATGAAATTGGGTGAGGAAGTGGGGAGAATCAGCTGTGGCCTGTGAATGGGAACTATCCCGGCATTGGAGTGAAAGGGAAAATGGGAACCATTGAATACCATTCTCAGGACAGCCGACGCGACGGTGGTTTCGAACCCATTCGCCTCCCGCATGCAGAGCTTGGCTCCATAGCCGTAAGACGTTAAGACGTTTTACGTTCCATTATAACTCTTTTCGGAGACACCGAGGTGCTGGAAATTTTTCACACCGGAGTTCTCTTACACGCCAGTAAATCTACAGACACGAGACTGGCGTATTTGAACACCTTCAAATATCACCGGACTGAGCCGGGATCGAACCCGCCTGCTTGAGAGCTCTTACTGTCTGAGCCAATCAGCCCGGAGTGTCAGATGGACTCTTCCTCCTTTCGAAAGTCCCACTTTTTCTGCTGGGAGGCCGACACTGTGCCACTGATCCACAAAGGTTATTTGTTACCTTTCTATAATATTGCAATTCTAAATTCTGTACCGCTAAGAAAACCTCATCAGTGAGCACGTTTCTTGTCTTCCTGTGAAGTTGCGGTGATCCTCCCTGCTACGGTCGCTGCTCATTACAGTTGAGTAACCGGTGACTTCATTAGCGTAATCCATTAACATGCTACAGATTGTAAAGATGTCACAGTGATTTAACGTGACGGAAGTGTGTTAGTTCTGTCAGATCAGTAGCGCCTCGTCAAGATCTCACATGCAACTGTGCCTGGTACTTCCCAGAAGAAATACTTTTCCTTTCTCCGGCTGATTTACAAGTATATCTGTTCCAGCCATCGATAGATACATGACGCAATCGGAAAGCGGAGTGTATGGAGTGACACACCTGTTACTCTTATATGAGGTGGGCAGGACTTTACTATTGTCTGAAATACTTGATAACAAGGAAATACTGCATTGTTTGAAGCCTGGAATCGTTTCGAGAGAATGGGGCACCATTAGCATCTCGGCTCAGGTGTATCAAGTCCCAAAGACTCCTGATAAAGTGATGCAACTACTTTACAACAGTAATAATAATAATAATAATAATAATAATAATAATAATAATAATAATAATAATAATAATAATAATAATAATAATAATAACTGGCTTGTAAGAGCAAGAACCTAACGATTAATTAGCCTTCGTGGATGATCTGAAGATTTCTTCTGATTTACTTGACAAAGCCAAAAACCAAATAAACCAACTTCAGATGCAAGCGGCTAAGGCAGGCTTCCAGATTTAATTTGAGAAAACACAGTTCATAACAAACATCAAGACAGCTTTCAGAAATCTACAGGTCAGTCAGAACAAAATACTACAGAGAAATTCAGATATCTAGGTGAGTGGATAGAACCTAATATTTCTGAGGAAAGCATTAAAATCAAGAATCAATGGCCTACCACCTCACCAAATATATCTATGAAAAACGGCCAATATCTTTTAAATCCAAGCTTAGACATTACTGTACAGTAATTCGACCTGAAGCACTACCACCATCACCAATGATCTAGCCATGAAAGCCAGGTGTACTAAACTGAAAAGAGCTTCTGTAAGAACGTTTACAAGTCCAAATTCCTTTCCACTCGCCTCATACTTCTACACTATGAAACCATGGTAAGACCTTCTACTGCATGCCTCAGAATGCTTGAACATGGTCTGGAATTTGGAAGTGAAAGAACAAACGATCCTGAAAAAATCATGGGCTCCATTAAAGATGGAGTTGAATCAGGCATAACAACGAGCTTTACCACTATTTAGAAAGCATAACATCAGCCATGAGAAAGAGGAGACGTATCTGTTGTGGTCACATAGTCAGAATGGACAACAAAAGGCTGACCTCAAGAATCCTCAACACCCTTTCTAGAGGGAAGGGGACGAATGCTAAATGGACAAAATTGGTTCGAAAAGACCTAGAATTTTTAAAAATTGATCCCAATGATCTATTCAACAGAGACATATTTAGAATGCTGATCAGAATATCCGACACTCTTGTCACTGACAGCTAAAACACTGCGCCCTGGAGTGGGAGTGAAGTGGACTCAGGAAAGGAAAGCAACCCACTGCGCAAAGATGAAGGAATACTGGGCTAAGAACCAGAGTTAGCAACCACGTGGTCCAAGAGGCCTCAATGAAACAAGAGTAAATAAATAAATAAATAAATAAATAAATAAATAAATAAATAAATAAATAAATAAATAAATAAATAAATAAATAAATAAATAAATAAATAAATAAATAAATAAATAAATAAATAAATAAATAAATAAATAAATAAATAAATATAAATAAATAAATAAATAAATAAATAAATAAATAAATAAATAAATAAATAAATAAATAAATGAATAAATAAATGCAAATAATAATGACAAAACTATTAGTTACAGTATAGGTGATTGTGTCCCCAATGAAGTATAATTTGTTTTGTATTTCATTTGAAACCGCTTATGAAAAATTCTGCATTACTTATTACTTCAAAAACGTTTTTACAAAACAGCTGTCCCTGTCCCCCTAAAAGAAAGTCTGCTTAATCTTCTATCAAGCGTTGCTCTAAACTAGTTAAATTTAGTAGCCCACCTAAACGATTTTCAAGATTCTTTCATCCAAGAATATAATACGGAAGCATGGTTGATTTTATCTCTAATGCAACTTAAAACCTATCCCAAGTATAATTTCAATTCTACGTGCTATTACAAACATCAGATTAACAATGGTATGGTCCGGCTCCATGGCCCAGTGGTCAATGTATTTATCTTTGGACCTCGGAGCCCTGGGTTTGATTCCTCCCTGGGTCATTGGATTTTAATCTCAAGCGGTTCATTCCCATGGCTCTGGGACTGTATATTTGTGCTATCTCCAAAATTCCTACAAATCACACACCCTACACAACCCTATACTCTATCTACCACATCAACGCATAATTTCCTACACATGGTAAACGCCACCCACCCTCATTATTATTATTATTATTATTATTATTATTATTATTATTATTATTATTATTATTATTATTATTATTATTATTATTATTATTATTATTATTATAAAGATATACAGACGTAATTCTCAAAAACAGTTGTAAATACATTTAGAAAAAGGATAAGAACAAAAATTCATAGAAAACTGAATTTAATAAACAAAATTCATTGTGTTTGTAGCCATTTAAGGAGTCGGCTTGCGAAGACTACTGTTGCCCAACAAAATGGTCTGTATATATCACAGTTCTCCTTGGCCAGCATCACGACATCCTCCATCGTATTGGTTAGCTTTCTTAACCGAGTCCACTATCTCTCATACATAGGCAGCCCTTCAACATCCCAGTCCAATATTAAAATCGTTGTACGACCCAGAATCATGTCCAGGAGCTCTGAACAGGTCAGACACGCCATCTTCACTATTCTCCACGGGAACGAAAAAATAAACAAATTGGTTACCGTAGTGATTAAGTGGTATTACATGCTGGCATTTGACAGCAGAGAGATTGAAGTGTGCTTCCTCGAGCGCTTTCAAAGGACCCATTCGGAGAGCAGGCTTTGAGTTGGATTCCTAACAGTCGTCTCATACGAAATCCGGGCTGAGTAGCTTATACGGTAGGGTGGTGGCCTTCTGAGCCTAACTTGGTGGGTTCGATCCCGGGGAAATCCGTTGGAATTTGGAAGTGCACAAATACGTTCTCCTCATGTCGACAGATTTATAGACACATAAAATAAATTTTATGGGACAACATTCTGGCACCTCAGCGTCTCTGAAAACCACAAAAGTAATCAAGGGACGTAAATTCAATATTATTATTATTATTATTATTATTATTCTAATCTTTTAGTAGATTAATTTTTGTATTGTTGCGAATAATTAAGTAAGAAAAACTCTCACTAGAAAAATCCCTTGATTTATGCTCAAGTTTAACAGCTGAACAGGTGATCAGCTGTCCTTAATAAGTATACTTTATGCAATTTTACAGACTCTTTATAGTATCTTCCATAATGTTGAAATAATCGTATTCAGGGACAAATTATTATCAGACTTTATGCATTCTACATCTTCTTCAAAATGCACAACATATAAAATTATTGTATTTTATCTCCTTGAATTAATATATTTATTGCTGTGACAATATCGAAGCTGCTGAGGTATGGGTGATGATGAGTAATGTCATTCGGAACACAACCAGTGCACATACGTGAGCTATAAAAGTTTTTTTCTCTTTTGCTTTCATTCCTCACCCTGAAGGGGTGGGGCGGGCCACCTAGAGGGTGTCGCCCTCTCTCTGGCCAAGAGATGCGGGCAGGTTGGGGAGATGTGACGGAAGAAGGAGGTGGGTAAAGGATGTGAATGTGTAGGAGAGATGGCGAGGTGCTTTATTAGATCATAGTTTGAGTGTTTACATTGATGTTATCTTAAAGCTATTTTACATTCATATAGATTAGGAGGGTTATATGTTGCTGAAATGGAGCGGGGATGGGTAGGTGCAGTGACTCTAGCATAGATGGGTTGATATGCCTGGAATTAGGTATGAGGTTAGGAGGTGGAGAGTAGTTGTGCATTGTTGGAGAGAGGTGATGAGGATGCGAAGGTCAGGTGTGGGAGGTCGCGGGGTGATGTATGCTATGTTGGGAGGGGTGAGGTAGACTGTTGGATATGCTGGGATTGGAGTGGGAGGTGGTCGGGTACGGGGGTGTGCGTGGACAGGGGTACGGCGGTTGGGCGGGGAATAGGAAGGTTCCACTCTATGATGTTGGCCAAATACTTGAGCTCCTGAGCTGATGAGTTGCTGGACGTGTAGTTCGGATGGCAGCTGTAGTCGGACCATGTAAGTGGGTCCGTGGTTGTTGCGTATCCTTATGGCCCGTTGTGCTGGGATGCCTGCAGTTCGGAGTTCGTGGAGTATTTCCGGCTCGGCGATATTCGGAGAGATTCCACGTAGCACGCAGCTGGGCCTGGGCTGGGGCGATGGTGACTGTTGGATCGATGTTGGAATGTTCGAAGTGTTGACTGACGGCGATGGCGGAGGTAGTTCCTGCGTAGTGATGGGGGGTTGCAGGGGTGAGCGTGACGTGGGATTCGGGAGAGATGATGACATGACTGGAGAGGGGTGGCAGGTTACGCTGGTAGTGATCACGGTTGATGCCAGATTGCAGGGAGAGGTAGTAATTGTGGTGGTGGTAGTGGTTGTTGTTGTCGGGGGTGGGGGCTCATGGAGGAGGGGTATGAGGCCAGGATCTTTCTGTAGCTGGTTCAGTATTGACTGGGGAGGTGGTATCACAGAATAGTTCTTGCCTCGGAATGTTGCTCCGGAGGTGAACAGGCGGCGCTCTGCTTCTTCTCCGCTGGTTTGTATTATGATGTGGGCTGTAGGCATCCTGGTGCGGTAATCGTCTGGTCTGAATACATTAACCACCTGAGGGTCTGCTGCATTGAGCTCTTGGTAAATGTCACTTTCTGAGATTGTAAGGTCTATTCCTGGGATGAATACGTAGGGCATGGTGGATGGGGGAGGCGACAGCCAACGAGGCGTCTGCCTGTTTATGCTTTGTTGCGGTCGGCTGAGCTGCGATTAAAGGTGAAGGCTGCCCGGCCGAAAAAAAATTCTGGGAGTAGATATTGTGATGAGGTGTTCCTGCCAGAGTAGCTCTTCGGCGTCCTCCTTCGTCGTTTATAAAAGTTTCTGCTGATAGAGACAGCCGTGCAGCAATTGTACTGCATGAGCCAGTGAGAAAAGTAATAATGACAAACTATTTTACTCCTCAATATACTTTTACACCTCATTATGGCGCTTCGGTCGGTTTTTGCAGTGTCCCTATAAAATCATAGCCTTTAGTGGTGTTTCTGAGATCCAACCAGACTTTCGGCTGAAGAATTCAACGTACGACAATATTTCCTGAGAAATATAAGCTATAAGTAGCTGTAAGTAGGAACTAGGATACGAATAATGGAAAGGAGTTGTTCCATATATTCATTCAGGATACAAATCGAGGAAAGATAGTTGTTACATATATTAATTCAAGGTATAAATCATGGAAAGGTATGCATTCATAGACTGATCCTCGGCGTCATTTTGCTGGTCTCGTGTACAGTCTACAACTGTAACCAGGCATCTAGTACGCTGCGCCTGATATTGTTTGCGCATGACTTTTCAAGCTTGGCTACATTGTGGGTTGCATAACCGCTAGCGTATTCGTTGTTCGCTGCGAGACGCTCATGTATCAAGATGGATTGCGATTCATTTCCCATTTAAATTTATGAGATGCACCCCTATAATGACCGGCTCCATGGCTAAACGGTTAGCGTTCTCGCCTTTGGCCACAGAGTTCACGGGTTCGATTCCCGGCAGGGTCGGGAATTTTAACCATCATTGGTTAATTCCCCTGGCATGGGGACTGGGGTGTCTGTGTCGTCTTCATCATCACTTCATCCTCATCACGACGCGCAGGTCGCCTACGGGAGTCAAATCAAATGACCTGCACCTGGCGAGCCAAAGTCCTCAGCACTAAAAGCCATACAACCGGGCGAGTTGGCCGTGCGCGTAGAGGCGCGCGGCTGTGAGCTTGCATCCGGGAGATAGTAGGTTCGAATCCCACTATCGGCAGCCCTGAAGATGGTTTTCCGTGGTTTCCCATTTTCACACCAGGCAAATGCTGGGGCTGTACCTTAATTAAGGCCACGGCCGCTTCCTTCCAACTCCTAGGCCTTTCCTATCCCATCGTCGCCATAAGACCTATCTGTGTCGGTGCGACGTAAAGCCCCTAGCAAAAAAAGCCATACGCCATTTTATACCCCTATAATGCTCTATTTGTCTACACTAAAGACAGAACAAACACAGTCCTGTACAAGCAATCATGGTTTCCATACCACGTAATGTTCGGTGCAAGCCTCTCTGTTGGATATGATCTAGTTGTGTGGTCGATGAAGGAAAGAGTTCACAGCAAGCATAGGCATCTTAAGTCGTAGTTTATTTGATAAATTAGTCTACTTTATATGTTTTCTAAGGCATAAACCAACAGTCCTAACCAATTATTACTTTTGCTTGGACATGGGTTGCAGAGGGACAGGGATAGATTTTTGCCAGTTATTTTCAATGTGCGCTACTAACTGTCGTAGATAATAGAATGCCATTATGGGTCGGGAACTAACTGTTGTCAGCGACATTTTGGGTCCTGTTGTGCTGAGGTGCAGACTGAAAAAGTAGATTAGAGTAAGGTAAAAGTGCAGATTAGTGACAGTATGGAAGCTGCTGACGTATTGATGGTGCTGGTAATCATTGTTTAAAGACGAAATACAACTGGGCAACCATCCTTTATTAATATTAATCACAAATAAAAGATTTTAAAAAAGCGCCCGACACTTCGAAAAAATGAAGGTATCGGCCAAACAAAGGTAAGGGCAACGAGGAACGAGAAAATGAAAGACTCCCTACACCTCGCCACTTAATGGCGTCGGGATCGTAAAAGAATAAGAACTGACCAAGGGAGGTCGGATAAGATAGATGAAAGTGAGGAGCCTGGAACATGTAAGTGGAAGCAATGCCAGGACTCAGCTAAAGGCGCCACGGATGTCAGCCCACGCTCCTGAGGCCCTTTTAGTCGCCTCTTCCGACAGGCAGGGGATACCGTGGATGGTATTCTACCTCCCCCAACCACAGGGGTTTATGAGGAATTATGACTTGAATTACTTAGTTTATTACTCCGAAATACAATAGCAGATACACATGTTTTATTTAACACCAGTCAATAACCATGTCATTCTATTCGATGATTACTTCTGCATCAATGAATGATTAGAAATAAGTAAAACCAAGTTTCAAGGACTTCATTAATTTCTTAATTCTCTGTTTTTAAAATACTTTATAACAATTCTGAAGTAAATGAGAGACAATACCGCTATACATACAGATATAAATAAGATTTTACTGGTCTGGAACATCAATAACACATGTATATATTTTATCGATACTTTGAGTTCTTTTATTTTTTAAACTAGTTGGAAACGAAACATGAGTTACCTGTACAGAGAGAGTTGGCCGCGAGGTTAGGGGCGTGCACTTGTGAGATAGTGGGTTCGAACCCCACTGTCGGCAGCCCTGAAGATGATTTTCCATGGTTTCCCATTTTCACATCCGGCAAATGCTGGGGCTGTACCTTAATTACGGCCACGGCCATTTCCTTCCCATTCCTAGCTTTTCCTATGCCATGGTCGCCATAAGACCAATCAGTGTCGGTGTGTCGAAAAGGCAATTGAAAAAAAAAATCTATACACATGCTCTATGTTTGGATAGCAGGTTAGTGGTGCTAATTCAAAATGTTTAAATTTGTTTTTGGTAATTTATAAGCTCTGGTGTTTCGTGGTGGTCCTGTTTGTTGTCTAAATGGTCAGCGAAATGTCTTTGGTTCAAAAGGACCCGGGTTCTATTCTCAGCCAGGCCGTGGTTTTAATATAAATTATTAATTCCCTTGATTCGGGGACTGGGTGTTTGTCCTATTCACAACATCCCTGAAACTCATATAAGACCCACAACACTGTCCTACACTACAATTGCATACAGTTTCCCATACACGGCAGATGCCGCCACCCTCATCGGAGGGTCTGTCTTACAAGGGCTAGAAGGCTAACAGTAGCACTGAGCAAGTGGCCGCTTCGTTTGGGTCACGTAGCTATCGGCTTACATTCGGAAGATAGTGGGTTCGAACCCCACTGTCGGCAACCCTCAAGGTGCTTTTCCATGACGTTCCGTTTTCACACCAGGCAAATGCTAGGGCGTACCTTATTTAAGGCCACTGTCGCTTTCTCCCCATTCGTAGCCCTTTCCTATCCCATAGTCACCATAAGACCTGTCTGAGCCGCGATCAGTGGCTCAGACGTTTTTGGCGCTGGCCTTCTGACTTTAACTTGGCAGGTTCGATCCTGGCTCAGTCTGGTGGTATTTGAAGGTGCTCAAATACGTCATCTTTGTGTCGGTAGATTTACTGGCACGTAAAAGAACCCCTGCGGGACAAAATTCCATCGCTTTGGCGTCTCCGAAAGCCACCGAAAAGTAGTTAGTGGTACGTAGGAAAACATTATTATTATTATTATTATTATTATTATTATTATTATTATTATTATTTTAAGAAAATTTTAAGAAAATTTTAAGAAAAACTAGCAGTAGCTACATGCAATTTTAACATATCACCAATAACAAAACCTCACTAAGCAATTTTTATTGTTTCCTGAGCGACGTCTAAGGGATACACACATTACTTCACCTTCTACTAGTGATTTCTTCAATACCTACTCCTTGCATCATTCATTGCGACGTGGGCGGGGTCGATGCACGACGTTTGGCGTTAGGAAACACTAATTAAATATCATTCATTGCCTTGCTGTTGTCGTCCAAAAGGCACTCCTAGTTTCCGGAGGGAATGAGGTAATTCAAAGAACGCCCACAAGTTTATTCCTTTACTCATTAACTAGAGGGATATTGTAATGGTCTGTGTTACAAACAAATAAGTAACACAGCCTTTCTCCATATAATTGTAGTAATCGCACTATTTAACTTGTGTTCTGATGGTACACTTTCTTTACGATGGACCACTTTCAGTAGCTGCTTCACTACATCGCCGTTAGATGGCGCTGAAGTTCTCTTGCACGGCTGATGTCTCGAGGAGCTGGCGTACTTCCGCGCGTGGCGCTAGCAGTCAGAAATACAGCACTGGACCAAGACCAACTATTGAAGCCGGTCTTAAATGATTAATGGAATGAGGATACACACCAAAGATTCAGCCATAAAAAACTATTTGATGTAGAATCTTTCGAAGATAATGCTAAGTTAATAATAATAATAATAATAATAATAATAATAATAATAATAATAATAATAATAATAATAATAATAATCTTGACATCAGGTTGTCGGAATATTGTCCGGCAGAAATTCTTTAACATGTCGAAAGCCAACGATGCCTCAAATGCCATCGACTTCTGAAGGTGTCGAACCTCGCTATTTTAGGAACAGAAAGTCAACGAATAGTCACCTACGCCACTGAAGTCGGCGTAATATATTATGCTAATTGGCATTTGAGAGTACCGAGCAAGTGACTGCGCGGTTAGGTTCACGTAGCTATCAGATTGCATTCGGGAGAGTGTGTGTTCGAACCCCACTGTCGGTAGCCCTGAAGTTGGTTTTCCTTGGTTTCCCATTTTCATACCAGACAAATGGTGTGGCTTCCCTTAATTAAGGCCACAATCGCTTCCTTCCCACTCCTAGCGCCTTTCTGTCCTATCGTCGCCATAGGACTCATGTGTGTCGGTGCGACGTAATTTTTTAAAAAACAAATAAACGAGCTCCTCTTTACGTAGATACAAAGGCGCAAGCACGTCTCTAGGGACAGACGACGAATAGCAAACATTAGCAAAATAGAAAAAAATAGAAAACATAAAATTCTAGAGTTCAAATTCTACCTTGTGTGGAAAACAAGTCTCAGAGAAATACAACGATATCATCTAAGTAATGGTGAAGATGGTCGAATTTGATACCAGAAATGACTCCATCTAGCAGTCTAGTAAAGACAGCCGCTCCGATGGGAGCCTTTTTCAATCCTTCTTCAATATGCCCTCAGTACCGCACTAGCTAGAGAAGGCCAGGAGCCCAAGGACAAGGAAAGGTTTTATTTCCCCTCCGCGAAGGGGAGGGGCGGACCACCTTGAAGGTAATGCCTTTTCTCTGACCAGGAAATTCGGCGGGTGTAGAGGTTGGATGGAGTAAGGGGGTTGGTAAGGGTGGTGTTGTATGGCGAAGGAGATGGTGGTGATGGTGGTGGGGGGAATTTTGGCTCTGGTTGTGTACGTTATTACCGTTTGGAGATTTTTACAATAGTTTCCTTTTTACACTGGTTTGTTGACATTTTACAATTTTCTTGTGCGTTTACGATTGAATTGTAGCTTCTTACATTCTATTTTATATTTCCAGTTATTGTGTGTTTCTTCTATCTAGGTTGATCGATCTAATTACAGTTAATATAAGTTTTTAAGTTTTTACGTGGTGTTAACTGCAATATATTAACGTAGGAGTGAAGTATTGTTACATTTAATATTTAGAGATAATACCCCTGGTACAATTATTATTATTATTATTATTATTATTATTATTATTATTATTATTATTATTAATCTGTTTACCCTCCATGGTTGGTTTTTCCCTCGGACTCAGCGAGGGATCCCACCTCTACCGTCTCAAGGGCAGTGTCCTGGAGCGTGAGACTTTCGGTCGAGGGATACAACTGGGGAGAATGACCAGTACCTCGCCCATGCGGCCTCACCTGCTGTGCTGAACAGAGGCCTTCTGGGGGATGGGAAGATTGGAATGGATACACAATGAAGAGGGAAGGAAGTGGCCGTGGCCTTAAGTTAGGTACCATCCCGGCATTTGCCTGGAGGAGAAGTAGGAAACCACAGAAAATCAATTCCAGGATGGTTGAGGTGGGGATCGAACCCACCTCTACTCATTTGACGTCCCGAGGCTGAGTGGACCCCGTTCCAGCCCTCGTACCAGTTTTCAAATTTCGTGGCAGAGCCGGGAATCGAACCCGGGCCTCCGGGGGTGGCAGCTAATCACACTAACCACTACACCACAGAGGCGAACATTATTATTATTATTGTTAAATCATATTATTGAAACATTGCTTCAAAATTATGTAATTGTAATTAATTGGGGCTAGAACTTAAAAAAAAGCTGTGATCTATCTATTAAGTACTATTCTAGCATTCGCATTGGAACTGGAAAGGGTAAACCACAGAAAATCACATATATGATGATGGTGATTGGAGTTTTTACTCACTTCTTCCCCCAATAGAATTACGAGAAGCAGTGGCGGTGGGGGTTCATATATTTAATTTTAGTATCATATTCATTTGTCCGCCTCTGTATATGGTGATTAGTTTGATTACCTGCCACCCTCGGAGGTTCGGGTTCGATTCTCGGCTTTGCTACGATATTTGCAATGTGGTTTGAGGACTGTAAAGGGATCCACTCAGGCTTGGGAGGTCAAATGAGTAGAAGGGAGGGGGGGCGTCGATTCCCACCTCAGCCATCCTAGTAGTTTTCTATGGTTTCCCGGGGCGGTACCCAACTTCAGGCCATGGCCGCTTCCTTCCCTCTTCCTTGCCTATCCCTTCGGATCTTCACATCCCCGAAAATGCCCCATTCGGCATAGCAGGCGAGGCCATCTGGGACAACTACTGGTCCTCCACCCCGGTTGTACTCCCGACCAAATGTCTCACGCTCCAGGACACTGTCTTGAAGTGATAGAGGTTGGATCGTTCGCTGAGTTGCGGGGAGAAACGAACTTTGGACGATAAACTGGTTAAATAAAAAATAATTGAATTTTAATTTAAAAAATATATAACATTAATATAAAAAATTTTACCATTGGTATTAACTCGTTCCGAGATAAAATAAATATAAAACCAGACCATAAATATTCATCGAAATAAAAGATGTGGAAGTCGATGGTGCTGCTGAATGTTTGTAGCGAAAATTAATTTAAGGCTGGAATATCCCATAAAACGATTTACCTTTACAAGATCGGTCCTGATATTCAGAAGTGGAAGTGGCTTTCCCAGAGGTTTGATTTCAAGTTCTTTCCTAATGGAGAACTTGAAAAGTTAGTTCTACTCCAGCCCGCCTCCTTTTTTTTTTACAAAACTAGGGAACCCTAATATTGTTTTCCACCATTACAACTCGGTTTAGGCTGTTACTATTACAAGCCTACGTAAAGGATATTTGCAGTAACACCGCTTTTCACTAGTATATAGCCGGGCTGTGTGGCTCAAACTGTTGAGGCGCTGGCCTTTTGATCCCAACTGGGCAGATTCGATCCTGGCTCAGTCCGGCGGTATTTTAAGGTGCTCAAATACGTCAGCGTCGTGTCGGTAGATTTACTTTCACGTACAAGAACTCTTGCGGGACAAAATTCCGGCACCTAGGCGTCTCCGTAAACCGTCAAAAGGCAGTTAATGGGACGTAAAACAGTAACATTAATGATCACCAGTAAATAGAAATCTAGTCCGCCTCTGTGGACCGAGTTCGATTCCCGGCTCTGCCACGAAATTTTAAAAGTGGTACGAGGGCTGGAACGGGGTCCACTCAGCCTCGGGAGGTTAACTGAATATAGGTGGGTTCGATTCCCATCTCAGCCATCCTCGAAGTGGTTTTCCGTGGTTTCCCACTTCTCCTTCAGGCAAATGCCGGGAAGGTACCTAACTTAAGGCCACGGCCGTTTCCTTCCTCCTTGTCTATCCCTTCCAATCGTCCTATCCCCCACCAAGGCCCTTGTTCAGCACAGCAGGTGAGGCCGCCTGGGTGAGGTACTGCTCATCCTCCACAGTTGTATCCCCCGACCCAATGTCTCAAGCTCCAGGTCACTGCCCTTGAGGCGGTAGAGGTGGGATCTCTCGCTGACTCCGAGGGAAAAACCAACCATGGAGGGTAAGCTGATTAAGAAAGAAAGAAAGAAAGAAAGAAAAAGAAAGAAAGAAAGAAAGAAAGAAAGAAAGAGATAGAAATCTGCACCACAGGAAAGCCACTTTATATCTACTAGTGAGAATAATTTTCTTAGAAATCAATTGGCCGGTGTTACCCGCACTCGTTAAAGTGTTAACAAAACAGAGACTAAACCTGCTTTTGTTCCTTTGGTTCCAGGTAGGTCTGGAGAGATAAGGTTAGTGTGAGTATGAGAAAAGTGTAATGTGATTGATAGAGAGGGGAAGTGCGTGAGCCACAGCTTTCTATGACGACTTACAGCATTTTTTATAAAACACATTTGTCCTACACCTCGTATCACTTGTATCCCACCTAAGACTTTTTTTTTTTTTTTTTTGCTTGTTGCTGTACGTCGCACCGATACAGATGGGTCTTATGGCGACGATGGGACAAGGAAGGGCTAGGAGTGGGAAGGAAGCGGTCGTGGCCTTAATTAAGGTACTTCCCCAGCATTTGCCTGGTGTGAAAATGGGAAACCACGGAAAACCATTTTCAGGGCTGCCGATAGTGGGGTTCGAACCTACTATCTCCCGAATACTGGATACTGGCCGCACTTAAGCGACTGCAGCTATCGAGCTTGGTAAGGCTATTTTTGGAAATGTTTTCTGGTTCACTCGGCAGAATGAACTACCCGGATAGGTTGGTTGTACAGTCCCTCCCTTATGCTCTAAGCCAAGAAAATCGAATAACGTGTACTATCCTTCCCTCTTCCTTGCCGATCCCTTCCAATTGTCCCATCCCCCAAAACGTCCCGTTCGGTCTTAGTTTTGTTAATTTTCGCTATTCATCGTCTATCCTTATAGAGATGTGCTTGCGCCTTTATATCTTCGTAAGGAGGAGCTCGTTTATTTGTTTTAATTTTTTTTTTTTTTTACAATTTGCTTTACGTCACACCGACACAGATAGGTCTAATGACGATGAAAGGAAGGCTTCTTAGTGACAGGGTGTTCAATGAACCACAGAACCTAATGAGAAGCCGTACCTGACCGAAGCTCAATGTCTCTCCTTCCAGTTCCTTAAACAAATCTTAATTTTATGACAGTGCCAGGAATCAAACTCGGGTCTACTGGGAAGAAAATTACAGTGCTAAATCGTACACCGGGACACTGTGATAACTTAAAACAAGTCCTAGAAAATATACCGTCATTTTAAATTAGAATCGGTGGAATTAACAGTATTTCTTAACGATCTACTTTCACCTCATCATCAATTTATTAGAGGAGCAAGTTCCTTGGTCGATGAACTGGTCTGAAGATATTTAAGATCGTGATTAATATCTTGTTTCATCGCAAGCGTTTTTTTACAAGATAGTATTTGTAAGTACTTCCTTGTCTGACTACTGGAAGTCTGATGATCACTTAATGTCTGCGTAGAAAGTTACTAAGCCATTCCAAAAATTCACCTAAGTTGGAAATGTGTATACTAGTACGTAAGGTTGTCTTTGACAGTCAAAATAGTATGTAAAATGTAATTGAAGTATTGAAGTGAACATGTTAATATTTGTATCTTACGAAAATATGTTACACTTTCCATATTACATACATGTCAGTGGTACAGAATCATAACAGGTAATGTGAAATTTCGTTATGAGCTATATTGAGTGTAGTCGTGGATGGCAGCTGTACTTTGGAGTTTATGGATCTGCGAATTCTTCTCTGTGGGTTGTTGATTTTAACAGAGAAGGCTGAATGTAGAGGAAATTACCTACGTTTAAGAACGAATGGTAAGTCAGAATTTCCAAAGCTATTCTTGGAATAAAATACGTTCTTTCTGAAATTTTGCCCATAAGAATTTCTGTATGAATAATATTTTAGTCTGGCTTTATCTGTCAATCTCGCTCCGTTGCACGAAACAGCTCTAGTATTTAGACAGTGAAGATGAATGAATGAATGAATGAATGAATGAATGAATGAAAATGAAAATGAAAATTAAAATGAAAATGAAAATCCACAGCCTGTTTCCAATCATTCGACCGGGTCAGGAATGGAATGAATGAAGAAGTGAAGAAAAATATTACGACGTATTCAAATTTTATGTCTAACTTGTGAGATGGCATGCCTAAAAGATGAAGGTAGATAGGTAAGAGTTATTCTGCCCGAAGGCAGGTCCGAACCTCCGCAGAGGTGTTCCTGAGCCGGAGTTTACGTACGGTAAGGTGGCCAGTTCCTTTCCGCTCCTCCATTCCCTTACCCCCCACCAACAGCGCGTGGCAACCCATCCATCTCCTGACCACGCCCAATGTTGCTTAACTTCGGAGATCTCATGGGATCCGGTGTTTCAACACGGCTACGGCCGTTGGCAAAAGATGAAGAGAGTTAAGAAATTCAACAGGGCATTACTACTTCATAACATCATCGTGCTCTACGGAGTCAATTCTAGTGTAAACCGCTCAAAGAAATGAATGCATGGTATTCCAGAATCAAATAATTTGGTTATGAACGAACCTATGAACTTGAGACCATGTTTACTCAGTGGTGATTGTTTTTATTGGGATGTAAAATTACGTCACCATCCCCTTTTAACAGATATCGGAAGAGGAAAATGAATCATGGAAGTATTGACTAAAGCAGAAGAGTCACGAGGCTGAGTGGTATATTCCTCAAGTAACACTCCTTACCCAGAGAAAAATACTTCATGCTAAGAAGTAATTTTTCACGGATGAGAAACTAGAACAGCAGGTAAAGTGAATGCAATGGTATTTACCAGTTTAACCTTGAACAAACACTAGATAAAAAGGGGTTCGAAGCTACCTTGATTGAAGATTCGATTGGCTTGTTTGACAGAAGGTTATTCATTGAAATTTACAAGTGAAGCGTGCAGTTTGTATAGAGAGAATAAGGATGTTGAAGAAAAAGAGTCCTATTGGAAAAGTAACAGTTTCTCTGTCTCGGTTAATTACCTTTAAATAATATCATTTTAAGTACAATCGGATTAGAAAATATCCAAGCATTACTGGAGATACAGATAGGGAAGAGTATGAAACGAGTTAATAGCTATACATTTCAAATGGTATCCGGAGAGGCCTGATGCAGATCTTTCGAACTGTGTTTCTGTGAAAATGAGGCCCTACCTATCATGAATTCCGATGTTAAATACGGAACATACACCCAGTCCCCGAGCCTCAGGAATTAACCAATTAAGGTTATAATTTCGGACCCGGCCGGGAATCGTGAATGAATTTATTGAACTGAACATAACAGGCTTTCGCCCAGTTACGATGTTCCAATAAAATAAACACTCACATACTATTTATAGCCAGACACTAACTACTTACTACTTAACTACTTCTAAATCTACTTTGTAGCATCCTGCACGTGGGCGGATCGCCAGCTCCACATGCAACACACCACCTAACTAAACTAACTACTTTACTACATGAATATACTACTTAACTACTTCTAAATCTACTTTGTAGCATCCTGCACATGGGCGGATCGCCAGCTCCACATGCAACACACCACCTAACTAAACTACTTTACTACATGAATATATACTAAATCTATCCTAAATCTGTCTGGCCGCGACATCACCCCTGGTGAGGAACTGCTACTACCCTTCCCTGGGATGTCACGACCAGACATGTCTCATGAGGCTCGGAAACCGATACCTCATAGACCCTTTAAGCTGTCAATGTTATTTCCTCACCACTCCTTCCTGTAACAACCCACATGTGTGCGGATTACCTAGCTCTACATGTAGGCTGTCACACCTATATTTCACTGCCGAGACGGATTCCATAACTCGGCTCATCTTTCAGTCTCATTGACAACTTACTTCCTCTTACCTAACACTATTCACTACTTAACTCTAGGCCGGGAATCAAAGCCAGGACCCCTTGGGCCAAAGGCAAACAAGCTAACCATTCAGCCATGTCGGAAGCACTGAATATAGTTTTCCGTAGTTTCCCATATTCACACCAGGCTGTACCTTAATTAAGGCCACGGTCACTTATTTCCTACTTCTAGCCCTTTCCTATCCTATCGTTGCCGTAAGACTATCTGTGCATCTCTTTCATGAATGAAACCTAGAAAGTGGGTGCGGGGTTTGTGTCACCTGGTTGTTACCTTGCATTCGGGAGATACAGTACTAGTTTCGAAGCTCACTGTCGACAGTCAAGAAGGTGGCTTTCCGTGGTTTCCCATTTTCACACCAGACAAGTGCTGGGGACGAACCTTAATTAAGGCTACGGTCACTTTCTTTCCACTCCTTGCACTTTCCTATCTCATTATTGGATTCGAACCCACTATCTCTCGAATGCAAGCTGACAGCCACTCGCTCGGTCTGGATTACAGTCCAAACCACTCCGTGTATGGAGTGAGGGTAATAATGCTGTTGATGGTCATTCGTCCGACGGATGGAGACATCAAACCTTGAGCAGACCGCTTGATGCTATTCGGCAGGATTAGGCTATGTGCCGGCACGTAGCTTCACCCTCTCCCTCCCATATACCACGTTATGCATTACATTTCATAAACTCCTCTGATGAAGTTGACGTCAGGAAGGACATCCGGTCTTAAGAACTGGCTACGAAGATTCATCTCACTTCATATCCGTCCCCGCAGAGAGATGGGAGAAGGGTACATACACTAGGCCGGCCCCATGGTGTAGGGGTAGCGTGCTTGCCTCTTACCCGGAGGCCCGGGTTCGATTCCCGGGCAGCTCAGGTATTTTTACCTGGACCTGAGGGCCGGTCCGAGGTCCACTCAGCCTACGTGAATAGAATTGAGGAGCTATTTCACGGTGAGATAGCGGCCTGGTCTATAAAGCCAAAAATAACGGCCGAGAGGATTCGCCGTGCTGACCAAACGACACATCGTAATCTGCAGGCCTTCGGGCTGAGCAGCGGTCGCTATGGGGTTTAGTTTGGTTTGGTACATACACTAGCGCTCCTGCCAGTCTTACATTTATGACATTACCGGCAATCGCATCCGTGTTTCCGAGGACGACAGCTAATAAAGATAACTGTTACTCTACGGAGGTGGACAATTTACAGAATGAGTGATAGCATAATGCTGCTTGTGTTCATACTTACTTGAATTTCACCGTGTATCAGCTTTCCCAGGAAGTGACCGTGGCCTTGAGGGAGCATCTTCCGGTTGGTGAAATGATGACATCTTGGTAAATTACGTATTATTCTAGGATGTTTCCCCAAGCCCATTGGTAGTAATTACATACGCCAACGTTTCAGACGGTCGAGCTATCATCCTCGATGGTAATAATAATAATAATAATAATAATAATAATAATAATAATAATAATAATAATAATAATAATTGTTTAACATCCGCTTCTTTGCTGATGGTCAGCGTTGAAGCCTTCGGTTCAGAGGGTCTCGGGTTCGATTCCCCGACGGGCCGAGGATTTTAATAGCATCTGATTAATTCTTCTGGCTCTGGGACTGGGCGTTTGTATAAACACTCCCCTCATCGTATTCAGACAACACATCACACGACCAACCACCACAGAAACACGCAATAGTAATTACATTCCCCCATATTCGGTTGGCGTCAGTAAGGGCATCCGGACGTAAAACAGGGCCAAATCCAAAGAAGCGACAAGTTCGCACCGGTGAACCCGCAGGTGTTGGAAGAAAAAAAAGCGGTGGAAGAAGAATGGTATTTGGTTAAAGTCCATTTTAACTCGTAACGTTCTCAACGGACGTCAGATTTTGATTCTTAGATGATGATGATGATGATTGTCGTTTAAAGAGGCCTAACATCTAGGTCATCGACCCTCGATTCTTAGAGTTATTTAACGTATCAGTATTCAACGACACCGATTTATCGTATTTTAAATCTTTAATAATAATAATTGATGTTATTGTTTCTTCGTCCCACTATCTACTTTCCACGGTCTTCGGAGACGCCGAGATGCTGGAATTTTGTCCCGCCGGAGTTCTTTTACGTGCTAGTAAATCTAGTGACACGATGCTGACGTATTTGAGTATCTTCAAATATCACCGGACTGAGCCAGAATAGAACCTGCTAAGTGGGGGTCAGAAGACCAGCGCCCCAACCGTCTGAGACACTCGGCCTTTAAATGCCTCTAGTGGGGATCGAACGTGCTATCTTGGGAAGAGATGGCCTATGATTAACTGACTGCGTCACTGAGGTCAATACTCGTCGGTGAACTACGCGAAAATAATCCGGGATACACATAGGCCATGAAGGTCCCTCGCTTACCGAAAAGAGTGCTGCCCAACCAGATGACGTGCAGATACTGGAGTGCTACGTGACCAGCGTAACTACATCTACAGCCGTATTGCTTCTTCATTCTAGGCCAGAAATCGAGCCCGGGGCCTCCACTACCTCTACACCACGGGGATGGTACATTGGAGGAAGGACATCAAGGAAAGCACCGAGCGTGTAGGCAACTTGGTTTAGTTTTAAAGTTTCACCTGTTAGCTTACATTCTGGAAATGGTAGTTTTGAATCCCACTATCATCAGACCTGAATATAGTTTTCCGTGGTTTCCTATATTAACACCAGACAAATACTGGGGCTGTATCTTAATTAAGGCCACGGCCACTTCCATGTCAGTCGCAGCCTGGTCTTCTCTGATCGTAGCTGTAAGACCTGTCTGTGCCGGTGCGACGTAAAATTAATAATAATAATAATAATAATAATAATAATAATAATAATAATAATAATAATAATAATAATAATAACCTACAACCTGCTTTCCAGTCAATGACCGGGTTAGGGATGGGATGAATGAAGCCCCCAACTTGCGGCGAGGATATGAATTGTGCCGGCTGCCGAGCCTGTCGCACTCCTCTGGGGCAATGATTAATGACTCACAGATGAAATGATAGTGGAGAGTGTTGCTGGAATGAAAGATGACAGGGAAAACCAGAGTACCCGGAGAAAAATCTTTCCTGCCTCCGCATTGTCCTGCACAAATCTCACATGGAGTAATCTGAATTGGAACCACGGTATCCAGCGGTGAGAAGAGAGCACGCTGCTGCCTGAGCTAAGGAGGCTCAATAATAATAATAATAATAATAATAATAATAATAATAATAATAATAATAATAATATATGCTCAGTCAGATGACCTGCAGGTCCTTGTTTGGCACATTGTCAGCGTAGAAATATCCTCTGTCTATTGCGTAGCCTTTTTGACCGACCCGTTGCCTCTTACATCAGACAACTCGAAATTGGTCTCATAAGGCTGAGCGAACCCCGTTACAGCCCTTATTCCAAAATTCGAACTATTGGCTTAGCGGGGGATCGAACCCGGTGACCTCCACGTAAGAAGCAGGTATGCTACTCCTACACCATGAGGCTGGCAGTCATATGTCATAGGACCTTCTATATCATGCTGAATCCGAAACACAGGGTCGTGCATTCCGATAATCCGTCGCTTGCGACGAGATTCGAATGGGGGCCACTTTTGTGATAAGCAATTGCAGATTTCACTGAACTACCACACCTCAGTGAAGACAGAAGGAACCTGAAGTTAATGACTCTTTTAGTGAGACATGTTACTTTCGGTCTAACTGTAATGCCGAAGAGCTCTTGAGCAAATTATTATTGTTATTTAAAGTAGCAGTGAAAGGAGTAACGGAGAAGTCGCGGCCCACTGGCGAGGAACCTCTGTTCCACATCCCAGCCACTTTCTCGGCTCTTCTCGATAACATCGCTACAGTCTTATTAAGGCCAGCGACGCCGCATAAACAAGGGTGCACGGCAAGTGTTATGGCGCGCGGCGCGCGGTCATACTTGTCCGCTTTGTTTCCTTTCTCTCGCCTTGCGTTCATTTACATAATAAGTGACTTAGCCGTTGAACAAGTGGAACGATTTCTAATTAAATTTTCTACATAAAATCAATCATGATATAAACTCTAACACCCGTAATCTCGCATCCAAATATGGAGAATTCATCTTATCGACGTAAGAGGACGAAGATTTTGACATCACATGTTATGTAACGACACACGAGCAATATTTTTCAAATAATCCTATTTATCTGATATTATTGGAGTGACAATGTGTATTTATAAAGAAGATATTACCAGATAATGAAGTTAAACATTAAAAATATGGTAGTACTGAACTTTGACTCTCCTATTAGGTAATCCCTATCCCAAATCTTGCTGATATCTTTAAATAAATAAAAAAAGCTAAAAGGATAATTGTCAATAGTGGTAAATATTAGTGATGTAGTTTATTATTATTATTATTATTATTATTATTATTATTATTATTATTATTATTATTATTATTATTATTATTATTATTATTATTATTATGATCGTTAAGACGTTAAGTCTATATGATCTGACACCGTGGTTAGTCGGTTCGAGTCCCGTTGGTCCAAAACGTTTCACCATCAGAATGTTGGCCGGCACGGTAGGAGTGGTGTCATTATATAATTTACGAATATAATAACTAGATTATGAGTCAGAAGCCTGAATTAAATTCCAAACCTTTCCCACAGTATTAATTTTGAGTGAGGCCATGTGACGCTGTTGATGGTGATTCGTCCGTCGGATGGAGACGTAAAATCTTGAGCAGACCCCTTGGTGATATTCGACAGGAGTAAGATATGTGCCGGCACCGGGTTCCACCCTTTCTCTGTCTACTATCATATATCAAGACATTCGTTTCATCTCATTAACTCCTCTGATGAGGTTGAGGTGAGGAAGGGTATCCGATCATAAAAGAACTCGCTACGATGATTCATCTCACTTCATACCTGACCACGCAGAGAATCGGGCAAAGGTTGGGTATATATTATTATTATTATTATTATTATTATTATTATTATTATTATTATTATTATTATTATTATTATTTTGCAAGTTGCTTTACGTCGCACAGACACAGATAGGTCTTATGACGACGACGGGATAGAAAAGGTCTAGGAATGGGAAAGAAGCAGCCGTGGCCTTAATTAAGGTACAGCCCCAGCATTCGCCTGGTGTGAAAATGAGAAACCACAGGAAACCATCTTCAGGGCTGCCGACAGTAGGGTTCGAACCCTCTATCTCCCGTATACTGCAGCTATCGAGCTCGGTATTATTATTATTACTATTATTATTATTATTATTATTATTATTATTATTATTATTATTATTATTATTATTATTATTATTAGAGATATTAAATTTATTTTCTAGTGCTTTAATAATAATAATATTTTTGGTTTTATGTCTCATCAACTACATTTACGGTTTACGAAGACGCCGAGGTGACAGAATTTTGCCCCGCATGAATTCATTAACGCGCCATAAATGTACCGACACGAGGCTGATGATTTTCAAATACCATTGGACTGTGCTAGGATCGAACTTGCCATCTTGACCTCAGAAGGCCAGCGCTCTACCGTCTGATTTGCTAGTCGTTTAATGTCGCACTAACTCAGGTAGGTTTTCGGTAGTCATGGGGTAGGAAAGGGCTAGGATGTGAAGGAAATCACTGTAGCTTTAATTAAGGTAGAACCTCAAGCATTTACCTAGCGTAAACGTGGGAAACCACGGAAAACTATCTTCACGGAACTCAAATGGATACTGATTAATTGATTTTCATCTGACGAATCCTTTTTTGGGAGGCATCTGTATGGAATTTCGAGTCGACAAGTGCAGGATTCAGTGCGTCGAAAGGGGGGAGACTGCCTTCTATACGCCTCTCAGTCATTGTCATCCATAAATACTTCACATCACAGCCTACAAGATCATATCGGCCATCTGTACTCCAACACCCTCTTTTAAACTATGTGTCTCTCAGTCCTGTCCAGCTATCAATACTTCACATCACAGCCTGCACGGTTGCTACGTAATATAGGGCCACATGATTTTTACCGCTAATTTTGTGACCGAGGGAGTTGACCATGCGGATAGGGGCGCCCAGTTGTGAGCTTGCATTCGGGAGATATGGGTTCGA
This sequence comes from Anabrus simplex, assembly GCF_040414725.1. Taxonomy (NCBI): domain Eukaryota; kingdom Metazoa; phylum Arthropoda; class Insecta; order Orthoptera; family Tettigoniidae; genus Anabrus; species Anabrus simplex. Next base: position 879,556,118 of record NC_090265.1, on the reverse strand, counting down.
ACCCCATTATCGGCAGCCCTGAATACGGTTTTCCGTGGTTTCCTCATTTTCACATCAGGCAAATGCAGTGACTGTATTTAATTAAGGCCTCGGCTGCTTCCTTCCTACTCTTAGCTCTTTGCTATCCCATCCTCTCCATATTTGCAAAACAGATCGCTAATTTTGTGACGCAAATATTCAGATGACCCTCAATCATAAGACATAATGATAAAATGGAAAAATAAGTGGACTAAAACGTGAAGTTTAAAAGAAAGTTTGCGCTGAGCTACATGAAACTGGAAAATATTAATGGTGTTGTTTTGCTCTTTTGTTTATGTTGACACAGTTGACAACAGCTTAAAGTAGTCTAGAGAGAAGTAAGCCATTAAACAGCACGGTTCTAGCTGCGTCATGCTTCCTTGTCTTGCGCTGAGGCATCTTCAGGAAGCAGAATGTTTCTGAGCTTCCTGTGCATTAACAGACATGAGATAATGCACCTGTGTCCTTTTTCCACTTTCTGTTACCGGTAACTTTAATTTTACTAGGCATTGTCAGAGCAGATTTAGTAAACGTCGTTCAGTTACATTTGAAATTAACGCAATGTCGTAATTTAGACAATGCATCAAACTCTAATTTCATAAATATTTCCACCCAAACAAATTTAGAAGTTAACGTTATATAACCATTGATATAAATAGGAATTTTGAAGGAGATAAAGCTGAATTTTTATTATCGAGTTCTCGATTTCGAATTAGCCACCTCATACTGTATGATACCGAATCTATTACAACCACTTTTGATAGCTAGAGTCACTATTTTCATTGAGAAGGAATAAATAGTTCTAGCACCAGAATCACGTTTATGTGGCTCCGAAGTCACGTGAGTGTAGAGGGATTAGTTAGCTGATAAGACTGTCAAGGAGGCTGTTCCTTTGCCCCGTTGCCCTACAAGGTTCCAGCCAGTGATATTCGCTCTCAGCTGAGACATTTGGTTATGTCCCATTGGGAGATGGAGTGGCAGGCAACCCCTCTGCCAAATAGGCTGAGAGCGATAAAAGGAACAAGGAATGTATAGAGGACTTCCCTTCGGTCTCGGAGAAAAGCAGTCTTCCTTCGGATCGGCCACGGTATACGTAGTAACGCACTCCTACTTACTGAAGGAGGACCTCCCCTCCGGTGTGTACTTGTGGCGGTCATCTTACCGTGGTACACATCTTCTCCCTCATCCTACGAGATGACGAGCAGTCAGCAGACCTCGTCATCCATTTTATGAGGGATAATGCGCTGTTTTATTGTGTATAAACGTAGTATTTCCTATTAGTTTTTATGTTAATATTTAGCCCTACTACCTTTTATTCTATTGACTCTTGTCTTAGTTCGTGTTTGTATATTTTAATTTTTAAAAATATTAATTTGAATTATCGTATAATTCTGCATTTCGAGACAATGCCTCATTCTGCCATAATCTATATTTTCGATCATTTCCTTAGAAAATGAGAAATTGCGAATTAGATCCACTGATTATTTAAAATTAATAATTTTTTCATCATCCTTTGTTTTATATTCCTTTATATTTTATATATATATGGATACTTCTTAAAATGTCAATGATCATGTCATTTCGTTCCACCTCATATCATTAGGGGCCGACGACCTAGATGTTGGGCCCTTTTAAACAAGCATCATCATCATCATCATCATCATCATCAGTTCTCAGTACAAAAATAGTGATATCATTCATCGATCGTGCACTTAATGTGTGTGAAGTGACTGCAGTCGCATAATGTAATTGGTTTGACAACCTACTAACTATTTATTAAGGCATTCGGAGACGTTGAGGTACCAACATTTTGTCCCAAACGAGTTCTTTGGCATGTCATTATATCTACAAGTACGAGGCTGGCATATTCTAGTACCTTTAACACTGGGTGAGCCGGGATCGAACCCGAACTTGAGTGTGTGATGTCTGCTCCATAATAATAATAATAATAATAATAATAATAATAATAATAATAATAATAATAATAATAATATAGTTATGTGAAGTATGATTGAGCTGTATGAGGTAATGCACCTATGTCCTTTTCCACTTTCTGTTATCGGTAACTGTATAATACAATAATATCGAATATGTATAATATCGAAATACTGATGTATTACCAACTATAAAGTTGTTAAATAATAATAATAATAATAATAATAATAATAATAATAATAATAATAATAATAATAATAATAATAATACATTTCTTCTTCAGCATTTGTCCCACCTGGTGGCAGGGTCCACTGTGTGGATTCCTTGTCTACATTTAATTTGGTCTCGGTCCTTGTCTGGATGTAGTCTTACAGCTTTCAGGTCGTTGTGTACTGCATCAGTTCATCGCTGTCTTGGCCGTCCCTTGCGCCTCTTTCCAGCGACTTCCTCTGCACCCAACACATGCCCATTAATAATAATAATAATAATAATAATAATAATAATAATAATAATAATAATAATAATAATAATAATTGTTACTGGGATACCCGTGGAATGCAGAGGTGAAAGAAGGTGCGGGCTGGAATGGGTCTAACTACAAAGCTGAAATATTGATTAAAATTGCATTAAAGGTTATATTTTCGAAAATAGCAAAACTTAACAATTTTCACATAAAACTTCAGACTTTAACAAATAACAACAAGTCAAATCCGGTACAAGACCAGGAAAGCCAAGATTTAGAGACAATTTAACAATGTGGGCCACAAGCCTTAAATTTTACAATTTCTGAGCTCTCAGCTCACAAACACCTATTACCATAGGGCAGAAATCCCCTAATTACATGGAGCACTTGCTCCCACCTAGAAATGTCAAGTCTCCTAGAGGCACATTTACCACAAATAAAAGAGCTGACCCGCTCTCGATATTCTGAACCTACCAAAGGCCACAACGGACTTTACCATTAACAGCCCTCAAAGCACACTTACAAAGAAACAGGGGTATCTTGTACCCAGTCTACTGGGCCTTAGCAGAAAAAGAATAGGTTAATTTAATGGCCCAAAATACAAAATGAATGGAGGCGAGAACTTGCACTCCTAAATATTTTAAAATCTAAAAGGTACTAGGCCGATGAAACAGGGGCTATTCCCAAGCTATGGAGGTGACTCGTATACAGAATAAATTTAACACATTAAGGAAGAGTAAAAAAAAAAACGGTTACGAAAACGTAGTCACCTCAAATCCAACATGAAGGGAGCTGGAGAGGGTGAAGCACTCTCTATCCCCGATTTGCAGTTAAAGATAGATTAAGTTTTTACAGAATTCTACATGTTTAAGAGAAGATTTCGCACCTTCCCCGCGGGTTAAACTGCTGAGGTAGCAAGAAGTAAAGATGTTAAGCGGCCATTACCTTATTGAAGAGCTGCTGCCGGATGAAAGGGGCGTTTCCCGCCTCCTGCTACACTTCCATACACTAGGCTAGATGATGTTCGAGTGGCCGAGAGACAAGAAAATCAGGAGTTTTTATACCCTCGAGGAAAGTTAGAGACCTTTCATGAATAAAACAGCCACACCCACTTATTGGTAAGAGTAGACCGTACACTTAAAATCGGAGAAGAAAGACGTGATTGGTCAAAAATTAATTACAGAAATAATTGATCGGCTCAATTCAAAACTGGCGGAAAGAAAAGATAAATATTGCCAACCCACAAATGAAAGAACGAAATTTAGTAATAAGAAAACTTATACAAAATTTCTTCAAAAAAAGTTCCTTCACTTCGCACCAGGGTGCATAATCATAGTTTTTTTTAGTAGAGACATCTATAAGAGAATGTCCACACTTCTTGATCAATGGAAACAAAACAAGTTGAAATTCACACAGTATTGACAACTTCGTAATCGCAAAATTTACGGTAGTGACATCTGATAAACTTATGAGTTGATCCAGTTTTTAAAGTTCAGAGTTTCTCCTGTAGATGAGTTCCATTTGGCGCAATATTTAAACTTGCGGCGTAGAGGTGTACTTCCCGGTACAATAATAATAATAATAATAATAATAATAATAATAATAATAATAATAATAATAATAATAATACACAAACATGTCAGTATCTGTAATAGAGAGAAAGAAAGCTACGAACAGTCTCTCGGGCATAGTAAGCTGCCTGTAAATATACAGTCATCTGTCTCTCACATTTCAACCGTCTCAAACGCCCACTTATTGAGCCAGGATTTGATTCCTTAACCTTGAGCATAAATAGCGAGCGGCTAACCAACTAATTATGTTACGCAGCAGCCGAACCTTCGGTATGTTCACAATGAAAGTCGTGTCCTAGAAGAGATTTCATGACACTTGCCAATTACCATACGTATGGCTGACTTTTTTCATATGTGCGTGACTCATTAATTTAGAAATTAAAGATATGAAGAGCGGAAAGTTTGTAAATGACAAGAAAGTCCATAATTGCAATTCTTACAGTTACATATCGATGTTGTTGATTCTAGGAAACCTCCAAAGTGACAGTATTGGCTATTATGTACATTATTATTGATACCGTTGGATACTGCTCTTCAGGTTCTACAGTTTGGAACATAATTACCTCGTTTTGTCCAAGATACCTCCAACGGTACAGCAAAGCTATCTCTGTACAGTCCACGGACGCCCTTGGAAGAGCGCAAAGTAAAAGCTTCCACGATACTTTAACCTTGTCACCAAGTGAGATAGAGTGGTTAGCTGTACGGCCGCCTTTCTTTTTCCTGCATTTTGCCATATTTCTAGTGTACCTCTCCACAAGTGGAAGCCCCGTTCCTAATTTAGTCAACTTTTCTGACAGAGAATCAAACCGACGTCAATTAGATGAACCGAACACGCCATTATGGCATCGGCCAGCCAGCTTTTGCCTCCAATAGTCGTTGACAATAATAGCAAAACTGAAGCGATATCAATTCCAAAGTTCCATTTTCGTAATTTTGCAATCTTAAGTGAGTAGAATTAGTTATCGTATTTTTAACTAATAATAATAAAACAACGTATTTGGTATAAGTGTAATGGAGGGTCTAGAGCGCTAACTTCGACACAATAAAAACTTTCTTTTATCTATCTAGTTACATACATTTTATTTTTGTTAGTAATAAATACTAATACATTACCTTTGGGACATATGCTGGTGGCAATGTCTGGTTACGAGAGTCCATCCATCCATTACCTTGTCGCTGCAGCCACATCTCACGGTCTTCAGCAGTCATTTTCATCGTGACATAGGAAGCAAAACTCAGCTGAGTGATTATGTTCCTAAGGTATGAGAGACGTGGTCTTCCTCTCGACTTCTTACCTAGGACTTTTCCTTCGAAGACATTCTGGAGAAAGGTGTAATGTTGTAGGACGTGTCCAAGAAATTTAGCTTTCCTCTGCTCTTTTGAATAGATTAAGGTCTGTTTCTCATTAACGTCATTTTACGAGAGTATAGCAACCAAATTAAAGTATAGATTACATAACAATAACCAAGCGAGTTAGCCGTGCGGTTAGCGACGCGCAGCTGTGAGCTTCCATTCAGGATATAGTGGATTCGAACCCCATTGTCGGCAGCCCTGAAGATGGTTTTCCGTGGTTTTCCATGTTCATACCTTAATTAAGGCAATGGCGGCTTCCTTCCCACCCCTAGCCCTTTTCTATCCCATCGTCGTCATAAGACCTATCTGTATCGGTGCGACTTAAAGCCAATTGTAAAAACAAAGATAACAATAAAAATACAACTAACAGTTACATGAAAACAACATAAAATTATATGATAACTTTATTTATAACATAAAGAAATAATGTGAAGATTGCTCCATGCAGGAGATGCAATAGTGCACAACGTGCTGATCAGTTATATAATATAACAGTACCGTACTTATTACGTTAAATTTAACTCAAGAGGTAACATAAAGTTGTTGTTGCGCAAAATATTTCAATTATCACAAATGTGATGGTCGATGATCTTGATTGAATTCACCAGTACATCTCTACAGATGGTCGGTTACCAGTTCTCCCTCATCCAGAGGACAAGGTCTGAAACCGTTTCTCTCGATCCTGGAAGAACGCCGAATACATCAAACTTCCGAGATTCAATCTGATGGTGTTGAAGTATTCTGCACACTCTACGTATGCGGTTTGCTTTTCCCTTTGAACCAAGGTAGTCGGGATCAATATTTCGAAACTGGATTGTCCGGCTAATCTGATAGGTTTAATGACTCGTCACTGAACCGGTGGGATCCACATACCAACAGTAAACATCTCTTCATAGTAATGAAAAGCTTTCTTGGTTAGCAGGTATTTTAGCCTGTGAACACAATCCTTATATGCCTTTGCTGGCAGGACTTAGTGTTTACATTGCACTACGTCTTCTGGTATAGACTAGAGCAATTTTGTTACTTTCATAGATCTGTCTTTCTCTTAATCCTTGGCTTTGAAATTATGAAAATGAGTGAGGTATGAGCAATGCTAGTAATGCCCTTCCTTGTGCAGCCAGTCCCTGCTATGAATGGTGTGAAAATGTTGCTCATAGGGTCAGTTGGTGCATGCATTTCAGTGGGCTTGGCAGACTGATATGTAATAGCAACTCCTGGCTCGGTGAGGAAAGAAACGGGAAACTACCTCACTCCTCATTTCCCTAGTACGCCTCTTCAGTGATGCCTAGGCCATCTATGATAGCTGATGGTGGAGCTGTTGAGGATCCAGCCGGCCTTAAGGCTGTGGACTGAACATACATACACAATCCTTATGGCATCATGCATTTGTCAGTAACTCGTTATATGGGCAACTGCCCATTACCTAAAAAGGGATTTCTGTCTCTCTCTAGGTTTAGTTCTACTGTTGCTGTCTAGTCTGAAAAACAGTATCCTTCTGCACCGTTAAACTTACCGTTTCATCGTTGGTCGTCTGCCGCAGCTACTTTGGCAGAGCAATCTTGTTACGGGTTTTTTCTGTCACTTCATTGACCAATAGATAGGGTTTAAAGGAGAGCATAACTACTTCAAATGAGGAGCAAAAAATGTGCTTACTAAAGTTTTATTCAATTTAATCACGATATTTAATTTTACTAACTACGTAAGGAAAAATCAATTAAATTAATCACATGTTATAACGCAGTCACAATGCATAACGCGAGTGGTAAGGTGTCTTGAAATTGTTTATATTATTGTTTTCCAAAGAATGAAAACGCAGTGTAAGATTTGTTGACAGCAAAACCAAAAAGAGAATAGAAAACCTGAAATCGGGCAACATTGATCCAAACGATAACTGAGTATTAATCCACACGATCCATGGAAAATCTGACCTTCAACAAGTAGAATTCCAGATTTACATTTAATTAAGTTTATCCACCAGTCGACTATCATATCATATATTGGAACATCCCCCGAATGTATCCTTAATCGAACCAAATTAACTATCAGTTGCTTTGGATAGGTTGCGAAATATTATTGAAAGCATGGTGTTCATTACAAGTTAACATCAACTGTCATAATCAAAAATAAAATTCTACCATGTATTGTCATCTCGTGACACCCTTAAGTTACAGAGGAATCTCGATGCTGAAACATACATCAACCCAAACAGATGTTCAGAAGGAACCAACAACACTTGATCCGAGGGGATCTTACGTTACATCGTTCTGAAAGAACAAAACTGCGAAATGCAGGAAAACATTAATTCACTATGCGTTTACAGAAGAAACGCCAAACACTGAAGTTAAAGAAAAGTGATAAATCACTTGAAAATGTTCTAAACCAACTTTCAGGTTGCGAAAGAGTTACGTCGTTAAATTCGTTAAAATACAAGTCCACAATATGAAATCTTTCCAATTCTCTAACTACGTCTACAATTACAAATCTGTCTACCAACACTTGTCCCCTTAAACCAAGCTACAAGTGATCGGTAGTGCAACGTTTCACAATAATGATGTGAATAACGTAAAATGAAAATAAAATGTTACAGCTGACGAACTGAAACTGCATTTGTACTGTAAATTCTACAAAATTAACGAACTATCAAAAAACGGCACTATTAGAATATACCGTACACCCGAACAGCAAATTTTAATGTAAAGAAAATAAAAATAAATAGAGACGAAAGTTCATCGAACTTGAACGCACGCGGCTAAGTAGTAGGGATCAGTCTCCAGTAGCTAGTTTTCCACGTGGGACAACCCTTACATTCATGCCGCTACTGATGCAACGTTATTATGGGAGCACCTTCCGTCTAGTAAGGATTATGCCAACACATGGCCTAAATAGTGTATATTGGGTATTCAACCCGAAGGCTGATTTGATCCTCTACAGCTGTCATAGATAGCCTAGGTGTCACTGAAGAGGCATCCTAGGGAAATGAGGAGTGAGCTTGTTTTCCGTTGCTTTCCTTACTGAGCAAGAAATTGCTATCACATATCAGTCTGCCAAGCCCACTGAAATGCATGCACCAGCCAACCCTATGAGCGATATTTTCACACCATTCATAACAGGGACTGGCTGCATAAGGAACGGTGTTACTAGAATCGCTCATAACTCGGTCATTTTCATATTGTCAAAGCCATGGATGAGACTGAGACAGGTCAATGAAAGTAACATTTATTCCAGCCCATACCAGAAGACATAGTGCACTGTAAACACTACATATCTGCTAATATCTTCCACACTCGTATCGACTACTCCAACACCAACATCGTTCAAGTCGATTCGCAAAAATGCCTAACCTGTGACTTGGTTATGTAGAGATGGCATCCTAATCCTGTCGTTGAGTCAACGTTACAGTGTCAACTCATCCTTAACGATAATTATACTACACGGCATCCTAAATCCATCGTTGAGCAACGGGCGAGTTGGCCGTGTGGTTGGAGCGCGCAGCTGTGAGCTCGCATCCGGGAGATAGTGGATTTGAACCCCACTGTCGGCAGCCCTGAAAATGGTTTTACGTGGTTTCCCATTTTCACACCAGGCAAATGCTGGGGCTGTACCTTAATTAAAGCCACGACCGCCTCCTTCCCATTCCTAGGCCTTTCCTGTCCCATCGTCCCCATAAGACCTATCTGTGTCCGTGCGACGTAAAACAAATAGCCATCGTTGAGCCAACGTTATGGTATCTACACATCACTCATACTGCCGGACGAAAACGAAATTTTAACACAACGTCCGGATATTTAAATCTGAGCCTCGTTGAAACTCTAACACATGAAGTGAAATTCGCTGCAGAAATGAACTCGAATCTGGAAATATTACTGTCTATATTTCCTACTATAAAGCATGAAATCGAAATTAAACAACAAGTTCGAATATTTTAATATATTTCTCATTACAGTTTAAACACACGCGGTGGAGTTCGCTAAATAAAAATAAACTCAAATCTCGTTTGATATTACGTAATATCACTGAAAACAGTAATCACAACCATCACGATATTCACGCCATAAATCGAGTGTGAGGATCCAACTGACCTACTGCAATGTCAACACTCCAAACATATATAATCGTGAAGTGTCCAGTGAAGTAACTTCTCATCAACATACGCAGGCTAAACTCTCAATCTAATAAAATTCATTCTCTCACCCACAGTGTTTCCAATTCGCGATGTATTCGTCTCGTAAAGATACCGAATAACATTCAATTTTCAAAAATTAAGTATCATCTTGATTGTGTGTCAGAAAGTATTTTGTTCGTGAGGTCGGTTATCACAAAATGCACTTCGCTGGTATCAAATAGAATCGTCACCTTTACTTAACTGCCGTTACCTACGGTCTTACATGAAATAATAACCATGGGAGAACATCAACTTGTATTTAAAATAGGCGTTACAACGCACTCACTTGGATTTGACAACCCTTACATTTTTCAACCGTTCTGGATTGCTACAGAAAATCGCTCCTCTTATACAGCCTGTCTCAGAAATATTACATGTCAACTTATACACCATGTCATAAAAATTCCTCTCCATCGAACTACAGGGCCTCTTACTTATTCTCGTCGTCCTGCTTATTCTACATCACTCATAAAATTCAGGCTTACTCTGCCTTTAACTTTCTTCCTAATTATTCTCATAATATTTAATTTCCATTGCAATCCATTTTCTTCTTGCTTGAAACTTTTAAGTACAAGCGATCCCATAAGTGAACAACTTTATAATGATTTCAAATAAACTTCTCGAAATTTTTCCAGACCTCAGGAGCCAAATAGCATGCCGCAGTTTTCTATATCACAAATATACGGTGTCACAATATTTAAATTTCCCCAAATGCCAAACTTTATCATGCTTCACTGGATTTCAATATAAACTGCAAATCTCGCTTACCTAGATGCAGAACGCATTATTATTATTATTATTATTATTATTATTATTATTATTATTATTATTATTATTATTATTATTATTATTATAACAACTTAAATAAATAATTAATAATTATATTAAATAATTAATTGTAATTAAATAATTTATTTATTATTATTTTTTGGATACGTTGTTATTCGACTTTATCACACTTGTAATGGATATTTTTATCGTTATAATTACTATAACTCTTATCGACCCGAACATTAATTCACTGATGTTCATTGTAATATTTAACTTCACTTTTTAAGAAATTTAAAAGCAGTTTAACGTCTCGCGCGTCGACATAAATAACAGACAATTCGCCTCTACAATTGAATAACGACAAGACACATCGTCGTCATCACAACATACTTCATTCTACACACGCCACATACAGTATATAACGCGATGTTATAGTTTATTAATTAATTTAAAGGCACAAGCATTTACATCTCTAACTACAAAAAATATTTGAATTAGACAGACCTGTAATTATGCCGCTTGACGTGGCGTTATTTTGGTTATCTCGCAGGCCAGCAATCTCTGAATTTAGACCCTCATAATGGTAAGAGGCATTCTTTGCTTAAATACTACCTTATCAATACACTGATTCTGCACTCGTCTTGAAGCAACACACATTAATTTTCTTGAAGTAATTAATAAGAAATTATATTATATACATATACACAAATATTAAACCGCACAGCCTCGTGTCGAATATTCAACTGATGCAGTTTGTGGAAAATTCCCACCTCCTCTTCACAAGATGTTCCACAGATGTGAATGACCGTGAGACAAAATATTATGTTTATCAGACTACTCCTCGACATTAGGTTTATGTTATTAGATATCGCAAAAAGAAATTTCGAAAGAGGTGCAATTTGTAATGGGAAAGTGTGCATTGCGAAGAGGTACTGAAGTTTAAGTAAAGGTGTAACCGTAAATTTTTCCAATTTAGTATTGAAATGAGCAAGTATGTCCCTGTTCAGCATATTATTTCCTCAGATACATTTTATTCTAACTGTTTAATTTTTCTCTCCACTTTCTTAAGCCCTAATTATGCCTACATTAATGACAACATTCTCCTGGTGGAGTGATCCTTTCGAAATTCTGTTTGCTTACATTAACCAGTGAGTCCAATATTATAAAACAGATCTTGGCAAAGTTTAGCTGCTCTGTCAGCAGAGGGTAGGTCAGGTCTTGTTATTACAATTATCAATACAAGTATCAGTAATGCATGTCTATCTACCTCTTAGTCCCGTTTCTTGTTACGGGATCGCGTATAATACAAGAAACAATAATAATACTGCTATTTGCCAGTCGGCCTGGAGGGCATGGTCGGCTCCTGCTTACATTATGCTTTTGTCTGGTTTCATCATGGGCCTTCCGGAAAGGGAAACGAGAAATTTCTCTTTCTAGACGCATTACGAATATTCTAGTACTCCATCATCAGGATATAAAAACGAGGCTAGTAGGGAATAGATAGTTGAGTAGGTGGACAGGGACGCTAATAGTGCTGCCTGTCGTCAGTGTCCCATCGGTGTCAGAGTACCGTCATGTACTGAGCGGAGTGTGTAGGCTACTACCGTGGTCTGTAGACCGACTTGGAGTCTGTGTGTGGAGCAGTTGGTGTGAGTAGAGTTACGTTGTTGTGATGAATAGCGTAGCGCTGGTTAGCACTGTTGAGCTGTTGCTGTTTCGTTATCAATGTTAAGTAGTTCATTGTGTGGAGCGGCCACGTGTATTATCTGTGCTGACTGTGACGGGCGAACGTTCTCTGAGGTTGAGCCAAATAGCGGTCGTGGTGTTGTGGTCGCCGGAGCCCTGTGTTCGTACCTGTCTGCATGCAGCTGCTGTGCGGGACGACTGTACTTGCGAGACGAAGTGAAAGTAAGGTGGGTTGTCAGTCAGGATTACCACCTTACAGGCAATACCAGTGAGCCGTACTACCTGCTGTGATGAGGACAGAGACTTTGTGAACAGATAGCAATTATTGGAGTATAGTGATTTGTGATTGAATACAATTGTGCTTGTGTGTGTGTGTGCTTGCGTACCGACTGGGTCGTCCTAAAATGAATTTAGATGGATAAAACAGTGTTTTATTCGTAACAATACATTAAAATTAGAAATTACATACCATTAATGTGAGATTATAATTGCAAGCAAATGCAAAAGAATTCACCCGAAATGCACAGAAAATAGTTTAAATATTCCTTAAATAGTAGCGAAGATAATTACAACGCACACTGCCGAAAATTAGCGCAAATTTACGAAATAACCAAAAACATTCCATTACGTCAGAACATGAGAATACGGAGATAATGTAAATAATTCCAGTACCTTTTAAAGCTGCGGATTGAGTGGTGCATTCACTTACTCTTATTGCATTTAAAATACATGACATAGACATTTACATAAAATATACAGGATATTGAAGTACTTTCTGAAGTGTTGTATATTTGTGGTAAAAGGCTGTTGCAGATAAGGTATTCTAAGTATCAACTCCGCGATTTACGAACGATTATTTACCATCGTTTGTTTTCTGTGGTCTTGTATTTTTTACTGGACGTGAATAATTGGTCCTGCTTATGTAGACTTATATAGTAGACTGTAATGTTTTTCAGTATTCAGTCTGCAGGCCTCTGTGAATGAAATAAGCTCTAATTTAGTTCTTACCAGTTCTCTCCTGTACATGCTTACTAGAAGTATTTATTTTGAACTTAAGGCCTTGGCCCATTACAATGCTCAAATTCTTACAACCAAGCAAGAACAGAATATTAATCACGATGACATTAATAATTAGAGCTGGGTTGTAAACAAAATTGCACACGGTCAACTCACTACTGGAGAGCCGCTTAGCGCTAAAGAACTATGAACTATTCTTACCAGGATATGTGAGGCTTCTCACGAGACAGTATGGATTTTGAACTAATATAGTAAAATGTAGTAAAATGAAAACCGCACCTACCCGAAGTGCTCACTTCTGGGTGAAAACCAGATACTGGGGAATGTTGCGTAATCTGCTAAGGCTACTTAACAGACCAGTAAAAATCATAAAGTATAGTTAAGACAAAGGATAGTGAAAGAGGAAGGATGGAGCAACCATGTAAAACCTACTTCTATTCTATCAGCATGTCTGATAGAATTACCACTACACGCCGATGTTATCATAACATATAAAGTGCTTACTACAGCCCCTAAAGACCCTCATAAACATATGAAGAAATCTGTTACCTTTATTTACGGCTTCGTTAATGTGATTACCCCAATAAATGTCTTTTCTTATATTAACATCTTAACTTATGTTGATTAAAACTAAGAGGACTTACAACCTGACTTTTCGTCCCCTTTACTATCATACCATTGTCTGCTGTCCGTCTCACAATATTTGTCGAGGTCCTTTTTTTTGTTGTCACTTATAGTTTGCAACTTATTTATTACTCTACATGAAGGTAGATCTTTGAGGGGTAATTAGCGTATAAAAAGCCATGTCTCCACCAACGATCTTGCTCAATTGGACAGCCAGCATTTCTAGCTACAGCCCGACAACGTAATTTGCATTACAGCAGACTTATTCGCAGAGCCAGCATGCCTATTATATCCAACTTCTCCTGACAGGCTTGCCAGAGGACGTCTATTTCCTAAGGCCCTTTTTAGGAGTCCAAATGCAGAAGTCCATTAGTGACCCATCGTGTACCTTCACCGGAATGTCAGTAAAAGGAATTGCATGGATTCAACTTTCCATCTCCATTCTCTGAGATGCTTTAGCTTCGTGTACCCGTACCTGATTTTTCGCCCTCCTATACAGTGCTGGGGTATCTGTGTTGTAAATGGGTGTTGAAACGTCTTGCTGATAGTATGTAGAGTTCACCTTCACATTATTAGCGAGACGGCGAATGGTTAACGTGCCAGAGCAGCTGTATCATGAAACCCCTTCGAAAACTTTCTTGGCATTCTTTATACAATATTTTTTTCTTTCTAGGACGTTAATAAATGGAGAGGGGATTGTTACAGTCACTAAGGTACACATATGCTTCGTCTAATGTCACCACATTTTTGCATCTGACCCCTGCCAGGTAGCCTTCATACAGCTTTCTTGCGTTAGTGCGACGTTCCGAAATGTGACGAGCCAACAGCTTGTAAACTCGGCGCTTATGCCCCTTTTTCATTTAGAGGTCCTTGTTGATTATGGTGTTAACTGTTGAAACAGGCATTCCCAACTTACATGCGATAGTCTATTGATGGACAGGGTTACCACCTGAGACAAGGCCCTTCACTTTCCTCGCCACTTCTGGTGTACGGCTGATGGCTGGTCGTGGATTTGCCTGTTATTTCCCCTCTGGGATTAAGCCCAGTTGGCTTTGCCTTTTTTATTCAATACAGCACTGATCCCGCTCTTTGATATCAAGAAGTCAAGCTTCTTGCACATTCCTTGGATTGCAGAATAGTTATAATTAGCATCGAAAAAGGCTGTTATGCAGCCCTCTGTGAGGTTCAATACGGTTCGGCATCGTTGCAGCTATTGTCACGAAACTCTACACACATGTCCTCAGTACTGACATGAATCATCACTCCCCGTTTTGACGTGCTTGTGTTGATAACAGCGCTGCCAGTGCCCTTCAAACTCATCACCAGAGATCCCGAATGACCATCTGTGTACAATATAACATCATCCGCAAAAATCTGTGATTCCAGTCCTTTACTAATGAAAATGAAATGAAAACCTACAACCTGTTTTCTAGTCAATGACTGGGTCAGAGATGGAATGAACGATGCCCCCATCTAGTGGCGAGGATAGGAACTGTGCCGGCTGCCGAAGCCTGTCGCACTCCTCTGGAGCAATGATTAATGACTGACAGATGAAATGAAATGATAGTGGAGAGTGTTACTGGAATGAAAGATGACAGGGAAAACCGGAGTACCCGGAGAGAAACCTGTCCCCTCCTCTGCTTTGTCCAGCACAAATCTCCTAATATCACTTGTATATGTAAGAAAACGTAAAGGTCCAATAATAATACCTTGCTGGACTCCTCTGTTAATCATTAAAGGATTCCAATTCTCTGAGTTGTGAATGTAATAAAAGCCTTACGATTAAAACAAGGTACTCATCCGATTTGCCGCTGAGAAGCAGATGAAAATATGTACATTAGCCAACCAACATTGTTAAATAAACATTAATGCGCATTGCTTCAATGCACTTATAATGCAAATAATGTACAAACTGAACATTAAAACTAACTCCGTTAGGCAGAGGAATATGAAATAACAGACAAATCAAAAAGGGAAAGAAATTTTTGGCATATACTCGTCATGTTTCTCTGGACACCCTGAGAAGAAAGGGATATTTTTAATTTACTTTGTTTTATATGTAGAAAAAGGAAAATACAGAGAGCCTTCGTGTGATAGACGGGTAATTCCTCCTTGTGATGTTTCCGGGAAATTCTAAGAACCAACGGAGACTTTATTCATACATGGAAAATAAAATAAAGTCAACAAAAATACAGAGAATGACTGGTCTTCTTCTTCCACCGCTTTTACCGCATCCTGTGGGGGGTCGCAGGTAGGAACTATGTTCGCACTTGTGGACTTAGCCCTGATTTACGCTGTTTGCCTTTCCTGACGCTAACCCTACTGTATGTACTGGGATGTATTCACTGTTGCGTATTTCTGTGGTGTTTTGCCTGGAGAAGGTAAGCACAAAAAACCCAGTTGAAGTCAGAGGAATCAATCAGACGTGATTAAAATGGAATCGAACCTAGAACCTTCTAAACTGAAGGCCTCAACGATGACCATTCATCCAACTAGCCGACTTCAATTTTTTGTGCTATGGCTATTAGTGCCGGAAGTATCCGAGGACAAGTTCGGCTGCTTTCCCCGGTACACCCCATGGGAGTGAGCTACATGTATCGCTGTATGAGAGTGTTTTTGTATAATTGTACAGGCTAGTAATGGGGAGGAAGTGACCGTGGCCTTGAGAAAGGTACCATCCCGGCATTTGAATGGAGATGAAATGGGGAAACCTGTCTTCCAGACAGTCCATAACTGACCGTCCCGCAACGCACGGGGGTAATTCGTCTAGTAATATAAATTTATTACGAATAGGAAACTGTCTCAAAGTGTTAGCGATACAAAACAAACAGGGAACAAAATCATAGGGGATTATAACCAATAGAGGACAGAAATTATTTGTGCCAGTGTTCCAGTAAACGCGCGGTGTCATCTGCTTTGAGGAATTTGCATGGGCGACAGATGGTGACCGCTAGCCACATAACGGCCACTCCACTCACAGTTTTGCCTGTATCTGAGATGTATCAACTTCTACTGACCAGTCTTTTAGTGCCAGAAGTATCCGAGGATAAGTTCGGCTGCTTTCCCCGGTACACCCCATTGGGGTGAGCTACATGTATCGCTGTATGAGAGTGTTTTTTGTATAATTGTACAGGCTAGTAATGGGGCTGGAAGGCGTGACCAGTCTTAAGGGAAATAATGGATAGGAAGAGCATTGTCACATTCGCCGTTTTGGCAGAACAGGGACGATATCTTTATTATTTAGGAGGTTCAACTTTTTCCTAAGTATTTTCCTTTCTTTCCTTCTTTTCTAGTTCATCTTTTTCTCCCCTTTTGTTCACCGATAAACATTCTGATCCATTGCCTGGAAATTATTATTATTGTTCCGGGGATTCTGTAGAACGCAGGGGTGAAAGAAGGTCGGTCATGAGTGGGTGGGTATAGAAAAGATGGAAGATTAATTTAAAACTTTGAAAAAATGTGATTATATTTCTGCCTTTGATCTGTTGTTATTTTTCAAATGTTAAATATTAAACTTTGCTAAGCAAATAACAATTAATCAGGTAAAAAGTGTACCTCGTGAGCTTGAGTAAAAATATTAGAAAATCAACAACAATTTAACAACATGAGCTTGAAGCTCCCTAGTTACCAATTTAACAAGAGCATTATTGCTCCCTTCAGTACATGTTCAAGGAGACTGAGCTCGAAATTTTACACCAGTAGGACGAGCGTATTTGCTCCTAGGAGACTATCCTCCAAAATTATAAGTTCCAGGCCTATTAAGGCACCTGCCTACATTGAACAAAACCACACAGTAAACACTGTCTTAATCGCTCAACAGTCTGATTTACCAACATAAGGTAAGGGTAGTCCGCCTCTATGGTGTAGTGGTTAGTGTGATTGGCTGCCACTCCCGGAGGCGCAGGATCGATTCCCGGCTCTGTCGCGAAATTTGAAAAGTGGTACGAGGGCTGGAACTAGGTCCACTCAGCCTCGGGAGGTCAACTGAGTAGAGGGGGTTCGATTCCCTCCTCAGCCATCCTCGAAGTGGTTTTCCGTTTTTTCCCACTTCTCCTCCAGGCAAATGCCGGGATGGTACCTAACCTAAGGCCATGGTCACTTCCTACCCTCTTCCTTGTCTATCCCTTCCAGTCTTCCCATCCCCTCACAAGGCCGCTGTTCAGCATAGCAGGTGAGACTGCCTGGACAAGGTACTGGTCCTCCTCCCCAGTTGTATACCCCGACCCAAAGTCTCAAGCTCCAGGACACTGCTCTTGAGATGGTAGAGGTGGGATCTCTCGCCGAGTCCGAGGGAAAATCCAACCCTGGAGGGTAAGCAGATTAAGAAAGAAAGAAAGAAAGACATGTAAGGGTGTATTCTGCCCGAAGGCAGGTCCGAACCTCCGCTGAGGTGTGCGTGAGCCGGAGTTTACGTACGGTAGGTTGGGCAGTTCCTTTCCGCTCCTCCATTCCCTTACCCCCCCCCCCCCCCACCAACAGCGCGTGGCAACCTATCCAAATGTTGACCAGGCCCAATGTTGCTTTATTTCGGTGATCTCACGGCATCCGGTATTTCAACACGGCTACGGCCGTTGGCATTTACGAAGACACAACAAAAAAATGGAAGTTGACTTTAATAGGGGTAACAAGTACCCATTGTATACCAGTGTCCAAAAGTTAAGCATAATCACTAAACGAGGCCATACCGCCTGATAGGAATATCAGACGGATTGCTGAACAAACGGAAGCTGAATCACACACCATATGTCACGCAACTTTTCCAAAAGAACAGTGTCAGAAAGGTTCTGATAGCTAAGGCACACTTTTGACAACAACTAACAAAACTTGGCAGTGTCTTCCACAACAAAATATGCTGTTAATAGGGTGAATGGTTACCCCTAACGGCCACACATGCTTTTCAGCGACGTGGCATGCTCTCTGTCAGATGGTCCAAGAGCTATTGTGGCAGTCGATCCCATTCCTCTGAAAGGGCAATGCGAAGGTCTTGGAGGGTCCTTGGTGGAGGCTGACGGGATGCAATTTGCCTCGCAAATGCATCCCAGTCATATTCTGTAGGATTCAGATCCGCAGACCTCGCTGGCCAGTCCATGCGATGAATGTCTTCCCCGGCCAGAAATTCATCCACCAGAGCAGCACGGTGCGGTCGGGCATTATCGTCTCTTAAGAGTAAGACTGGCCCAGTCGCACCTCTGAAGAGTGGAATATGTGGTCTCAGTACCTCATCCCTGTATATTTGAGCGTTAACAGTGTTCCTCAGACCACCCATGAAGATATACAGGTTCGTACGGCCATTCAACATGACGCTGCCCCACACCATAACGCCACCACCACCATCATACTGGTCCCGTTCCACGATGTTCCTGTGGTTGTATCGGCTACCCGGTTCTCTCCAGATTAATAAGCGACAGTAATCGTTCTGCAAACTGAAGCGAGATTCATCTGTGAAGAGCACATGCCTCCATTCATTCAGGGTCCAGTTTCGATGTTGACGGCTCCACAATAAACGGGCCCGTCTCTGTGCTGGAGTAAGCGGGACGCACACCGCTAGACGTTGGGCAAACAGCCCTGCTGTTCTGAGTCTCCGGTACACAGTTTGCCGGGAAACGGCGACCCCTGAGACGGCTCCAAGCTCCGCCGGCAATTGTCTTGCAGGTGCACTGCGATTTCGTCGGGCTGATAAGGCCAGATATCGGTCCTGCTGTGGGGTGGTTTCCCTGGGTCGACCTGGTACTGGCCTACGGCTAACATCTTCTGTGTCTCGAAATCGTCTCCAAAGCCTCCAAATGACATTTTTTGACACATTCAAGGATACGGCGACTTCGGTCTGTGTCTGGCTTGCTTCCAGGCGGCCGAGTATTCTACCCTACAAAACGGTGTCCAAATGGCGTCGTTGTGCCATTATGTTGTCACGTTCACCACGAGGCTACACTCCGCACACTATAACAGGGCAAACACGACTGAGGGAATATGGGGCGCAGGCACTGGCTGTGTTTACCTTGCGCTACGCCGCTAGTCAAAGCAGGGAACACTCCTTTCCTACACAGAGCGAACACTTAAGGTTGGTAGGTGCATATGTCACGTGATTTGCGGTCTATTTCCTGTTGCCCTGCTTACTCGTAACTTATGATTAACTTTTGGACACTAGTGTACGTGGCCTTATTTAAAAACAAAATGTTAGGAGGCGAACTCTAGCACTCCTTTGGAATTCACCAGAACATCATTAAAACCCTATATGGGCTTATGGCCCGAAGTTGCAGAGGCTAAGCCTATATTACGGAGGTGACTAGATGAGAGAAAGTTTTAATTTACAAAATTAATAGGTAGATTTTAAAGGTTACAAAATCACAGTCACCTCAATATCAAGTTGAGAGGGAATACAAGAAGGTAATTCACTCTTTATTCCCTAAGTTCAGTTAAGTTTGAGAATTTACATTGAGAAAAATAAGTTGCATTACGAAGGAATTTGAAACCTTCCCCTCGTGCTAGCTTTCAAAGACTATTACATGGTTAAACGGAGTCTGCCATTACCTTGAGCTGGTGGACCTCCCGGCGATGGACGAGGTAGCCTTTTCCTATGCCTCCGCTACGAACACACTCTAAACCTCTTGACTGGAGTGATCACAAGGTCAATGTGGCCTGTACGGTCTCAATTTTTATAGCAGAGAGGAAGGTTCCAGATTTCTCTGGGCCGGAACCCTGACACCCCCCCTCCCCAACTTTCATTGGGCAATCAAGTAAATATCACAAACTCTGATAGGTTACTTAAATAAATGTACAACATTTCTTATTGGCGATATACTAAGTTTGCAGGAAGGGATTAGAAGTGTTGATAACTTCAGAACACCAAAAAAACAAAATATAAACAATTAAGTTTAGGAAAACCGAGCTCGATAGCTGCAGTCGGTTAAGTGCGGCCAGTATCCAGTAATCGGGAGATAGTGGGTTCGAACCCCACTGTCGGCAGCCCTGAAGATGGTTTTCCGTGGTTTCCCATTTTCACACCAGGTAAATGCTGGGGCTGTACATTAATTAAGGCCACGGCCGCTTCCTTCCCATTCCTAGGCCTTTCCTATCCCATCGTCGCCATAAGACCTATCTGTGTCGGTGCGACGTAAAGCATTAAAAAAAAAAAAAAAAACAGTTTAGGAAACCTTAACAGACAAAATTACTTTGAACATTAATTGTTCATTCTCACCCCAGAGGGCACACATTAGTTGATAGTAGCGACATCTGTCGATAAAAATTCAAACTATTTCCGAAATGATTTTCAGAGTTTTTGTTATAGATCGCCTTCTAAATGCGTGGGCTGGGTGTACCTTCGGTACAATTATTATTATTATTATTATTATTATTATTATTATTATTATTATTATTATTATTATTATTATTATTATTATTATTATTATTAATATTATTATTATTATTTCGGAAAATGGGAAATGACATCCATAACTTTGATTTTATAAGAGTGAACATTTCGTCTACGAAGCATTTAATACAGCGAAAACAACGAATTGTAGATCCAAGACGTATCATTTAAACATATGCCTAATACTCGTATTTATGTATGTTGGAAATTATTTCGAATTGAATTTTGGACATACGTAGTAAATGTCCGATTAACATTCCTCCAGATGGGTGGCAAGAGATTTAAATAGTTTTTCCATTGTTGTTTTAGTAACGACTTTTAGTGCGACTTAGTGGACGAATGTTCAGCGTAGTGGCTTTAGGTTCACAGGCCCCAGGTTCGATATCCGCCCAGACCGGGGATTTTACGCGCATCCGACTGGAGGGCTGGGTGATTGTGTTAGGCTTAATACATATCATTTACATACAATACATCACAGTACGGACCATCATAGAAGCACGCAATAGTGAATACATTCCTTCACATAGGGTTGACGTCAGGAAAGCCATCCGGGCCGTAAAACTGAGGCATATTCACATCTATTCCCTACCCCAAGTAACAGGAAATGTTAGGAAGAAGAAATAATTTTTATCAAGCCCATCGTACGTTTGCACCCATCCTTTTCTTCTCCATGTAAGGACAATAAATGAAGATGTTTTGCGGTTGTATCGAGTAGTTCCTAGCTAAGCACTTCATCGTTCATTGTTGTGACTGGACAAGCACATTCCCCTCTTTTGCAGACCACTGCTCCTTCCGCTCCCGATCCGTCTTTCCTCGTAGCATTGTGCCGTGTTTGGTTGTGTTAGCCCTTGTTGATCTGCTAGCAGAAGATCGCTTCTGAGTTTCATATCAGGTAAGACAGCGCTTGTCAATAGAATTTACTTTCTCATCCTTTTGCATGGCGTGGATGTGCCACTGGCAGCTTTGTTACTCTAGCAGAATGGTGTTGTTGATTGACGAGTCTAGATGGGCTCCTTCTTAGCTGCTCAGTGAAGAAATATGACGTGTAGGGTTAAGAAAATATTTTACTTCTAACTTCTATCCTCCAGGTCCAGCTTAATTCTTTTCTTATTCCTTGTTTTTACCACTTATTCCACATTCTGGTAAGAATACGTGCGCGAACGCTGTCACACACGTGGAATTGGTCTTGTTTTACGGCCGGAACCCATTCCTGACGCCAACCCTATAAGGAGGGCTTTATTTCCTATTGCACGTTTGTACGGTGGTTGTTAGTGTGGTGCATTGTGAGTGTATGAAGAGAAGCGTTTAATGTATCTCTACGATAAAATTTGCCTAAATGACAGATTTAAAAATGATAAGTTCCTGATATATTACGGCTTTATTAGTCATTTTTACGTGAGACAACCTCACTTTCCGATTGCAGTCTTTGTGTTTTGACAGATTCACTTTGTTTGATTACCCATTTGAAAATAAGAATCCATAGCCTGTTTTCAGTTTTCACCTGGAGTGAATGAAGCGCCATCTAGCGGCGAGGATGGGAACTGTGCCGGCTGCCGAAACTTGTCGCACTCCATTGGAGCAATGCTTATTGACTGAAAGATGAAATGAAATGATATATTGGAGAGCGTTTCTGGAATGAAAGGTGACAGGGAGTACCCGGAGAAATATCTGCCCGCCCCCCACTTTGTCCAGCACAAGTCTCACATGGAGTGACCGGGATTTGAACCACAGAACCAAGCGGCGAGAGGCCTGAGTGACGGAGGCTGTGATAACCCGGGGCCGATGACCTAGATGTTAGGCCAATTTAAACAACAAGCATCATCATCATCGTCATCATCATCATCTGATTACCCGTGTATCCATCTTAATTATGTTGTTTATCTATTTGAATATACAAACTCAAAAAATCCTAGGGTGAATAATGGAGAAAATGGATATAATAATAATAATAATAATAATAATAATAATAATAATAATAATAATAATAATAATAATAATAATAATAGGAGCCTCCGTTGATCACACGGCAGCGCGTCGGCCTCTCACCGCTGGATACCGTGGTTCACATCCCGGCCATTCCATGTGAGATTTGTGCTGGACAAAGCGGAGGCGGGACAGGTTTTTCACCGGGTACTCCGGTTTTCCCTGTCATCTTTTATTCCACCAACACTCTCCATTCTCATTTCGTTGCATCTATCATTCATTAATATACCACTTTGGGAGTAGCGACCCTATCGTAGGCTAATAATAGCCTATATATGATTCATTCATTACATCCCTGGCCCGGTCACTGACTGGAAAACAGGTTGTAGGTTTTGTTTTTCAATAATAATAATAATAATAATAATAATAATAATAATAATAATAATAATAATAATAATAATAATAATAATAATCATTATCTAGCATGTCATACGTGATTATAGACTATAGCTATAATGTAGCAGCTGTTAAATATGAAAGGAATGCCAGAAATGTACATGTCATACAAATACAACAGACTGCTATACTAATTTATTCCTGAATGTAATAAAAAATGTACTGAAGGCTTATTCTCTCATTTTTAATTTCCTTGAGGGACTATTGATATTAAAATCTGATAGAAATACGTATATGCGATAATAAACTATTGATTACAGTTCGAATTTGGTGGCTCTGTATGTAATACAAACAGGTAATATACCGGATTTATGTTGTGATCATGTATAACTTGAGGTGTAACTAAGGTTATGTTGGATCTTAGTGTAATATTATTATTTTAATGTCTGTAATTAACTACGACGACATTAACACATTGACCTTATTTTGAAAATTTTGACATTGTAGAGAAATTCCACCCTTTCATTTTGACCTTTTAAGTATGATTTATCCCATCTTTTGAAAGTTCAATTTATTTTACCAGAAATTATGAATGTTCTGTTAATGGAGCAGTGGGAATGAAGTAAACTCTTGTGCTCATCCGGAGGTGGTGCAGCTCTTCTCAGGCACACCCTGGATGGAGGTGAGCTGCATGTACCATTTCAACTACATACCAGCCCTCCTACCATTCTTAAATATCTGGCAGTACAGGGAATCGAATCGAGGCCTCCGAGTACGGCAGCTAATAGTGCCAACCGTTACGCTACGGAGGCTGACAGTGGAAATCAATGTCTGGTTTTTTAAAACCAAGAAATTAAAAATTATATGGCGCATGGCTTTTAGTGCCGAGACCGTCCGAATATATACTCGGCTCACCATGTACAGGTCTTTTGATTTTACTCCCGTAGGCGACCTGCGCGTCCTGATTAGTATGAAACGGTGATGAAGACGACGCTTACACCCAGTCCCCGTGCCAGCGTAATTAACCAATGATGGTTAAATTTTCGACCCTGCCGGGAATCGAACCCGGGACCCCTTTGACAAAAGGCCAGCACGCTAACCATTTAGCCGTGGAGCCAGACTTTATAAAAAAAAAATACTTGTCCTTGTATTGACATGTTTTATTATGTTACTAGTTTTTTCTCTGTATTATAGTAACCGTCAATTTTTTATGATGTAGGCATTTTGCAATATCAGAAAATCAGAATTTTAAATAGTAAATGGTAATAATTTTAGAGTTATGTTCTTTCGTACATACTCCTTTCCCAGTCAAAACTACAGATAATTACTCAGTATAGTCACAATAGGAACACTATTATACAATAATATACATTTTGAATCATATTCTCTTCTAGATTGTACATTTTTATTTCTTCTGAAACTGTGCAAAGCAGTTTGCGTGGAATACAATGACACATTTGAAGCACATTTATATACTGTTATCGTTATAGTATCCACGTCTTCCTTGCTTGTCCTGTGGCATAGTGATGTGATGTATGCAGGCGGCTAACGAATGATGGGACCGATTATCTCCCGGTATAAGGAGATCCCCTATACCAAGTGCCAACAGTCTCTTTGAGAGTGGATGAGCGGGTATGGGTAAGGGCACTCTATTGTCCTGGGGACAAGAAATTGTTCCCAAAGGCGGAGGAACCAGTTTGGTCAACGGCATTAGGATGCTGAAGGCAACGGGAAACCACTGCATTAAAGATCCTGAGAGATATTCCAATAAATCCACATGGCATGGCTGCAACGTCAAGATCGGAGCTGGTCGTGAGGATCGTCTACCTCCGTTTGGAGACGACGACTTAAGAAGAAGAAGAAGAAGAAGAAGAAGAAGAAGAAGAAGAAGAAGTGGACATCGAAGTTGCTGGTGATTAGAATAAAATAAGAATTTGTTATAATTATAATGTGTGAAACCGAGAAGATCTAGAGGTTTCCCCTTGCTGCATGACATTTACTTGTACAGATACCAAGCGTTATTTAATGTATTTCCCAGTAACTACTTTATCGGTTTGTGCCAGTAAATTCATCGACACGAGGCTGGCGTATTTGAGCACCTTCAAATACCACCGGACTGAGCCAGGATCGAACCTGCCAACTTGGGGTTAGAATGTCAGCACCTCAACCATCTGAGCCACTCAACCCGGCAAACAAGCGTTATTTATTGAGAGGTTGATAGGGTA
Source organism: Anabrus simplex (assembly GCF_040414725.1). Lineage (NCBI taxonomy): Eukaryota > Metazoa > Arthropoda > Insecta > Orthoptera > Tettigoniidae > Anabrus > Anabrus simplex. The sequence goes on along the minus strand of NC_090265.1, from coordinate 879,530,605 downwards.
GGTATGATCAACAGTTATCTTTACTTTTACCTTTAAAATTGCTCTCAGCTGGTTGCCACTAAGAAGGCCAAAGAATAATAATAACAAGAATAATTATCTGGAGGTATAACATAAACCTTATCAGCGTCTTCTTGTGTAGCTAATTTCATTTACAGCCAACCTAAAAACAAATACCCCCCCCCCCCCCCAACCTCCACTTCTGACCCCAGAGTTCCATTTTTGGAACGTGTCGACAGAATATATTTGTTACAATAAATTATTCATATTAATAATTCAGCCATGAAATAAATAATGAACATTTTCAAAATAGTCCGGTTCCTTGTCTGGATGGCCATTGTTGCGGCCTTCGCTTCATAGTATATCAGGTTCGATTCCTGGCCGGGTAGGAGAAAGGATTGGGTTTTTGTGTTTCTCAGTACACACCTCTAAGCCTCTGTGTCTCAGGCGGCAGCGCCTTGGTCTCTCACCGCTGGGTTCCGTGGTTCAAATCCCGGTCACTCCATGTGAGATTTGTGCTGGACAAAGCGGAGGCGGGGCAGGTTTTTCTCCGGGTACTCCGGTTTTCCCTGCCATCTTTCATTCCATCAACACTCTCCAATATAATTTCATTTCATCTGTCAGTCATTAATCATTGCCCCAGAGGAGTGCGACAGGCTTCGGCAGCCGACACAATTCCTATCTTCGCCCCTAGATGGGGGCTTCATTCATTAATCCCTGATCCGGTCACTGACTGGAATACAGGTTGTAGGTTTTCAATACACACCTCTCCATGGACACACAGCACAGATCACTACCAACTAGCATAGAGACATAAAATAGTGAATGCACCAGCATCGGGTTGGTGTCTATGGCAAGGTCTACATGTGCGACATAGTTCGCATCCACTGTTGAAGAATTGTTTTATCAGTCTGTAGATTACACCAGCTACAGGAAGGAGTACCTTTAACACCTTCAGTTTAGTTTAGTTTATTGCCTTTCTTACATGGCGGAGCTCAGGCCATATTATACAACACCGTTATGTAATTTATAGAATCCTGTGAATAGTGTACATATAGTCATTAGTTAAACATCATATTTCTAAATCTTACTAAAATTAATTTACTTATCCTCTATAATTTTGAGGGGCTGCCTGGCCGAGGCGGTAAAGGTGTGCCCGGTTCGCCCGGAAGGACATGGGTTCGAATCCCCGTCAATAAGTCCCAAAATTTAAGAAACCAGATTTCCACTTCCAGAGGTGCACATGGCCCTGAGGTTCACTCAGCCTACACCAAAAATGAGTACCATGTTAATTCCTGGGGGCAAAGGCGGCCGGGCGTAGAGCTAACCACTCTACCCCATCAAGTGCCGAGGTTACGGATAGTGGAAGCCTTTACCTTCCACCCCTCCAGGGGCCTTCATGGCCTGTACGGAGATGACTTTGCTTGCTTTGCTATAATTTTGAATCCCTATTGATAACTAGCAAGTGTACCTGTGTTTCCCTACGGTATTCTACCTTGTATACGAAGTTCTATGTAAGTTACTGTACACGCAGTGAGTAAGATTATGTTAAATTGCATGTCTCTTAGCGCTATCCGTAATACAAAACGGGGAGGACCCCATACGTTGTTTCTGATGTAAGGTGCACGTTGGGGAAATTTCGATGGTACACCCATTCGCAATCGAGTTCAGGAGTTTCTACAATAAAGTCAGGCTCACTTGCCAAGTGTGATTCACAACAGGGATGGATAGTTTTTATAACAATGCCCAGTCACAATCGATTTGGAGAGATTTTATTATAATCGAAAAATGCTGCGCTATCTGAAGTATGAAGAATCGAGATACGACTATAAGGCATAGGAACAAAGTTGAAGATCTCTTCAAATTGAGCAGCGGTTGTATAATCGGCTTTGCGAAATGACTTACCGTTTAGAAAGTAGTTACCACAAAACGAAGGACAGAAAACCACTGAAATTGCTTCCATATATCGACAATTTCCTGGGCCTAAAAGTAATACTGTACATTTGAACAGCCTGGAACTTTCCCTCAAACGAAAGAGTGTCCAGTGACCAAGCGAAATATGTACATAACAAAAGGTTTTTAATATGAAGCGACGTTTTACGTGTACAATAGTGCACCGAATTTACAGAAAATCAATAGTATAAGAGAAAGCCCCCCCCAAAAAAAACATGTTGTAGTTTCCCTATAAATCCCCATTATCTTTTTAAATCATATGCATATCAAAACCTTCCCCTGGATGAGTATACTCTATGTTTGAAGTTTGGTCGAGATCTATCTAGCCGTTTCGCCGTGATGGTGGGACAGATGGACAAACAAACACGAAACCTAAAAACCATTGATCCGGTCTTGAGTTGACCTAAATCTAATAAATATCTGAAAAATTGGCAAAGTAAACGAAATTACAGACTTTATAAGCATGGGCAGGTTAATAAGTGCAGACCTTCATTTCGAGGTTTACTGCTTATAAACAATACGTTATATCAACAAATGGATTCCGCCATCAGACTCCCCATTTAGTTCTCTACATGGTTGGTCCTATAACATTTTCTCTTATCTCCTGTATTATATTGAGTTAGAAACATTGAAAAAGGTGAAATTTGGGTACAGTTTTCACATATTACTTTATTTTTGGACACTTATGTTGCAGCTAGAATCATAAAATTTGTCTAACATATGCCTACTGGTCATGTTAATGTCCGTACCAAATTTGATTATTATATCCTTCCTATAAGTCTGCTAAACGATAAGATATACGTGTAAAAAGTACAAAAGTAACTTAAAATTGAGAAATACAGCTCTATCTAAGTAATCGAGGTACGACAGTATGTCATGGGACCAAAGATGTAGATCTCCCCCAAATTGAAACGCGATTGTGGTATCTGTTTTGTGATACGACTTACCGTTTAGCCACCAAGTACCCGGAAACGAAGGTCTGTACCATCATTAAAATTGCCTCCATATTTAGATACGTTCCGGCGCCAAAGAGTTATTCATTTGTACCAATTGGAATTTTTCCTCAAAGGATAGATTGTACAGGTTTTAGGATTAGCACTAGCATAAATACGGAGTAATTAAGGAAGAAAGTATTACAGTTAAGAGAGTTGAAATTAATAGAAAATAGGATTATATCTGAGGACAGCCGAATACGACAAATATATAATTACCAAGTGGATGTATTGTAAAATGAAATGTCCCTCACTAAATTGTGATGATATGAGTTACGGATATAAGAAGGCACTAACAGGAGAAATCTAGGCGCAGGGATTTTTAGGTAAACAGATAAGAAGATGACTTATAGTGTTATTACTTAAGCCTAAAGAGCCAAGACAGAGGCAAGGAATTAAAGCGGAAAACAGAAGTAGAAGAGAAATGCATTAAGATATATATCAAAGACCAAAAAACACTTTACGGTGTGTTATCATGGACTACACTCCGCGGTACTGTTCAAGTATTAACAGACCTATTCGAAGACGATTATAACCTCCAAGGGTATTCCGCAAATTTCCCACAGAATGGCAGCATGACGTCTCTCGCGCCTTCTACGCAAGGAACAACCAAAATTTTACAGGAATGTTGACGAAAATGACATTATGTTACTTCGTTCGATGATGATGATGATGTTTGTCTTTAAAGGGGCCTAACAGCTAGGTCATCGGCCCTTATGTTACTTCTCCGCTCAAAACCAGCGAGAGACGTTGCCATAGTAACCGGTAGGTTCGTTGTCGGTCTGTCGGCCACTCAATGCAGAGCATGAAACCCGCATGAAGTAGTAATTTTCTCCGTCATTTGAAGAGTAAGCGAAATTATGCTCAAACAAATGTTGTTTGAAATGAAGGGACGTTTCACGTGTAGTCCGCGGATTTTATAGATAATCCCCATTCTACTCAGTGATTTTTAAATCATATGCATACCTAAACCTTCCTCTGGATGAGTATACTCTATATATAAAGTTTAGTTGAGATCCATCCAGCCGTTTTGCCGTGATGGTGAAACAGACGGACAAACAGACAAATAGACACGAAAGCTAAAAACCACTGATACGGTCTTGAGTTGACCTAAATTGGATAAATATCTAAAAAATTAGCAAAACAAACGAAATTACAGACAGCGAACCCCCTACAACTTATTTATATATTAACTATTTTTTACGTTAGTGAGATTACTTTCTACAGGTTTGAGTACCAAATTAAACATGTTCTTTTAAGTAGCCTCGGACTGCCTATGCCTAAAATTTCAGCTGGGATTGAGTTCCAGAAACGTATTGTAGCAGATATAAACGAGTTGTTGTACGAATTACTATAATGATGAATGGGAACAGACAAGAGGGATCGTGTGGATAATTGAGATAGTTTGGTTTGCTTGTTTTCAGAACACTGTAGAGAAGAGAAAGAGCGCGGTATTTACGTCGTTCGGTCAATCTTAGCCATGACAGCTGAGCGAGGCAAGGGCTAACATGAGTTTGGACTTGGATATTTAATACGAATCGAGCACAAGCATTGTAGGCTCGGTGTAGTCGACATGAAAGTGTTTTGCTCATACTATTATAAACTACACCTCCATAGTCAAATATTGGGGATATTAGACTCTCAACTAATAATTATTAGTGCCCATGATCGGGTTTGGTGCAACTTTTAAGGAATCACATCTTTCTGGTCTGGATTACTCACGGCAGTCGATAATATTCAACTGGTGTAATGCATGTGAACGGAATACTGATTTATGTTTCGGAAGTGAACAGACACTCCTCATACATCAACCGACCCCATGAGTGACAGTTTTACACCATTCATTACAGGGACTTTCTGCACAAGGAATGGTGTTACTAGCATCACTTTTATTTTGACAAAGTCAAGAATGAGACAGAGACAGAAAAATGAAAGTAACGAACTTGGTCTAGCCCACACTAGAAGACACACTACACTCTGCACACGGTATGTCACATGAGAAGGATCTGGTCAGAATATCAAATTAATATTAAAGAAATACAGGGATAGACAATGTTATAAGTATCTCTTTGTGCAACTCGTTGTAGCACACGGAAAGCAGGGCTGAGCTTGATAGGCAACTTTTAAGTTCCTCCTACAGATCTAGATAGTTTTATGGGAGTTGCTCACATTTCTCACGACCTAGAATCATCTTTACACTATCACGATGTACATTACTACCGCTGACGACTAAATACCAGTAATAGTCACTCGGAGAAAGTACGAGCGTGACCATACTGTATTATTACTGAAACATGTGCAAATTCTTTGGGTCTAGTTACGACAGTAGACTTTAGAAAGGAATTCCAGCAAGTTTTTCCCTCACATCTTCATAAATAAAACAAACCTGTGTCTTATATACAGCCCATTTAGGGCTTTACTTTGCCAGGACGACTGCACCAAACCAGACGGTCTGATGATATTGAAGTGCCGACATCCTGAGCCGTATTGCTTGGGTTTCACTACCAGGCCCGCTACTTCTCGTATCAGACATCTCAGTTGTTCCCACTAGGCTGAATGAACCCTGTTCCAATCCTCAGAGTGAAAATCCTTGGACTGGCCAGGGCTTTGGGGGTAAAAGACAGGGCACGCTATCACAACGCTACAGGGCTTCTCATCGACATAGAAATATTCCGAGAAATACATTTCAAAATGTAATTAATTATTTGTCCGCCTCTGTGGTGTAGTGCTTAGTGTGATTAGCTGCCAGTCCCGTAGGCTCAGGTTCGTTTACCGGTTCTGCCACGAAATTTGAAGAGTGGCACGAGGGCTGGAACGGGGTCCACTCAGCCTCGGTAGGTCAATTGAGTAGAGGGGGTTCGATTTCCTCCTCAGCCATCCTAGAAGTCCTTTCCCTTGGTATCCCACTTTTCCTACGGGCAAATGCCGGGATGGTGCCTAACTTAAGGCCACGTCCGCTTCCTTCCCCTTCCTTATCTATCCCTTCCAATCTTCCCATCCCCGCAAGGTTCCTGTTCAGCATAGCAGGTGAGGCCGCCTGGGTAATGTACTGGTCCTCCTTCCAAGTTGTATCCCCGACCCAAAGTCTTACGCTTAGGACACTGCCCTTGAGGCGGTAGAGGTGCTCGCCGAGTCCGAGGAAAAATCCAACCGTGGAGGGTAAACTGATTCAGAAAGAAACAATGAATTAATTATCAACAACATGAATCCATGCATATTTGCCAACAAATCAAATTTAAATTTTTATTTCAATTTATCACATTTTTTTAAATAATAATAATAATAATAATAATAATAATAATAATAATAATAATAATAATAATAATAATAATAATAATAATACATCGTACGACCTCAACTACTTTGTGCAGGTACTTTGATTTTACGCCGTTTAGGCTGCCTGATTGTCAATTTTGACTTTACTTTTCCACTACTAGATGGCAGAGAAACCAAAACTCCTTTCTGGACGACCCCTAGCTGAGTTTTAATTAATTTTATCGGGTGCCACCAGAGATCTCTTACATGCGGACATCGTACGAATGGACTTATTTCCACCCTTCAGAAACATGACGACCTCTGCCGAAGCCCGATACTAAACCACTCATCCACGAATGATATATATCCATTGAATTCGGAGGATAAGTAGATTGTCTGGGGGTACTACATTACAGCCTATTTTATACATGTTGCTTACGTTTATTATATTTGTAAGAAAAGTGTTAAAATATCTTCTTAAACTACAGTTAGTCATGAATTTATGATGGTGTTTAACGGCAACAGTTTCGTGTTATTGGCTTCTAGCACGTTAAAACACTTTTCTGGCACAAAATAGAAACATCCTACAATATGACCACATTAGTCTGACTTGCAGAGACGGTAAACTTGCACAGCAAAATAGAAAACTCGTGGCACAACAGCCTATTGAAGGTCTTGGTCTGCCAAAACGGCTGCTGCTCAGCCTGACAGCCTTCAGGTTTTGGAATGCCATGCTGTCAATGGGACGAAATTCTCAGTCATATTGCTTGGGTTTTGTGTCCACCCGTCCACTTTATCCTTTTCCTATACCTTTCTCAACTTGGGTGGAAACTCACAACACAATAGTTATATTTCACAGATAACTCTATTTTGTTTAGTAATTCTCTCTTTTGTCCGCCTCTGTGGTGTAGTGGTTAGCGTGATTAGTTGCCACCCCCGGAGGCCCGGGTTCGATTCCCGGCTCTGCCACGAAAATTTGAAAAGTGGTACGAGGGCTGGAACGGGGTCCACTCAGCCTCGGGAGGTCAACTGAGTAGAGGTGGGTTCGATTCCCCCCTCAGCCATCCTCGAAGTGGTTTTCCGTGGTTTCCCACTTCTCCTCCAGGCGAATGCCGGGATGGTACCTAACTTAAGGCCACGGCCGCTTCCTTCCCACTTCCTTGTCTATTCCTTCCAATCTTCCCATCCCTCCACAAGGCCCCTGTTCAGCATAGCAGGTGAGGCCGCCTGGGCGAGGTACTGGTCATTCTCCCCAGTTGTATCCCCCGACCAAGAGTCTGAAGCTCCAGGACACTGCCCTTGAGGCGGTAGAGGTGGGATCTCTCGCTGAGTCCGAGGGAAAAACCGAACCTGGAGGGTAAACAGATGATGATGATGATGAATTCTCTCTTTTCTTTACCGTGCGAGTTGATCGTGAGGTTAGGGTCGCGCAGCTGTGAACTTGCATTCGGGAGATAGTGGGTTTGAACACCACTGTCGGCAGCCCTGAAGATAGTTTTCCGCGGTTTCCCATTCTCACACTAGGCAAATGATGGGGCCGTACCTTAGTTAAGGCCATGGCTGCTTTCTCCCCACTCCAAGCCCTTTTCTGTCCCATCGTCACCATAAGACCTATCTGTGTCGGTGCGACGTAAAACAAATAGTAAAAAATTATCTAGCTGTTAAATATTAATCCAGTTACATACGGTTTTTATTTTTCGAATCTACACAGCTCAGCTACCAGTTTGCGAATTTCGAACGAAATCGGAGAGTAACTTCTCGAAGACTTCCGTAGCGAGTGAAATCCGTTCGAGCTCTCAATCCAGAAAAAAAAGAAAAAAGAATCCCTGAAGTGGACAGGAATGGAACTCGGTTCCTCTGCGTAGTAGGCAGGTATTATACCTCAACATCATAAGAATGGAACAACAACAACAACAACAACCGCCTTACATTGAAGAGAAATTATATAATACTTTCATGTGGCTATTGCTAGCCTGGTACAGCCCTCTGCCGTGTATGGGAAGCTGCGTGTTATTGTAGTGTAGGATAATGTTGTATGTGGTGTATGAGTGGCAGTACAAGCACCTACTTCTAGATACAAGGGATTTTAGAATAAAATCAAATCCCCAACCCGGCCAGGAATCGATCTCGGGACTTACTGAACCGGAGACCACTACGCTGACATTTCACCCAAGGAGCCGAACGAAGAGAAGGTGAGACATGTGCAATGTTGTTAAGATTTTGTAACTGACATAATCCAGTGTTACCAAATAGCTTGCGCTTGTAACTGTGCATCTGACACAGTAGGTTTTATGAGCCAGGATGCGTAGATAATACGAGACGAGATTTGAAACACTTCATACTTACAAAGAGTTCGAGCTCTCTATGAGTACCTTTGAGTATGGTAATGCATACATTATGAATTGAAGTATATCAATTTTTTTCTAGAAAATTATCCTCCTTCAATTCATAGCACTTCTTTTGTTATCTACGCTTTGCTAGTAGAAAACAATTGCTGGTCGTAATGCGTCCGCCGGTAACTGGCGCAATGTGACCGGAAGAGGAGTTAGCATTTAACCAACGGTGGACGGTAATCTACCTAACATGTGCAATTTACATGGCTCTTACATAAACTTCCAGTACTTTCACTTTCTGGGCATGCTAAAGGACAGTAGCTCTGTTTATCTTTAGCCGTATGGAGTGCCACTGTGTTACCTCTTCATCTTTACGATAGTGTGTGTGAAATCGTGCGACTACCAAGTTCATTACACTTTACCTTGACAGTGAGAAGTGTTTATGATTCTGAGAACTTTCCTTTGTGATAGTGCGTGCGCTTGAATTGTGAACAATTCTCATGAAACAGCTGAGGGGTACTGTCATATTGTGATGAAGTTGAAAGTCATGGAATGTTTACAACGTGCAGGTGTCTTTATCTTGAAATTTTAGGTCAATGGTGTAATGGATAGTACTGTGTTCTTCCACCATTTCGAAAATTGAAAAGTGAATACCGTCGAGTCACAATTCTGCCTAACGTGATTTTTCCGCCAAAAAAGTTCAGTTTGCTCTATTTTTCGGTTAAATTGTTATCCTCTGACTTTTCTTTAGCAGATGTTATAATAAGTGTCAGTCAAATTAGTTCACAGAATATATAATCAGTACTATCGAGGAACATTCCATAGTTCTCTTTGAATTGCATAATTCTGTTTAATTGAGTGTCAGTGATTGTAAGCGGTGAAATGTTCAAATCAGATCAGTGAAGATAACTATCCTAACTGAAAGAAAAAAAGAATTTTATCGTTTCCAGTATATTAAATCAAATTACAGTAAGAGTTAACATTTATGTTCAACATTAAGCAGATATCTGTACGGTGCTCATAAATTATTTTTTGTCGACCATAACAAATACTGTCTCCAGACATTTTTATTTGAGTGAATTTCAATATTTTGTCATTAATTCCAACATTCCTTAGACATCATGTGAACAATAGTTGAACATTACGTAGTGAAACTTCTCTGTTGATAATCACTCGTAAAGCTGAGAGCGTGTCTCGGAGGAATTAAGCACGACTTCACGATTGGAGCGAATTGCAGATGCTTCTCTGAAATCCTATCAATAATACCTGTTTGTTCCCACTAGTATAATGACATTTTTATATTTCGTATTTTTCTATTTTGTGAAATACGGTTTCACAATAAGAAATATGGAAGAAATGATTTCGCAAACCGTAAATAATTCTAGTTAATCCAACTGAGAAAATTACAAGTACACTGGGCACCAGCTACACTGCCAGAATTACATGATAAAATATTAGTTTTCACGCCGTATTTATTTAATTATTTTACGATGTTTTAGAGTTCTAGATTTCCTCGTGTGCCAATGAGAGATGCCTGAATTAAACTAGTGCAGAAAGAGACTATTGTTGCTATAAACAGTCGTATGAAGAACATTTGAATATTTCATACAGTAAACTGATCTTCTGGATTCTTTACTGACAGTAATTAGATACTGAGAAGTGGTAAATTTCTAAATTCTCGTCGTAAAGATTTGAACTGTATTGGTCTTCTTTGCATTGACTGTAAATGAGTTCTCTACGCATACAGATACGGGAGAGACGATGTTCGTTGGTGGAAAATGAGTGACTCGATGGTGTCAGACGTGGCAACGACTTACCGCGCCCTACGCGCCTGTCGGAAGGGCGATATGCGCATGTTGCGGCGATGGTGTCCACACGCTCTCCGCAAACTCCGCGACCACCGTGGGGCTTCAGCAATGCACCATGCTGCTCGTGGTGGTCAGATCGAGGTGTTACGCCTGCTAGTGGGAAGTGATGAGGAGGCACCAGTCCCCAGGACCCTTGTCGGAGCTACACCTCTCCACGACGCTGCCGTGCTTGGGCAGTTACCAGCTCTTCTTTGGCTGCTACAACACACCCCTTGCAGGCTGGATGACACGGACATGGAGGGCTGTACGGCCTTACATCTCGCTGCAAGGTAGCGTCTTCACAACTTTACATCAATAAACTTTGTTAATTTGTATGGCAACCTTGATATTCACTTACCTTGATTGAAATGTTGTTGAAACTGAGGTGGGCGATATCGTGAAGGTCAGGGATTTGTTCGCCATCATTGATGATGATGCTTGTTGTTTAAAGGAGCCTAACATCTAGGTCATGGCCCCGCTTCGCCATCATTAATATCCTACACTTTATGTCTCTATTGGCACAAATTTACGGTTAGCCTTTCTGTGAATATAATTCTCTGATAAGTGAGCTGTGAATCACTACATTGTATAGTTAAAGCTTATTTCTTCGTTTACCGCTGTTCCCGCACCTTGGGGTCGCGGGTGCGAACTGTGTCGCATATGTGGATTTGGCCCTGTTTTACGGCCGGATTCCCTTCCTGACGCCAACCCTATGTGGAGGGATATCATCACTATTGCGTGTTTCTGTGGTGGCTGGTAGTGTGTTGTGTTGTCTGAATATGAAGATGAGAGTGTTGGGACGAACACAAACACTCAGTCTCTGGGCCAGAATTAATCAGACGCGATTAAAGTGCCCGACCCGGCCAGGAATCGAACCCGGACCCTCTGAACCGAAGACCTCAATGCTGACCATTCAGTCAAGGAGTTGGACGCTGTATAGTCAATACATAGCTTTAAAATTAAGTTTACCGGTCGAGTTGGCCGTGCGGTTAGGAGCGCGCAGCTGTGAGCTCGCATCCAGGAGATAGTGGGTTTGAACCCCACTGTCGGCAGCTCTGAAGATGGTTTTCCGTGGTTTTCCATTTTAACACCAGGCAAATGCTGGGGCTGTATCTTAATTAAGGCCACGGCCGCTTCCTTCCCATTCCTAGGCCTTTCCTGTCCCATCGTCGCCATAAGACCTATCTGTGTCGGTGCGACGTAAAGCAACTAGCAAAAAAAAAAAAAAGTTTTCACGGAAGTAATTTTTTCTTAAATTTATGTAATGATAATTTACTTCCGTGTGGTTATTACTGGCCTGGTCTAGGACAAATGCTCCGAAAACTGTGGGCTGCGTCTACTTCTTCCTTGGCCTTTTCTGGGTTTAGCACTGGATGTAATTTAAGACCTTTTTACGGCCGGGTGCCTTTCCCAACGCCAACCCCATGTGGGGGAATATCCTTACTATTTCGTGTTTCTATAGTGGTTGCTAGTGTGATCTGTTGTATGAAAATGTAGTGAGAAAATAAAAAAGAAACAGCGTCAAAACTAGAGGAATGAACTATACGCGGTTAAAATCCCCGGCCCGGCCGGGAATCGAAGTCACGGCCCTCCGATCCGAAGCCCACTACGCTGACTTTTAAGCCAAAGAGTCGGACGAAGCTGATTTCTGTGCCCCACCTTACAATATTGCATTTACGTCGGCCTGAGTGGTTCAGACGATAAAGTGTTGAGCACAGTCCGGTGATACTTGAAGGTGCTCACGTACGCCAGCTTCGTGCGAGTAGAGTTACCGGCACGTTAAAAAAACTCCTGCATGACCAAATTCCAGCACCACGGCGTCTTCGTTCATTGCCGAAGTGGTTTGTGGTTTAAAAACATTATTATTTGTATTATATTGTATTTTCATCTCCTGGCTCAAAACGAGCCCAGGTGACATTCTGTGATATGGCTCATTCATGGCGGTCAGATAAGTGGGGTGTCCTATGCTTTCATATTCTGTTCTGTCCGACTCGTTGGCTGAATGGTCAGCGTACTGGCCTTCGGTTCAGAGGGTCCCGGGTTCGATTCCCAGCCGGGTCGGGGATTTTAACCTTCATTGGTTAATTCCAATGGCCCGGGGGCTGGGTATTTGTGCTCTCCCCAGCATCCCTGCAACTCACACACCACACACAACACTATCCTCCACCACAATAACACGCAGTTTTCTACACATGGCAGATGCCGCCCACCCTCATCGGAGGGTCTGCCTTACAAGGGCTGCACTCGGCTAGAAATAGCCACACGAAATTATTAATTATTATATTCTGTTCTACCTGAATATGTGAATTAAGGGCATCCGAGAATTGCCAATTTTTTTAACATCCATATAAATTCATGTTGATAATGGGCTCTCGGATTTTTCTTCCGAGATTCTGAAGGCACAGCCGCTGACGTCTTTGTTTAAAAAAACTAAATTCTTCATTTGTTTTCGAAGAGTGCTTAGCTTTTTCTTTTTTTCTTTCTTAATCCGTTTACCCTAAAGGGTTGGTATTTCCTCGGATTCAGCGAGGGATCCTACCTGTACGACATCAAAGGCAGTGCCCTGGTGCGTGAGACTTTGGATCGGGGATACAACTGGGAAGAGGGCCAGTACCTCACCTAGGTGGCCTCATCTGCTATGCTGAACAGGGACCTTGTGGGAGATGGGAAGATCGGAAGAGGGCAGGAAACGGCCGTGGCCATAGGTTAGGTACCATCCCGGCATTTGTCTGGAGAAGAATTGGTAAACCATGGAAAACAACTTCAAGGATGGCTGAGGTGGGAATCGAACGTCCCTCTATTCATTTGACCTCCCGAGGCTGCGTGGACCCCGTTTCACCACTCGCACCACTTTTCAAATTTCGTGGCAGAGCCGGGAATCGAACCCGGTCCTCCGGGGGTGGCAGCTAATTACACTAATTACTACACTACAGAGGTGGAAGGGAGTGCTTAGCTTCAGTTGAAATTTCCATGTCTTTGTCAGTTCTTGGTGTGATGATAATGTTCTTTGAATATGATGGCAATAATTTGCTACGTAGCAGATATCGCAGCTACATTCAACGTGGTAGATATACTCCAGGCGTCTTTAGTTGTCGGGTGACTTTAACTGTCTGCAGATAACGACATCTTCGTATGTGGCATGTATCTTGATAATATATTTACTCAATATCTTTCAAATGTTATCTGTTGTTTTACCTTTACGTAAGACGATCTCGCTGTCTTCGGATGGCTCTGGTCCTCCTCCCCTAATTTCCGCAGTGGCCTTTCCTTTACATTGCTGCTCTAATTTTCTAATTACAGAATTGTGTACATCAGCCACCTTGATGGAGAGTACTGTAATGTATTCGAAACTGCGGCAACCTTTACATAATGTACAGTCACTCAAAATAAAAAGAATGAGCACATGGTACTGTAAGTTATTCGCAAGCACACTTCTCTCATAAGCAACTGACCCTATTGATATATTAATTTTTTGTTGGTATCCACAATGTTTGTATCTGCATGGAAGGAGAATTATGCAGTATTTTAATAATAATAAAAATTCTGGTGTATTAAATACGAAGAATGTACAAGAATATGCGATCATTCTCTTTTTTTAATGATTGTATATAAACAACGAGACAGTTCCACCCGAACGAGGAACGTAATCGTAATTACCAAATTAAATTACATTCTATTTTGCTGTTGACATTTAATATTTTCTTGGTGGAAATTACTTGCTAGTTGACCGAGCGAGTTGGCCGTGCGGTTAGGAGCACTCAAGTGTGAGCTTGCATTCGGGAGATAGTGGGTTCGAACCCCGCTGTCGGCAGGCTTTAAGATGGTTTTCTGTGGTTTCCCATTTTTACACCAGGCAAAATGCTGGCCCTTTCCTATCCCATCGTCGCTATAAGACCTATCTGTGTCAGTGCGACGTAAAGCAACTTGTAAACTTTCCAGGTTCAGCCCTTGGAAGGTAGTCTCTCCATTGAGACTGGGTGGCGTTTTCTATATGTAGAAAACTGCGCTTTAATGTGGTGTAGCATAGCTTTATGTGTCAGCTGCAGCAGTATTGGGGACAGATCAAACATCCTCGGTGCCTGAGTCAATGGAATTAACTACTGTTCACGATTAAAGTCTTATGACGCAGCCGAGAATCCAATCTTGAGGTCAGCGTGATGACATTCTCCGACATATTACTTAGCTTACACTACCTCTCGTATTAGATAACTGCTCAGTTGCTCTCACGGTCTTCAACGAATCCCGTTACAATCTTAAAATCCTTGGATTGATTGGGAATGGTGGTAAGAGGCAAGCACACTTCCCGTACACTACAGGGTTGGCTTGGTTTTATAGGAACCCATGTCATCGCTTGTGACTATGGGCTGACTGCGACACTTAACATTAGAAATTGCACTTTCACTATCACTCTTCTCCGATGGAACGGTTGGATTTTAATTTCTCCTCAACCTAGTAATTATGTGAAAGGTCTTCTTCCTTTACTCTAGCAGCAAGAGTTAACTTCATTTCTGAGCATACCCACCACCACCACCACGTGCAGAACTGCCATCTTCTGTTACGACAGAAATTCAGCGAAGAGTATTCACCGCCTTGCCTTTGCTGGCGAGACTAGTGTTTACAGTGCCTGGGCTAGAATGAATTCGTTTCTTTCGTTTTCCTGTCTCCGTCTCACCCTTGTCTTTGGCTGGGGTATGAGCGATGCTAGTAATACCATTCCTTATGCAACCAATATCTGTTATGAATGGTGTGAAAATGCTGCTAATCGTCGCCATAAGACCTATCTGTGTCGGTGCGACGTAAAGCCCCTAGCAAAAAAAAATGCCGCTCATAGGGTTGGTTGGTTGGTTCGTACTTTTCAATGGACTTGGCAAACTTGTATGTAATAGCAACTTCTGGCTTTCTGAGGAAAGCAACTACATCACTCCTTCCCTTGTACGTCTCTTCAGCGACGCCTAGGTGGAGCTGTTTAGAATTCAACCAGTCTTCGGGTACATTTTAAATCAGATGTTGTTGCTTTTGGCGACTTGGGGACTATGTCCTCCGTGGATATTGGCTGATAAACCTGCTCTATATGGGAGACAGATTATCTGTAATTCGAGTTTTGTTTAGTATATACGCCGATCTCAATGGCGCAGTCGATTAGTCGTTGCCCTTCTGTTCTCAAGCAAGTGGTTTCGATCCTGGATGAGGTCAACTGGTTTGGAGTGCATTAAACTATAGAAACTCCGAAAACTTCGGACACGTTAAGGAACTACTAAGTAACAAATTTCTGACACCCAGACGTCTCTTAAAATCTATAACAATTCAAGGGACTTTTAATCAAGCAAGTAAGTTTATAAATTTACATGACATCCTTGTTGATCGAATTCCATGTAAAATTGGAGGTACCGTGTCTATGATCACGAATTCAACAGTCACGGAAAACTACATTTAAAAAAAGGCTCGCTTTTATGGTTTCAGTTTTATGTGACTTGATCTCATGATCTTAACCACGGGAGGTCCAATTTTACATTAATTTTACACTTTCCATCTCAAAATCCTGTGTGCATAGCCCGATCCGCAATTACCTTAATGAGAGGCACTATCATGTCCCTCCCTATCTGGGCATAAGCTCATGGACTTCGCATTTGTTTTTTCTTAGAAACATAACAACTTAACTAAATAATTATTAAGCCTAATTATACTTAAAATCTTACTGTAGGTCCCTATTACGTTGTGAAACATCAATTAAGAATTTTCCGTATGATTCTGCAGGTGCTGAGAAATACAGGTTTCTGGAAATCACACATGGGCAGTACGAATATATCGGCGAGATAATGAGAAGGCCCACGATGGGCGTGTAAATGAAGAATTTCCTACACCTTGCAATCCTAATATCATCGAGGTCGGAAAAGAACAAGAGCTGACCAAAGGAGGAATTTGAAAGAAATTGAGGAGCCTGAATCAGTCAAGGGCCATGTGTTTGCCAACCCTCGCTCACATGTTGAGAGCCTCTTGGGAGTTAACCCTGTTAGTCGCCACTTACGACAGGATGTATTCTACGCCCCGATCCACGGGGAAAATGGGACGGGTCACAATTCCACCACCTCGGTATCTGAAAACGCGGTTGGCAGTTACTTCTAGGCATTCTCCCAATTTACTGCGTTGGCATGTGATGTGAATTTTAACAAATTTTACGCCTAGATGCCTTACCTAACTCCACCTTATATGGAGGTATGTAGTATCCGCTGTTGCTATTTTTGTGGTGGGTGGTAGTGTGGTGTGCATATGTGAAGAGAAGTGCGTTAAGACAAAGAAAAAACACTTAGTCCCCAAGTCAGAGGAATCAACCATACGCAGTTAAAATCCTCGATACAGTCAGGATTCAAGCCCTATACCCTCTGGACTGGAGGATTGTACACTGACGATTCAGCTTAAGTGCCACACAAATTATTATTATTATTATTATTATTATTATTATTATTATTATTATTATTATTATTATTATTATTATTATTATTATTACTTTCTTTTGCTTGTGGTTTTAACGTCGCAATAACACATCGAAGGTTTTCGGCGACGATAGGATGGGACAGGGCTAGGATTCGGAAGGTGGCGGCTGTGGCCTTAATTAAAGTACAGTCTGCTGTGAAAATGAGAAACCACGGGAAAACCATTTTCAGGGCTGCAGACTCTGGGATTCGAACCTATTATCTCTGGAATATAAGCTCATAACTACACGACTCAACACCACGGCCAACTCACTCGGTTTATAATAATAATAATAATAATAATAATAATAATAATAATAATAATAATAATAATAATAATATATAATATATTATATAATAATATATAATTATATATTATATTATATTATTATATTATATATAATAATATATAATTATATATTATATTATATTATTATTATTATTATTATTATTATTATTATTATTATTTGCTAGTGGTATTAACGTCGCACTAACAGATTGAAGGTTGTCATTGACGGAGGGGTGGGAAAGGGCTAGGATTCGGAGAGTAGCGACCGTGCCTTTAATTGAGGTACAGCTGGTGTAAAAATGGGAAACCACGGAAAACCATTTTCAGGGCTACCAACGGTGGGATCCAACTTATCACCTCCGGAATATAAGCTCACAGCTACATGACCCTAACCGCATGACTAACTCGCCAAGATTATTATTATTATTATTAACGACTTTTGACACTTACATATAACAATCCCATATAGAAGGCCGTGTTAAAGAAGATTTCAAAGGAATCGATTCGTATTCGAAACAGTGTATTATTGCAGAATTACTTTGGAGGGATCTTAGATTAAATTAAACGTATCCTAATGAAGTCGACATCAAACTAATACTGTAGTTAGGGTTCGGTGTGCTAAAGCACGTGTGTGTAGGTGGATGTAAGCCATGTTCACTAAAAAGTAGACATTCAAAGATGTCTTAATTATTCTTAAGCGTACTTTTCACCGGAATTGTTAGTTCCCTCGTCATAACATAAAACCTGAAGTGAGTCAGAGCGTATATCCTATTGTCTGGAATGTCTTTCCTGTATTTTTCTAGTAACGTTATGAAAGTTACGGCGATGATGCTGTTTCCTGGTACATTTATACTAAATATTTCCTACGATTCATCGTAACCGATATAGAAGTTAGATTTGGGCTATACACCGAGTGTATTATCCGCGTCGCTTGATCCCACCGATACGTTCGCGAACGAACTCTATTTCGGTTCACTATAATAAAAAGCTTTCCGCTAATTCTCCTGTTCTTATTGCTTATTGCCGGTATGCTTTGAGGGCTACTTAACGTAGGTTGTAGACTCTGGTTCTGTGTGTGTGTGTGTGTGTGTGCGTGTGTGTGTGTGTGTGTGTGTGTGTGTGTGTGTAAAGAGCTTGGAAATCAACCTATTTTGGTTTTGACACATGCCTACCTATCTAGCCAATGTTCATAAAGATGTATTTGATTCAAATGGAAGGACTTGCTTCCGATTCCCTATTAAAAATCAACTGGATGTTCCACTGTATTATTGTTATTGTTATCATCATCATAATAATAACATGGCCTCAGCTACTGCATGCAGGCGTTCTGATTTGACTTCATTTAGGCTGCCTACATGCCAGTTTCGATGTTCCATTTCACTTTATCAAATGGCAGAGAAATTGGAATTCTGTTGCTAGATCTATAGAATACGTTTAATTTTGTCAGATAAACATCAAATCTGTCACCAGAGATCATTTACATGTCGATATCGTGTGGCATTGAGTAACGAATGGATCCTTTTTCGTCCTTCAAAAATCCGGCTACCTCTGCTCTGTTTCTCTGTTTGGTCCCGTAATCTTCGGATCCGACACTCCGCCCATTGATCCACAGAGGAATATATTATTATTATTATTATTATTATTATTATTATTATTATTATTATTATTATTATTATTATTTTCTTCCTTTCTTAACCTATTTACCCTCCAGGTTCGGTTTTTTCCTTCGGACTCATGGAGGGAGCCCACTTCTGCCGTTTCAAAGGCAGTTTCCTGGAGCGTGAGATATAACTGGGGAGGAGGAGGACGAGTACCTCGCCCAGGTGGCCTCACCTGCTCTGCTGAACAGGGACCTTGTGGGGAATAGAAAGATTGGAAGTGATATACAGGGAAGAGGGAAGCAAGCGGCCGTGGCCTTAAGTTAGGCACCAACCCGACATTTACCTGGAGGAGAAGTGAAAACCACGGAAAACCACTTCGAGGATGGCTGAGGTGGGAACTGAACCTTCCTCTACTCAGTTGAATTCTCAAGAACACCGTTCCAGTCCTCGTACCAGTTTTCAAATTTCGTGGCAGAGCCCGGAATCGAACTCGGGCCTCCAGGGGTAATCCAGATAATCACACTAACTACTACACTTATTATTATTATTATTATTATTATTATTATTATTATTATTATTATTATTATTATTATTATTAGGCATAAACAGATGTATATTCTATGTTTTTTATGTAATCAGTTTACCGTCCAGGGTTGCTTCCTCCTCGGGAGTCAGGGAGGGATCGCACCTGTACCGCCTCAAGGGCAGTGTCCTGGAGCGTAAGAAACTTGTTCGGGGATACATCTTGGAAGGAGGACCAGGGCCTTGTGGGGGATGGGAAGATTGGAAGGGATAGGCAAGGAAGAGGGAAGGTATCATCCCGGCATTTGCCTGGAGAAGAAGCGGGAAACCACGGAAAACCACTTCGAGGATGGCTGATGTGGACATCGAGCCTCCCCTACTCAGTTGACCTCCCGAGGCTGAATGGACCCTTTCCAGTCCTCGTACCACATTTCAAATTTCGTAGCAGAGCCGGGAGTCGAACTCGGGCCTCCGGGGGTGGCAGCTAATCACACTAACTACTAAACCACAGAGGCGAACTAAAACAAAAGTGTACTCGTGTAAATTAAGGAACTTCATCTATACAGGGCACTCAGTACTCCCAAGGGCTCTCCACGTTCAAGTATGGAGTGGCCAGTGACGGGAAGAGTATAGGAAAAAAGAAACTGTGCTGAAATACAATTACTGTACTTGATAAATATTTTACTCAATTAAAAATGTATTTATTAACAAGTGATCGGTAAAATTATTTCACGGAACATGCCGCGTCTGTGATTTAGTGGTTAGTGTAATTAGCTGCCACCCCTGGAGGCCCGATTTCGATTCCCGGTTCTGCCGCGAAATTTTAAAAGTGGTACGTGGGCTGGAACGGGGTCCTCTCAGCCTCGGAAGGTCAACTGAAGGTCAACTGAATAGAGGTTGGGGGGGGGGGGGGATAAATTCCCACCTCAGTCATCCTCGAAGTGGTTTTCAATGGTTTCCCACTTCTCCTCCAGGCAAATGGTGGGATGATACCTATTTTAAGGCCACGGCCGCTTCCTTCCCTCTTCCTTATCTATCCATTCCGATATTCCCATCCAGCCACAAGGCTCCTTTTCACCACAGCAGGAGAGGCCACCTCGGTGGGGTACAAGTTCTTCTCCCCACTTGTATCCTTCCCCTCTTCCTCCGACCCAAAGTCACACGCTCCAGAATATTGCCTTTGAGGCGATAGAGATGGGATTCTTCACTGAGTCCGAGGGAAAAACCAACCCTGGAGGGTAAATGGATTAAGAAAGAGAGAAAAAAAAAGAAAGATCTCACAGAACACCAATCGTAAAGACATCATTTGGTTTCTTCGCATAGGGCTAGAATGGTGCCAAATTTTGCGAAGTAAATTATATGACTTCATTTTGTGTTATCATTTTTAGCATAAAGGCCAGTAGCGTAGCCAGAATCGGCCGGTGGGGAGGTTTTTATTTACAAAATGATGGCAGAACACAATGAAACTGCATGCATGACTTATCATTATAGGGACACTGATACAAGTAAATTACAGATTGGTTCTACAATTATGTCTCTGAATGTTTATTTAGTTAATTGTTTATTGTCAGTTTCTGTATATTTTCTTTTTTTGTAAGAATTCCCAGTAACACCCCTCCTCCTGGCTACGCCCCTGATAAAGGAATTAAGGAGAATCAGGTGGTGGTGGTGGTGATTATTGTTTTAAGAGGAAGTACAACTAGGCAGCCATCCTCTATTATAACACTAATCAGAGAGAAAATTGGAAGGGATCCGATACTTCGAAAAATGAAGGCATCAGCCAAAGGAAGACAAGGGCTACGAAGGGCGTGGAAATGAAAGACTCCCTAGGCCTCGAGTGCTCTAATACCGTCGGGTTCGGAAAAGAACAAGAGTTAACCAAAGGAGGTCGGATAGGATAGATGAAAGTGAGGAGCGTGGCTCAAGTACAGTAAGTGTAAGCAATGTCAGGGTTCAGCTAAGGGCCCCATGGTCGCCAACACACGTTTCAAAGTTCAGAACCCCTGGAGCCCCTTTTGTCCGCCTCTTACAACCGTGCGTGTTATTCTACCGCCCCCATCCACAGGGGGAAGGGGAATATCAATGGCCCTATCCTGCTAAAGTTAAATTTAACATATTTACATCCGGGTTTCTCTGGAACCTGCCAAAATAATAAAACGAAATTCTGATAGTGTATATATTATTATCTAATACATTCACTGATCTACTTTCTTGTATCTACCTTTATTAGAAATTAAGATATTGATATTTAAATCAAGTTTTTAAATGTATTTATTTATTTATTTATTTTGGAAAAATATTTATGATCAAACTATGTGTGGTATATCTACCATTATACGTAGATACATATGAAAATAATAATGCTGTTGATGAGAGGAAAAGGTTTTGGAACTCCACCATAAGTAGTTTCTGAGAAAATGGAAAACACTTGCAAAAAATAAAGGATTTTTTCAGAACGTGTGATGCTACTTACAAAATATGGATTCTACCACGTTTATTACCACATAAACACCAGAAAGGAAGTGATATCTTAGCAACTAATGTAACTAACTTATGCAGCAGGATTTTTACTGTAAATCAAAGTAAATGACTGCCTACTAGAGCGAATAGTTCCCGAGATATTTTGAACAAATGTTCACGAAATCTGCAGAAATGGCTTGTGCAGTAACGTATATTTTTTATTTTTTTAAATGTGTGTAGTAATCCAAATCCAATGAAACATGCATCAAATTAAACAGGGAACTCTGAATAACAATTTTCAATTTAAAAAACCTAAAAATCTACATTATTTTACCAGTGCAACCTTTTGTACTCCGTTTTAGTGGCTGTCATCACTAATCGAGACTAATCTTTTAGCATGAGTCTTTCATATATTGGTTTCAGTTTTGTGACTTTGCTATTTCAAATAATTGTCCGTTTCTTTGACAAAATAATTCGATCTTAAAGTTCTCATCGCTAAGCCTCGAATTCTTGAGAGAAGTACGTACATCTATGCATTTGCTGAAAAGACGTTGTACAGGGCACTCCGTTTAGTTTTAAGAACAGTGTTGGGTATTGTAGGGTAGGTTTGATGTCTTTGGAAGTACTGAAGAGGTTCCGGTCCAGCGGTGTAAGGGTAACGTTCCTGCGGGTTCGATTCCCGGCCAGGTTAGGGAGTTTTACCTGGATTTTAGGGCTGGTTTGAGGCCCACTCAGGCTACGTGATTACAGTTGAGGAGCTATCTGACTGTGAGATGGCGTCTCAGGCCTAAAAAGACAAGAGTAGTGGCCGAGAGGATTTGTCATGCTGACCACATGACACCTCGTAATCTGCTGGCCTTCGGGCGGAGCAGCGGTCGCTTGTTAGGGCATTGCCGTCCAGGGCTATTGCGACATGAAGTTTTGTTAAGTTTGGTTGTAGATATGCAGAACGTTTTCCTTGTTTTAGTGGAGTGCCCCCTGTTTTTTATATTGACGACCGTTTGGTGATGATCAGAAGCTGCCTGGACGAGGCGGTAAAGGTCTGCTCGGTTCGCCCGGAAGGACGTGGGTTCGAATCCCCGTCAGAAAGTCGTAAAATTTAAGAAATGAGACTTCCATTTCCGGAGGTGCACATGACCCTGAGGTTCACTCAGCCTACACCAAAAATGAGTACCAGGTTAATTCCTGGGGTCAAAGGTGGCCGGGCATAGAGCTAACCACTCCACCCCATCAAGTACCGAGGTTACGAATAGTGAAAGCCTTTACCTTCCACCCCTCCAAAAGCCTTCATGGCCTGTACGGAGATGACTTTGCTTTGCTTTGGTGATGATCACATAGCGTTACTTCTGTCTTATAAAGTGAATCTTCATGCTTAATTTAGTGTTTGTTCAAAACACGTTTATTCGTTGGATTTCTATGCTAATTCTTCATGTCTTTCAACAGCCCACCTCCGGTGGCCATGATTGCCAAGACGCCAAGTCTGTATGGTCTTGGCGCCATGGTTAGCTGGTTTGAGTCCCGTTTGTGGAAAATATTGTCACCATCACAGTGTTGGCCGACAGGTTAGGGGAGGTGGTGGTGTACAATTTCTAATAACTAGATTGTGTACCAAAAGCCTGGATTCAATTCCAAACCTCTGCGTAGTGTTAATATGGCGCTGTTGATGGTAATTCGTTCGTCAGATGGGGACATTAAGCCTTGAGCAGACACCTTCGTGTTATTCAACACAAGTAGGCTATGACCGACACTCGGTTCCACCCTCTCCCTACATCATCGACATCATCATTATCATCATCATCATCACTTCCAGGCGCGCCGACCTCGGGTAATTATTGGGGGAGGGGGCATGATTAACATGAACACAGGCATGTGAAATAAGGAACAACTATTATTGCAAACATTCATATATAATAATAGTATTCACAAACAAACAGAAACACAGAACAATAATAGAGCTTGTTTCTAAAAATACCTTTTTGAACGAGTCTTATGTAAGGAGTTTTCAATAACATTCACAAGAAAACAGAAAAATAGAACTTCATTCATAAGTACAGTAAATATTTTAAAGCAATGCTTTATGCACGAAGCTATCAAAAATATAATCAAAAGTAAAAAGTTAGAACTTGCTTTTTTTGTTGCTATTTTGCTTTACATATCACCGACACAGATAGGTCTTATGGCGACGAGAGGACAGGGTATGGCTAGGAGTGGGAAGGAAGCGGCCGTGGCCTTGATAAGGTACAGCCCCAGCATTTGCCTGGTGTGAAAATGGGAAACCATCTTCAAGGCTGCCGACAGTGGGGTTCGAACACACTATCTCCCGAATACCGGACACTGGCAGCACTTAGGCGACTGCAGCTATCGAGCTCGGTAGTTAGAAGTTGCTTCATAAGTACATTTTCTTAATAGATATCCTATTACAGTACTGTATGTTATGAATTTCATGATACGAAATGTGAATAGCTCTGCCACCAGATGAACCGCCTGAGCAGTCTCCATTGGGAAATATAGTTCTCTGAAGGAATGACCGCTTTCTAATCTCGTTTCTTGATATGAAATGAAATGGCGTATGGCTTTTAGTGCCGGGAGATCCCAGGACGGGTTCGGCTCACTAGGTGCAGGGCTTTTGATTTGACAGACGTAGACGACCTGCGTGTCGTGATGGGGATGAAATGATGATGAAGACAACACATACAGCCAGCCCCCGTGCCAGCGGAATTAACCAGGGATGGTTAAAATTCCCAACCCTGCCGGTAATCGAACCCGGGACC
Source organism: Anabrus simplex (assembly GCF_040414725.1). Classification (NCBI taxonomy): domain Eukaryota; kingdom Metazoa; phylum Arthropoda; class Insecta; order Orthoptera; family Tettigoniidae; genus Anabrus; species Anabrus simplex. The sequence continues at coordinate 879,506,115 of NC_090265.1, read as the reverse complement.
CCTGTGACCAAAGACCAGCACGCTAACCATTTAGCCATGGAGCCGGACATTTCTTGATATAAAACCATCAAACACCTTCTCCAGATTTAACGCCTTAGCAGCCTCCGAAGACTACCAAACTCTACGTTTCAAGGGGACTTAACATCTAGGAGGAGAATGTTTGGCGGGAAAAATAGCACTCTGCCCCACTAAGATCATGTTTGAGGGGGCAGAAGACGCTTTGCCGCCTCTCCAAAGTCGGCGCCACTGATCAGTTCCTTCAGTAATTGCGGTATCAGCAAACCTAATCATTTTAATTTTCCCGTTGTATCTCCCGTTAAATAAACAAAATATTGGTACCGTGTGTTCAGTTCTATAATATCACACTTATAATATTTTATATTCTATTTGGATGTGTAGCTGCTTTTGTTGAACAGTCCGCTATGCAGATGAGACTCGCTCTCAGTTAGCCGCGAGCGATCATTACTGTGTCCTCCTTCAACACCCAGGCGGTTTCTCTGAACCACATGTACCAGGCTCCGAATGCTAATATGATACTAGTCCTCGCTAATACAGAATCTCCATTTAGCATTCTGGCGAAAATGGAGACGATGGCTCCAAGTACGATCTGTAACGCTGTTCATAACAATTTATAACTGTTTGGTCCTTCAGTCTGCCGAAACTAACTTTGAGTAATAAATGTATAAAGTACATGAATAAAAACCAACTTAATTACGATAGAATGACAGAGTACAAGTTTTTCAAGCAAGAAGAAGAAGAAGAAGAAGAAGAAGAAGAAGAAGAAGAAGAAGAAGAAGAAGAAGAAAAAGAAGAAGAAGAAGAGTTTTACGTTCCACTAACTACGTTTACGGTTTTCGGTGACTTGGAGGAGCCGAAAATTTGTCCCTCAGAAGTCCTTTTAAGTATCATCGTAAATCTACCGTCACAAGGCTGACGTATTTGAGCACCTTTGGATAACACCGGATTGAGCCGGTATCGAACCTGCTAACTTGGCTAATTCAGTCTGGATCGAGCTCGATAGCTGCAGTCGCTTAAGTGAGGCCAGTATCCAGTATTCGGGAGATAGTGGGTTCGAACCCCACTGTCGGCAGCCCTGAAGAAGGTTTTCCGTGGTTTTCCATTTTCACACCAGGCAAATGCTGGGGCTGTATCTTAATAAGGCCACGGACGCTTCCTTCCAACTCCTAGCCCTTTCCCGTCCATCGTCGCCGTAAGACCTATCTGTGTCGGTGCCACGTACAGCAACTTGCACAAAATTCAGTCTGGCTGGATGAGAAATATAATTACAGAAATTATCACGAAGTTAGCGTTACACCACTGAGTTATGTCACGCGTTAATACTTGGAGAACCATTTCCTGATGTTGGTTACTCTTCTCCGGTAAGACTCTGGAGGATGTTTAACCGAGGAAAACACGAAGGAGTGGAACCCTGGTAACGTCCTACTTGTGAAGTGGCCTGGAGAAAGCGAGTGACCACCAACTTTCCTCAGTATCCACCTGCTTATCTCCAAAGAGGAAAACAATAACAAAAGCCAGAGTTTAATTTATTGTGGGCGGGTATTGATCTCGATTTAATTAATTGATTATATAATATTCTTCAGATTGCTTCAGAGATCTATCGTGTATAATCTAAATCTCGTACTGTGATCTAGAATCTAGAGGATGACTCAACAGTCCGTTTTATGCTAACACCACTCCTATTGTGAGCACAGTGCATAGTGAAGGTTAGAATGAGGACATCAGCCTGTCGAACAATAGGCGAACATCGAGATTTGTATGGCAACTCCAAGGCTGTTTTGATTTAAATGCGGTAATATATTAATGCTGCTTTATAAGCAGGCAGAGCTAACTAACTAAGTACGTGAAATTATAATCCGTTTCTATGGAGCGAGGGGATCCATTTTCGTTGTATTTATATTTTCAACATACAAGGGTTGGAGAATGAAGAACTCTGTTTTAATTTCAGCTCCATCTTTATTCTTCTTCTTCTGCTACTACTTTTCCCACACCTCTGGGGTAGAGGATGTATTTGGTCCTGTTTTACGGCAGGTTGCCCTTCCTCACTCCAACCCTATGTGAAAGGATATAACCACTATTGCATGTTTCTGTGGTGGTTGGCAGTGTAGTATGTTGTCTGAATATGAATAGGAGAGTATTGGGACAAACACAAATACCCTGTCCCCGAGTCAGAAAAATGAATCAGATGGGATTAAAATTCTCTACCCGGCTAGGAATCGAACCCGAGACCCTCTGAACCGAAGGCCTCAACGCTGACCATTCAGCCAAGGAGTCGGACTTTTCAGCACCATCTTTATTTCTCAAAATATTCACGAACTTATTCAAGAACTTGTTACATTGTTACATGAGTTTCTGTGTCGGTGCGACGTAAAGCAAATTATACAAACAAACAAAACTTGCGTGCCAAAAGCATGAGTTCAATTCCAAACCTCTCCGCATTGTACATATGGAGTGAGATCATATGACACTGTTGATGGTGAATCGTCCGTCGGATGGAGAAGTTAAGACTTGAGCAGACTCCCTGGTGTTCTTCGACAGAAATAGGCTATGTGATGACACCGAGTTTCACTCTAACCCTACCTCTTCATTATCATCATCATCATCATCATCATCATCATAATCTCACACTCAGATGCGGAGGTCGCCCATGGGTGTCAGCTAGGCACTATGCCTGTTCGGCGGCTACATGACATTTATCCGTGTATCTCCCCCTTAGTCCCTTTTCCTGATACGGGGTCGGCTATGAGGAGAGATTAAATTGTAACATGTTTCACGGCCGGACGCCCTGCCCTACGCCAACCTCAGCTAAGGTGCTAATGAAGATGAAATTAACGATGTTAAATGAAAGTGAGTAAGGAGTTGGAAGAAATTGGCTATGGTCCATGAATAGGAAATCTCCCGGCATTTGCCTCGAAATGAAAATGGGAAACCATAGAAAACTATTCTCAGAACAGCTGACGGTGGGGTTGGAACCAACAATCTCCCCAATGTATGCTCATAGATACGTGGCGCCAACTGCGCAGCCAACGTGCTCGGTTAAACTGCGGAAAGCACATAAATCTGGAAGTTCCTAATTTGCTAACCACAGACTATATATGCTCGTAATATAAGGATATGATGGAGCAGTTTGTTCTACTAGTCTTGTTTTTACCAATTACCTCATTCGGTTGGTCTACATCAGAACAAAATGAAAGGAAAACATGTAATCACCCTTTTTAATAATCAGAAATCGCTCGACTGGATCTGTACATTCAGATACTCATCTGAGACTTCCGATGCTCCTGAAAGTTGCGAGGCAATTTACTGTACATGAGTGAAGGCTAGGAATGTCTGCCAACACTGAGCAGTGATCATTTCGTGGCTCAAAAATATTCTGCTCGTCACTGAATTTTAAAGCACTTAGAAATCTTTTCACAATCAGTTACTCAAGATCCATTACATTCTTTAATATATTTTATTGAAGGTTCAGGATTCGTTACCATACTGCCAACAGTATACATAGAAATACATTACATAATTGAACACATTTAAAATTCCGCTCTGAAAGACAATGGAGTTCATTTCATGCAGAAAATGAGTTCAATTGCAACAGGCTGAGAAAAAAAAAATTGTAGGCTGAAATGAATTATTTAACAAAAGATTACGTGAAGAATTGTCACTGTTGTGATGCACTCAAAAAGCAAACATAGATATTCAAGTTGACACAGGCATTTTGAGAAATCAGGTGTACTCATCAGATTAAGATCAACTGATCTCAAGTCCCATTAATACTTATTTTTTAAGTTCAGCAGGAATTATTTATCAAGTTGTTCCTTAAACCTTTCAAATGTTATAAATGTTTTTGTAGGTTTTAATTTATTTGTTCAATTAATTTTAATTCATTTGTTTACAGTATTGTTTAAATTTGTAGATCTAATTTCACAATCATTTTTAATTTTTAGAGTTCTTTATAAACTATTTATTTTTAAATCAATATTCACTGTATTCTTTGTCTTCGGGCAGCCTTCAGGTGGAGATAAAATTTATAATACATTATATATAGAGAGATATGACACTGTTAATCACTTTGAGCGTTAAAAGAAACCAGCCGAGTCTCTTGTATAAACATTTTTTAGCTTTATATATTCCGAAGACTTTTATTCATTGCATTTACAGACTTATATCATACAGAATAGTTTAGAGTGATGGTGCAAATCATGAAGTTGAAACGTACACACTAGTGAAAGCAAAAACGTCTCAATCAGTATCGTTCAACAAATAAATGATTTGCGAAATGCGTGCGGAAGTTATGTCACTCACGTTTATGTTTATACTAGAAGCCTGTATAAACTGATTTAGTCTCGATTCGACTTCGACCGGTCAGGGGACATAATGTGATGGTTGTACTCGGTCAAACATTTCATACCTGATCGGTGTGAACCCTAAGTACACCATCGCTTAAGAAATACCTCCACGTAAAAAACTGGATAGGTCAAATACAGCGGTTCAGTATCATGTAACCTGGTCAAATACTTACACAAATGATATGGCAGTAGCATCTACGAAAACCGCTATGTAAGTTTAGAACTTTAGCTGGTAAAGATCTGTCGTCTAACGTTACATATTGTGGATCCTCTAAGAATTCTCATTGTTAATGCGATATGTGCTGCGGGTCGGTATTTCTACAACAACATCGTCACATAGCGGTTTTGGCAGGGGCAACGGCGATGTGTTTTTCTTACTTACAAATTAGAGTCTATATTGCCGATCTTGCCGGCGGCTACATACAGAAAAGTAGAAATTAGATATATTCCTTATTATTGGGTGATTTGTATTTTCTATCATTCGTTCTTAATCCATTTACCGTCCAGGGTTGGTTTTTCCCTCAGCGACGGATCCCACCCCTGCCACCCCAAGGACAGTGTCCTGAAGCGTGAGAATTTATATCGGGGAATACAACTGGCGAGAAGGACCAGTATTCCGCCCAGGCGACCTCGCCTGCTGTGCTGAACAGGAGCCTTGGGGAGGGGGCGATGAGAAGATTAGAAGGGATAGGCAAGGGAGAGGGAAGGAAGCGACCGTGGCCTTTAGTTAGGTACCATCCCGGCATTTGCCTGGAGGAGAAGTGGGAAACCACGGAAAACCGATTCGAGGATGGCTGAGGAGGGAATCGAACCCCTTCTATACAGCTGACTTCCTGAGGCTGACTGGACCACTTTTCAAATTTCGTGACAGTAGGGAATCGAACGCGGACCTCCGGGAGTGGTACCTGATCATACTAACCACTACATCACAGAGGCAGGCTATATTTTCTATCAGCAGTCTAAATCCACCAAATTCCCGTAAAATGAGTCAGAAAATATATAATTGCCATCTAGCACTGAAGAATTGTACTGATACATATTTCATACACACAACGTCTTCAGTGTTCCCGATGATGTACGCCACATGTTGCCTGCAGCGCTTGAACGGCAAACTCGCCTAGTCTGGGTGTCAGTGGCTTTTACTGCCATGGTGAGTGTGTGTCACGATTGGTGTAGTGCATTATTTGCCGGTTAGACACAAAGGCAAACAGTGTTCCTATTCCTCTCCGTACACTTCCCCTAACATGGATTCTAAACCAACTGATGAAGTTATCTCCTATGATTGCGACTGCATTATAGAGAGCATTTTAAACCGTTCCTTATGATCACGTATTTTACCTGCGTGGTTTGACTCACGTAGCTCTCAGCTTGAATTCGGGAGCTAGTGGGTTTCAAATCCCACTGTCTGCAGTCCTGAAGATGTTTTACCGTGGTTTCCCATTTTCATACCAGGAAAATGCCGGGGCTGTACCTTAATCAAGGCCACAGTCAATTCCTCCCTACTCCTAGCCCGTTTTTGTCCCATCGTCGCCATTAAGCCTGTCTGTTGGTGCGACGTACGGCAAATTGTAATATACAGAGAGTTCCAAAAATACTCGGCATCATTTCAGGGTTGGATTCTTAAAATTTAGAGAAGGAAAGAAGTCTATATAAACTGCCGAGCCTTTGCGGTATTGATGTGAACAGTAATTAAAGTCACTTCACTCAATATTTATTCCGAAAAAGGGGCGAATATTTAATATTCGAGAGCTTACTTTATTTTACTTGCGATTTATTGGCTTACGCTGTACAATAAAAGATTTGAGTTATTAATGAAAAACTTAATCTTGTCGTTTCGTATACAAACTCTAAATTCATGGTATAATTGAAAACACACACACACATGCATACGGACAGAAGTCTCTTACGTTTTTTTATATTATTCCATCTTTACTACTTTCATGACTTGGAATCGATTCGTTCTATTTTTTGTTACTGTTAGATTCGTCACTGACTCATTCTTGACTTTTCCAATTTTAATTAGAAATATTTCCATACAGAAATATTTTTAAATATACAATTCACACAATAATACATTTAACATGAGTCAAATTATTGACCCCAGAACAAGCTTGTGCATGTGAGATTTTCGAAATGGAAAGTCACATTCGTGCGGTTCAGTTTCCACGTGAAACTGTAGGTCCTGTAATTATGATCAATATATAAACAATCGTGTAGAATTACACGTTTGCTTGCATATTATGGTTGAGACTTGGATTACTATGACATGTCATATTTTTATCCTGGACTATTTACCAAACGTAAGTTAAACAAAACACGTTTGTGAAAACCCTGTTAATGGAGAGAGAAAATTGCTAAATCAACAGAGGCACCAGCATGAGCGATTCCTAACACGGTTTATTTTTGGCTATATAAATACATATTTACTATGTTTTATGATCAAGTTACATTTGACACAAAATAATATGCTTAGTTATATTGTAATGGTTTTAGCCATTCCCCAAGTATTGTCCACTTTTATGCTGATGATGTCAAGTTATTTTATTTGTGTTTAGATAACTTGAATTTCCTGTCCTTAGAACTATTTGTGGTTAAATGATGTTTAAGGATAGCGAGTTTTGGGAGCAGTAACTTGCCAGAATATGAACGATAAAGGAATGCTAGAAATGTGGTTAGTTTGCTACTGATCTTCTAGCAAATTATGGGTAACAATGGAATGTAATCCTATCTTCGACAGGCTAAATTAATATCGGAACAGTAGTTCTAAATTTGAAATGAACATTTTAACGTATATTGTGAATAAAAGTTACACTTACACGTAATTTGAAAAATAAACCCAAGTGTGTAAAATTCCACTTCATCCTAATCATATCTCTGCCATGAGAATACATAAAACGAAATATCCACGAACAAAATTTGTTAATGCCACTCCCCAAATTCAGTGGCAAGGGTTCAATCTTGAGATTATAGATAATTACAAGGTCGTTCCATACACCAGAACTATGAAGATGATTCGCTGACTTCAAAGAAACAAGATTTTTACTAAACAGTTCAAATATGACGGTCATCATTGCATTATTCTTATAACCTATATCTTGTGCCAGTTTCAGCCTGTCATAAATTATCGTTTGGAATTCGAAATAATTGAAGGGTGGACGTAATTCAAATTCATTCCGATATATGAGATGTGCACGTAAACGTAATTACTTCGTTGAAAGAAACATCCTTTCTTTCAAGAGTACACAAATCGTGAGAGGTCCACTGTATTTTTCTATCAAGGAGAGCTGATAACCTATATCTGGTAGTAGTTTAAGCTGTCGAAACGTTCGCGATTCCTCAATATCGCTAGAAAAGCAGACAGCCTAGGGATTTTATACACTGCTCAAAACAATTAGGGGATCAGATAAGACATCTCACACAATATACATATAGTAACGTATTTTATTCAGATATCGGTTACAATTGTAATTTGTGTGTGATACAGTACGATATTTTGCTGTCTCAACTCTTTACTTGGGGTTTACATGGCATTTACTTAGAGCGAGGCACCATGGGGCTACCATAAGAGTGAAAAAGTCATTCTCGTTGCCCACCAATATGGTGTGTGATCACCTCGGACGGCCAGTACAGTTGCACACCTGCGTGGCATGGACAGTATGAGGTTATCACTCAGCTCTTCCACGAGTGCAATATCCAGCTCTGCAACCGTTGTGGGAGGTGCTGGTCTGGCTGCAATGCGACTGCCGAAAGCATCCCAGACATAATCGGTGAACAAGCTGGCCACTCCATTCGTTCAATTCCCTCAACTTCATGTTTTCCACCAGTGCAGCTCTGTGGGGATGAGCGTTATCGTCCACCAGAAAGAACCCATCTCCTATGGCACCAGCGTAGGGCACAACGAAAGGTCGAAGTATCTCATCTCTATACCTCTGAGCAGTCAAAGCGCCTTTTTGAACGATATGAAGGTCCCTACGTCCGCCAATACTGACTCCTGCCCACACCATTCGTCCACCACCATAATATGGTGATGTTTCCTGCGCATAAGTTCCACGTTCTCTCCAGATTAGAGAACGACGATTGTCCGGCTGAACACAAAATCTTGACTCATCTGTGAAGAGAACCCGGCGGCATTCGTTACGATTCCAATCCTGATGTTCCACCGCCCAGTTTCTGCGGGCTACACGGTGTCGTGGTTTTAATGGGACACACACCATAGGCCTCCATGCATAGAGGCCACATTCCCGAAGGCGATTTCGGACTGTTTGTATTGATATTGCGCGTCCTGTTGTTGCCTGGACGGTGCGTTGCAGCTGAGTTACATTCAACCTCCTGTCTCGACGGGCTGTTAACCGGAGATAACGGTCATCTCTTGCTGATGTTACCCGTGGACGACCTTGGGCTTGCCTTCTTTTAACGGTTCCTATTGTCTGAAATCGCGTCCAAGTCCTGGAAATTACACTTTGGGACACTGCAATAGCTGCAGCCACCTCTCCCAGTGTCTGTCCCGCTTCCAACCGTCCTATGGCTCTCCATGCCATAGCTTCGGGTAAGTCGCGTTGTTGTTGCATTGCACTACCTGCTCACTACACTATCTGAACCCCACTGCTTGTGTTATTCGTTTAGTAGAGTAAACACAAGTCAACACCAACCCCCTCTGCAGCAACTTTCTGTTATTACCACTATCTCGGTTATCGTAATGTTGTTGTCTCCACTACGTAGAACCGATAGCAAGACGTCGAACCATTTTAGTTCATTTTGCCGATGACAATACTTCAGAACCTAGATATCTCAACTGATCCCCTAATTGTTTTGACCAGTGTATTTACAGATTTAAAATCTTTAGCTTCATATTTCCAAGTCTGTATATCAAATGTTGATCATTTGTAAATCAACCATATTTCATGAGATTTCATTTTATAGAAATCGTAGTTCTGATGATGATAATGATGATGATGATTTTATTGTAGTGAGACTGCGTATCACTGATAGGCTATCATTCAGGCATGAGGAGACACCCGCTGTGTCTTGGAGTATTGTGAGCTCGGCTCTACCTGGCAAACACTTCGCTATCTTATACTGACGTAAGGGAGCCGACAGTGGCTGCTTGAAAGTGTACTCTGTTGACGATGACAGCTTTATAGAGTACCAGTTTTACATCCTAATATACTAATTTATTTTCCCGTTGGACCGGTACTAAAGTTTTTAAGAGAGGGAGAATGAAAAAAAAAGATCCACAACGTGATGTCATGGTTATTTCAGTCAAGCTTGCCATTACACCATTGAACGCACCATAAATATCGAATATTACTGCTGTGATCTTTCGGAAGCGGCCTTCATGCATATTACGCTCAGTAATTTAATGTCTTGTGTTCTTTATGTAACTTAGCAGGTCCAAGTGTGTCACAGTTGTTACTTACTGGCAGTGTAATAAGTGACAATTGCAGTGTTTCTTGCTGTCACGCTGGTGAGAACATGGGTCACTGGGGCAGTCACGGCTAGGTGAGCCGTTCGCGTCAGCGTTGTCCTGCCGCCAGTTTCCTCAAGAATTAAATTCACTAAATGAAATAACTGATTTTAATATAGTTCGATTAATTTTTTAGTTATATTACGAGGTCTTCAACAGGGTAAAGTCTTCTAATTTCTGTGTTTACTTCATTAGGTATTGAAGAACATCTCGGTTGTCAGTTTTTTATCTCCGAAAGGATAATTAGTACTAGTAGTAGTAGTAGTAGTAAGATTTATTAAAAAAAACACCGTAAATTTCCGGATTACACATCTTACAGTATATAATGATAATAATAATATTTTTCTGGAGTTTACAATTTCAGGTATAACTGTATAATTTACAGAGAATCTCTTATGATATGTTCAGGAAAGGAGGAAGACTATCCAAGGGTGAGGTTAATATACATGAATGGAATAAAACTATCATTGGTAAGACAATTGAAATATCTCGGAATCACTTTTAAGACCAGAGGAGATTATTTCGCAGTATACACACGAGAAAGGACCATAGCAACATTACGGACGATAAATGACATTCCCCATCTGAATCGACTATCCTTAAGGACAGCAAGTAAACTATTCAGATTTTTATTTTTATTTTTTTCATTGTATTTCTTAAGCAAGTTCTTGTTCCTCCTCTGAGGGTGGAGGCGGGCCACATAGAAGTTAACGACTTTTCTCCGGCCAGGAGATTCAGGCTGGCTACAGCTGAAGTGAGGGATTTAGGAGTTGGGTAAGGGATGTGTGCAAATAAGGAGATGGGAGGGGTTTGGCCTATTGGCTAATCGTATTTGTTCTTTTTTCTTTTATTCCGTAATTTTATTTTTTATTGTTATTTAAGGTACATAGCTTGAGATATTTACAATTTAAGTTTCATCAAGATGTACATAATACACATTTGGTTTTAAGTGTCTATTTACATTACTTATATACAAGGTTTCCAATAACAATTTGATTTGTGGATCATATTGTCTTTTATGGGTGGGGGTGAGAGATGGGAGTAAAAAGGGTTTAGGACGTTCCGTCACAGATCACAGTTAAGCATCACCTTAGGGTGGGGAACTATTCAGATTCAACATTGTTCCAATAGTGACGTATGGTCCAGAGCTCATATGGGAATATTGAACTAAGAGTGATCTGTAGAAGGTAGAAAAAGTAAAGCACATATATTTCAAAAGAGTCCTATGCATATCGAAATATTCGTAGTTAAGTTTGGTATATGAGATGATTAGAAGATTTCAGATACCAAAAGTTGCTGCCATCCATAACTCAAAACAGAGCATTGCTGCAGGAAGTACGGAAAACGGACGAAATATGTGTTTAGATTTCTACACCACAGACGATATGACACCCAATGACTGGAAATGCGAAAATTACGAGCTAATACACGCAGTTACAAAAGCAAAGCGAAGCCATCTCCGTATAGGCCATGAAGGCCCTTGGAGGAGTGGAAAGTAAAGGCTTCCACTATCCGTAACCTCGTCACTTGGTGGGGTAAAGTGGTTAGCTCTACGCCCGGCCGCCTGTGCCCCCAGGAATCAACCTGGCCTTGGGGCCATATGCACCCCCCACGCCCCCCGAATTGGAAATCTAGATTCTTAAAGTTTTCATGTTCTTGACGGGGAATCGAACCCACGTCCTTCACTGTGAACCGAGCACGCTTTAACCGCTTCGGCCAGGCAGCACCTAAGACACACAGTTACACGTCTCGCAATACAAGAATTTCACCATAGGGTATGCATAACAATAAATTTCACGAGCCGACGTCAGACTGCAAATGTGTGCAATGTGGTTTACTTCGATTAATAAACTGTGCTGAGAATAGTATTAATTACATGTTTTTCGATTATAATGGTCAGTAGCTGCAAAAATTATTCTTCTTATTATTGTGTATCCGAATGTATGAAATTTGGCTAGCAGCGTCTTTGCTATTTGGTTTGAGTTTCTCCCTCCCACGCTAGATAGAGGTGGTGAATAGAGGACGTGGCAGAAACTCCATAGGAATAAACTTCTTCTAATTTGGAGGACGATTTTCTCTTCAATAGTGGCAATATTTTTGTGAATAATTTCGTTTCTTTGTAGGATGTTTTCACGTTAAACGTCGGCCGCCGGGATGAGTATATTGGATGGTAGAGTGGTGGTGGTGCTGATTATTGTTTTTGAGAGGAAGTACACCTGGTCAAATATCCTCTATTAACACTAATCAGAGGGAAATATGGAAAATGAATGTATCAGCCAAAGAAAGACAAGGGCCACGAAGAGCGTGAAAATGAAAGACTCCCTACGACACCTAACACCGACGGGTTCGGAAAAGAATAAGATTTGACCAAGGGAGTCGGATAGGGTAGATGGCAATGTATAGCCTGGCACAAGTAAGTGGAAGCAATGCCAGGACCCCGTGGTTGCCAACCCACGCTCGCAAGTTATGGGCACCTGGGCCACTTTTAGTCGCCTCTTACCACATGCAGGTGATACCGTGGGTGTTATTCTACCGCCTCTACCCACAGGGGGATGTTAGACGGTAGAGGCGAAGTTACCACGTTCGATACCCACTCAGTTAGGTGGTATCTGAAGGTGCTTCTATCGCCAGCCTCATGTCCATAATTTACTGGCATTTAAAAGAGCTCTTGCTCGACAGTATTTTCGGCTCTTTGGAAACTCTGAAAATCCATAAAGGTAATTAGTGGGACGTAAAACCTTTAACATTAGCCTGTTATTACTCCTCCAAATCGCCTTACATGGCCACACCGCCGTCGTATAGTCACACATGCAGTTTTGTTCATTCATTTAATTACTAATATAGCCTTTATCTTCTCATTGTATTTGCACCTGTTTGTACCATCAATGATTCTCGCTACTTTAATGTCTGTCAACCGCATGTTGCCATTTCTTGATTGCTTCTGTCCCTTGCCACGGGCCAGAACAAAACGTAGCTTGCACCAAAATCCCAGTCTCATTCATAGCTGTGACAATATGGAAGCCGGTGATGCTGAGGAATGACACTCGGAGTACGACTAGAGCTGTTACTCACAGAGTCAGTCGTGCTGCAACACCACTTTCGGGCTCAGTGAGGAAATCAGTGGCAAGCTAACTCACTTCTCGTCTCGCCTAGTAGGTCACATTATGGTGCCGTCGTTGGTTTCCGTATAACACGTAACCTTTGGTGGTACTAGTTGAGGATCCAACTTGCCTCTGGGCTGATGACCAGACAGACAGACAGACAGACAGACAGACAGACAGACAGACAGACAGACAGACAGACAGACAGACAGACAGACAGACAGACAGACAGACAGACAGACAGACTTTTCCACCCATCTGTCACTCTCGTGCAGAAAATTCGGTCTGAAAATTGAGCCATGTAAAGAAAATGTTGTCCGTTAGCTCGCTTTATTTCTTAAAGAATACCGTTGTTCAGAACTGCATGATGTCTTCATTACAATTTCTACATTTTGAGTCGACTTCACTGACTTTACTGCCATTCTGGGAGAATGCACATTCTAAGTACAGTCAAACTTCGATATCTCTAAGTGCTAGTGGAGGCTGAAAACACTTCAAGTTATTGAATATTCGAGATACAGAATAACGTGCATAGTGATACCATTATATTTTCTCTGCATCTACAAGTTGTTGTTTTTAAAACCAGCTTTATTATGCCTTAATAGGCGACGTTCTGATTTTTGGATGCTTAGAAATTCTTATTGAAGAAGAAATCCGTATTTTTCCTTTGCCATTTTCTTTGTAACACTGTACTTTCTGTCGAGTGTTAGGGTGAAGTGTCCGACTCGTTGGCTGAATGGTCAGCGTACTGGCCTTCGGTTCAGAGGTTCCCGGGTTCGATTCCCGGCGGGGTCGGGGATTTAAACCTTAATTGGTTAATTCCAATGGCCCAGGGGCTGGGTGTTTGTGCTGTCCCCAACATTCCTGCAACTCACACACCACGCATAACACTATCCTTCACCACAATAACACGCAGTTACCTATACATGGCAGGTGCCGCCCACCCCCATCGGAGGGTCTGCCTTACAAGGGCTGCACTCGGCTAGAAATAGCCACACGAAATTAATTATTAAGGGTGAAGTAGCATAAGGTAAGATTTTAAATTGATATTCGAGGTGTGATGCGCAGTACTGTTCAGATGCTCTGGCAAGTGGCTAGTCGAACAATATACTCTAAGAGAGGTTGCTTATGTAAGGAGACGACTAAGTTTAGGTTTATTCTAGAGGGCCTACTTTTTTCGTGGGGATAATGTCTACAGTAAAAATAAACGTAACGTTCCGCATAATTTTGGGTTACAGAAGTACATTTTTTATCTGGGCTTGAAATATCCTTCGAAGTATCGAAAAATTCTAGTAATAGAACTTCGAGTTTTATCAAATATATGACACGTAAAACATATGATTTCATCAGGAAACGAAAATCCCTTCGAGATATCGAAAGTTTGAGTTATAGACGTTCGAGTTAGAAAAGTTACCGGGCGAGTTGGCCGTGCGGTTAGGCGCGCGCGACTGTGAGCTTGCATCCGGGAGATAGTGGGTTCGAATCCCACTGTCGGCAGCCCTGAAGATGGTTTTCCGTGCTTTCCCATTTTCATACCAGGGAAACCTTAATTAAGGCCACGGCTGCTTCCTTCCAACGCCTAGCTCTTTCCTGTCCCATCGTCGCCATAAGACCTATCTGTGTCGGTGCGACGTAAAGCCGCTAGCAAAAATAAAATAAAATAAAATAAAATAAAATAAAATAAAATAAAATAAAATAAAATAAAAGTTTGACTTGCTTGGAACGATCCATATGTTTCAGTTTCATATTTTTAAATTGACATTCAATCCTCTTAATTTTCTTCAACATTAATTTAAAAATACCACTACACAGTTCATCTACAAAAATAATACAGATTTTTCGGGCAGAATTTGCTTGCGAATGAACATGAATCTTAACAACAATGTCGCAATCCTTTTAAACTAACAACTAGGGCATCACACCACCACCACCACCAGCGACACCAACAACAACAGCAACAACAAAAGGTAAATCGACATTTGGAATTTGACACGTTTCTTATGTTCACGGACAGGTGCTTGACACAAGGTGTGGGCCACCCACTCGGCAAGTTCCGACAGAGAAAGCTGGTTTCCACTTTCCCGCTGCATCAGACCTGACTCCGGCAGTTAGACTGTCCCATTTGACAAGGAGGGAACTGCAATGCTAT
Organism: Anabrus simplex; assembly: GCF_040414725.1. NCBI lineage: Eukaryota > Metazoa > Arthropoda > Insecta > Orthoptera > Tettigoniidae > Anabrus > Anabrus simplex. Next base: position 879,491,040 of record NC_090265.1, on the reverse strand, counting down.
AGTATTATCAGGGACAATCACACTAATTATGTGAGTTAACGTGTAAACCATCCGTAGAATTTGTGACACAGGCAATTTAGTGAAAGGACAGTCCTGTTTTCAGACTTGCCAGCAATAAATAATGATATAACGAATAGTGACTTGATTTGTGTTTTAAGGTATCCAATAATATCCTTCATGGGCCATTGATGATGTAAGAATTACCATGATTATCACACATGTTCCAGTCTATTGCCTTACTGTTCCTCGGAAAACATTGTTGTTATTACTTCAAACCTGGTCCTTGAAAATTCGGGGGCAACAATACCGCACACTTACAGATGATTTCTCTTTCTTGGACTAGAAATTCAGGCACGAAATGAACTTCTCCCTAGGAATGTGCCGATGCGGAAATTGTTATTATTCCTCTAATCACCCGAAATTCGGTGGTCAAACGGACTTTATTTTACATTAGGGCCAAATGTTAAATTTGAAATTGAAGATAAGTTCCACCAAATACACATGTTGATGGTAGTTCAAGCGTTAAATTTACTAAAGATCTATTTGTGATTTTCTTTCGACACGCCTTAGCATAAGATATTGATGTTAGTGTAGTTTTTTGTTTGTCACAAGAATTAATCGATTCTAAAACAAGGAAAAAGGTGATCAAGAAGTTATACTTCCTAAAATAAAATCACAAAAAATACGTAACCTTTAGACGTATATCTGTAATTATACATTATGTTAAGGATTTAAATGAGAAAACGTTTGGGTGTTTCTTGGTGGTTCGTAATGTAGTATGTTTTGTATATATGTAGAGGAGTGTATCAAGACAAACACAATTACACAGTCCCCGAGTACTGAGAGAGTTGGCCATGCGGTTAGGGACGCGCAGCTGTGAGATTGTATTCGGGAGATAGTGGGTTCGAATCCCGTTGTCGACAGCCCTAAAGATGGTTTTCCGTGATTTCCCATTTTCACACCAGGAAAATGTGGAGCTGTACCTTAATGAAGGCCACGACCACTTCCTTCCCACTCCTAGCCCTTTCCTATCCATCGCCACCATAACACTTATCTGTGCCGGTGTGACGTAAAAACAAAGATGGTTGACTACTATGTACAAGAAGGCCAATCAATCTAGCGGAACTTGCCGTTGAAACACATTGTACTAATTGCGACTTGCACATTTCCTTCTTAGGGGGTCGGCTGAGTAGCTCAGACGTTAGAACGCCGGTCTTCTGTGTCCAGGTTGGCGGGTTCGATCTCCGCTCAGTCCAGTACGTTTGAAAGTGCTCAAGTATTCCAGCCTCTTGTTGGTAGATTTACTGGCATGTAAAATAACTCCCGAGGACAAACTTCTGTCAACTCGGCGTCTCCAAGAACCGCAATAGCCATTTTATAATAATAATAATAAATTATTATTACTTCTTTCTTAATATATTTACCCTCCAGGATTGGTTTTTCCCTCGTACTCAGCGAGGGGTCCCACCTCTACCGCTTCAAGGGCAGTGTCCTGGAGCGTGAAACTTTGGGTCGGGGATACACCTGGGAAGGAGGATCAGTACCTCGTCCAGGCGGTCTCACATGCTATGCTGAACAGGGACCTTGTGGGCGGGGGGATGAGGAGATTGGAAGGGATAGACAAGGAAGAGGGAAGGAATCGGCGGTGGCCTTAAGTTAGGTACCATCCAGGCATTTGCCTGGAGGAGAAGTGGGATAACACGGAAAACCATTTTGAGGATGGCTGAAGACGGAGTAGAAACCCCTATACTCAGTTGACCTCCCGAGGCTGAGTGGACACATCTCCAGCCCTCATACCACTTTTCAAATTTCGTGGCAGAGCCGGGAATCGAACTCGGGCCTCCGGGAGTAGCTACTAATCACACTAACCACTACACTACAGAGGCGGACATTATTATACTGAGAAAGTGTTTATATTTCTTGACTGCGCCAACTCCATGGTGTAGGGGTGGCGTGCATTACCTCTTACTCGGAAGCCCTGGGTTCGATTTCTGTCGAGTCCAGGGATTTTAATTCTGGTCTGATAACTGGAACGGAGTTTTCTTAGCCTCGTGTGTCGAAATGAGGGTCTGTCTGATACACGAAGAAGCGGTCCAGTCAAGAAAGCCAAGACTGTTGTCACGCTAACGACACGGCACTGTAGTAACTTTAGACCATCTGCGTGGGCAACGGTCCTCTTAATAGGCCAACGCCGTAATGGACTGTTGCGCCACGGGTTTGTTTGGTGGCATTTCAGTATAAAATATTTTCATTCGCAGTAAATCTGTAAACTTATAACATAATATTAAAATTTACTACTGCTGTTAATTAGCAGAGAGAAGTAGCACTCCTTCAACCCGGTTTAACAGCAGGGTTATTTATGTACATCCTTATCACCACACCATACGCCATAGAGTAGCGGCGATTAGGGAGGTCGGGAAAGGGGGTGCTCCCGACCTTTATGGAGAAAAATTTACATTTTTATTCTATTTTAGTCTCCTTATATATTAAGACTATGCAAAATCTGTTGTCTTTTCTACTAATTCTTTTCTTTAATTTATTTAATTATTAAAATAATACTTATAGGAAATAGGCGCAAAATGTTGTTCGTCGCGGCTAACCGAATTGTACAGCGCCACAGCAAGTAGTAGAGATCCGCGGAGCAATGTGTAGCATGTTCTGCGATGAAGGGCTGAGAAGGGGTATGCGTTTGCCAGGGTCACCCGCTTGCGGCGCCCATTTGTCAGTCTGGCAGTCTCACTCTGGAAAAATGTCTGTTCAGTTCTATCTAGTGTCTGTTATTTACAGTAGTGTGTAGTCAAATACTAAACTACTTTCTTTAATTCTATAGTCACGCTATAGTTATATTTAATTGTATTACATATGTAATTATTCTTCCTTTAGTGAAAGTTTTATTGTATAGTACTATTATTACCGCAAATACGTTGATAGACTGTCAACCTTTATGTCTCCATCGAGATTCGCTCAGACAGCATCAAAAACTTACCATTTTATGGCTTTTTTATTTTCAATTTTGATGTCCACCCCCTTCCCCTCTATATCCCATAGATCCTTTCTTTTTTGTCTATATATTTTTGTGCCACCTCTCCCACCCTATTTCTTATTCCCAATCATCGCTACTGGCCCTTAATAGTCACTCTGCTGAACGTGTATACAATATTAAAAAATGAATACTTGGCAAATTCTGGCAAGAGATTAAAATGTAATTGTCACCAAACACGACAAGTAATTAACTTTCGTTTTAATTGTTTCGTTCTGTTTGTAGCAGAAAGTGCTTTTCCATAAATGTAATTTTTGTGTTGTTACGTCTCGCTACGTATCTCCCCGTATCTTTTATGAGCTTCACAATGCTCTTTAATAGCGTAGCTTGTAACCTTGAGATTTAATCGTTATCACGCGAATGTCAACTACTGTACTGTGTTTCTGTTGTTGCTGTATTTATATACCGAGCGAGTGGCTGCATGGTTTTGATGGCGCAACTGCCAGCTTGCATTTGGAAGATAGAGGGTTCGAACCTCACTGTGCGCAGCCCCGAAGTAGGTTTTCCATGGTTTCCCCATTTTCACGCCAAACTAATGCTCGGGATGTACCTTAATTAAAGCCACGGTCGTTCCCTTCCCACTCCTAGCCCTTTCCTATCGCATCGTTGCCATAAGACCTATCTGTGTTGATGTGACGTGAAGCAAATCGTAAACATAAGAGTACAAAATGCTTTACTCATAGATTAGGAATATTGTAGTCATTAGCCTCCTTTATGCAGTTTTGTTTTGTTGATAATAATAACAGTAAATAATAATAATAATATTAATAATAATAATAATAATAATAATAATAATAATAATAATAATAATAATAATAATAATAATAATAGGATGATGTACTTTTGTTCGAAGTATATCTGTAAACTTTTAACACAATATTAAAATTTCCCACCACTGTTAAATATCAGAGAGAAATCTTACTCCTTCAATCTAGTTAAACAGCAAGATTATTTGTATAGATCTTTAACACCACACCATTTGCGAAGAATACAATTCATGGGACACTAATAAAGAATTGACTCAAATAGACTGACTCACAAATGTACACGTTCTTAAAGAATAAAACCACTAGGTCAAATTGGTTAAAACAGGGAAAGACCTGAAGGAATTAGTGTCACCAAATCTACTGAACCGAGACGAAATTAGAAAAATCCCACTCATACGGTGTTTTGAGGATGGTGAGAGAAAGACTAACCGACATGTATGGTCTCTGCAATGGAAACACACCCATCCACTACGTGTGAAGGAATATTGGGCTAAAATAAAAAGCCAACAAATGCTGATTCCGCGTGGTCGTAAGTGACCCATTCGAGACGACGAAGAAGAATAGGCTTCTTTAAGAGAAATATTTATCTATATATCTTTTGAAGAAGCCTGTTTATTATTATTATTATTATTATTATTATGTAAATGAAATGGCGTATGGCTTTTAGTGCCGGGAGTGTCCGAGGACATGTTCGGCTCGCCAGATGCAGGTCTTCAAATTTTGCGCCCGAAGGCGACCTGCGCGTCGTGATGAGGATGGAGTGATGATGAAAACGACACATACACCCAGCCCCCTTGCCAGCGAAATTAACCAATTATGGTTAAAATTCCAGACCTTGCCGGGAATCGAACCCGGGACCCTTGTGACCAAAGGCCAGCACACTAACCATTTAGCCATGGAGACGGACATTATTATTATTACTATCGGACTTTTAGGCAGTAATACGTTCGAATGCAAACTAATTGGCTAGTAGGAAATGTCGTCTAGCCCGCTGTTCTGTAATGTACCGAGAGTTACATAAATGCTAGGGGCTCTGATACTGTTCCCTAATGTTCATGTCGAGCTCATAGCAGAACTGTTGTGCGGGCTAGAGTATACTGTTAATTGCTTCAGTAAGATTGCATTCTAAAATACTACTGGCTAAAAATCTGGGCTCTAATAATACTTCTTATAAACTGGTGTACCTTTCAGTGTCCGGTCTGTATGCCTTCGTGAATTGACTTAGCGCCTCCACAATCCTCCATACCCTTCATCATGTGTAATAAAGTCCTTTGTATTATTGTATTTTTGTTAACTACGCTTCTATCCCATTGACTCTATTTTAGTTCGAGTTTGAGTATTTTAATGTGTTATTTTAATTTCTAACTAGAATGATATATTTCTGTGTACTTCAAAGCAATGTCTTACTCCAATGTAACCTATACTTTCTATAATTTTATTGGATAATAGGGCATTGCGAATTAGTTCCACTGATTGTTTTAATCTCATAATCATTTTTCATCATCATTTAATTTAAATTCTAGTCAGTGGATATATTTTAAAATTTTAATTATCATGTCTTTTTGTGGTCCGCCTCTGTGATGTAGTGGTTAGTGTGAATAGCTGCCAACCCCGCAGGCCCAGGTTCGATTCCCGGCTCTGCCACGAAATTTGAAAAGTGGTGCAAGGGCTGGAACGGGGTCCACTCAGCATCGGGAGGTCTACTGAGTAGAGGTGGGTTCGATTCCTACTTCAGCCATCCTTGAAGTGGTTTTCCGTGGTTTCCCACTTCTCCTCCAGGCAAATGCCAGGATGGTACCTATCTTAAGGCCACGGCCACTTCCTTCCCTCTTCCTTGTCTATCCCATCCAATCTTCCCATCCCCCGCAAGGCCCCTGTTCAGCATAGCAGATGAGGCCGCCTGGGCGAGGTACTGGTCATCCTCCCCAGTTGTATCCTCTACCCAGAGTCTGAAGCTCCAGGACACTACCCTTGAGGCGGTAGAGGAGGGATCCCTCGCTGAGTAAGAGGGAAAAACCGAACCTGGAGTGTAAACAGATAAAGGAGAAGAAGAAGATGTCTTTTTGTTCCATCTCGTACCATTAGGGGCCGATGGCCTAGCTGTTAGGCTTCTTTAAACAAGAAACATCATCATAATAATCATCATTATCATCATAATCATCATCATCTATATTCATCAACCTTTGTGCTTTCATTTAGTTCTACACTCATATCTTAAAATATTTAAAAAGTGAGCCTAACATCATGTTCTTTGTCTCCCTCTGCTTCTCTTACCCTCCATGATGCAATCCTTTATTCACCTTCGTAATCTAATCTGTTCCATTCGCATCACGTGACTCCACCTCTTAAGCGACTTTAAAATGAACATCTTCATTCATCGGGATCATTTCATTATTATTATTATTATTATTATTATTATTATTATTATTATTATTATTATTATTATTATTATTATTATTATTATTATTATTATTATTATTATTGTAGATATCGTGTGAGCGTGTGGACTTTTTCCGTGTCCAGAAAACAAGGTGAAATTCTTTACGTTTCGCTGGAGAGCTCTAATTATGAAGTCTTGGAGAAGTCTTCCCCGTAAACAGTCGAGATTTTCTTCTGAAGATGGAACAAAGTTCTATGCGAAACGTTATCACCTTGTTTTCTTGACATGGTAAAAGCCCAAAAGCTCATATCATGTCTACACTTACGGGCTGTGAAAGCATCAATCTAATTATTATTAACATTATTAAGTAATGTTTTAAAAGGAATACTCCAGTGATGATGTTGCCCTCGTTAGTTTTGTTTGAAGATGTAGTGTGTTACAGTTTTTGCTTCCTGTGCCTGTCATTACCGGCACTTGTGTTCCACATAACCATCAAGAGAAACTTACGAGCCGTAATAGTGAACACAAGCTTTCTTAAATGACCACACTCTGGGTACGTAAGAGCCGCGACATCGGTTTTAACTCACCGCTTACTCATTAATAACCGTACCGCACTCATGAGTACACAGATATATATCTATTTGCTAGGGGCTTTACGTCGCACCGACACAGATAGGTCTTATGGCGACGATGGGATGGGAAAGGCCTAGGAGTTGGAAGGAAGCGGCCGTGGCCTTAATTAAGGTACAGCCCCAGCATTTGCCTGGTGTGAAAATGGGAAACCACGGAAAACCATCTTCAGGGCTGCCGATAGTGGGATTCGAACCTACTATCTCCCGGATGCAAGCTCACAGCCGCGCGCCTCTACGCGCACGGCCAACTCGACCGGTCAGATATATATCAACAGAGGCATAATTTGTACTCGCTCTACATGTTTTCTCCTCCTTTCACGAAAATAAACGTTTCTTTTGGGAGGCGGGAGTTAATCTGCACAATTGATGGTCATTTCATCTATATTTGATGTACATTTCCCCTGAGTAGTTTGAATAGCTAAAATGAAAGTAAAATTGCTTTCTTATTCTGGGGAGTGATGTTCGGGTGTCATCGTCACTGTCGTCTTCCTGAGGAAACCGAAGTTTGAACCCTGGTCAATGCACATTGGAGTTTAAAAATGAAAGAACCTATTGTCATGATTTGTATTCCACGTGAAGCTACAAGTTAGCTTTGTTTGTTTTCTTCATAATTTTTGTCTTTCGGAATTATCACCTTCCTCTTCAAAGACATGTTTTTACAGTAGCTAGCACATCACTGGAAGAAGTCCTACGCTTTAAGTATCTCGGCAGCGTACTTGATCACAGCTGGAACAATGCTGTTGAAATGCTGTAGGTCTCGGATTGAAGAGGCAAGAACTGCATTCAAGAGAATGAGCAAACTTATCTGTAATAGGGACTTTGAGATCGATTTCCGTCTCGGTGTTATGTATTTTCTATATTATTTTATGGTACCAAGACTTGGACACAGTAGCGTAGCCAGGATCGGCCAATGGGGGGGGGGTTGCAGTTACAAAATTAAGATATAACATAATGAAAGTGCTTGTGCTTGTGCGTGTCTGGTACGCGCATGCATGACTGTCATAAGGATACTGATACAAGAGTGAATTACTGTATGTGATATTCAGATTGCAATACACTACAAAATTCTTACTTTAAAATACAGAACAAGAACAATATGATCGAGGTCAGCAGTTTTATCTCAAACGGTATGTTCAGTTTACAATCTAAAATCTAATTTTCGAGGCTTCCTAGAAAATAAATTTAACACATCTGTTGGTTTTACAACTATGTCTCTGTGAATGTTCAAGGGAGCCAACCCGTTGAGTCGACTTTCACTTGTGGTATTTCTGAGGTAGGTTTTAAGGCGTCTTAATGTTGAAAATGATCTCTCACTGGCTGCAGTGGTGACAGGTAGGGTGGCAAACACTCTCAACAAGCAGTAGATTGCAGGGAGTTTATCTTGATCACATAAAAGAAGTTTATTGTTTACTGTCAGTTTCTATTTATTTTCTTTTTGTGAAAGTTCAATGGGGGGGGGGGGGGGTTCTAACCCCCAGTAACCCCCCCCCCCTGGCTACGCCCCTGCTTGGACACTAACAGAGAACACCACCAAAATGCTTCGATCTTTTGAGATGTGGTGCTACCGACCCCTGCTCAGAATATCGTGGATTGAGAAAGTACGTAACACTGAAATAGTCCAACGCCTAAGAAAAGAGCTCAAGGTCATGCACAACAACAAAAAGAAGAAACTTAAGTACTTTCGCCATATCCTTCCAAATGATAAATATAGAGTCCTTCAGCTTATTTTACAGGCTAAAATTGAAGGAAGGAGAAGTAGGGGAAGAAGGAGAATATCTTGGCTACGGGATCTACGAGAATGATATGGGCTCAGTGCCCCCACTCTTCTCCGAGTTGTTGAGAACTAGAACCAGATCGTCCTGATGACATCCGACATCCAATAAGGATATGATACAAGAAGAGGACGAAGAAGAAGGTAAATTTCCTCCGTTCTCGTGAGAGTACGATATTATTATTATTATTATTATTATTATTATTATTATTATTATTATTATTATTATTATTATTATGATTATGATTATTATTTGACACGAATATGTCGTATGGCTGGGGGTCATCTGAAAAGTTGCGGTACGGTAGTTAGTGTGACGGAAGTGTAAACCTAGTAATCATGCAGGCTGTGATGTAAGGTATGGATGGATCGCCGGGCAATGTTACCTAGCAACCATGCTGGCTACGTCTTATGCCTGGCGGTCATCTGAAATTAGCAGCCGTTGATGGATGGCCAAGACTGAGAGACATATTTATGATCGTTTGACTTTTGCAAAGGGAAAAGTTCTCTCTTTTTTTTTTTTTTTTCCTAGTGCTTTAACGTCGAAGATTTACGATGACGTAAGAATGGGAAAGAGCTAGTACTGGGAAGGTAGCGGCCGTGGTGTTAATTAAGGTACAGCCCTAGCATTTGCCAAGTGTGAAAACGGGAAACCACGGAAAAACGTCTTCAGAGCTGCCGACGGAGGGCTTCGAACCCACAGTCTCCCGAATGCAAGCTCATTGCTATGCAACCCGAATCGCCCGTCCAGTACGCCCGGTGCGGTATCATTTGCCTGGTCCCTATGTGCTTCAGTAATCTGACTTACGATAAGAGACTATACAAAATTGATCGCAGATGAAAATGAAATGGCGTATGGCTTTTAGTGCCGGGAGTGTCTGAGGACGTGTTCGGCTCGCCAGGTGCAGGTCTTTATTTATTTGACCCCGTAGGCGACCTGCGCGTCGTGATGACGATGAAATGATGATGAACACGACATATTCACCCAGCCCCCATGCCAGCGAAATTAATCAATGATGGCTAAAACTTCCGGCCCTGTCGGGAATCAAACCCGGGACCCCTGTGACCAAAGACCAGCACGCTAACCATTTAGCCAAGGAGCCGGACTGATCGCAGATGTCCTTCGTTGATAAAAATCGTCGCTAAGAAACTTGAGAGATTTTAATGAATTATTAAAAGTATTTCTAACACTATTCTAACACCCAGTACCCATCGTCTTACAGGTATTTCGAGAAAGGAAATCTTCTTTTAAGTTATGTAGACTATACTAAAATCAGCTTATTCGAACGTGGTATATACAATATTTTTAGTTTGACTGATAATACTATTCCGACCAATAATACAGTATATTTAGGGCTATCAGTAGTAGAGTAATTTGTGAATATAGAGGATGCAATTGATGTTGAATGATAGCATGTAGCTACTTGTTGCTACGGTGGCAGTGAACTGTATCCCTTACGAGATGATCTTACTTTTGGTAGGTCACTTGTAGGTTGCGATAGATGAGGCATGTAACTGGTCTTGGTCTTAGTGCAGTGGATGTAGCAGGAAATGCAGCTCCTTGTAACTGCATTACAGTATTCGGAGGGCAAGGACGTGTGTTTCTTGTCCTCCAGAGACTCAGAGTCATCGTCAAGCCGTTAGCCCAACAGCTGCCCCGTTCCATTCTGTTGGACTTCTGTAACCATTTTGAGTGGTGTATTTTACTGCTCTTATCGAAGAGAATGTTAGCAACTTCTATTTCAAATATTAAATGAACAGACGTGCAATCAGTTTCGAATCTTGATACTTCAGTCCACACCGGGCGAGTTGACCATGCGGTTAGGGGCGCACAGCTGTGAGCTTGCATCCGGGAGATAGTGGGTTCGAACCCCACTGTCGGCAGCCCTGAAAATGGTTTTCCGTGGTTTCCCATTTTCACACCAGGCAAATGCTTGGGCTGTACCTTAATTAGGACCAGGACCGCTTCCTTCCCACTCCAGACCTTTCCTATCCCATCGTCGCCTAAGACGTATCTGTGTCGGTGCGACGTAAAGCAACTAGCAAAAAAAATCTTCAGTCCAGAAACTTGTTTTGTTTTATTCATCTCTTTGTTTATTGCTCGTTGACAGGTTGATTTGTTCGTTAGTTAGTTGATGGATAATTAGTCAGATATTTGGTGGATAGTGTTTTTTCTTCACAGTTGGCTTTATGTCGCAGCGACACAGGTCTATCTGACCAACTAACTACCCACCAACGAACTCAATAATCAACTATCCACTAACTAACTAACTAACTAACTAACTAACTAACTAACTAACTAACTAACTAACTAACTAACTAACTAACTAACTAACTAACTAACTAACTAACTAACTAACTAACTAACTAACTATCCGCCAACTAACTATCCACCGAGCAAGTGGCTTGGCGATTTGGGTCACGTAGTTATGATCTTGTATTCGGGAGATAGTGGGTTCGAACCCCATTGTCGGCAGCCCTGAAAACGGTTTTCCGTGGCAAATGCTGGCTGGGGATGTACCTTAAGTAAGGTCACGGTTGCTTCCCTCCCACTTCTATCCTTTTCCTATCCCATCGTCCCCATAAGACCTATCCTGTCGGTGCGACGTTAAGTAAGATACAAAATTAAATAATTGGCGTTATCTTGTTGAGATAGAAGCTATCTATCAATAAATAAAGGCTCTCTTTGCATTGTCTTTGTTCTCCGCAGGAGTATTTTCTTCATTATACACTATTGATCCAGTTTGTTAAGAACCATTTCAAGACATTAATAGCCGGACTGAGTGGCTCTGGCGCTGGCCTTCTGACCCCAACTTGGCAGGTTCGATCCTGGCTCAGTCCGGTAGTATTTGAAGGTGCTCAAATACGTCAGCCTCATGTCGGTAGATTTATTGGCATGAAAAAGAACTCCTGCGGGACTAAATTCCGGCACCTCGGCGTCTCCGAAAACAGTGAAAAAGTAGTTAGAGGGACGTAAACATTTTCATTATTACAAAGACATAAATAGTCACGTGAGATTGGATAGAAACTATTTTGACAGACTATAGGAAGGACTCTGAAAGCGTTCACGGTAAATTCTTGGCCAGTTCAGTGGCGCAGATGGTTAGGCGATCGTCGCTTTCCTCAAGGTTGCGAGACTGACCTGTTGGTTGACTAAGAGTGTGTAATTGTGAGCGAACCATTCCTGTGATTTTATTGCCACATTCGAAATCTCCATCTCAAGGGTTATGGTAGCTTAGTGACAAAGTCATTAGATTCTCTCTGGCAGCTGTGGTTTGAACCCCGACCACTGCAAGTGGAATTTTTTAAATAAATAATTGCAGCCATGTGGTTAAGATTAAACGTCAAATTGGACATTCTGTTACTAGTGGATGTAAGTTTAATAACTGCAAGGAACTGTAAGCTTGCATATCTTTGTTGCGCCTGCCAAAACCGCTATGTGATAGTATTTTGGGAGAAATACTGACCAGCAGCACATATTATATCATCAAGAGCGAAAATTCTTTTGAACTACTTGCACAATATTCAATCTTAGACGGCATATCCTTACCGTCCAATGTTCTAAGCTGACTAAGAGTGTGCACTTGTGAGCGACTCATTCCTGTAATTTTTATGGCACATTAGAAATCGCCATCCGAGGGTTATGGTAGCTTAGTGACAAAATCATTAGATTCTTTCTAGCAGCCGTGGTTGTTGAAAAATTTGGTTTGGATAACATTACGGGACCTAGTTCCTCTGCAGTTAAAGAGACGGATTAAAAAAAAAAGTTGAAGTGTTACACAACTATTAATGTTAAGTCGTGAGTCACAGGTTTAAGCAGGACCAGAGCTACGAAACGTGACTTACTGTTTCGAAACTCTCTCTAACATTGGCTAGAATTGGAACTAGGACCACCGTCGTAAGAAGCTTGCCATGAAGTCATGCATTCACACCCCAGACCGAGCTCGATAGCTGCAGTCGCTTAAGTGCGGCCAGTATCCAGTATTCGGGAGATAGTGGGTTCGATCCCCACTGTCGGCAGCCCTGAAGATGGTTTTCCGTGGTTTCCCATTTTCACACCAGGCAAATGCTGGGGCTGTACCTTAATTAAGGCCACGGCCGCTTCCTTCCCACTCCTAGCCCCTCCCTGTCCCATCGTCGCCATAAGACCTATCTGTGTCGGTGCGACGTACAGCAACTAGCAAAAAAATTCACACCCCAGAAAAGATACCATGATCCTGTTCATCGTTTACGATAACATGGAAGAAGTCTTTAAAAGGAAACAGCAGCGGCGAAGTAATGGGAAGTCCAGCCAGTTAGTCACAAATCACCCGAGTCAGCCTTGTTACGGTCAGTAGAGTACACGAGAGTGTATTTAACTTAGGAAAGAGTGATTTAAGAGCGATTTGTCTGCCGTACTCCTGGGAAGGAATTTTGAGGTTAAACGCCTTCTCAACCGCAGCGCTTTCTCTATGCTGTGAATTTCAATTGACGGGAAACAAGTGATGTACTTACACCGCCTGTGTGAAAAGTAATGTAATGTCGTTGACTTTATTCTTAAAAGAGAGCAGATTCCGAAATCAGGCAATTGTGTTAATGCACTGAAACCGATTTCTCTCTCATGTGTGGAAATAAGTTATTACTGTAGAAGTGTTATGAACTCATATACAGGATGAAGCCGAATTCCACCGACAAATTTTCGGAGGTTGTTTAGGGATACCTTGGGAGTATATTGGTGCTTGTCTCCGGTGGATCATTACGGAGTAATAATGTAATTACCGGGCGAGTTGGCCGTGCGCGTAGAGGCACGCGGCTGTGAGCTTGCATCCGGGAGATAGTAGGTTCGAATCCCACTATCGGCAGCCCTGAAGATGGTTTTCCATTTTCACACCAGGCAAATGCTGGGGCTGTACCTTAATTAAGGCCACGGCCGCTTCCTTCCAACTCCTAGGCCTTTCCCATCCTATCGTCGCCATAAGACCTATCTGTGTCGGTGCGACGTAAAGCCCCTAGCAAAAAAAATGTAATTATGATTTATACGCTTGTTACATCCATCGTCCTTGTTTCTATGAAAATACCTTCACAGCAGTGAGGTAAGGTAAGGGTGTATTCTGCCCGAAGGCAGGTCGGAACCTCCGCAGAGGTGTGCCTGAGCCGGAGTTTACGTGCGATAGGGTGGCCAGTTCCTTTGCGCTCCTCCATTCCCTTACCCTCCACCAACAGCGCGTGGCAACCCATCCAAATCTTGATCACGCCCAATGTTGCTTAACTTCTGAGATCTCACGTGATCTCACGGCTACGGTCATTGGCTCACAGCAGTGAAAAAGCCTGTAATATGCCTTTAAACGACTCCATGTCGCTGGCTTCCGACACTTTAAAGAACTCCTGCGGGACAAAATTCCGACATCCCGGCGACTGTCAAGGACTAGCATTTACGACGGACTTAAAACAAATATTTTTAATGTTGGAAACATTTCTTAGCAGACAAAGTAGAGGTCCCCATACTACGAAACCCGTAAAATTGAACAATTTCCTCGATTGTGCCGAAAGTTGAAGGGCTAAAGGGCCCGGAGAGGTTTCAAATTGTGAGTCGTGGATAGCTCTATCAAACTAAAAAAACAAATTTCACTTCCGACCTAAAAGCAGTTCCAGAATAACAGCCTAAAATCGCTTGTTTCTTTACTCGTTTTCTTTCTGATTAAAATCCTAGCCAAATTAACGTATTTACATAACTCTTTCCGTAATGTGCTCCTTGGTTCAATACTCTCAGGCATTTTTTATTTTTGAAAAATATACTCACCGAAAATAGTTATAAAAGCTGAAGTGAAACTCTGCATTGACTCACATTAGCGCTCGTAGTGGAGCTTAAGTAAAACTCTGCATTGACTCTCATTAGCACTCGTAGTGGAGCTTAAGTGAGACAATGCACTGACTCACATTAGCGCTCGTAGTGGAGCTTAAGTAAAACTCTGCATTGACTCTCATTAGCGCTCGTAGTGGAGCTTAAGTAAAACTCTGCATTGACTCTCATTAGCGCTCGTAGTGGAGCTTAAGTAAAACTCTGCATTGACTCACATTAGCGCTCGTAGTGGAGCTTAAGTGAAACAATGCACTGTCTCACATTAGCGCTCGTAGTGGAGCTTAAGTAAAACTCTGCATTGACTCTCATTAGCGCTCATAGTGGAGCTTAAGTAAAACTCTGCATTGACTCTCATTAGCGCTCGTAGTGGAGCTTAAGTGAAACAATGCACTGACTCACATTAGCGCTCGTAGTGGAGCTTAAGTAAAACTCTGCATTGACTCTCATTAGCGCTCGTAGTGGAGCTTAAGTAAAACTCTGCATTGACTCTCATTAGCGCTCGTAGTGGAGCTTAAGTAAAACTCTGCATTGACTCTCATTAGCGCCCGTCGTGGAGCTTAAGTGAAACAATGCACTGACTCACATTAGCGCTCGTAGTGGAGCTTAAGTAAAACTCTGCATTGACTCTCATTAGCGCTCGTAGTGGAGCTTAAGTAAAACTCTGCATTGACTCACATTAGCGCTCGTAGTGGAGCTTAAGTAAAACTCTGCATTGACTCACATTAGCGCTCGTAATGGAGCTTAAGTAAAACTCTGCATTGACTTACATTAGCGCTCGTAGTGGAGCTTAAGTAAAACTCTGCATTGACTCTAATTAGCGCTCGTAGTGGAGCTTAAGTAAAACTCTGCATTGACTCTCATTAGCGCTCGTAGTGGAACTTAAGTAAAACTCTGCATTGACTCACATTAGCGCTCGTAGTGGAGCTTAAGTAAAACTCTGCATTGACTCTCATTAGCGCTCGTAGTGGAGCTTAAGTAAAACTCTGCATTGACTCTCATTAGCGCTCGTAGTGGAGCTTAAGTGAAACAATGCACTGACTCACATTAGCGCTCGTAGTGGAGCTTAAGTAAAACTCTGCATTGACTCTCATTACCGCTCGTAGTGGAGCTTAAGTAAAACTCTGCATTGACTCACATTAGCGCTCGTAGTGGAGCTTAAGTAAAACTCTGCATTGACTCACATTAGCGCTCGTAGTGGAGCTTAAGTAAAACTCTGCATTGACTCTCATTAGCGCTCGTAGTGGAGCTTAAGTAAAACTCTGCATTGACTCTCATTAGCGCTCGTTGTGGAGCTTAAGTGAAACAATGCACTGACTCACATTAGCGCTCGTAGTGGAGCTTAAGTAAAACTCTGCATTGACTCTCATTAGCGCTCGTAGTGGAGCTTAAGTAAAACTCTGCATTGACTCACATTAGCGCTCGTAGTGGAGCTTAAGTAAAACTCTGCATTGACTCACATTAGCGCTCGTAATGGAGTTTAAGTAAAACTCTGCATTGACTCACATTAGCGCTCGTAGTGGAGCTTAAGTAAAACTCTGCATTGACTCACATTAGCGCTCGTAGTGGAGCTTAAGTAAAACTCTGCATTGACTCACATTAGCGCTCGTAGTGGAGCTTAAGTAAAACTCTGCATTGACTCACATTAGCGCTCGTAGTGGAGCTTAAGTAAAACTCTGCATTGACTCACATTAGCGCTCGTAGTGGAGCTTAAGTGAAACAATGCACTGACTCACATTAGCGCTCGTAGTGGAGCTTAAGTGAAACAATGCACTGACTCACATTAGCGGTTGTAGTGGTAGAAAAAAGGTAAACTGCTAATCTAATCGACCGGATAACGGTGATTAAGAAAAGGATTGTATTTTTAGGAGTAAATAAAGAATATATTATCATACTTTATTATATTTTATTTACCTAAAATTTGTAGCTCAATCCCTGGGATGTTTTTAAAATTGAATTGCTTTTTTAGTGAAATACAGAAGCAAACAAACCCAAAAAAATGCAATTACTCAGTAACAAGCCACCGGAAACCACAGATTCCTTATACCAATATACTCAGGAGGTATCCCTGAACAACCCCCGAACGTTTGTCGGTGGAGTTCGTATACACCCTGAGTACTTACTTTTCATCATGACCCTTTCATGTCTTCCAACGTTCAATCTGAATGCCTTTCTTCGTTGCTTTTAACGTATAATTTCTTTTTCGGAGAACCTACTTGATGAGAAGCGACGCACGAATGGCGTTATCAGCTGCCGTACTCATACAAAGAGGCCAAGACTGGGAGGATGGCTGCTGCGACACCATTTATTTGGTGTATGGCGTTTAGTGTCGGGAGTGTTTGACTCCCATAGGCGACATGCGCGTCTTGGTATGAGATTATTTTATAACGAGGTAGGGAGGGGCTGATATCCCCTGTATAGGCACATAGCTTACTTCTGTCGAGTAATACCAAGATGTCTGCTGAAGGCTTAACGTCTCCATCTGATGGAAGAATCACCACCAACACGGAGGAGAGGTTTGGAATTGAGTCCAGGCTTTAGGCACGCAATCTACTGATTATAAATTGTGTGCCACCACCTCTTCTGCTCGGATGATGAACCTGTTGCTGATTTTTTTTTCCATCAATGGGGCTCGAACCGGCAGATCACAGCTTCAGACCGTAAAGAGTCGACGCCTTAACTATCATGACCAACAAACGGGAGCCGCAACGTTAATTAAAGTACATTCCCCGCATTTGCCTGAGGGTGCAATGTAAGAAACTACAAAAAACAATATTCATGCCTGATAATAATGGGGTTGGAACTGACTGTTAGCCAAATGCATGTTTACAGCTTCATACCGTGTAGTTCAATCGCTTGATTTGGATACTTTTCTGACATCCCACGAATACATTCTTAACTTAGCCTTTATCTCCTCCTAGCGTTCTCCTTCCACTGTTTCCGTCACAGCTGTCTGTTAAGGGTGCTTCCTGACAATCTATCTCACTGACCACTGCCTAGAGTGTTTGTATCACTATTTGACACATTCAGAATATGTAGAAATTGGATCATACATCAGTATTCAACTGCATTCTCTTTTGTTTGTTTTACTTTTCAGTTGTCTAATGCACCATCTCTTATTTTCTTTTAAATAATTGTTATGCAACACCTGCTTTGACTAAGAACTTCGAAATTACATTTCATAATATATAACTTATTACACTGTATCACACACTGGACTGCACGTTCCATGATTTTATTTTAAAAATACAAAAAAAAACATTTTAAAAATAGATAAAGTTTAACAATAAGATATATTTTCCTTTCACCTTACACATTTATAAAAGTATTAACAGGTCAAATTTCTCTATTAAAGTATAATATTAGTAATAAACAAAAACATAAGAAAAGGTTGCCAATGAACTTATCAAGTGATGTATCACGTTTCGCGTGAAACGTGGTACTGCATCCTACTACGCACATCATAGATCCATAACATGATGTAGTCTTCAATAATAAAAACTATTCTCTTAGGTATAAACCAAGACGGTTTTCTAGCTGCTGACTTCACAAAGATCATTGGAGAAAGCAACTACTCAAAGCATTATGACGACCGAAACAAACTAAGCAGCACTGCAGCAAGTTTTTTCATAGCTTAGATATTTTGTGCGAGGCTGTTCCATTGTTCAAGTATCAAGATGTATGGATTCTGGACAGAATATTCAGCATCAACAGCCTGCTAGACTTATTCCAGTGCCCCACCAAGACTGACGAATTTTTTCATCCACGTAGAGGACTCTTAAAATTCTGTCACCTCAAGTTTTCAGTATTCAACTACTCGGAAAAAGTCACCGTAAGATTACATATTTTAGAAAAATGAAATAAACTGCACTGTTAATTTACCGCATGATTTGCCACCGAAATCGTGTTCACTTGTCACCTAGCGACATTTGTGTCACAGGTTCACCATTCGTGATGTAGGAACTTCGTTCTGCCACCAGAGAAATATTCTAGATTAAAAAAAGGACACGTAGCCTTGCTCTCTTTTTTGGTCTTTTACGATTTGATGCAGAGCCAACATTCCTTCTTGGGATCCAACTATTTTCTTTTGAAACATATCTGGACATCTCCCAGCTCAGGTCCTGTTTTTCTTCATTCCATTTCAATATCCTTCCCAGGAAAATATTTTGTTATTACTGTGTCTTCTACGGGCAATTCTATTGCCAATAATTATTAAATATATGATTACCTTTCAATGATCATAACATAAACTACCCCAAATGTATTTAACTGGCAATCGTTATTCCATTAATTTATTTTGATATAATTTCTGGAAAGTTTTTATAACTGGGTGGAATATTGTACCTTGAGAAATATACGTTCTTTTCTCTATTGTCAACATAATTGCTCCTTAAGTTGGTCTCCCTACTTTTAAGTAGTTATATACCAGAGTAAGTAATAAAAACCAAACCCCATAGCACTACAGCCCTTGAAGGGCCTTGACCTACCAAGCGACCGCTGCGCAGCCCGAAGGCCTGCAGATTACGAGGTGTCGTGTGGTCAGTACGACGAATCCTCTCGGCCGTTATTCTTGGCTTTCTAGATCGGGGCCGTTACCTCAACATAAGATAGCTCCTCAATTATAATCACGTAGGCTGAGTGGACCTCGAACCAGCCCGCACGTTCAGGTAAAACTCCCTGAACTGGCCGGGAATCGAACCCGGGGCCTCAGGGTAAGAGGCAGGTACGCTACCCCTACACCACGGGGCCGGAAGAGTAAGTAATATATCCTGAAAATAATGAGTGCGATCAGAATTCATGATTGGCTTCACTCGTGCCTGTCTGAAGGAGATTTCCTGTACAGCACTAATGTCCGCTCGACCGCAGTAGCCTTAGCCCAGAATCTCCCAGCACGTCACTGAGACGTCAGGTGAGCACTGTTGTTGGTATGAGACTGAGAGTCAAGGTACGAAATAACCGAGGAATGTCAGTCCTAATTTCATCTATAAGCTACAAGCCGCGACATTTCGTTGAAAATCCCTCTAAAAATGTTTTTAAATTCTCATTTAGTTTTCAGTTTACAAACTGCTTTACATGGAGCCGACAATGATAGGTCTTACAGCGACGATGGGATAGGAAAGGGCTAAGAAATGTAAGGAAGCGGACGCGGCCTTAATTAAGGTACAGCCTCAGAATTTTCCTGGTGTGAAAATGGGAAACCACATAAAAACATCTTCAGGGCTGCCGACAGTGGGGTTCGAATCCACAATCTCCCGAATGCAGGCTTATAGCTGCGCGCCCCTGACCGCACGGCCAACTCCCTCGGGTCTCATTTAGTGTGAGAAAAGGGGTGCAGTCGAGATTTTAAATATTTAGCATTTTTTCGGTGCAGTTTACTTTCTTAGGAAATACCAGAGAATTATTCCTAAAAAAAACCCTGTACATTGAAAATCCAGCGATAGTATTAAATGTTATTTATGTTACGTCCCACTAACTATATAGCTATATTTACGGTTTTTGGAGAAGCCTAGGTGTGGGAATTTTATCCCGCAGGAGTTCATTTACGTTCTGGTTCATTTACCGACACAACGCTGGCGTAGTTGAGCACCTTAAAATTATCACTACACTGAGCAAGGATCGAACCCGTGCATTTAGGCTCAGGAAGGCATCAGTTTAATTTTTGAGCCACTCAACCCGGATTAGTATTAAATTGTGACATTAAAATATTCCCGATGTTTAGTACTATAAGATATTGTGAGCGATTAGATGGCAAGCTACTGTTCCGCCACCGATCTTCGAATATCAAATTTGTGAGTTTTCATTGCCAACTTCTAACTACTACTTTTACCACTAACTACTTGCACGGTTCACGGAGACGCCGAGATGCCAGAATTTAGTCCTGGCGTAGTTATTTTATGTGCCCGTAAATCTACCGGCACGAGACTGACGTATTTGAGCACCTTCAAATATCACCGGACTGAGCCAGGATCGAACTCGCCAAGTTGGGGTTAGAAGGTCAGCGCCTCAGCCTTCTGAACCACTCAGCCCGGAAGAGTAAGAGTTGATCAAGGGAGGTCGATAGGGAGGATAATAAACTCATGTCTCGTATTCCTCTTGGTGGTGCAGCTCTTTTGAGGCACACTTCCAATGTTCCTTTTTTACCACATATCAGCTCCCCTGGCAGTCTTACATTTCTAGCAGTACCGGGAATAGAACCCGGGCTACCACGGATGGCAGCTAATAGCGCTAAACGTTACAATACAGAGTTGGACGATAGGGAAAATGAAAGTGAGGAGCCTAGCTCAAGTGACTCAGATAGGCACCCCTTGGTCGTCAACCCACGCTCTCTTACGACAAGAAGAGTATACCATGGGTGTATTCCACCAGCATTACCCATAGGGTATGACCAAGGGAGATCGGATAGGAAAAATTAAACAGTACCAAGTCCAGCTAGGTGCCCCGCGGTCGCCAACCCATGTTCCAAACTGAAAACCCTTAGAACTTCCTTTTTCTTTCGTCTCTTGCGTCAGGCATGGGATACCGTGGATGTATTATACTTCTCATATCCACAGGGGGAATTACCGGTTAATACATGTAGGATTTTAAAAATGAAAAGTAACTTCCCTATGGTTCGGATTCCACGTAAAACCGGAGGTCTCTTAACTAAGATCACTTCAAAAGTCACGTAAAACTACAAGCTCTCTTTCTGCTTTCTCGCCTTCGTCGTCACTGACTGAAATAATTTTGGAAATAAAAGGTCTTGTACCTCTGTTGATCACTTTCATTTTTTGGAGACCTGAGGACAAGTTTCTAGCAGGTTGTGAGAAGTTCCGTGTATGATGTAGGTGATGCTGGAGCTCGCAGGAGCAGACAGCAGGTAGTGTCGATGACCTACATCCCCACATTCACTGCCAATGCCAGGCGGCCGGCAGAGGGGAGACCAGCGGGTGTAGTAGAAAGCTGTTGCTCTTGTAGTATGTGTGTACATCTCCTCCAGTGCGCGTGTACCTGTGTGCTGTGCTCTGTGTTCTCATCTGTGATCTCTGTGGACTAAGTACGGACAGCTGAACCGGTAAGCTACAATATTTACACTACGTGAGGGGGGTCAGAAACCATCTGAAACCTAGGAATTTGCAATAGATAATAAGTGGTAATGTAACTACAAATATGGCAGTATGCAGTGAAAAATATTTTCTTATGTATTCTTTTTTTTTGCTACTTGTTTTATGTCGCACCGACACAGATAGGTCTTACGGCGACGATGGGACAGGAAAAGGGGAGTGGAAAGGAAGCGGCCGTGGCCTTAAGGTACAGCCCCAGCATTTGTCTGGTGTGAAAATGGGAAACCACGGAAGACCATTTTCAGGGCTGCCGACAGTGGGGTTCGAACCTACTATCTCCCGAATACTGGATACTGGCCGCACTTAAACGACTTCAGCTATCGAGCTCGGTTTATGTATTCTTACCTATTTCACTGTACGGGAGTGAAAGCTGAGTGGACTCAACTCAAAATACATCATTCATAAGATAATAATAATAATAATAATAATAATAATAATAATAATAATAATAATAATAATAATAATAATGTTATTGATTTAACGTCCCACTAACTACGGGCAGAGTTGGAATTAACAGACATAAATGTCTCAAGAAAAATTTATTGCACGAACAGAGGGGAAAAATAGCAGGAGGGTAGTCGGAATGAGGAGGCACTGTATATACTCGAAGAATGAAACCGTACACATAAACCGGTTGCTATAGTGGGGTCATGTGAGGTGAAAGGAGGAGGAGAGCTTGTCTAGGAGAATAAGAGACACGGCCATGGAGGGCAAGACCAGTAGAGGGAGACCAATGCGATGATGGTTTGACTGAGATTTTAATGGTTTAAGATTAACAGGTGTAGAGCGAAACGAGGCTACGGATCTAGTTGCAAATAGGATATTGTGGAGGTAACTACTTAATTCACTGAGACTTGCAGACTGAACTCTGAAAGGCATAAGAGTATAAGGGGATGTATGTTTGTGTGTCTTATATACGTGTGATCTAAAAAATAATTAATGTGTGTGATATGGACTTGCTTTAGTTTAACTCTGAAGAAAACAATTCTTCTGTTCAGTAACTTTTTACAAATAAGCCAACACTGGGACAGCAAATGAACGTGGTTCATTGAATTGGTTCACTGCGGCAGTGAATATACCATATATACCATCTGTATCAACATATAAAAGATGTGTACTTGGTTCAGTATAGCTGTGAATCCCTCATTATGTGGTTCAGGGGAGTTGGAACCTCTTAAAAACAATAATATTGACCCTTTTATATTTCCAACCCACGAAAAAATTTCAAAATTCCT
Source organism: Anabrus simplex (assembly GCF_040414725.1). Classification (NCBI taxonomy): domain Eukaryota; kingdom Metazoa; phylum Arthropoda; class Insecta; order Orthoptera; family Tettigoniidae; genus Anabrus; species Anabrus simplex. The sequence goes on along the minus strand of NC_090265.1, from coordinate 879,468,279 downwards.
GTTTTAATTAGTGTGGAATTTATCATGAAACTTCGTCTAGTAGCAAGATTTTAACATTACCTGAATTATATTTCAAAATAGTCTACTTTGCTTTTCACCGTTTCTCTTTAAACCTTCGCATTTTCAAAACCGAGTGATAGAAAAAAACTTCCCATCATTTGTGAAAACAGCTTCGTTATTTACGTTTGTAGCATTGCCATTAAAATATGTCCGCCTAGAATGAGGTGTTTGGTTTATAATTCAGTGCATCATTGTGGGAGTATATGATGGCAGTGTTTTATATTTGATACTTTTAATACAATATGTACCGATATTCTCAAACTAAAGAACGGAGAATATACACATTTTTATCGAGGCTTTGAAACTACTAAGCGGACCACTGAAACAAAATTTCAGTTAAAATTCTCTGTCTGTTTCAGTTAGACACAAAAGCTACTTTAATTGAAATGAAGTCATCTATCATGTTTTGATTTAAGGGTACAGATGGTTATATGTAATATGGTCTTTCTAAATAGATAGATCAAACAGTTTTTAATAGGTTAAATCTCTATGTGTAAGATTAACTCACCAACTTGATGGTGTCCGGCTCCATGGCTAAATGGTTAGGGTGCTGGCCTTTGGCCACAGGGGTTCCGGGTTCGATTCCCGGCAGGGTCGGGAATTTTAACCTTAATTGGTTAATTTCGCTGGCGCAGGGGCTGGGTGTACGTGTCGTCTTCATCATCAAATGCTGGGGCTGTACCTTAATTAAGGCCACGGCCGCTTCCTTCCAACTCCTAGGCCTTTCCTATCCCATCGTCGCCATAAGACCTCTCTGTGTCGGCGCGACGTAAAGCCTCTAGCAAAAAAAAAAAACCTAGCGTCTTCATCATAATTTCATCTTCATCACGACGCGCAGGTCGCCTGCGGGAGTCACATCGAAAGACCTGCATCTGGCGAGCCGAACTTTTCCTCGGACACTCCTGACACCAAAAGCCATACGCCATTTCATTTCATTTTTACCAACTTGATGGTGCAAAATAATGCGTTTTAACTTACTATGAATCAAAAGAGTGATCTTATTTCTTCAACTTGCTTTACACATAGGCTTTATGGTGACGATGAGACAGGAAAAGGCTAGGAGTGGGAAGGAAGCAGCCATGGTCTTAATTAAGGTACAGCCCCAGCATTTGCCTGATGTGAAAATGGTAAACACCGGTCTGAGTAGCTCAGACGGTTGAGGAGCTGGCCTTCTGACCCCAACTTGGCAGGTTCGATAACGCCTCAGTCCGGTGGTATTTGAAGCTGCTTAAATACGTCAGCCTCGTGTCGGTAAATTTACTGGCACGTAAAGGAACTCCTATGGGACTTAATTCCGGCACCTCCGCGTGAAAGTAGTTAGTGGGACGTAAAAGAAATATTACTATTACAATGGGAAGCCACGGAAAACCATCTTCAGGCCTGCTGGCAGTGGGGTTCGAACCCACTATCTTCCGAATACTGGAGTGATTAAATTAATCCTACTCCTAATCGTCATAGAAGTGATTTCCTTTGTTTCACTTTTCAAGTCTAATGGAATGCCAGGATGATACTTAACATATACGACATGTTTAGTTCTTGGCTCCACTACCTGGCTAAATGAAGGAAAGAAAAAGGAAAGACAAAACAAGTGCATTCAGCAATGCAGACTGACTTCGTTCACATTCATTATACCGGATTGTTGACCAGTACGTCGCAAGCCGCTTTCATGAAGCAACAACAATAACAAAACACTCACTTGAAGTGGTTGTTCGTACAATACCTGGAGATGTGCTGATTAAATATCTTCCTTCGCAGCTGATTACGATCATCCTTTGCAGTCGAGTGAAAGGTGGTATAATGAGGTACATGGAGGTCAAAACACTACAAAGCATGAAAAATATGTATAATAACCCCAATCTTCTTATGTTCTTGGGTGATCATAGTCAATGAAGGAGCACACCTTCATGGAGATTTGTACCTCCTTATTAACACGTAACCTTGTTTTGAGCAGAGGATGCATCTTTAAATACAAGGATTTAAATTGAATTCTATTGGAACTAACAAGTAGGATGTGTCCTTGCATGTCAGCCCTTCTACCTTTGATGCCAATTAATCAAAATTCGTCTTCTCGCTGGGCTTAGTGGCTCTGACACTTAGAGCTCTGGCTTTCCGAACCCAACTTAGCAGGTTCGATTCCGACTCAGTCTGGTGGTATTTGCAGGCACTCAAATACGCCAGACTTATCCTTCTTTTCTGGCCGTATATATCTGTTTTAACCTTAGGTACACCCAATTGCTTGTGGTCAGCAGTTCATGTGGGTTAAGCCCTATTTTAAGGCAGGGTGCCCTTCCTAACGGAATCCCTATCTGGAGAGAATGGTGCCTAACATCTAGGTCATCGGCCCGATGGAGGGAATTGATTCACTAGTGCATGCTTCTCTATTCGGTGATAATTTGGTGTGCTGTGTATAAAGGAACAGGTGTGTGTTAAGATAAGTCAAAACCATCAGTTTCCGAGCCTCAGAAATTATCTGGGCGTGGCTAAAATTAAGAGCGGTACATTGTCCATTCGTCCGCCTCTGTGGTGTAGTGGTTAGCGTGATTAGCTGCCACCCCCGGAGGTCCGGGTTCGATTCCCGGCTCTGCCACGAAATTTGAGAAGTGGTACGAGGGCTGGAAGGGGGTCCACTCAGCCTCGGGAGGTCAACTGAGTAGAGGTGGGTTCGATTCCCACCTCAGCCATCCTGGAAGTGGTTTTCCGTGGTTTCCCACTTCTCCTCCAGGCAAATGCCGGGATGGTACCTAACTTAAGGCCACGGCCGCTTCCTTCCTTCTTCCTTGCCTATCCCATCCAATCTCCCATCCCTCCACAAGGCCCCTGTTCAGCATAGCAGGTGAGGCCGCCTGGGCGAGGTACTGGTCATTCTCCCCAGTTGTATCCCCGACCCAAAGTCTGAATCTCCAGGACACTGCCCTTGAGGCGGTAGAGGTGGGATCCCTCGCTGAGTCCGAGGGAAAAACCGACCCTGGAGGGTAAACAGATTACGAACGAACATTGTCCATTCTGCTCTTGAACCGGACCCAATATGTCAAAACCAACCTATCAAATACGTGCACTCTGACGTTCTGTGTGGCTTTAGTTTAGTTTCTTTAGTGTTGATCATATAAGTGCCAGTTTATGTGAGTAATTTGAATGGTACCTTACGCATGTGATAGCGTCGTGATGTCAGACATTGTCACGAAGAAGAGGGCTAATGTTTGCAGACTGTTAATACTTGCTAAACCGGGCGAGTTGGCCGTGCGGTTAGGAGCGTGCAGCTGTGAGCTCGCAGCCGGGAGATAGTGGGTTCGAACCGCACTGTCGGCAGCCCTGAAGGTAGTTTTCCGTGGTTTTACATTTTCACACCAGACAAATGCTGGGGCTGTACCTTAATTAAGGCCACGGCCGCTTCCTTCCCATTCCTAGGCCTTTCCTGTCCCATCATCGCCATAAGACCTATCTGTGTCGGTGCGACGTAAAGCAACTAGCAAAAAACAAAAACCACTTGCTAAGACGTTCAACACAAATTATTACCTTATTCATCGGATTTAGCGAAAAAGTATAAAATTAAAGAAATAATGATAATAATGGCGAATAAATATGAAACATACATAGGTGTTTATAACCTATTCATCACGGAAATGTACTGTTTTATTTCCTTTCTTAATCCATTTACCATCCGGAGTTGGTTTTCCCTTGGACTCAGCGAGGGATCCCACCTCTACCGACTTTGGGTTGGGATACAACTGGAAAGGAGGACAGTATCTCGCCCAGGAGGCCTCACCTGTTATGGTGAACAGGGGCCTTGTGGGAGATGTGAATACTGGAAGTGGCTGTGACCTTAAGTTAGGTACCATCCCGGCATTTGTCTCGAGGAGAAGTTGGAAACCACGGAAAACCACTTTGAGGATGGCTGAGATGGGAATCGAACCCCCTATACTCATTTTAAACTCCCAAGTTTGAGAGGACCCCGTTCCAGTCCTCGTAGCACTTTTCAAATTTCGTGGCAGAGCCGGGAATCGAACCCGGGCCTCCAGGGGTGGCAGCTAATCACACTAACCACTACATCACAGAGGCGGACTACTATTTTATTTGTCCATTTAAACTCTTTGAGTTACAGCCTGCCTGTATACCAGCTGTCGGCTTTATCAGAAAAACTCTAAGTTACGTCCTGGTGGTTGTACGCTCTGTGCTCAATAGAGAGGTTTCAGTTCGCCGTTCCGACGAATTTACATTAAAAAAATAAGTGCACGTAGATGCGATAACATTGAAAATACGAAACTATTTTAGTGGCGATAGGCATCTGTGGATTCCTGGTATTCTTATACCGGATTGCTCACCGATTCATGAGTTCAATAGCCATCGTAAATCAGTCTTTGGCTTCCAACAGGACCTAGTGGACTCAGGAGCTGTGTCAATCGCGACGTCTCCCATACAATAAGGTATCGTATATCGACAGCAGGATCACATGATTGATTACTTATTGTGTTTCGAGCAAGGTCACGGTGAGGGTCCATCATATTGTTGTTGTTGTTGTTGTTGTTGTTGTTGTTTGAATCAGCAGCCAATAAACTGGTTAGATGCATCTGTTTTCCATGCTCTTGCTAACTATTTTCACCTGCCACACTCCTCTCCAAATCGAACTGTGCAAAAACCTTGTGTCCTATCATTCTGTCTCCTCTTCTGGCCAAATTTTGCCAAATCATTTTGTTCCCACCAACTTGATTCAATATCTCCTCACTTGTGGTCCTGCAAAGCCAACGGCCGTAGCCGTGTTGAAACACCGGATCCCGTGAGATCTCCGAAGTTAAGCAACATTGGGCGTGGTCAGGAGTTGGACGGGTTGCCACGCGCTGTTGGTGGGGGGTAAGGGAATGGAGGAGCGGAAAGGAGCTGGCCACCCTACCGCACGTAAACTCCGGCTCAGGAACACCTCTGTGGAGGTTCGGACCTGCCTTCGGGCAGAACAACCCTACCTACCTGTGGTCCTGCAACCCATCTTAAACATTGTCCGGCTTCATTGCTGAATTGTTAGCATGCTTTCCTTTGGCATAAGAGGTCACGGGTTCGATTCTTGGTCGACTTGGGTTGATTCCTCTGGCTGGGGAGTTGGGTGGTGTCTGTGCCGTCTACAACATTAGAGTTTATCTTACTAGGAGCCCATCTTCACACATGCGCAGGTCACCTATAGTTCCGGTCCTCGATGATTTCATTAAAAATGTTCTGCGTACAACAATATTTGATATGTATAAAAACGGCGAATATCCTACGGCATTGAAACTGAACCGTCCATTTACCTTCCTTAATATCTCGAAAATTTTCCTCAACACTTTCCTTTGTACTGTTTGCAGGCCGATACCACACGCGAGTGCTGTCTTTTTTTGAAGCGTGGCAACATGGCGTTCCTCACCTTCTCCGCCTATGAACGCCTGCTGCTGCATGCTTACCAAATACAAATACACTTTAAATACTATTTCCCTCGCCTGTCGACGGAATACTTGTCTTTTTGCTCTTCCTGGATCTATTGTACACACGCAAATAGTTCCCTAAATTCGTTGATTATGATATTTACAAATAAAACTCGAAACATTCACTCGTGACCCGCACAAACAGGCACCTCTTACTGAAATGATTCTATTGGCTCAGCGGGAAACACGTCATACTACAAAGCGCGTGAATGTTACTGCGCAACCCGCTTCAAACCGCCTTCCGGGCTGCGTTCTACTCTAGTAGATTCTGGATTGCAGTACCAATTTATGGTACACTAAAGGGTTCTTGAAAACAATTATCTAATGATATTTTAACTCTTAAGGGTAAAGAATTATTCCATATTTTTGTTCTGGAATGTATTTAATACATTTAATGTGACATTTCTCTATTGATCACCACTTCGGATTCAAAGTATATGTGCTGGTTTTTTAATTCATAATATGATGGATTCTCAAGACATTCGTTTTATATGAAGTGTTTGTGGCGTGTGGTTAGCGTAACAACGTCATACGGCGTTGGAAAGTGACCATGGCCTTAATTAAGGTCTATCCCCAGCATTTGTTTGGTGTTAAATGGGAAATGACGGAAATTCATCTTCAGGGCTGCCGACAGTAGGGTACGAACCAATTATCTTCTGAATGCAACCTGACAGCTACGTGATTCAAACCGCATATCCACTCGCTCGGTGCAAAGGCTTAATGTCTAGGTCATTAACCTTGGAGGAAGGCAATTAAAGCTTGTCTTGGGACACTTTCAAACATTCATGAGATAGTGGAGAAACTGATGCAGATCTGGCATGTTAGCTCACATCGTACTAGAAAGTGGAGTGTCTAGATGTGTTGCTTTCTTCCCTGCTCTGTAGCGTGGCCGTGTGATGTCATTGGTGTTGTGAGCGGGGGTTGGTGGACTTTTATTTACGTACGGCAGCCCTTTACTTATTTTTCTATAATCTCTCTTTATCGTCGGTGCAACCTTTGCTTTTGAATCTAAATATACATTTGCAGAAACCATATAGACGTAAAATCATCACCTTCAGTAACACTGATATCTCAGAAAATGTCTTGAACTCACCAATCATAAGCAAGCTGTGCGCTGGTGCTAGTCCATGTCGGATATTTTAAAATTCTCCTAAGAAAGAAGCCAACTCCGGACAAGCCTTAACGGTCCTAGGAATAATGGAAAGAAGTCGCTTCGTCTATTCGTAACCTCGGCACTAAATGGGACGTAGTAGTAATCTTTAGGAATTAACCTTGTAGGCTACTCATTTTAGTGTAAGTTTAGTAAACCTCAGGGTCATGTGCCACTCTAGAAATATATACCTCATTTCTAAAGTTTCTGACTTCCTGACAGGGAATCTAACCCTCGCCTTTCAGGGTGAACCAAGCACATTTTTATCTTTCGGCTAGGTAGTCCCTTTTAAAATGCTCCTAATTTTTGAACTGTGTAAAATAAATTTCCAGTATGCTTCGAAGTGTCCTAAATAATGTTTTGAACATTTCAATAAAGATAAAAATAATGCTTTGCTCAAATCTGCCGTAAATCTCTCTTTCTGTGTGTGTTATCACCTTGGTCTCTTTGTGCTTCAGACCCTTTACATTAATATTTAGCCGTTGAAACTTAGGGTGGAAATTTGGTGGTTATTTGAGAAATTTCTGGTTGAAAAACCGAAGTTGTGACTTATTCTCGTGGATGAACTCTATCAAGCTCTTTTCATTTCTTCAATGTTCCATAACCATGTGTTTGCCGGCGCTCGGAAGGTTGTGCTGCTGGTGACTTAGAATATCATTTAGTGACTCAACTCTTGGCTACAATCCGTTTAAGTTATCTCAGTTATTTTGAGCTCGGATTTTTAATACATAAAAATCATATGACTCAAACATCTCTAAATATGACTAAAAATTCGGCTATATAGGGCCCATTAAAATTAAAAATCACAAACGAAAAATTTGTTCTGTTAAATTCTTGCCTAATTAGTTTTATTACTTTATTTTTTATTCGCTAATCGACCAACTAGGGACTACGATATGTTTCATAATACATTCTGGCGTTTACTCAGCTTTCGACTGATCCAGTAGGTTTCATTAGTTCGCTGTGTCGAACACGGCGTTCACCCGACCACTTTGCACCAGTTGTCGACCTCACATTTGTGAAAGTCCCAAAAGTCACAGCGCTTGTTGTGAAAAGGCCTCGTTTGTGCCCGTCATCTGGTCGTATGCCCATTACTTCGAGGCCTTTCTGGACGTAAACGTACCAGGGAATTGTTGATTTTTGTTTTGAGAAAAATTGTTAAAAATGCGTTTTGTTCACCGACAGTCGTCCATCCGTCGTAGGTGACCGTAGAAGCGAGCCCTGCGTTTGCGCATTGTGTCCGTGATCTTCTCTAAGAGTAGATTTCTTGTCTGGATTTTCGCGTGTACATACCGTTTTCGTAGTTTAGGTCAAGAATGTTGTGCAGAATCTTTTTCTCTTTTTGCGACCGCACATTTCTGAGAGAGAGTAACGCATTCTGATGCATAGAGAGATACCAGCTTGACGACAGTGTTGTAATGATGAATTTTGGTATTTACAGAAAAGCACCTCTTGTTATATATGTTCCGGCTGGTTTGGAAAGCTACCTCCATTTTTTGCGCTCTCGCCGCTAAGGCCTCCGTATCTAGTCCATTTAATTGGATCCACTTACTAATTAATTTTTCTTATTATTATTATTATCGTGACAAGTTTCTAAATATACACATTTAAACACAGACCATTATCATTGGTTCAGCATTCAAACACACTTACCTTTAAAATCAATTGTGTAGGAAACTGCATAAAATTTTAAAAGCCGAAATATATTTAATGTTACTTATTTTACGTCCCGCTAACTACTCTTTTACGGTTTTCGGAGACGCCGAAGTGCCGGAATTTAGTCCCGCAGGAGTTCTTTTACGTGCCAGTAAATCTTCCGACACGAGGCTGACATATTTGAGCACCTTCAAATATCACCGGACTGAGCCAGGATCGAACCTGCAAAGTTGGGGTCAGAAGGCCAGTGCCTCAGCCCGGCAGGAAATATATTTAAGGACAGTGTTGGAAATTTGATATTCACTACACTACGAAATTCACTTTCTCTATAGGTATCATACACATCTCTTCTCGTCTCTTCTCTTCTCTTCTCTTCTCTTCTCTTCTCTTCTCTTCTCTTCTCTTCTCTTCTCTTCTCTTCTGTTCGCGAATCCCATCCTAGAGATATATTACGTTGATCATCGTGTGATAAATAAAGGAATTACTTTTTCGATCCGGGAAGTGTAATGCTAAATGAAGCCTATTTATGTGAAAGCAAACGACTCGGTGACGGGAATGTTCTCTTTTCCTACTTAGCATAGCCAGAGTTGCCGTCAGCCCACCCAAATATCACTAAAATATGACACTTTTACCAAAAATGCTAAAAATATAACCTAAAGCCAACATAAGACCGAAATATGCATTGACAAATAGAAACCATTTATTTGTGACGATAATCACCGAATTTGCATTAAAAACCAGTTAGATATACGAATTAAGGTAGGAAAAAATCTGAATTTTCATAAACATCTGTCTGGTAGAATGTTTTCAACTAAGAACGTGCCTACTGATTTCATCACATGTTTGGACCACTTCGTCTGTTATTATTTGCGCTGTATCTGTTTGCCACACTGTGATCATCGAGTGTATGTTTTGCTCACCTGGATGTGTCGCTGCAAGATCACACGGGAGAACGACTCCAGCATAATAACCTTCAGAGTACGTTCCGTGCAAATCGCAACATCCGAGTTACAGAGGATGGAGCAAGTTCCGATGTGTTGTCAGCATTGCAACACTCACGTCCACTGGTCTCGTGGTCACCCGTGTACTGAGTTCTCCACTACATTCTGCTATTTTCTTTATCTGCTTGTTGTTGCTTTTGTTGTTTCACACGAGGGACTTAGATCATGCTGATCAACAAACAGGAATGCTTATAGGTCGTGATTTTGATGTGAAATTGGAACTATAGGGAGATGATTTTTCATTTCAAAAATTCTACATGCGTTGGCCGGGGTTCAAACCACGCCCGTCATGAAATGAAAAGTCATATTTCTGTGGTTCAGACTGCACATAATAATCTGGAGGTCTCATGGCTTGCAGTCACTTTAAACTACAAGTCGTCATCATAAGGCCCATCTGTGTCGATGAGACGTAAAGCCAATTGAAAAACTACAAGTTTAATTGCTATTCGGTTACTTGACCTTAATCGTTGCTGATTTCTCAAACATTTTACATCTTTCCCATAAAGCAAACAATGCTCTGCTCTTAATAGATTCTACATTGATTAGAGTTGATGCAAAATTTCAATTGTACGACTAGACTGCAGACCGTAAAAGTAGTTAGTGGGACATAAAGCAAACTTATTATGATTATTATTATTATTATTATTATTATTATTATTATTATTATTATTATTATTATTATTATTATTATACGACTGCAGTGTCTACAATATTGCATGTGTTATCCCTGTCCCGAAGTAACCCTCTGTCAGAAGAAGTGTGTTAACTTCAATGGAAAAACGGAGTAAGTTTGCTTGAGGTTTTAAACGAGGATCTTTTGTTAGAAGGAAGTTTGCTAAGGATTATGAATTCCTAAACAGAAATGGTGGGTAATACATAACTCTGTGATGCACTGTATATTTAACCTGACACAAGGTACACACATGACCGCAGGGCAGGGATCTTATTGATATTCCTGTCGGTAAAAATTAGTAAAAGTTCACGACCCTGCCATTCCTTGGTGTAGTGTGTCGACTTCTTATCGAGAAGCTCTGGGTTCGATCCCTGCTCGTCCAGGGATTATAATTCAGGTGCTGAGATAAAAAAAAACGGGACATGTGACTGAATAGTAGTTTTAAGCTATATCAATGTCTGTATATAATTCTGAATAATACTATTCCTACATCTTATACTTAAATCTACATTCTTATTAGGAAGTTGAAGTCATGTACCAAAATATATAATCATATAATATAGACACGTACTAGGAAATTGATATAGAAAATGACTGATAAGTCCCGTTTTTTTTATTTTAACAACACTCATTTCACCAAAAATAAAGTTTAACTCAAAACTTCATACAATTTTACTGCAAAATGTATTTTTAATCATTTAAGCATATTAATGCGCATTCCAAATAAGTGTATAAACATGCGTCATATAACAAGACATACATATCAAAATCGACGCTGTCATGGGAAGACAAGTCAATAACCTGTCAGTATCCTGGCTTGTAACATGGACGCAGTAATGCAAAAGGATTTTCTTACTAAACAACCCAGGTTATTTATTAGACAACTATGTTTATATTTGATTTGGGTGCCAGATTTCACTCACTGTCCCAAACTTCACTTTCGCACGACACAAAATTTCAACACTGGTTTAGACACGGAAAGAGTTACTGAACAAGTCCCATTTTAGCATCAACAGATGCGGAATCATATAAAGACAAGAACCACACTAATGGCTCATATACCACCAAAATGATGACTAGCCCCCTTTTTTTTAAAAAAATCTCAGCGCTTCAATTATGAATTAAGGGTTAGAACTGTGTGTCCATCCAGGCTCATAAAACCATCAGCGGAGCTCTCTGATATGAGAGACATCAGAGCAGGTCAAGAAAACCAAGTAATGCGGCAGAGGATGTCGTTACGTGACATTGCAATATTTGCAGGCTATGTGGCTGAGCAGCAGTCGTATTGGCAGGCCGTGAATTTTAGTGAGCAGTATGTTAGTTTTGTTTGTGGCTCTAGCAGAGACGAGTAGTAGAAAAATGTCCTTCACAAAGTTACTGGAAGATGAAACCCCGATTCATCACTGAGCGCCTGAAGATATACGATACTACTTCGTGCAATAAGCATCTTCAGAGACCGTGTTGGAGATGTTCTCACGTCTGGCACCAATAGAGGGAGACGGAGACTGAAATGAAAATAAGTACCTTCAACACAGCATGAAGGAAAATCTCGGATCTTGAAACAAATACAGTACCATTATAGGTAGACTGGACTGACAGAAAATATATATTTAGTAAGTCGGTACAGCCACTGTGTAATATTTGTGAGTGGTCAAGCCTTGATCTTGTGGAATTCCGCCAATAACGTCAGGTGAAGGAAAAAGTAGTACAAGGTAGAATCAACAATGTTACCTATGGCTCTAGGGGTGTGATATCTTAGCGGAAAATATTATAGATCATGTGAAATGAATATGAAATTGCAAAAAACAGACGGTAGTAGAATTTCCAAAAATAGCTATTGTACACTTTATTCACTTTATAACATTTTATATTATTAAGAACCTTCACATGCAATACATTTAGGATTTTTTCCAGAAAAGTGATAACACTACTATTTTATTAAACTTTCTAAAGACAATTTAAATAAAAAGGAATTTGAATGTTTGTAACTCTATGAGGTATCTGGTTTCAGTAAAATGTTTTATCAGTTAGTTTAGGCCTTTATTCCTAAGTAACACCCTAAATTAATCTCTTACGGAATTATATTTTCAACGCGTTATTTCTTGATGTTTCAGCTTAACAAACATTCCTTCCAGATCATAAACGTCATGCATTTGTATATAAAATAAAATAAAAAAGACCGAGGTGTTTGTTCTGTATATAAACGACCTTGGTAAGTCAGTAACACTCTAGAAAAGAAAAAATCCAGCGACTTAAACAAAGATTAACTCTTCTCTCACGTTCTACATGAAGACCTGCCTCAACCAGTGATGCTATTAATGCCCAGGGTGGCTATGGGAAACTTTCTCGCCTTTCGCTTTCTACTCTCAACAATAAAAACGTTTCTTCCACTCCAAAGTGGGAATGTTGAGCATTGAAGGTTAGAATCTTGTGTTTTATAACGTGATCTATATGGGTAGTCACATCGTTGCTCTTAAGAATTATCAATTTAAAAAAAATAAAGCACTGGGCTTAAAATGATGGACACCATCGCAACTGACATCCTCCCTGTTTCTATACGTTAACTAGAATATCACTGCACGAGATATTTACGTTTTCAGTTCATAAATGACGCAGGTGAACATGTACGTATCACTATCTGGAGAGGCATATAGGAAGTATATATAAACGTATATAAAATCCAATGGCGATGCCACTCGGCTATCGTATCTTTCAAGAAAGAGAGCCTCCTGAGATAAGCGACGAAGAACTTTGGTCGAGATCCCTTATTCTCCAGTCCGTACTTACCATTTTTGAGACTCTGTTTAATGATGAATAGCTCAATGAAAGGTGATAGTAATGCAACATAAAGCTCTTACCCATTTTCACACCAGGCAAATGCTGGGGCTGTACCTTAATTAAGGCCACGGCCGCTTCCTTTCCACTCATAGCCCTTCCCTGTCCCATCGTCGCCATAAGACCTATCTGTGTCGGTGCGACGTAAAGCAACTAGCAAAAAAATAAAAAAAAGCTGTTGAATATATATATATATATATATATATATATATATTTCTAATTAAAGAAGTGCTCCGACGGCTTTGAGTCACCTAGTAAGTTATAAATACTTACCGTATATCTAGGGCTCAGATGTTTATGAGAAGTCATATTTTCCCCCGCTTTTATTAGCAAGCATTTATATCTAGTGAATAAAGCAAATCTGGTGATTCTCGTCACAAGTGGTTTCTCGTAATCATATAAATGCATATTTCAGTTTTATTTTGATATTAGGTCATATTTTGAATAGTTTTCTTAAAATAAAAGAGTTATATTTTGGTCATATTTAGGGGTTTGCTGGCAGCTTAAAGAAGAACCTATCAATCTGAGTCGTTTGATTTAATGTAAATACAGGCACTACGAAAAGTTTAAGGACACCTGTATATTTCATGAACATGATACCTCAGGCATACGAGTTTTTATAAGGAACTAGTTCATATTTAGGGGAAAATTTGCTGACATTTTCATTAAAACATCACTCTTTGTTTTGAAGCTATTGCATTGATTATAATAATTGGAAAGAAAATAGCGATTTTTTAAGAAGATATAGTCAAAAAGATTTGGGGATTATGTTAATAAGTTTTGTTACGGTGAAAAGCAGATACCTGTAGAATAATTGTAATAGAGTAACAAAACATGTTTCCGTTAAAACAATCCCCCTGTTTTATAACTCGTAATAGAACCACAGTAACTGGTCAGTAATCAAGTCCATGAAATATGTAGATGTTCCCTCTTTTTTTTTTTTTCCGTCTCATCGACCCAGATAGGTCTTATGGCGACGATGGGATAGGAAAGGCCTAGGAATGGGAAGTAAGCGGCCGTGGCCTTAATTAAGGTACAGCCCCAGCATTTGCCTGGTGTGAAAATGAGAAACCACGGAAAACTATCTTCAGACCTGCCAACAGTGGGATTCGAACCCACTATCTCCCGATTACTGGATACCGGTAGATGTTCTTAAGCGTTTGGTAGGACGTGCAGGTGTCATTTAAAATTGATTCATACGTTATGGCTTGAAGAAGTAATTCCTTTATTCACGACGAGATTATAATGTCTATTTCAATGCCACCCGTTGAGGAAAATAAATAAGATAAGCCTAAATGCATTTGAGCTTTATCAGAGTTCATTGAAATAATTTTAGTTTAGGAATTTAACGTTTCTTTTCCCATTTAAAATATGATATTTTTATCATTTTAAAATTATAAATATAAGATTGGTTTATAGTCTTCTTGAATCCTTTGTTTTTTTTTCAGTATCAAACTTCCAACGTTGTATGTAAATAAATTTTGACTTTTTTTTTTGCTAGGGGCTTTACGTCGCACCGACACAGATAGGTCTTATGGCGACGATGGGATAGGAAAGGCCTAGGAGTTGGAAGGAAGCGGCCGTGGCCTTAATTAAGGTATAGCCCCAGCATTTGCCTGGTGTGAAAATGGGAAACCACGGAAAACCATCTTCAGGGCTGCCGATAGTGGGATTCGAACCTACTATCTCCCGGATGCAAGCTCACAGCCGCGCACCTCTACGCGCACGGCCAACTCGCCCGGTAATTTTGACTTTTAAAAATGTTACTGTTTTCTCACAGAACTTACTTCACAGGCAGACCTACCGTACTTTTATTTGTTTATTTTGAAAAATTTGCTTTAACTTAGCACTGACATAGATAAATCTTACGGCGACGATGCGATAGGAAAGGCCTAGGAGTGAGAAGGAAGTGTCCGTGGCCTTAATTAAGGTTCATCCCCAGCGTTTGCTTGGTGTGAAAATGGGAAACGACGGAAAACTATCTTCAGAGCTGCCGACAGTGGGGTTAGAACACACTATCTCTCGGATGCAAGCTCACAGCTGCGCGCCCCTAACCGCGCGGCCAACTCGCCCGGTTGGCCTACTGTACAACAGTGTCAGAAGATAATGTATTTGATAGCAAAGCTAATAAAAATGGATTATACTTAAATGTGTATATGACCGAGCTCGATAGCTGCAGTCGCTTAATTGCGGCCAGTATCCAGTATTCGGGAGATAGTAGGTTCGAACCCCACTATCGGCGGCCCTGAAAATGGTTTTCCGTGGTTTCCCATTTTCACACCAGGCAAATGCTGGGGCTGTATCTTAAATTTTTTGCTAGGGGCTTTATGTCGCACTGACACAGATATGTCTTATGGCGTCGATGTGATAGGAAAGGCTTAGGAGTTGGAAGGAAGCGGCCGTAGCCTTAATTAAGGTACAGCCCCGGCATTTGCCTGGTGTGAAAATGGAAAACCATTTTCAGGGCTGCCGATAGTGGGATTCGAACCTACTATCTCCCGGATGCAAGCTCACAGCCGCTCGCCTCTACGCGCACGGCCAACTCGCCCGGTGTGTACCTTAATTAAGGCCACGGCCGCTTCCTTCCCACTCCTAGCCATTTCCTGTCCCATCGTCGCCATAAGACCTATCTGTGTCGGTGCGACGTAAAAAAAAAATTATTATTTGTGTATATGCATTTAGGAACCTGATGTGAAAGTGATATTAATAACTAGACAATAATTTACCATTACGAATTTTACAGTTGTGATTTTTCATTTCAAAAGGGCCATATAGTCAATTTTAAGGTCATATTTTGTCATTTTTAAGATCACATTCGCCTTGCACGTTTGGACAATTTTTAGGTCTTAAACGTCTGAGGCTTACTTACATCTCTTAGTCGGAAGGTTAAAAACCGGACATAGTGCTATTACTGTTTGTTATTGTTTTCAATCACGCGATATGCAGCTATCGACCTTGGTGCCGGTTCCAGATACAGGTCAGCAGTGAGAAGAACAGCCCGAGGGGTTTTCAAGGGCTTGGCGGAGAGGAGAAACTTGCGGCGAACGAAAGTGGCAGCGAGTGAAAGGCCTTGTCTTCTTCCCACCCATAGAACGGGGCCGGGATGGTAGAGCCGGCACCTGTTAGCGAGTAGAGCCGCTTGAGGCACTCCCAGACTGGTAGATGGAGATAATAATAATAATAATAATAATAATAATAATAATAATAATAATAATAATAATAGTCCCGGGTGAGTTGGCCGTCCGGTTAGGGACGCGCAGCTGTGAGTTTGCATCCGGGAGATAGTGGGTTCGAACCCCACTGTCGGCAGCCCTGAAGATAGTTTTCCTTGGTTTCTCATTTTCACACCAGGCAAATGCTGGGGGCTGTATCTTAATTAAGGCCACGGACACTTCCTTCCCACTCTTGGGCGTTTACTATCCCTTCGTCGCCATAAAATCTATCTGTGTCGGTGCGACGTAAAGCCAGTTGCAAAAAAATAATAATCCAACGTTCAGGACTGAAACAAACAAAGAAAGTATATCTAAACTACAAAGAGCGTACAGACTCACTATAATCAAAAATCCCTAATTCGAAGTGAAAAATTAAGGCATTACAGCACTGTAATCAAGCCTGAAGCACTATATGCATCTGAAACACTATTCATTGGAGGCAGATCATCGATTAAAGACGTAACAAAGGCAAGAAAGATCTCGAGGACATTTTTTGACCAGTATGTACAGCGGTAATCTGTATGTTAAGGAAATGTCATGACCTGTACGAACACTCAAAGAAAATCTGAGACATATTTAGGAAAAGACGTTAGAAATTTTATGGACAAATTATCAGATTGAGTAATCAGAAATTGATCAAAAGAATTCTGAACCTTACCGCATCAATGAAAGTAAAAAAACACTTGGATGCTCGAAGTTGGAAAAGTTGTTCAGCAAATAGGAATCACAGATGATATTGTGTTAGACAGATCTAAGTTCAGAAAATTGGTATACAATCACCGTTTTCCATACCATCCAAGCACTAGCACCAAAAAATACCTGGTCAGAAGATCGCAAGAAAAGCCACAGCGAGAAGATGAAGATATTTTGGGAGAAGAAAAAAGGCAACAACATCAGATAAATGAGTTCAATCGCGCTCCTTAGTTGGGCATAACGAAATAATAATAATAATAATAATAATAATAATAATAATAATAATAATAATAATAATAATAATAATAATAATAATAGATTGGTATGCCTTTCAGCGATTGATCAGCATATCTCTGTGAATGGGCTAAGTAACTCTGTAATCCTGTATTTGATATTAGCACTGTGGCTTTTTCGGCTTCTGCACCTCTTACATCCTTCTACCGTATTCATTCCTAAATCCTAACCATTCCATTTCATCATCACTGACAGCGTTCAAAGAATGAGGGTTCCAGTAAAGGAATAAAGGTACTGTGAAAGACGAGAACATTCCAAGACTACTGTGGTCTCAATTCTATTGCGATCGGCGTCTGATGAGGTCAGAAAGATTTCATTAAGGGAGAAGCCTGGTGGAAGTAGTTGAAGGCGAAGCAGGAGTTGACCGGGGTACATTGATGGTATAGGGTTTGCCTGGCAAAGGCAATAAAGGCGTACTCGCTCTACTCAGCAGGACACGGATTCGATTCCCCATCAGGAAGTCGAAAAGTTTAGAAATGAGAGTTTCGTTTCTGGAGAGGCATATGGCGCTGTGGTTCACTGAGACTACAACAAAAAGTTAATTCCTATGGGCAGGTGAGGCTGGTTGTAGAGCAGGCCACTCCATACCACTCAGTGCCGAGATTACAGATGGCGGAAGCCTTTATCTTTCACTCCAGGCCTTCTAGGCCTGTATGGAGACGGTTTTGCTCTTCTTCCATGATATTTCGGAAATTGTTTGCTATTTGCTTTAAGTCGCACCGAAACAGATAGCTCTTATGGCGACGATGGGATAGGAAAGGCCTAGGAATGGGAAGGAAGCGGCCGTGGCCTTAATTGAGGTACAGCCCCAGCATTTACCTGGTGTGAAAATGGGAAACCACGGAAAACCATCTTCAGAGCTGCCGACAGTGGGGTTCAAACCCACTCTCTCCCGGATGCAAGCTTACAGCTGCGCGCCCCTAACCACACGGCCAAGTCGCCTGGTTCGGAAGTTGTTAGCCTTTAGATATTGGATATATCTCCGGTCATTAACCCCTACGTTAAGTTACTTACGTAACTGTCCAAAATTATATCATAATTCACCGAAAAATCTTGATAACAATTTCAGCATCTAATGGAATAATTTTGGTACTTGGATGTAAATGAGTCCTTGAAGAAGAGCTGCGAATGAGCTCAAGGGTTCCAAAAACTCTCATTAATGTTCAGCTGAGTACGGAACAAACTGAGGAAGAGGAGAGAGATGTCAGGGTTACATTATGTAGTCAATCAGAGAGGTTCAAAGGTCTTCCATGGGCACAATACTGTTTTACACACAAGTAAACGGAACTGATGACCAAAAGTATACCAAAACCAGTATAAATTAATACAGTGTGAACGGTATTTATAGTTCCATTTCCTATTAATGCACCTTGCGATAAAACTTTCTATTGAAACCTTGTCTTCCGGAATTTAGTTTTATATTTTGAAAATTGAAATTTGATACAAATTTCGAACTAAGTGAAGTGGGTAATAAGCATGGGATTCCGAGCTGTCTCGTACAACTTCTACTTTTTTCAGTCGGGATTCTCCCTCTCCCATCTCGACCTTCTATGATCAGGTCAGGTTTGTCTCCTGTCTCTCTTCCAAATCCAGTCCTATTTTAAAAGGTTTTGGAAACCCTGGAGGCCAAGTATTGGATTGCATTCTGTGTCACTACACATTCAGTGAAAAGATCCTGTTTGCCAACACAACATTTATCAGTTATCTTTTAACGTTTATGTAGGCAAACTTCTCGTGAAATGCAAGGAATTGAACTATCACCAACGTTCAGATTGTCACATCGCGAAAACCACTGTCGGTACACATCGGAGCGTGATTAATTACTGTTTCCTTCTCTTTCTGATTGTAAGGCTATTCGGATATCAGCTAAGTACTGTAGAATAGTGGCATGTGCGGACAGTGTCTCGGTGTAAGGATTACATCATGAAAAAAAAAAAATGAAAATCCACAGCCTGTTTCCAGTCATTCGACCGGGTCAGGAATGGAATGAATGAAGCCCCTATCTAGCGGCGAGGATTGGAAATGTGCCGGCTGACGAAGCCTGTCGCACTCCTCCGGGGCAATGATAAATGACTGACAGATGAAATGAAATGTTAATGGTGAGCGTTGCTGGAATGAAAGATGACAGGGAAAACTGGAGTACCCGGAGAAAACCCTGTCCTGCCCCCGCTTCGTCCAGCACAAATCTCACATGAAGTGACCGGGATTTGAACCACGGTATCCAGCGGTGGGAGGCCGGTGCGCTGCCGCCTGAGCTACGGAGGCTACTGTAAGGATTACATCATAAATTTTATTAATAATTATTCAATTCGCAAAGTGCTCTTTAGCCGAGGTGGTAAAGGTATGCTCGGTTCACTCGGAAATACATGGATTGGATTCCCCGCCAGGGAGTCGAAAAGTTATAGAAATTAGGTTTCCATTTCTGAAGGTGCACATGGTCTTGCGGTTCCCTAAATACCAAATATAGTCAATTCCTTGGGGGAGAATGTGTCCGGTCTTAAACGTAACCACTCTGTCCCTCTTGAAACGGAGGTTACGAACAGTGGAAGCCTTTACCTTCCAATACGCAAACGGCTTTCAGGACCTGTGTGGTGATAGATTTGTTCTTAATCAATTCGCAGGCTCGTACTTAAATCCCCCACATAAACCCTGAAGCCTCCTCCAAAGGTAAAGGTTCATAGAACTGAATTGCATCGAGCGTAGCTGTGAGCTTCTATTCGGGAAATAGTGAGCTCGAATTCCAGCGTCGGCAACCCTGAAAATGTTTTTCCGTGGTTTCCAATTTTCACACCAGGCAAATGAAAAAAATGCAAAACTAAGAACATCAACACAAAAAACTGTTTTTAATATGGATATGTTTTTGGGCTGGGGGTTCTATGTGGAATTAGAGTCATTAATTTAGCGTACACAATTTTTCGAGGACAGAACACCAGTGTTCGTCATCTATCTATACTAAGTCTTCATCTTCTTCTTCCTCAGTTCATTATCGTGTGCCACAACTCTGCTCTCTGTGTACAGCATAAGTTGTTTCACGTCGCACCGACACAGACAGGTCTTACGGCGACGATGGGATAGGAAAGAGCTACGAGTGGGAAGGAAGCGGCCGTGGCATTAATTAAGGTACAGCCCCCGGATTTTCCTGGTGTGAAAATTGGAAAGCGCGGAAAACCATCTTCAGGGCTGCCGACAGTGGGGTTCGAAACCACTATCTCCCGAATACTGGAGACTGGCCCCACTTAAGCGACTGCAGCTATCCAGTTCGGTTACCTATCTGTTTCGGTAGTGTTTGAGACAGGATAGCGGGCGGGTTGGAAGGTGGGGTTATTCACTATCCCACCACAATTTTTAATTATGTTGTACACTCTCTTGCGTACTTGCTTAATGTAAACGAGAAGTGCAGAAGCATTACGGACTTCAGCAGATTGTATCCTGACGTTGTATGACAGCGGAAATCAGCTGGAGCAAATTTTCAAAATTCTCAGGTTCAGTCGCACGAAATGTTGAGGTTTCTGCAACTAATTTCTTTAACATGATTACGGAAGCCCCTTGCTTTCCTCTCCATACAACCCTGGTTTCTGGCCACTCCCTTCTGGGTGAGTACATTTCGTCCTCGAGCGTAGCGTTTGGTTCGGTCCTCAAAGCTCTGCACATACGAAAGGAGCTTTAAAATAAATTACTCTGTGTTCGTGACAGATTACGACCACAACACACAAGTGGCTTCATACTCGTCGCTGGATTTGATTCTCTGCCCTTTGTGTGTAAACAGCTGCCATCCTTTTTGTGGGACATGCAGTGGTATTACGCTTAATGACTACACCTGCTACTAGAGCAATGTAAACCAGCCATAAGAACTGCTTGAGTCGGTGTGACGTAAAATCGATAGCAGGGCTCTGTAACGCTGAAGAGAAAGAAGAACAGGGATGGTGTGACACACAGGAAGTTACAGCGAAGAAGGTATCGGCTTATTCAGCGCTTGGACGCAGTATCTTCTTCGAGCGGCCAGGAACTAGAACAAACATCTTTGACGAGTCACGCCCCGAATGGCGGAAAACAAGGAGAAAGCTTTCTCTAACCTGGCCTATTAACAACGTGTTCGTCGTGTCTCTCATAATCATCTAGAGATGCACCTCCGCATCAGCTCGTCCACGTACCTGTTAAGATGAACTTGGATTGCCCTGTCTCGCCAATCATTTCTGTCCCTGTATTTCTGAAATCCTTGCTATTAGAATTTTGAAACTCTTAGAGATGCTTTTAGCATTTTATATTTCAAAAACCAAAATAATGAAATTATCCAGAATTTGCCGTTTGAGTAAGTTAAAATAATAATAATAATAATAATAATAATAATAATAATAATAATAATAATAATAATAATAATAATAATAATAATAATAATAATTTGTTACATTTACGTCACACTAACAACAATTTTCGAAAACTCTGAGGTACCTTAATGATATCCCGCAGGAGAATGATTTGACGATATTCAGGTTGCATACTTGTCAATTTCGACGTTCCATTTCTCTCTACCAGATGGCAGAGAAACCGTCACTGTTGGCAATTTATGGCGGAGTTCTAGACTAATCCATTTTTCGAGTAAACACCAAATGTGTCAGAGATATATACCGGGCGAGTTAGCCGTGCGGTTAGGGGCGCCCAGCTGTGAGCTTGCATCCTGGAGATAGTAGGTTCGTGCCCCACTGTCGGCATACCTGAAGATTGTTTTCCGTTGCTTCGTATTTTCACAACAAGCAAATGCTGGGGCTGTACCTTAATTAAGGCCACGGCCGCTTCCTTCCCACTGCTAAGCCTTTCCTATCCCATCTTCGCCATAAGACTTATCTGTGTCGAAGCGATGTTAAAACAAATTGTCGGAGATATTTTTACCATGCCAACCGACATGGAGTTCGAATGGAATTTTTTCCGCCTTTCAAAAACCCGACTACTTCTGCCGGGTTTGAACCTGCGATTTTGGGATCCTGAAGTCATCTCTCTACCACTGAATTATAGTGGGAACTGTTTTGGTAAGATTAAGGTTGTTTTCTCTTCGAGTAGTATTCAAGGAGTTTTTTTGGGATCACTGCCACAAGTTTTTGCGTACAATACATACCATGATTCTTTTATTGCCACAGATTTTTAGAGATGGTGGAGTGCCGAAATTTCGCCCTGAATGTATTATTTTAGCATACTTTAAATATACTGAGGTTTGAGTTCCTTTACATATTGTCATATGACTACACTACAATTCGATCCCGTGACCTTAAACATATAAGGCGAGATCCCTAACCAATTACGCAACTCAAACTGTCTTTATTTGAAGATTCAGAACTCCCAATGTCTGGAAAGGAATTTATTGTCTCTAAGGAAGTCACGACTGACATGGGACGACAAAGGAAAAGAAGAGTCATGGTCGTGAATCTTGAAGATCGCTTCCAAGCATGAGAATACACTTGTTGTTGTGATGCTTTCTACATTATCAGATCGTCTGTTACTTCTGTTATCAGCTCATCTTTCTCGTACACTTCATATTAAGTTTGCGACCCACATAACTATCACGAGCCACTTCTTCGATCCCAGCTGTCAGCACTCTACAAATACTCCCTGTCTTGAAAGTAAATACTCATCCGCTTCTCTAATTTATTGCCATTCTCCTAGACAATTTAGTGAACTGGCTCACAGATATCAGGATGTCCCGTTTCGACGTACTCATTTTTAAATTAATTTTGTACAACAAGAATTATTGTGTGCCCTAATTTCGGCGTGCATCCAGTGTTTTCCGGTTTAAATGAAAAAGAATATTTGAATAGGTCATTTTGAAAACACCATAATGCCCACATCATTTTTTATTAAACACGAAAAATCCACAGCTCTAGCCCTTTAGGCAAGCAGCTCAATGTTGCAAACATCCTAGGGATATGAGCTACGAATTTTAGGTAAATAAAACATAATAAAGTATGAGAATATATTCGTTATTTATTCCTAAATATTAGAATCCTTTTATTAATCATCATTATCCGGTCGATTAGATTAGCCGTTTGTCTTTTCTTCTACCATTGCGAGCGCTAATGTGAGTGAATGTAGAGTTTCACTTAACCTTTTATTCGGTGTGGACATTTTTCAAGAAATCAGAAAACACCTGAGGGTGTTGAACCAAGGGACACATTACTGAAATAATTATGTAATTAAGTTAATTTGGCTAGAATTTGAATAAAAAAGAAAACGAGTAAAGAAACAAGCTATTCCATGCTGTTTTTTCGAAATTTATTCTTTAGCTTGATATTTGTAACCTTTCCGGACCCTGTAACCATTCAACTTTCGGCAAAAGTGAGAAAATTGCTTAATTTTACGTGTTTCGTCGTATGGGGATCCCTACTTTGTCTGCTAAGAAATATTTTCAGCATTAAAATTATTTGAATCGGTCATTTTGAAAACACCCACTTCATTTTCTTCAGGAGACACACCAAAAAAAAAAAAAAAAACTGAATAGAATATATTAACGCAGATCAAATTATATAAATATGTTTACTCATTAACCAACACTATTGCGATTCTGTCTGAGATAAACCAGTCTACTGTATGTTGTCCCACCGTGCTGTTAAGGTGCCGCTTTCTTTCCACTCCTAGCCCTTTCCTATCCCATCGTCGCCATAAGACCTATCTGTGTCGGTGCGACGTAAAGCCACTAGCAAAAAATGAAACATACGTTGTCCTGGAGTGTTATAATTCAGGTATCAATTGTGAAGACATATAGGGTTATCAAAATGAATCATTTTAAACATACATTGGTAATTCATTTCTGAAACCAACATTTCATTCAGCATTAAGCGATGTTACAAAACTATATGAGACATTTTCGGTACATTATTATAATAGCCACAGACAATTTTAATGTATAGGGAATGTGATTCATCACAATCGTTTTACACCAAATGCTATAGGAGCAAAGAAACAAATCCCCTAGCACTACAGCCCTTGAAGGGCCATGGCCTACCACGCAACCGCCGCTTAGCCCGAAGACCTGCAGATTACGAGGTGTCGTGCGGTCAGCACGACGAATCCTCTCGGCCGTTATTCTTGGGCTATTGGAACAGCCTTTCATATATTTATGACTATGACTATCATAAATATACTGTATGATCTTATAGGGATCCCGAATTCTAATCACGTTTGCGTTGATCATGCCTCCATAAGTATGTTCTTGAGGCGATGTAGGTCCTAGAAGTTGAACATGCACTCGCCACCTATAATGGGTCTTGTTTGCACATCTCCTGGATACATCGCTATGTAACAGAAGTGATAGAGCTGTGAAATCATAAAACTGCTGTTAGTTTGTAGCAGTTTCTTTTCCAAGAAACTTACAGATCACTTGTGAACTAGGTAAATTTCCACAGTCACCCACTCACTCCTTATGCTTTTATCACCAAACGGCAGAAACAGCTGACTGCGCAGAATAGCCAATATTTGCATCAGTGTGAGAAGTGATTTTGAAAACTACGTTAGGTGTTTATAAACGGATTTTCAGGTGCTGCAGTAGCCTATTGAAATGGCGTGTCAAAACCTACATACTGCCTGGACATGCAGCATTTTTCTATATGTGAGAGAATATCTTTAGAAGTACACATATGTGTACATGACAGTTGCGGTATTTTCAGAATGTCGTAGTCATTAAAAAATTAGTTAAGGCTATGTCAGGACACGTTCGCAATATTTATTTTAACGTGAAGACGTCGATTGGTTGAATGTGTGAATCACTTGTGAATCACTGTCACTAATGCCTGCACTAGTACGTGACCGGGCGGCGTCCTCACGCTTGTGTTCTTCCTCTACGTGCAGTTTCTATTCCGTTCGGCACTGGTAAGTAGCACTATTTTGGAATCGATGCAACCTGCTCTTTCTTCTGATATTAATTCCTCAAATTACACTTGTAAAAACTGAAGGCTTCTTGGAAATAAGGTACCAGAAAATATCAGCAGTAATTTATGATTTCACAGTACTTTTGTTACACATCGATGTATCCAGTACTCAGTTAGCGAACCATTCTACTAGGGGAAGGTGAGACTTCGATAACCGGGCTGAGTTCGAAGCTCATCGGAGGTGTTCCATTCTAATATCATATTCATGAACCACGGTAACTTGTTTATGTACTGAAGCCTTGGACAGGTACATTACATACGTGTATACATACGTACATACATATCCAGGATATGTAAAAAAAAAGAGTCTGCTTAATCGTCAACCGGTGCCATAAGTCTCTGAGACGACTACGAAACTTTCCCTTCTCCTTCCGTGGTTCTATTAAATTTACAGTTATTTACATTAAAAAATATAGCAGTGTACTCCATGATGAGGACAACTGTGCCCTCAACACTGTGACATGAATGAAAACATGTTTTTAAAACGAATTAAATTCCGCAAACAAATTAAGGAAACCTCGTTTAGTTCTAAATATATGGGGGTCTGATAGACATCATGAGCTGGTCTGAGTAGCTCACACAGTATAGCGCTGGCCTTCTGAACTCCACTTGGCTGGTTAGATCCTGTCACAGTCCAGTGTTATTTGAAGGTGCTCAAATACCTCAGCCGAGGTAAATTTATTGGTGCAAGAAATAACTCCAGCGGGACAAAATTTCGGCACCTCGGTGTCTCCGAAAACTTTAAAAGAGTTGTCAGTGGGACGTAAAATAAATAACATTAGACATTATGATACCAGTTGCGTAACAGAGTCCAATCAAACCCAGTGTCCATCGTAATTTACAAGGTTTTTTGTATTTTCTAAAAACTTCACCTGGGTTTACACCTTCCGAAATATGTTGTACTTGCCTACAGACTCGTCTACTTGTACTTTTGGTAACATTGTGCTATCAGTCAGAAATGTTTGAAATTTGTGATTTCGTGCAGTTTATCCTTTGCCTTATGGGCATCCTCCCTATTTCGGGGTACAAGGGATATTTACTGCTGGATAAGCTTTGATATCCCTTAAGTGTTCTGGTTAATAAGTAGAGACGAGGTAATGAGTTGTGACGTAGAATTGCACACAGCGATACAATTATAACACACTAAGTGTTGATATAGTTGGAATGTGAAAGTAACTTCAGAAATTGCAAACAAACTTGATCCTGTGCTTTCTTCCCGTCGCATTATTTGGATGCTGCTGTACTTCCTTCAAAGGTTTAGTACGCTTTCTCCGACAGTGACATGGGAAACTTAACGAGATGCTGTCTATCCGTCAGTCCGTCTATCCGTCTGCCAATTTCTCGATTTTTAATTAGAAGTCAGGTAATGTATTAGATCATAAAAGGTAAAAAATTGAATAAAAGAAAGAAAGAAGAAAGAAAGAAAGAAAGAAAGAAAGAAAGAAAGAAAGGTTATAGTTTAAGTCTACGTGACTGTTGATGTCTTCCTACAGTTTTACGTGTAATTCGGAAATCAAAGACGTGATTTTATATTTTAAAACTTCCACGTGCATTCGTCGGGTTTCGCACCGCAGCCACCTTAGAATAAAGCCAGCGACAATGTCAGCAGGATCTCCAGCTGACACTAATGATTTCCTCGTACTTAGGCCTTTGTTCTTCATTCTTGTTTGTTTAATTTCTTGTCAGTTTTGCAGACATTATCTTTACATTATTTTTAATTTCAAGTTACTAAATCCGTTCCTCCGTTATTATCTGGTATTGACGTCATCATCAAACAAATAATAATGTTATATTTTTTACGTCCCACTAACTACTTTTAGATTTTTCGGAGATGGAATTTAGTCCAGCAGGAGTTCTTTTACCTGCCAGTAAATGTACCAAAACGAGGCTGACGTATTTGAGCACCTTGAAATAACACCCGGACTGAGCCAGGATGGAAACGCCAGGTTGGGGTCGGAAGGCCAGCGCCTCAACTGCCTGAGCCACTCAGCCCGGCACCAATCAAACGACTGGAAGCTCCAGAGTTTCGGCTTCGTAGAAGAATGCTCAGAGTCTTGTGGGCTGAACATGCCACTAGTGAACAAGTGATAGAGAGAGAGCAAGCTGCTGACCAACATCAAATGCAGAAAAGATTCGATATCTAGAGCATGTGTTACGTAGTGAAAAATATGCTATTTTGCAACTGATTCTGAAAGGCAAAATTACAGGGCGGAGAGACTGGGCAGAGCATGCAGAAGTAGCAGAATGTCATTGAAAACTCTTGTTCCCATCATCCTACCACTATTAAGTTCAGAGAACTGAAATTCCTCTCTTATCCACCCTTTAAATACAGCATCATTTCCATGCCAATATCTTCGCTCGTCAGTGGACGTACAGTACAGTAGTTCCCTTCGCGGGCTCAGTGGTTGAAACGGTAGAGTAGTGCTGGATTTCCGAGCTCAAATTGCCGCGTTCGATATCGATGGTATTTGAAAGTGTCGATAGATTCACCGGTACGTGAAATAACTCTTGTGGGACACAATTTCCGCCACCTTAGTGTCTGAGAAAACATTAGGAGTATAGGTAGCTAGTAAGACGTAAATACAATATTATTACTATTAATCATGACCTTAAGACTTGGTGTTAATGGCAGATCGTGCAGAAAGCCTGCAGTCTAATATCTTGGAACTTGAAAATAGGTGCAATGAGTATGGTATGAAAATTAGCGTTTCCAAGACTAAATTGATGCGAGTAAGTAAGAAATCCAAAGGAACTGAATGCCAGATTGGTGATACAAAGCTGGAACAGGTAAATAATTTCAAGTATTTAGGATGTGTAATCTCCGAGGTTGGTAATGTATTAAGTGAGATTGAATCAAGGTGTAGTAAAGCCAGTGCAGTGAGCTCACAGTTGCGTTCAACAGTATTCTGTTAAGTAGGAAGTCAGCTCCCGGACGAAACTATCTTTACATCGATCTGTTTTCAGGCCAACTTTGATTTACGGGAGCGAAAGCTGGGTGGACACAGGATATCTTATTCATAAGTTAGAAGTAACAGACGTGAAAGTAGCGAGCATGATTGCTGATGCAAACAGGTGGGCACAATGGCAGGAGGGTACTCGGAATGAGGAAATGAAGGCTAAGTTAGGAATTGACTCGATGGATGAAGCTGTACACATAAACCGGCTTCGGTGGTGAGGTCATGTGAGGCGAACGAAGGAGGATATTTTACCTAGGAGAATAATGGACTCTGTTATGGAGGGGAAGATAAGTAGAGGGAGACAAAGACGACGATGGTTAGACTCCGTTTCTAACGATTTTAAGATAAGAGGTATAGAACTAAATGAAGCCACAACACTAGTTGCAAAGAGAGGATTGTGGGGACGTTTAGTTCATTCACAGAGGCTTGCAGACTGAACGCCATAACGGTATATAATGATGATGTATGTATGAAGATATCATGAAATTTTTCTTATGCATTTTCTCATACCAACCCTATGTGGAGAGATGTGTTCACTACTCGTGTCTCTGTGGAAGTTGTCAGTTTCTTTATGAACATATGACGTGTGTAAGACGAACACAAAACGCTGTCCTCGAGCCATGACGCTGACAATTCACCCAGAAAACCGGGCATTCTTCTCCTTCTTCTTCTTCTTCTTCTTCTTCTTCTTATTATTATTATTAGTTTGTCATATGTACGCTATCTTACACCTGACCCAACCATTGTGAAACCTTCAATTACTATGTTTCATACATTTTAATTATCTTTTATTAAATACTAAGTAAGCCGGCCCCGTGGTGTAGGGGTAGCGTGCCTGCCTCTTACCCGGAGGCCCCGGGTTCGATTCCCGGCCAGTCAAGGATTTTTACCTGGACCTGAGGGCTGGTTCGAGGTCCACTCAGCCTACGTGATTAGAATTGAGGAGCTATCTGACGGTGAGATGGCGGCCCCGGTCTAGAAAGCCAAGAATAACGGCCGAGAGGAATCGTCGTGCTGACCACACGACACCTCATAATCTGCAGGCCTTCGGGCTGAGCAGCGGTCGCTTGGTAGGCCAAGGCCCTTCAAGGGCTGTAGTGCCATGGGGGGGGGGGAGGTAAATACTAAGTACGTCTAACATATGATTTCCCTGTAAATATGTATTATAAATTCGTAAAACCTCAAAGTCTGTAGAAAACTCTGTAATATTCGTATATTGGGTATATTCCATTATCATTCTGATACATATGGAGGCTTCTGGAGGCTTGCCGTGGTTTTATTATCCAGATACGTATGAAAGCTTTAGGAATTATGGAGACTTCGCCAGTATTGGTTTCTGAATTGTAGTCAAATATTCGAGTTTAATCTACATGAGAGTACTCCAGTCAACTGGCCAGTCGATAGATTGTTCTTTGAATGTTCTGGCGTGTTACATTCAGAACGCTGGAAGAACATTTTCAGAATTTAGAGAGTTCTAAACTATTTGTCTAACGATATATCGAGCTGACGGTCGAGAGGCCGGGAGTTAATCTTACCCTGTGATGGTGAAGTGAATGATCAGTGTGGGGAATTGACGATATCTGCACTAGACAGAATCTACTGTAAATTGCTCAGTGTGTTGAAATGTATTTTTAATATTGTTGCAGTGTTGTTTATAGTTGTGTATAATTGTGTAGTCGTTAAGCGAACTGAGGGGGAATTGTGAGTTCTTACGGAATAGACTCAGTAACAAAAAGGTGGTTTTCCAATCAAGTTAACATTTCTCGAGTGATATTGATTTACACCAAATAAATAGCATTGAGAACGATAGGTTTTATGTCACACTAACTATAAGTATTTTCACAGTTTTCGCAGACACCGAGGTGCCAGAATTTTTTCCCGCTGGATTTCTTTACTATGCCAGTAAATCTACTGACAGGAGGCCGACGTATTTAAGCACCCTCAAATACCACCGGAATGGATCGGGATCGAACCCGCCAATTTTAGCTCAGAAGAACAGCGATCTACCTCCTGATCTACCCAGCCGGGCACCATCATCATCATCATCGTACTGCATTAAGATATTGCTATCAGTTGTTCGTCTTTCTCGTGTATCGCAAAGAAATCAACTGGCACTAACTGTCCTCCATGAGTTAAGTGCCAGTGTGACAATATACGAACTTAAGAAGTATCACTGTTAAACAGGTCTACGGGTCTGTATAGGTCAATGGCTCATCTTCGTTGAGAAAGTGGTCATGGTACAAAATACTTAGAATTCGAAAGCTTTCTCTCTATAAGTTTTATTCCCGTGCTATATGATAATTGGCAATTACAATTCGGCTCCACAAACATCTTTAAAAGGCGAGAAGAAGACCAGATTTCATTCCCACCTGCTGTGAAGTTTCTCTCAGTTTCCCTCAAGCTCAAAACTGCTCATTAGGTCGTGTGTACAGGACTGCTAACAATTAACCCAGTGAAACTGGACTGTAAATTAGTTGAACAGTTAAGACACAAACACTGAGACGTACCACGCTTCATCAGATATGTAAACGATTAGAACTCACTTTCAGTCCAGGAGTTTTCTCCATTCGAATTCGACTTCTTCTCTCTTCATACTGCGATGGAAACATGACGATTTCAATTCAGTGATTTTAAATCCTTAAAATTGTCATACTTTTTGTTATCTCCTGTTATTTCTTGATGGATGCAATACCTTTTTGCCTCTTGGTAGAGGCCGGAGCAAAATGTAGCTTCTATTAATATCTCAGACTAATTTATGGCTGTGACAGTTTGGAGCTGGAATCAGGGATAAGGTTTCTGCGGATGATGTAATTCTGTATAGAATACTATAATAAATAAGTTACACGATTGTGAGCAACTGCAAAACGATCACGACAATGTTGTGAGATGGACAGTAGGCAATGGTATGATGATGTACGGGGTTAAAAGCCAGGTTGTGAGTTTCACAAAGAGGAAAAGTCCTCTCAGTTTTAATTACTGAATTAATGGAATGTAAGTTCCTTATGAAGATTATTGTAAGTACACATGGGATTGTAAATAAAGGGTACAGATCTCTGCACATGGTTGTGAGGGTGATTAGGGGTTGTAGTAAGGATGTAAAGGAGAGGGCATATAAGTCTCTGGTAAGACCCCAACTAGAGTATGGTTTAAGTATATTGGACCCTGACCAGGATTACTTGATTCAAGAAATGGAAATATCTGAAGAAAAGCACCTCGATTTGTTCTGGGTGATTTCCGACAAAAGAGTAGTGTTAAGAAAATGTTTCAGAGTTTGGCCTGGGAAGACATGTAAGTGAGGAGACGAGTTGCTCGACTAAGTGGTATATTCCAAGCTGTCAGTGGAGAGATGGTGTGGAATGACGTCAGTAGACGAATGCGTTTGAGTGGTGTTTTTAAAAGTAGGAAAGATCCCAATATGAAGATACAGTTGGATTTCAAGAGGACAAATTGGGGCAAATATTCATTTATAGGAAGAGGAGTTAGTGATTGGAATAATTTACCAACGGAGATCTTCAGTAAATTTCCAAAATTGTTTGCAATTACTTAAGAAAAGTCTAGGAAAACAACAGGTAGGGAATCTGCCACCTGGGCGAGTGACCTAAATGCACGGCAGTGGCGATTGATTGATTGATTGCTTGCTTGATTGATTGATTGATTGATTGATTGATTGATTGATTGATTGATTGATTGATTGATTGATTGATTGATTGATTGATTGATTGATTGATTGATTGATTGATTGATTGATTGATTGATTGATTGATTGAATGAATCTTCTGAGGTGTGAGTGGATGTTATAGAGGCGCTGTTGTGCTGCTGGCCCAGCGAGGAGAAAAAGGCACGCAAACTACCTCACTTCCCATCATGCCTGGTCTGCCTCATCATGGCATTAATCTCTTGGGATAAATATAAGGTAAAATGTTTTATGAAAAGCGGTAAATAAAGTATGATAGTAAAATATTATTTAAAAATAAGGTCATTTACTGGTACGTGTGTGTGTGTCGCTGCATTGTAACGAAGAGGCGTATTCTACGCATGGCGTTTTCACGAAAACTGTTAAACCCTCATTGTTTACCAAATGATAGAAAATAGTTTTTTTTACAATTGTCTTTACGTTGCACCGACACGAATAGGTCTTACGGCGACGATGGGATAGGAAAGGGCTAGAAGTGGGAAGGAAGTGGCCGTGGCCTGAATTAAGGTACAACCTGGTATGAAAATGGGAAACCAAAGAAAACCTTCTTCAGGATTGCCGACAGTGTGGTTCGAACGCACTATAGAAAAGTGTATCATGAAATGTGTAAGTGAAGAACATCGTTGAGATCTAAGTATCAGTTTCCGCGCGTTTCATTTCTTTGTTTTCAGCCCCACTGTCATCCGTTTCCTTGCCCGAATGCTCAGAAAAGTAGCCTTCGGTTCGATTCCAGGCCGATTCGATTCTTGCAACTTATACACAACACTACACTAATTTTTTTATACAAGGCAGATGTCGCCAACCCTCGTCGGAATGTCTGCCTTACAGGGGCTTCACCAGTCTAGAAATAGCCACACGAAATTCAACACTATGCACTTTCGCAGTTTTTCTTGTTTGTTGTCATTCTGGACAAAGCCCACTCAGGCAGTGAATTACGTATGGAAGGTATTTATTTAATTTATTGGTTGTTGAGATACAGGAGAGATGGATTTATCTTCTCGTCACAAGACGCTTTATGACTTCCAGTGGTATATGTGAGTAGGCCATGGAAGAGGAGGAGGTAGGATTGACATAGTTCTGGTGGTGTAAGATCGACGCTACGTGAAGGTTTCATATCCGCAGAACCGCAGTCCTTCTTGTTTCTTAATTTAGCCGCCTATGAACAGCATTGAACCTAAGGCTTTATCTTCTTCTTCTTCTTCTTCTTCCTCTCCTCCTCCTCCTCCTCCTCCTCCTCCTCCTTCCAGAACCTCTTCATCCTTTCACTTCTAATCTTCCTTTCCTCAGCCATGACCAATTTGGGTCTACATTTTGGTGGTTTCTCCTGGGATGTTTTGATGCTGTCCTCTCGGTTTACAAATTATTTTCTGTTGTGAATCATATCCATTGTAAGTTCACTTCCTATCGCATCTCTTTTTACCTCTTTGACCTACTTATCGAAGCTTTCAGCCCAGTGATGTACTTGAATATTTTTTTAGTTAGCCCTCATCCATTTTTTCTAGATGCCCATAGAAGTTTAGCCTTCGCTTTCGCACGGTGACAGTGATTTTTTCGGTGTATTTGTAGAGATCATATTTTTTTCTATTCCTCCACTTCGCAATCCATTATGAAAGAAATGCATATAACTTAAGGTGGGCATATGGGCCACTTTTGTGGAGGATTGACAAAAGAATAGGTGGTAATTGGTATCCTAATGGCCATTTTGAAGTAGACAAGTAGTGTGGACATCCAAAGGATATGTGATTGAGATCTGCAACTGTAAGTTCAAATGTTCTCAAAGACTATGATGATAAATTTTGTTCACGCCTTGATAAACTTCATCTTAAGCACGGATTTTTTTTTTTTTTGCTAGGGGCTTTACGTCGCACCGACACAGATACGTCTTATGGCGACGATGGGATAGGAAAGGCCTAGGAGTTGGAAGGAAGCGGCCGTGGCCTTAATTAAGGTACAGCCCCAGCATTTGCCTGGTGTGAAAATGGGAAACCACGGAAAACCATCTTCAGGGCTGCCGATAGTGGGATTCGAACCTACTACCTCCCGGATGCAAGCTCACAGCCGCACGGAATGTGAAGTGGAGCGATTACATTAGAAGGTTCTCTAAAGACAAATATGTTAACTATTTTAAAAGTTTTGACGTGCAATTTTCACTTTTCCCTCTTCGTGTAAATCAACTACAGCTGAGTATTTTGCTCCTCGTTCTCACTTTCAAACATATAGTTCTTTGTTTCAGGCATACCTTTTATTTTACCGTTCTTGATATTCCCACGTTAAGCACAATGAACATCTCTTACATGTTGCTTGAAACTTTCCCTACATCGACCTGTTCACACGTGCTTTGTTCATATGTTCCTTTTTCTTAAATTGGAGGGCTGTTTTCCATCCTGAGTTGTAGGGGTGGCCTACCTGCTCTTTATATGGAGCCCCACCTTTGATTCCCGATCCCTTGACACATTTTAATCCTGTACTTGGGGCTAGAACGGGGTTCACTCAGCCTCGTAAGACTCGCAGAGGAGCTCTCTGATATCTGCAGGCTATCGTATTGGGTATCAGTCGTATTGACAGAACACGAAAATAAAATGTTAAACATTCAACCGATTTGTTAGATGGTTCTGAGGACTCTTCAGGTATCGTTTTAATCTGCACTCCTGTGCAACAAAATTTCGGCACCTACAAAACACAAAACGAGTGATGTGCGTCTGTGCGTTAATTATTATTATTATTATTATTATTATTATTATTATTATTATGATTATTATTATTATTATTATTATTTCATCAGCGGTTGGGCAAATATGGATTATTCACTTAAATTGGTATGCAAAAGTGATTCAGACGATTTATGAACGAGAAATAGGCCTATATAACATTTGTTGTTTACAGAATCAAATGATTGTAACGAAGATTTGATTCACAATTGTGTCAACACTAACAAACGAACTTACAACATAAAATAGTGAGTGGACAGTTCGTACTCAAACAATAAGACAGACTTTTACGGCTAAACAACAAGTGTCACCAGATAGCCTTTACATGCCGACATCGTACAACATGAAGTTTCAAATGGATATTTTTGAGCTCATCAAAAACTGCCACTGCTCTGTTTGAACCAGCGATCTTGGGAATCGGAGGACAGCACTCTGCCACTGATCCACAGAGGGTGAAATAAATAAATAAATAAATAAACTGTCAGGCTCCTAGGTCGAATAATCTGCGTCGAGGCCTTCGATTGAGAGTGTCCCAGGTTGGATTCCCGTTCGGTTCTGGTAAATTCCTCTTACTCGGAGGCTGGGTGTTTGCGTCTGCCCCAAGACATTTGTCTTCATACACACACAACATATTACACTACCAACCACCACTGGACCACGCAATTGTGAATACATTTCTCCACATAGGGTTGAAGTCAGGAAGAGCATCTGGCCGTAAAACTGGACGAAGCCTACATTTGATACCCAGTTCGTACCCGTTACCCCACTGAGATGTGGAAAAAAAGTGAAAGAAGAAGAAGAAGAAGTAGAAGAAGAACGTATTAAACTTGACATTAATAAAATTATAAATACCGATACATAAATAACTAAATAAATATCCTCTTAACCTCATTTAGCGGATTGTTGAATAAGTCGTATGTATTACTCTCTGATTGCTGTTGGTATAACACTTCTTCATAAGCAGTGCAAATTTGTTTGACTAGACTTGCAACTTCCGCTCGAGCAGGGAGTTTATAATCGCTAATTTCATGCCATTTCCTCCCACCATGTCATTACAGAGTCGTTTGCCTCGGTTCTCTCTGTCCTATAAACTTGGCTTCATCATTTCCATAGCCTGAGTTCTATTACACCTGTCGAGGAGACGTGGAACAAGAATTCAACAGTGAGACTGCACATTTTGGTGTCTTTTAAGTAAATCTTGTATTGCCATATTCCGAGTAAGTTGCTGTGAAGTATACGTCGTATAACTATAAGCTTTTATTGGAGAGGTAGTGAGTTCGAATCTAATCTTTAGCACCCCTGATGAGGTTTTCCGTACAGTTCCCTTTTTTTTTTATATCAGGCAAAATGCCGGGACTGTACCTTCACTCAGGTCTCGGCTATTACCTTCCACTTCCTGTCTCTGCGTCGTCGACAACTTATCTTCGTCAGAGCAAAATTAAACCAGGTAACAAAAAGATAAAAAAAAATTGAGTGATAAGAGAATTGAGTGAATTATCAGCTTTCTGGCCTTCATTTCAGAGGGCTCCGGGTTTGATTCTCGTCAAGGCTGGGGATTTTAACTGGCTCGGGTTGGGGTGCTTGTGTTCGTCTTACGTAACACACACCTGTTCATATGCACACAATTCACCAAACTATCAATCATCACAGAAATACATAGACAGAGCGAGTTGGCCGTGCTCTTAGGGGCGTGCGGTTGTGAGTTTGCATTCGGGACATAGCGGGGTTCCGCTCCCTGCTTTCGGTAGCCCTGAATTTGTTTTCCCGTGGTTTCCCATTTTCACACCAGTCAAATGCTGGGGCTGTACCTTAATTAAGGCCACGGCCGCTTCCTTCCCACTCCTAGCCCTTTCCTATCCCATCGTCGCAATAAGATCTATCTGTGTCGGTGCGACGTAAAGCAAATGTAAAAAAAAAATCCCTTCAGGCAAGTAACTCAATTTTGAAAATATCCTATGCATACGACTTTGAGGTAAATGAACTATAATAAAGTATGAGAATATATCCTTTATTTATTCCTAAAAATTGCAATCCTTTTGTTAATCATTGTTGTTCGGTCGATTAGATTAGCAGCTTGCCTTTATCTACCACTACAAGCGCTAATGTGAGTCAGTGCATTGTTTCATTTCAGCCCGTATAACTACATTCGATGTGGACATTAAAAAAAAGCCTGAGGGTGTTGAAGCAAGGAATACATTACAGAAAAAAATATGTAAATAAGTTAATTTGGGTAGGATGTAAATTAAAAAGGAAACGAGTGAAGAAACAAGCAATTTTAGGCCTGTTTTTCCAGAACTGCATTTAGGTCGGAAGTGGGTTTTTCTTAGTTTGATAGAGCTATTCAAGACTCACAACTTGAAACCTTTCCAGACCCTTTAGCGCTTCAACTTTCGGCACAATTGAGGAAATTACTTAATTTTACGTTTTTCGTAGTATGGGGACCCGTACTTTGTCTGCTAAGATATTATTTCAATATTAAAATACATGATAATAAATACATCCCTCCACAGAGTGTTGGCGCCGGGAAAGGCATCTAATCGTAATACGGGGGCCAATTTTCATCAGTTTCTGGCTCCAGTCAATTGGAAGAAGATACATTCGTGACTGATTTTTTAAAATCTATCTCTCTAGTGAGATTGGATATATTGGCCATAACTCCTCATAAAATTACCATCAGTGACTGGGCTCGAACCTCTAATCTCTCTACTACTACTACTACTGTTTCAGAGGAGAATGCTTCCAGTAAGAATAAGAATTCTAGAAATTCATCGTTTCCTGAAGATTAACCTGTGAAAGAAGAAAGTAGAGATATATAACCTGTTCAGTAAATATCAGTAACCATACGGCAAGAAGTAGAGGCGAGCTATATAATATTTGTAAATAATTCCACGAACTGCACCAGATGTGTGTACTGGGGGGCGATCGTTTGGGCGCAGTTCCTGTTTCCTGCACGGCGCGGCGCAGAGCGGCACACTGTACCTGGGACACTCGTACCGGAGACTTCGTGATAGATAGCACACCCACACGACCCTTGTCTTTGTTAAGTGTCTGTGAACAGTGACAGAATATCGTGCGAGAGTGAATGTACCGTGCAAGTGGCATGTGCAGTTTCGTGTGCTTTCAAACACTTTCACCGTTTGTGCGTGTGTTCGTTTAGAATAAGATGAACAACTTCGCACTGAAAAATAAATACCTTCAGGTGCGGATCTTGTAACAAAGCAAGCATGATTTTAAATTAATACCGTGTTACATGAAAGAAAACTTTGTGTTTTGACTGTTAAATTCTTAACATTTTCGGTGGTACGGTATTTTAGCAGCTCAGGGATAATTTCAATTCAAATATTTAAGGATTTCTTTCTAACATTTCCGCTCGTTGCAGAGTATTTATTTAATTTCGGATACTGCACTGTGGTGGAGATATATTTTAAGGCACAGGAAAGATTTGGGGGTATGTCTTGAAAAATTAGTCATGGGAGGCGACGACGATGCTGAATAGAGCGTTGCGTCGCCTCAGGAGGGGTGCAAGAGAAAGTCGTGATAAGTGGGAACCTCCGGAGCAGGTAAGGGGTGTGTACCGTGCACCAGGTGTTAGCGCTTACGAGCAAGCGCTTCTCTATTGCACGAGGGATAACCAATCACCTCAGGATGAGGATAGGAACGAGGAACTGTGCGAAGGTGATGGAGGACCTAATGTTCAAACACCACCAATGCAAGATTTTAAGAGTTCTAGGACAGTTGCAGGTTGCGAAGGGGACGTTTCTGTATTACAAACGAAGCAAGTTCAAGAAGGTTCTCGCCTGGAGTATATTGTAAAGGTTAATAATGGTCAAGAAAAGACTATTTCCCGAGAAAATGGGAGACTACAGAAATTTTATAATAGAAGTAACTCATCCAAGTGTATCAAGGACGATATTAATTATTCTCAGGAATATGAAAGTGATCCTCCTAGAAATAGAAAAGCAGTCTCCTCGTGCAATGTAGGGGAACCACCGAGTGATCAGGTTGAATTGTGGACTGAAACAACTCTGACAATTAGGACTTCAGAGGAGAATGCTTCCAGTGAGATTCAGAATTCTCAAAATTCTTTGTTCCCTGAGGATAAATCCGTGCAAGAAGAAAGTGAATCATTATCGGGCAGAGCTGATGAAAAAGTGACTATAGTTTATCTTAGAAAGGATTATAAGAAGTGCATTGATAACAATGATGTTAGTTCCTTAAGAAGTAGAAGTCATCCAGATTTACAAAATGCTGCGATACGAAAGAACGGACGTGAAGGACATATTGATAGCTCAAATAAAATAGGAGATTTCGATGAAAGATTAGCTGATAATTCTGCGGAGATAAGCACGATACGGAGTAAAAGCTGCGTTGAAATTCCCAGTGATAGAAATTCGAAGATCAGAACAGCCGTACGTCTCAAGAGAGGTCGTCCTTTGACGCGTAGACTAGGTCCGGCAGGTTGGAGAAACGTAGGCACGTTATCAGGTTTGAATGGAGATGAGGCTCGTGTTACTTCCGTTCCGTCTATTGACGATGAAGAGGGAGAGTGGGTAGACTTGCACAAAAGTAAGAAGGAGGACTCCGAATTGGGGCAGAGCGTGCCAAACCTTGGTCAGTGGGAAGATTTCACTGTCGATCGCTTCTTAGACCAAAGAGTTAATAGTGCGTGTAGAAGACGGAGCACGGGCCAGTTGCTTGGAAGTGATGAGGATATAGCCAGGCTT
Source organism: Anabrus simplex (assembly GCF_040414725.1). Lineage (NCBI taxonomy): Eukaryota > Metazoa > Arthropoda > Insecta > Orthoptera > Tettigoniidae > Anabrus > Anabrus simplex. The sequence goes on along the minus strand of NC_090265.1, from coordinate 879,429,262 downwards.
TGGTGTTGTGACTCTCCTGACGTACCGATAGACAGTTGTAAATGGAAATCCACGCAGATTGACGGTAAAACCATAGTATCAAGGACATTAAAGAATACTATTGAAGAGTGGACTAATGTCGAAGAGGCCCAGGAATCTTCGATGGTGGTTACAGGTAACGAACAACGGCCACGGAAGGATGAAGTGTATTACTGTCCCCATGCTGGTGGACAGAGAAGAGTGCCAAGGAGCGAAGGAGTGAAACAAAGTTCTTCGAAAAAGAGGTGCATGGTGTTCTGGGGACAGAAGGACGATAAATATGGTCGGGAAAGTCATATTAAGACGAAGAAAAGTAAGTGGAATTGGTGGTTAAGGTGGGGTCCTCTGGGAAAACAAAGACAAAAAAGTGAGTATTCACAGAAGAATGAAGAAGAAGAAGAAGACCAGTGGTTAAAGTACAGTGGTTACGCGCCAAGCAAGGATACGTCTCTTAAAGTACAAAATATGCGGTGAGTCTCTGTACTGTACTAACTTATATTTATAGTACTGAACATTGTTGTAGGTTAAATGAACCCTTGTCTATCAGAAATTGGAGCAGTTTTCTTATTGATAAGTGTTTATGAAGCATGAAACTGACTTAAATGCAAGACGCACAGTTATAAATTGTATAATTTAAATTCTTGATGAATAGAATCGAAATTTGCCGGGCTGAGTGGCTCAAACGGTTGAGACGCTGGCCTTCTGACCCCCAACTTTTCAAGGTTCGATCCTGGCTTTGTTCGGTGGTATTTGAAGGTGCTCAAATGTGTCAACCTCGTGTTGGCAGATTTACTGGCACGTAAAATAACTCCTGCGGGACAAAATTACGGCATCTCGTCGTCTCCGAAAACCATAAAAATAGTTAATGTGACATAAAGCAAATAGCACTATTATCAATGAATACAAATTCAACCATAATTTGATTAAGCAACTCGGTGACGAGATTTTTACTTTGAACATTTCTCTGTATTCTACCATGCAGGACGTTGTCTTCAAGAAATAGTGACGAAACAAGTCATTGCTACATTTACATTCAGCACCAGACCGTCTCTTTCTTGAGCACAGGTAATAGTTTCATACAACTTGTGAGTCAGTACAAATTCAGCTCTAAAATAAGTGTAGTATCCATTCTTTATTCCTAACCAGTGGTACCTGTGCATTACACGCCACGTACAAATTGCGGTAAATTTTTATAAGGAAGTTTAACGACAAATACTTATTAGTAGAATTGGTGGAATAGAACGTGTTACATTAATAATAATAATAATAATAATAATAATAATAATAATAATAATAATAATAATAATTACGTGAGACGAACTACTTGTACGGTTTACAGAGACTCCCATATGCCGGAATTTTGTCCCGCAGGAGTTCTTTTACATGCCGAAAAATATACTGACACGGGGTGGACCTATTTGAGCACCTTTAAATGCCACGGGACTGATCCAGCACCGAACTTGCCAACTTGGGCTCAGAAATCCAGCTCCTTAACCATCTGAGCCACTCGGCCCAGCGATCGCCGTTGAAATGCTCCTTCCAACCGTATCCGATTTCTGTATTTGACCTAGATATCCCACGGAAATAATCCGACGTTGTGTTGAAATTGGTTCATTTTCGAAGTCAGTTCAAACTAATTAAAAATTAATAGATTACGAATTGAACTTTCGATTGAAACTTAAACGATCATCGAGGCATCACAATCCTCACTAGGCGAAATAAATTCTTCAATGTTTTAGCTACCATGTGGTATAATTTGATTTTTATATGAATGATAGCTTTTGAGCTGCAACACGAAATTTTATCCCCTCATTTCGTTATCAGTATAGGAGAAAATCTGAAGTCATATTCATGCCAAAAATTAATTTGGACATTCAAGAAATTTTTACGAATTGCTTTGGAAGAAAATGTTCCCACTCGGAGAAAAAATGCTTACGCATATGTGGTCCAGGGGAATCTGTCACAGTACATGTCATCACCTGTCAATTTGGTACTTATGTTGTGCATTTTATGTTGTGGTCACCCGTAATTTGAGACAAATTATAAAAGGAATGGAGAGTATCCAATTACATTGTCCCCAGACGCTCCTCAGGCAGTACAAAAATCGCCAAATTCAATTTTTTTAAAAGAAAATTACTATTTGTTTTACGTTGCACCGACACAGATAGGTCATATGGCGAAGACGGGATAGGAAAGGCCTAGGAGTGGGAAGGAAGCGACCATGGCCTTAATTAAGACACAGCCCCAGCATTTGCCTCGTGTGAAAATGTGAAACCATGGAAAACCATCCTCAGGGCTGCCGACAGTGGGGTTAGAACCCACTACCTCCCTGATGGAAGCTCACAGCTGCGCGTCTCTAACCGCACGGCCAACGCCATGTAAATTCGATTTTAATCAAATTCAAAGGGATGTGCAGAAACTGTAGTCGGCCAAAGAGGGGTCGAAGCACAAATTTCAAATAGCATCATGGAGTCTAGAACGAAATCTGACGCCAGGACAGTGATGGGAATGTTAGGAATGACTTAATAGACAATTTATTATATTAATTTTTCCAAAATTCTCCACTTTCCTAAACAATACAGAACTGAAAATCAATGAAAATATACTGTAATCGTTTGTGCACTCAGTGAGGTTATATACTGGACACTGGGGTGATCCTGTATTCAGTGTGGTGTACAGCTTATGTGAACAACATTCAGTATCCAGTGTCTAATTCCACTTCAAGTCAGGTTGTGAGTTTCACAAATAGGAAAAGTCCTCTCAGTTTTAATTACTGCGTTGATGGGGTGAAAGTTCCTTATAAGGGTCACTGTAAATACTTAGGTGTTAATGTAAGGAAAGATTTTCATTGGGGTAATAACATAAAGAAGAGGGCATATAAGTCTCTGGTAAGACCCCAACTAGAGTATGTTTCCAGTGTATGGGATCCTCACCAGGTTTACTTCATTCGAGTACTGAAAAGAATCCAAAGAAAAGCAGCTCTATTTGTTCTGGGTGATTTCCGACACAAGAGTAGCGTTACGAAAATGTTGAAAAGTTTAGGCTGGGGAGACTTGGGAGACGAGGTGCTCGACTAACTGGTATGTTCCGAGCTGTCAGTGAAGAAATGGCGTGGAATGATATTAGTAGACGAATAAGTCTGAGTAGTGCTTTTAAAAGTAGGAAAGATCGCAATATGAAGATAAAGCTGGAATTCAATAGAACAAATTGGGGCAAATATGTGTTTATAGGTAGCGGAGTTAGGGATTGGAATAATTTACCAAGGGAGATGTTCAATAAATTTCCAAATTCTTTGCAATCTTTAAGGAGTGGGAAGGAAAAGAATCTGCTACCTGGGCGACTGTTCTAAATGCAGATCAGTGTTGATTGATTGATTGATTGATTGATTGATTGATTGATTGATTGATTGATTGATTGATTGATTGATTTTATTTGATTTTTATTGATTGTCAGTTCTGAATTGTTGAGGAATGTGGAGCATTTTGGAAAATAAATTTGTTCATTATTTCTGCGCAACCTTTTTATTTAATTTGCATATTGTTAAAAGAAACGGATATCAGAAAGTGTGAATCTTCATCTTCATTTTAAATTGGAAGAATATGTAATGGATCAATCTGATTGCTTTTGTAAGATTCGAAAGAAAATGTATAGGCCTAATTTATAAAAAAGAAGGTTGAAAGTATCCTGACGTTTTCAATCGTAAAATAACCAGCGTTTCAATTCCAGTGAGACAGCAGTCTCATCAGCTCGAAACATATCTTGTTGAACAAACAGGTTTTTCTTTGATCTTGCTAGTGGTTTAACGTCGCACTAACGCATGGAAAGTTTTGGCAACGTAAATATGGGAAATAGCTAGGATTGTGAAGGAAGTGGTGGTGGTTTTAATTAAGGTGCAGTCTCAGACTTTGCCTGGTGTGAAAATGGGAAGCCACGGAAAAAACATTTCAGGGCTGCCGACAGAGGTTTTTGACCCTACCATCCCCCGAATGCATGTTCACAGCTACTTGGCCTAAACCACTCAGCCTTCTGGCTCAGTACAAACCGTATTGAAGAAGGTAGAGAGCACACCTGCGCTATAGGCCACCCATTCGCCAATAACACTCATCAGTGAATGATAACCATAAAACATGCAAATGGGGAATGTAAATGAATACGCTTTCTGTAACCCAGATTGCCCAGGGCTACTTCAAGAAGAGTAGTTATATTCATGGTTTTGCTTTTGCGGTTGGAAAATCGGTCTTGCGTTGCTTGCTTTACAACTTTCTCTGCTTTTTGTTTGCGGTCCTCAGTTCCACAAGGTCGTCTTTTATCAGCCATGGGAACAACAAGAATATTGGAACTTAAGACTCAAGAGATTACAGTAAAACATACTGTAGAACCATGCACGTTATAATTAGTTTTATCGCAGGACAAAATCTCTCGGACCTCACTTCAGAATTTTCTTTAAATCTTCCCTCAATTCTCCACAGCCTATCGATTGTTCTTTCCCGTTATATTTAATGTAATGTTTATATTCATTGTCCATGTAACACTTCCCTACATAGAGTCCAAAAGGCTCAGTATTCGATTCCTGGTAGCGTGCTTACCTCTTACTCAGAGACCCCTGGTTCGTTCCCCAGCAAGTCCAGGGATTTTAATTCGCACATTTTTTCACGGAGATCTCTTGTTAATTAAGACACAGCCCCAGAATTTGCCTGGTGTGAAAATGGGAAACCATGGAAAAACATCTTCAGGGCTGCCGACAGTAGGGGTCGAACCCACAATCTCCCCAAAACAAGCTGATAGCTATGTGACCCAAAGCGTAGAGCCACTTCCTCGGTAGAGATATAATGCAGAATACAAACAAATAAGACTGATGCCACTTGTAATGGGCACGTGAACAACTGGAGTTGAAAAAGAAGCAAATGACACGAAAGAACCACTAACTATCGTATAGTCCGGCCCCGCGGTGTAGGGGGGCAACGCGTCCGCCTATCACCCGGCGGCCCCAGGTTCGATTCCCGGCTGGGACAGGGTTTTTTAATTGTAAATGATTAATATCCCTGGCCTGGGGACTTTCATCATATTCACTACAATTTATCCAGGTCCATATCACATGGTGCAAGTAGGTCGACGCCACGAACAAATAGCATTTTTAAAAAAAATATCGTCAAGTGGGGTAGAGAGAGGGGCTGCCTGGCCGAGGCGGTAAAGGCGTGTTCGGTTCGCCCGGAAGGACGTGGGTTCGAATCCCCGTCAGGAAGTCGTAAAATTTAAGAAACGATATTTCCACTTCCGGAGGTGCATATGGCTCTGAGGTTCACTCAGCCTACACCAAGAATGAGTACCAGGTTAATTCCTGGGGGCAAAGGCGGCCGGGCGTACTTTACCCCATCACGTGCCGAGGTTAACAATGGTGGAAGCCTTTACCTTCCACTCCTCCAAGGGCCTTCATGGCCTGTACGGAGGTGACTTTGCTTTTGCTTTGCTTTGGGGTAGAGAGGGTGAGTGGAATTCATTACAACTGGCAATGAACAAACTAGTGTAACTGCCACACGTGCCCCTCACTTCCATGGAGCACAGTACTTGTCTTTTTACCTTAGCGACATGCAGTACACAGGGGTAGACAGTCGCAAATCAATTTAGTATGTATGTGTGCCTTTTAGACCCGTTTCTTGACCCGGGGTCATGGATAAAGAAGTAAACTTGTGTCCTCGTCCCGAGGTAGTGCATCACTTTTCAGGCACATCCCAATGGAGGTGAGCTCAGCTGCCATTCTTAGTACCAGGTCTCCAAGAACGGCAGCTAATAGCGCTAACCATTACGTTACGGAGGCGGACTGGTCGGGGTGAGGTTAAATGAATTTTATATGGCATATTTTTACGGCTGGATGGCATTTCAAACGCCAGCATCAGTTGAGTTAATGAAAATGCTATGAATGATGGTGAATGAAATTGGATAAGGACGGGGAAGGAATCGGCATTTGTCTGGAAGTGAAAATGGGAAACCACAGAAAACCATTCTGAAGACAGCTGTCCGTGGGCTTTGAACCTACACTTCTCCCAAACGCAAAGCCATTTCGCTCGGTATTGTATTCATAGTATGTTACTGTAATATTTAACCCTCCCATTTTTTATTATCCATATGCCGATTTAAGGCTTTTAGGGCAGCCTCAGTAGTTGAGGGAGTCTACTATCAAATAGATCCATAGCTTTGCTCCATGGATGAGTGGTCAGTATAGCGGCCTTAATTCCAGGGGGGCCCTAGGCTCCATTCGTGGCTAGGTTGGGGCTTTTATCCACGTCTTGTTCTGCTAGGTAGTTTCAAAAGTATGATAGGAAATACTGAAGGTGCTTGTGCATGTGTAGTGCACGCATTCATGACTGTCATGATAAAGACTCTGGTACAAGTGAATTATGTTGATATTCAGATTGCAGTACAGGACGAAATCTTGCATTAGATAGATAGATAAAGAATGGGTGAGCCCTGCCTTCGCAGGGCTCCACACGTAGGTCTGTGAAGACCCTTTGTGTCTCTCAAACGGGTTTGCCTAGTCCAGCCCTAGTGCTCCTATAAAGGATACCAGTTGTCCGGATGTTGGCATTCCTGATGTCTTCCAGGCTCACGAAATGTGAGCCAAGATATCGATGTCTAGTGCTTGCAAGAGCCTCGCACTGACACAACACATGCGCGGAGGTCTCTTCCTCCCTACCGCATTTTCTACACATCGAATCCTGACTGATTTCCATGATGTGTAGGTGTCTCTGTAAGATCTTGTGGCCTGTCAACAGTCCAACTACCATTAGCATTCTGGTCCTATTCAGATTTATCAGGACCTTTTTATAACTTTGGCTAGGCCCTTTGATAAGTTCACATGCCTGCCTTGCTATGGTTAACCTCTTCCAAATGTCTAAGTGAAACTGGTTTGTCCACTGGGATATTACCAGTTTCACGCTTCGTAGTGACACTCCCAGGAAGGGCTCTAGTCCTATGAAAGGACCTTTTGAGCCTTGTTTCGCTAGTTTATCAGCTTCTTCATTTCCACTGGTACCTGTGTAGCAGGGACCCATAATAGAGTAACTGAGCTAAGTTCACACAACTGATCTAACATCCTTTGGCATTCCCATACCAGTTTTGATGTTGTTTTAACTGCACATAGTGCTTTTAACGCTGCCTGGCTATCGCTGCAAATAGTGATGCATCTTCTATGTCCAGGCATGTTCCATATATATATACAGCACAGGCCAGTATTGCGTATACTTCGGCCTGGAAAACACTAGCATATTTACCCATGGGAAGGGAGAGCCTTGTCTTAGGCCCCCAGACCCCGGCGCCTGTGCTCGTGCCCGTCTCTGTCCGCGAGCCATCTGTGTACCATGTACAGCCCCCAGACCTAAGACGGGCCCCAGCATCCGCGGCCCACTCCTCCCTTGTGGGTATCACCACTGTGAACTTATAATTCAAATTAAAACATCAGGTCTTCGATCATCATTGTCGTAGGGCAGGTCTGGTGAAGCCTTGTAAGAATAGAGGCATGACCTTTATTCGGATTCTCGAAGGACCATCCTCCGAGTGACCAGAGGCGGTAAGCACTCATTCCCGCTATTTCCTTAACATATAAATGTAAGGGGGGAAGACCTAGGATGGCCTCCATTGCACATAATGGTGTAGTATCCAGTGTCCCTGTCATTCCTAGATACGCAAGTCTTTGGGCACTGTTTAACTTGGTGGTCACAGTTTTACTCTCTGAACCTGGCCACCAGACTAAAGAAAATCTTACATTAAAATATAGAACGAAAACAATATGACCAAGGTCAACAGTTTTACAGTGAATGGTATGTTCAGTTTACATTGTAACTATCGTCTTAATTGTACTCATTATATATTGTCTTATTCAACCATAGTAAATAAATTGAAGTGAGTGGGGTTACTGGGGTTTAGAAACTCCCCCCTCCCCAATGGAAATTTTAAAACTAAATAGAAACTGGCAATAAGCAATGAACTAAATAAATATTCCAAGAGACAATTGTAAAATCAACAGATATGTTGAATCAATTTTCTAAGAAGCCTCGAAATTTGGATTTTAGATTGTAATCTGAACATACCATTCCTTGTAAAATTGTTGACCCTGATCATGTTGTTCTTCTTCTGCAGTCTGAATATCAATATTATTCACTCGTATCAGTGTCCGACTCGTTGGCTGAATGGCCGGCGTATTGGCCTTCATTTCCCGACTGGGTCGGGGATTTTAATATTCTCTGGTTGATTCCATTGGCCCAGGGGCTGGGTGTATGTGCTCTCCCCAACATCTCTGTAACTCACCTAACACTATCCTCCACCACAATAACACGCAGTTACCTACACATGGCAGATGCCGCCCACCCTCATCGGAGGGTCTGCCTGTATCAGTATCAGTCTTACAGTAAAAATAGGTATGTTTTGGTTCCATCTTTTCCAATACAAATAGTTTTGACGTGAAATACATCACAAGCCATTCACAAATATATGGTAATAGTTTCAACAACAAGTCTGTGTCATCTTCAGCCAGTGATACAAAAGGTACAAGCTTCAGATTCCTAAAATCAATATAAAAACACGTAACAAGAAATTTACAATAGCTAATTTTAAGTTAAAATAAGTATAATAAAGGTTTGGCACGAAAACTTGAATTATGAGTGAGGTGCATTAGACCGTTGTGTTTAAAGTCTTTTTTGATCTTGATAAGTAGTCTTATGCAGACGTATTTGGTACATTAGCTTGAGGAATCTAAGCCTATAAATGTATTAAGGCTTATGTCTTGTTATGAGAGAAAAGTTAAAATAAATCATCTATGTGATGAATAAAATTCTGTTTTATGAGAATAGTGGTTTTCGACGGTGTCATGTGAAGGTCATAATTTTTATAGAGCCATAGTTGGATTCCCAGTTCGTTGTGGAACCAGAATGACGTAATAAGAAAATGATTGCCAAATTAGGCATGCGAAAGATTTATATTGATTTTAGGAATTTGAAACTTGTGCCTTTTGTATCACTGGCTGAAGATGACACAGACTTGTTGTCGAAACTAGTACCATATATTTGTGAAGAACGACTTGTGATGTAATTCACATTAAAACTATTTGTATTGAAAAAGATGGAACCAAAATATAGCTATTTTTACTGTAATCCCAGTTCAATACGGACCATTATGAAATTTTTAACCTTTAATTTTATCAGTGTCCTCATAATGACTTGCGTGCATGCGCGCACCACACACGCACAAGCACCTTCTATCATACTTTTGTAACCAACCATCGGCCAATCCTGCCAACGCTACTGGTTTCATCAACATTGTTAAAAGTACAAATTGAGGCTAGCTGTATGGTCGGACAAGATCGAAGTGAAATTCAGTTCGTATGTTAATAAGAACTGTAGTTTGAAAAATTGTTTACCCAAACCTTTAACCTTTTGTTAAATTTTAAAGCTTATACCCTAACTTAAAAAATAATAGAAACAAAGCAGAGCATGGATCACTTGTAAGTGAAGATTGCCTGACTTAAGACCATATTTTGATTTATTTGAACATGGATCCATCTGATATTCTGATATTCTGATATTTCTCTAATGTTCGATTCAGGCATCTCGTTCGATAGAAATGCGAGTTCCTATCGAAGTGAAATATTTAACGTTTCCCAACTTGCTGGTCATTCCATTTTAGTCAGATGTTGGTACTCTCTGTCTGAATTCCGCCACCTGTGCAGTAACGGTTTGTATTGTGGGCTCCAGGCGGCCATGGGAACGCTGCTGATTATGATATGCTGACGTCAGAATCAGTTCGTCCCTCCTGGCGTGCTATTTCCTGCGCACGGTGCCCTTCCTGTCTTCCGGCGTTCAAAGTACAGTCATCAGTAACAAAACATGCGAACTCGCCAAGTATATTGAACTCACATCAAGTAAAAATTTGTCTAAATGATTCTGTCTTGATTGTCACTTGATGAACCACTCAGTCTAGTCAGTATTATTATCATATTAACACTTGCATGAACCTGGCGAAAACTTAATAATAATAATAATAATAATACACAGGCGTTTACAGTTAGTTACCTTAGAAAACCAAATTAAAATTTTACGGACACAAAAAAGTTAACCGTGGCAGATTCGCAAAACAAACAGACGAATTCTACGGGGAAAAAAATAGAAGTAGGCTAAGGCAAAGAACGCACACTATGAAATAAAGCGGAGAATTCAGAATGAACCTTAAATCGGCAGGATTTCACAAGAAGGCATCCAGAATAGTGAAGTATTTAGATCCGAAACTTACAAATTGTGAGTTGACCAAGAAGACGAATATATGAAAATGACCGAGGCAACTTGGACCAAAGAGACCGAGAAGTCCATAACAAAAGAATAAAAAATATGGACTTTAAGGAAGGCAAAGAAACGTTTCTAAATACTTGGAATAGTCCTAAATGGGCTTATTCGCAATAATAATAATAATAATAATAATAATAATAATAATAATAATAATAATAATAATGTGTGTAGCTATTGCTGGCCTGTTGTAGCCTTTGTAAAGCAGATCCTCCGCCGAGCGTGTGCGGCTTATACCGTGTATGGGAAACTGCGTGTTAGTGTGTGGGAGGATAGTGTTGTGTGGCCGGGCTGAATGGCTCAGACGGTTGAGGCGCTGGACTTCTGACTCCAACTTGGCAGGTTCGATCATGGCTCAGTCCGGTGGTATTTCAAGGTGCTCAAATACGCCAGCCTCGTGTTGGTACATTTACTGGCACGTAAAGGAACTACTGTGGGACAAAATTCCGGCACCTCGTTGTCTCCGAAAACCATCAAAAGTAGTTAGTGGGACGTAAGTACATTATTATTATTATTATTATTATTATTATTATTATTATTATTATTTCCTAGGTAGAATAGATTGACAAATGGGGAGGCTTGTCATGTCTAGCGCAATGACGTGAGTGATGACGGAGCGTTAGTAGGAAAATTGGGAATATATTTGTCTTGCATCGTGTTTGTCCAGAACAAATTTACCATACAGTGACTAAAATTTTGAATCTAGTATTCGTCGTTGAAATATCTAAACCTAACAATATGAGCCATTTATTATTATTATTATTATTATTATTATTATTATTATTATTATTATTATTATTATTATTATTATTATTATTATTATTATTATTGCGTATAATACTAAAGACGTGATTGTGCTGCTGACTCAAATTAACTGTCTTTCTTAATGACATTCGCGGGGAAAGTTACGTCGTTTGTAAATCGGTTAAAATTCTGACATTTCCAGTGGTCATATTTGTGGCTTATTTCAAAAAAATAATTATAATACTGATTCTTATTAAGGGCCGATGACCTTCGATGTTAGGCCCCTTAAAACAACAAGCAAGCAAGCAAGATTCTTATCAAATCATGAAATTCTGCATTATATCCAGTACGTATATTACATCCTCCGTGGAAAAAAATATTTTTTATCATCACTTGTAGACGTCTCCTTGTTCCTCCCCGGAAAGTTTAATTATTAGCAGCGAGGAAGATATTTATATCCTTTGAAGATAAAGGCTCGTTTTAGGAGTGATGTTGGTGAACAACACCTAGTGTTTCATTCTGGTGTTCAGGGATTTTAACAGCTTTAATGTCCGACTCGTTGGCTGAACGGTCAGCGTGCTGGCCTTCGGTTCAGAGGGTCCCGGGTTCCATTTCCGGCCGGGTCGGGGATTTTAACCTTAATTGGTTAATTCCAATGGCACGGGGGCTGGGTGTATGTGTTGTCTTCATCATCATTTCATCCTCATCATGACGCGCAGGTCGCCTACAGGAGTCAAATAGAAAGACCTGCACCTGGCGAGCCGAACCCGTCCTGGGATATCCCGTCACTAAACGCCATACGCAATTTCATTTCAACAGCTTTAATCGCCCGACTTCATTAACAGCAAGTCAAAAGTGATCTATTTTACAGTCTAACTCTTTCCCTCGCCCATAATCTCTCTCTTCCTCTCTCTTACATACATACACACAAGTTACTATAGACTTCACAGTATTACAGGTTATTTATAGACGGTATTTATCCAGCTCTTGGATGAATGATCAGAGTAATAGATACGGATCAGAAGGTCCTTGGTTCAATTCAGGGGAATTTTAGATACGTCTGGCTAATTCCTTCGGCATGGGGACTGGATATTTATTCTAGTCTTAATACACATTTCTTCATTTGTACACAGACCATCTCACAACCATCCACCAAGAGACTCTCAATAATGAATACATCGTCCACGAAGGGATAATGTCAGGAATGTAAAACTGGACTTGCCGGTCTGAGTGGCTCATTTGGTAGAAGTGTTGGCCTTCTGAGCCGAAGTTGACGCGTTCAATCTCGGCTCAGTCCGGGGGTATTTTAAAGTGCTCACATACGGCGCGTGAGCCACATGTCGGTAGATTTAATGGTATATAAGAAAACTTCTGCAAGACAAAATTCCGGCACCTCGGCGTCTCCGAGAGCCAGAACAAACTCTACCTAAATAACCACACAATATGATGTTTAAGGAGAACATATGAGAATCCTTTATTCTGAATGGGCCGATGACCTAGATGTTTGGCCCCTTTAAACAACAAGCTTTATTCCGATTAACAAGTGAGCAGTATTAACCTGAACTGACTGTACTAACATGATTGTTACTCAACACCAAGAGAGGCAACACGCCGAAAACGTTCAGTGTTGTATCAACAATGAGACGAATTGCTCACAATGACTGAAATTGCCATGACTGTTCGGTGGAGCTTCTGAATAGAATGCGCAGATCCCGTTATAACAGAGCGCTTAAAAAGTAGGTGCTAACAAGATTCAAATTCAACTCGCTCGAATTATCTTCCTTTACCGTATTTAAAAAATGTGTCAATTGATAATAATTTCGTTGAAAATTATTTTTATCCGCTGCTTATCTGGCGTTAATTTGGTATTCCAGGGACTTGAGATAGATAACACCAATTTTGTTTGTTTATTCTAGTTAACGTGACTATGTGCCCTACTGCACTTTAAAGTTCCGTCCAGGCGAAGGCCGGTCTCGAACCCAGAGTACAGTAGTGAACGAACTCTCACAGACGTGAGCTGGTGCACATAGTCTTACCTGAACATAGTCCTCTTCAATCAGCCGGGAGAGCGCTCTTCTCAGGGATAACATGGGTATAACGGGGCAACATAAAGATAAAATACTAGGACATGTGCCTACTCAGGTAAGAATTCGGCTAAATCACAAATTTAAATATCTAACAGAAAACACCGCTGCATTCAAAGTTTAATAAATAGGGATTTATTACATAAAATTGAATTATTTACAAATGAAAGAGCATTTCAGTATGATATGGTAAAATGACGCTGAGCCGATGACTATCAGTTTACTGCCTTCACGGAAACACGTGAGCTGCAACAAGCATGTTACAATAGTGTAAGTAACGAAGTTTAGAAAGATGGATATCTGCTTAATTACACAAAAACAATGATTCCCATAAAAATTTACAATGCCTCGCGCCGTCGAACCCCGGTGCAAACAAAATCACCACAAAATTTACAATGACCTGACTCGGTCACGAACCCTAGTCCCATGACGAGTAAGGCGTCCAAGATACCTATGCAAACAATATAAAAGGACCCAATCAACACATACATGGGTGTCAGGATAAAACGGGCCAGTGTTAAAATATTACGTAAAACAAATAGGACATAAAACAAATCTCTCTCTGCTTTCAAAACATGAAGGTCGTTTCTTCCCCTCCCAGCATACTTGACATACTGCAGACGACCAACACACAAGCCTGTGACGTCAAGCTCAATGACCTCCACCCTCACCACTCCACTTGCGGCAGTCCCCTAATTTATGAGCTCAAACGGGGTGACAGGCTAAAGTCTTGCCTTTCAAAAGAACACTTCACGTAGTCAGCTGCTAAAGCCCTCATTTAAATATACCTGGGCTATCTGCCCTCGTCTCAATACCTCCAGCAATCTCGCTCATCTTACTTATGCCTCTCATGGGCTAAATCCTGGTGCTACAAAACACTAATCATTAAGCGATCGTCACATGGCCATACTAGGCATTTCCAAAATATATTCAATAAACTTTCAATAGTTGGGCTCTCTCATGCCAACTGCAAATTTTACTTCTGCCTCTCATGGGCTCAAATCTCTTAAATATTTGGACTCGCTCGCTCTATCAGTGAATCTGGGTGAATTACTGGTCACGACTTGGTCACGACTTGGTCATAACGATACACTTCTACGTCTGCAGAAACAAATGCCTAAATGCGATCTAATCAAAGTACCTATCTGTAGACTAACCTCCATGCCTAAATGAGTTCGATCAGACCCTTACAAAAACACGTACGTTAAAATAACGCAATCAAAATGAACTATAACTTCGCTAACAAGGACTCTACAAATAACATCTACCTTAAAGTACGGGGTTCGAGTTTGAGGCCTAGCTCTAAATTACAAGGGAAATTTTCCTACTACCACAAATCTGTTGACTGACGGCCCCCATATTCCTATCTAAATTTAAATGACATGCTTGAAACAGAATTGGAAAGCTCTGACCTTAATTTATCGGGGACATAGCGGAGCGGCCATCCCTGTGGACCACTGGATCTACCACATTCTGATAGACTGCAGAGCTGGCATCAGATACTGTTGACCACTTGGAGACATTCTTGCTTGTGTGGCGTCTTCGTACAGCTCCCTCTGTAGTCGGAAGGTGTCCCCTTCGATGTTGTGCTGATCAGGTGCTCCCAACGTTCCTGGATCGATGCCCGTTGTTGTGTTGGCTTCAGCTCCTGGTTGTGGCTTCTTTGCAATGATGCTGTCAAACACTCGTTCTGACTTGATGCTGGGGTAACTGAAAATAAATTCATATATTACAGACTGTCCATACTCGATGCCTGTCTCCACTACTAGCGTGTCTCACACGTCACACTGACCAAGTCTCGTTCAGAGTTTTAACCTGGTACACAATAGTTTCTTCACTACTCTCAGTCACTTTTCTATCACCCTATCACACGGACAACATATAGTTTTAGAATTCCTAACCTGAGCCAATATTAATTCTAGCAGTTCGTCCGTAATACCTTGACCTCACAGAAAATTGAAGCTACTAGTTCATTAGTCTCTTATAAGCAGTACCTCATCTCCCCATAGCATAATCTCACAGGTAAAATCTTAAATTCATCTGAATATTCAAGTTGATTACTTACTTCCTTGCAGAAATAGCAGTACGGGTAGTCGGTGTAGCTCGAAGACAAAGCGTTGTTCTCAGTACCAACACGCAGTATGACGATTCGTTCACGCAGCCTTTCGGTCCAAGAATGACTCTGATATGCCCTGGCGGCCTTAATTTATAATTCCGGATAGCGTCATCAAGCCGCTTGACTGCGTGCAATCTTAGCGCGCCCGGGAAATTTTCCCGCATTAATTATATCATGAGCTCAAATTAGCGAATGCATTAATGAATACAGCCCTAATGCCTATCAAAATAAAGCAGAAATAATACAGGTTGCAATTCTTGTCTCAAATCCAATGCAACTCTTCCGTAACCAAAGATATTAATTTATTTCATTCTTCCCTCCTATAATAAGTTTAGCCGGGAACTGGAAAGCGTCCCCAATCTTCATCAAGAGGCTTGGCTTGGGACATAACTCCTTTTAATGAGTTCTGGAGATTTCTCATAATGACGCTCGCGCTCACTTCACATAAGAACGCTTCTTCTGGACCCCTTTATGACATATACTGTAAGACATCGGCTTCGTGGGTGGCCTTGTGTGATTCCAATATCCAATACTCAAATTAATACAATTGTCCCAATGAACAGAATGGTTCAATACTTGAAGTATCCAGTTGAATAATAAAGCTCCATTGGCACTGAGGTGTAGAAATGTGGCGCTCGCTTCCGTAGGGATAACAATAGAGAATTTTCGGAATGAAAACAAAGAATCCCATTTCTGCATTGCCTATAATATATTTTTAATAGATTCACCGGAGCTTCAAATATGCACACGTGTATAATTCGGTGCATATTCACCAAATGGGAATATTCATCTGTAGGGAATTATCAAGACATAGTCCGATTTATTTTGAACTTGTTTAACGTCGCACTAACACATCGAAGGTTTTCGGCGACGGAAGTATGAGAAAGGTAGCGGCCGTGGCTTTAATTAACGTACAGCACTACCATTTTTCCGGTGTGAAAATGGAAAACCACGGAAAACCACATGAACGACACAGTTCGCACCCACGACCCCGCGAGACGTAGGAAAAGCGGTATAATAATAATAATAATAATAATAATAATAATAATAATAATGGGTCATGAAAATGCAGCCATTAAAGCCAAACAACAACACAATAATTTACAATTCCGAAAAGCTTATGTTCCGAATTTCATTCGAGACTATTTTTTTTTTTTTTTTTGCAATTGGCTTTAAGTCGCACCGACACAGATAGGTCTTATGGCGACGAAGGGATAGGAAAGGCCTAGGATTGGGAAGGAAGCGGCCGTAGCCTGGTGTGAAAGTGGGAAACCACGGAAAACCATCTTCAAGGCTGCCGACAGTGGGGTTCGAACCCACTATCTCCAGGATGCAAGCTCCCAGCTGCGCACCCCTAACCGCACGGCCAACTCATCCGGTGAGTCTAAATTTCTTATTGCTCAACTCTCTTAAGCTTCTTTAAGTTTACGCGAAGAAACGACGGTAAATTTTTACTGACAAAGTGTGTGCTTATTGAACAGATTTGCTATTTTGGTGGGGGTTATGGTTTATTTTTTAATTTAATTGGAGATCTGATTACAAATTTCATTTATACAGTTAATTTGATTGTTTTGTTCTTCATTACAATTATTAGCCCATTACTAAAACTAACTTTACCGGGCGAGTTGGCGGTGCAGTTAGGGGCGCGCAGCTTTCCGGAACTGTAAACTTTTGCAATGCTGTTTGGCTTTAATGACTGCATTTTCATGACTCATGATGGTGATGATGACTATTATTACTATTATTATTATTATTATTATTATTATTATGAGATTGAATTCGGGAGATAATGGGTTCGAACCCCACTGTCGGCAGCCCTGAAGATCGTGTTCCGTGGTTTCTCATTTTCACACCAGGCAAATGCTGAGGCTGTAACTTAATTAAGGCCACGGCCACTTCCTTCCCACTCCTAGGCCTTTCGTATCCCATCGTCGCCATAAGACCTATCTGTGTTGGTGTGACGTAAAGCAAATTGCAAAAAATGCTAAAACTAACTTTCATGTAACTACTGTATCTTTCTAGTCTAAATGGTAGTCTAATTTTGTACTCTGTTTCCGAGTATCATGCTCCATCTCCTTGAAAAACACCTCGGCAAGGAACCACTTGTAGATCATATCTTTATTGTTTTTAACTCGGTGTGTAGTTAGTTTCTCGAATGACTCAGCTGTGACTGTAGCCCCTTTTATGTCACAGTGAGACATACGTATTACATATGACAATGTAGCTACAATTTCCAAATAAGTATCATAAAACAGGTTGGTTATTTTAAATAGGTCACCAGTGCCGTAGGAACCCACCAGCTAAACCGAGTGTTAAAGTCTACCACACGATAACTGTAATGAATAGTATGGCAATCAATCAATCAATCAATCAATCAATCAATCAATCAATCAATCAATCAATCAATCAATCAATCAATCAATCAATCAATCAATCAATCAATCAATCAATCACCGTACGCTGAGCCCAATTAGGTTCCTTCATGACATATGGTATTTAAAGTATAAGTACATCAACGAAAGATAATAATAATAGTAACAATAATCGTAAGAAGGAGGGAAACAAGAAAACTAATAAGCAGAACACAATTTAAAATCCAAATGAAAACACTTTAGGATACAGATCAGCCATAGAAAATTATTAAACAAGTTAGAAAAAGAACACAAACAAAAAAGAACATATCAGTATCTAGCATTCCAGCAAAAAGGAGTTTAATAATCATTATGATTTTGTAAAAAATAGCTTTATTTGCTTATTGAACAATCTAGCGCCAGCGAATAAATCAACTTGAGCACTAATTGAATTATAAAGCGATAATGTTTTAACTAGTGACGGTGTAGGATCGAAGCGAATTTTGGGCCTAATAATGAGTTCGAAACTAATGAAATAAAAATACAAATCCATATTGTGTTTGAGTGGTTGTGTTGATGAATTGCGTCCGGGAGATAGTGGGTTCGAACCCCACCGTCGGCAGTCCTGAAGATGGTTTCCCATGGTTTCCTATTTTCGCACCAAGCAAATGCTGTGGCAGTACCTTAATTAAGGCCATGGCCTTTTCCATCCCACTCCTAGCCTTTTCCTGTCCCATCGTCGCCATAAGACCTATCTGTGTCGGGGTGACGTAAAGCAAAATTGTAAAACATGTTGATACAAATGATCTCATCTTGTGCGGAGATGTTTCCTAGTTAAATCCCTTCGATATTTCCTGCCTGAAATCTACCCAGTTAATTAGCCGTGTAATTACGGAGTGTGTTTAGCAGAACACACAGTTTATTTTTCAGTCTGCATTCAAGTCTGGGAATACCAGTACGGTAATGGTAATTCATATCTTTTGATTAAAGTTTCAACGCCGAAAAAGGAAGGAGAATAAGTGAGCAGAAAGGAAAACTGAAAATCATAATCAGAAATAACAGATTCGTCAAGCTAGACAAGAAGAAGATTTTGAAATGTGTTAAAAATATTTCATTATTGCACAGCTTTTGTCTTTATGTCAATGTAAAGTGGTTGTTTTTCGGTTTATAAAATAATAATAATAATAATAATAATAATAATAATAATAATATAATTTATATATTAAAAGAGTTTATTCTCTCCGGAATAACCTGCCTGTAAATCATGAGGTATTGATAGATCTCTAAGAACAACCAACTTTGAGTAATCATGAAATCAAATCATTAAATGATCACTCCAATAATTGCAGGCGTAGGCCTACCCTAACCCGCAATACATTCTTTACTTAGCAGGTTGCTAAGTGACTAACAATTTCGTTAATATTCTGATATATGTGATTTTTATCCTTAGTAATGTCTTTGCATGCAGCCATGTTTGATTACTACCTGTAGCCAGAGAGTATACACATCCTCTGATCGCGGAAGAATACTATTCTCTGCTATAGATACTCTTTGATTGTCTAACCTTTCCCGGCTTCGAAATATGTTCAACAGATGGTACAGCGTTCCCTAATAACTTGCGTGTTGCTAAGAGAAAAAGTCACGTACAAACAGACCCCCATCATGACATACGCCTTAGACATTATCTGGAAACACCTATCGAAGGATAACTTAGCTACATTAAAAATGAAGGTCATGTATCTTAAAAAAATTCTCTGACTGCCAAAAAACGCTTCTTGGAGATAACCTATAATAATTTAATTTCGTGTGGCTTTTTCTAGCCGAGTGCAGCCCTTGTAAGGCAGGCCCTCCGATGAGGGTGGGCGGCATCTGCCATATGTAGATAACTGCGTGTTACGGTGGTGGAGGATAGTGTTATGTGTAGTGTGTGAGTTGCTGGGATATTGGGGACAGCACGAACACTCAGCCCCCGGGCCATTGGTATTAACCAATGAAGGTTAAAATCCCCGACCCGGCCGGGAATCGAGCCCGGTACCCTCTGAACCGAAGGCCAGTACGCTGACCATTCAGCCAACGAGTCGGACAGAGATAACATATTAGCTCACAAGACACAAGATTTTTACCATATAGACGACATGATGAATTCTGACTACGAATTGCGGCATACAATAACGCGCTTCTTATTAAATGTTCATAAAACAATTGAAAAGGGCAGGTAAAACAATGTGACTACGACAGGCGTACTAGATGTAAGGCTTAGCAGGCGTTTACTCTACCAACCAGCGTTTCATCAGAGTGGGATGTGTCAGACCCTATCCACTGACGCTGGGGTGTATGCAGGTGAACTTATCAGAAGCCCATTATAAGAGGCACAGTCTGTTGTCTGATTTACTTATAACGAACGCTGCGGAGTGGCACGGGTCCTATAATAATAATAATAATAATAATAATAATAATAATAATAATAATAATAATAATAATAATAATAGTAATAATTGTTACCGTGTTTTGGTGGATCAGCAGAGGTGAAAGAAGGTGCGGGCTGGAATGGTTCTAACTACAAGTTCAAAATATGAATTTAAAATTTAAATAAAGGTTATATTTTCAACTGATAACAAGATTTAACAATTTTCACTATGTGAAATAACAAAAAAAATCAGGTACAATGCAACTTTACATACGAAAGCACCAGTTAAGGGGTCTTTACAATTCCTGGGCTACGAGCCCCAAAGTTTAACAATTTCTGAGCTCTCAGCTCACAACCACATATTTTAGAAAATGGCAGAAATTCCCTCAATACAATGGAGCACTTGCTCCCAGTAATCAAAATGTCATGCCTCCCCGAGGCAGCTTTCAAAATACCAGAAAGAGCTGATCCGCTCTCAATCTTTCAAGCCTATTCAACGCCATACCATACATTGCGATTGCTCGCCACAACTTACAAGAATTAAACGGGGGTATCTCGTACCCAATCTACTGGGCCTTCTCAGGACGGAAAACAAAAACGGGTTAAATTAATGACCCAAAATACAAGATTGAATGGAGGCGAGTACTTGCAATCCTACATGAAAGCTTGTTAAAACCTAAGTGGCGCTAAGCCGGTACACAGGGGCTATTCCCACACGATATAGGTGACTTGTATAAGAAAATTTTAACACATTAGGAAAGATTAGAAAATCAGTTACGAAAACATAGTCGCCTCAAGTCGAAATGAAGGGGAGCTCGAGAGGGTAAAGCACTCTCTATCCCCGATTTACATTTAAAGTAATAAGAAATTGTGTACATAAGCCGGCACTAAGTTACATTTTTAAACAGGTAGGATACTTTGAAAAGGTTTCGAACCTTCCCCGGGGGTTAAACTGCTGAGCAAAAAAGAAATAAAGATGTTAAAAGGCCATTACCTTTGCTGAAGAGCTGCTGCTCGAAGGAAGAGGCGCAACCCGCCCCCTGCTATACTTCCATAGACTAAGCCAGATGTTGTTGAAGTGGCGAAGAGCCGAGAAAATCAGCATTTTTTAAACCCTCGTGGAAGATTCGAGACCTTTCATGAATAATAAAGACACACCCACTCAACTTTATTGGGTAGCTAAGAGTTACACATGGAAATTCGAAGAAGAATCCTCTGATAGGTGGAAAATTAATTGCAGAAATTACTGATTAGCTAAGTTCAAAACAGGCGGAAAGAAAGCTTTATATTGCCAACCTACAAATGAAAGAACGAAATTTAGTTATAGGAAAACTTATGAGTATAAAATATCTTCAAGAAAAGTTCCATCACTTCGCACCAGGGTGCATGATAATAGTTTTTGGTAGAGACATCTGTGAGAGACTGTCCACACTTCTTGATAATTAGTAAAAAAAAACAATTCGAAATTGAGTAATCTATTTGCAAAACCGGCCATCTCCAAAAAAAAAAAAAATAATTGAAATCCACTTTTTGTGCTGAATGTGTTCTCCGTCCACTTTTACACAAGGTAGCTAACTATTAGCAGCAAGCTCGGCCTCCAACCAGCTTATTTACTTCATAAAAATTTGGAGTTAATTGCAAACACGGCCATCCACGTATGGTTATGAGTTGCAATACCGGCCATCTCCTCTAACGCTAGAAGGCAGAGGAATCACAGCAATTGTGTGGGAGAGAACAGCTTATTCATGATGACTATGTTATAGTTCTGTTGTAAGGAAAGTTTTGGCTTTTATCATAGAACTGTGTAGCTATTATAATTATATTGGGAAAAATGGACACTAAGGTTGATGAAGTGACACCTTACAGGGCCAGAAAAAGGCAAATAAATAGCATTAGCGCTTTATCATAAGCTAAATACTTCTGATATTCCCAGTGTTTCATTTTATAAGGTGTTTTGCTGATGGATGTGGGGGTGAGGGGGCAGAACAAAAATTCTGTTATGATATCAGTGCTCTCCATTTGGTTTGACACAAAGGCACCTAAACGCATTAAGGAAATTGAGTTCATTTTCTCAGCGACAGACCATTCATTTTTACAATCCGATAGAGTTTTCGGGCTCATTGGAAAACAAAGAAAATAGAAACTTTAATACAACCTGAGGAATTTCATAATGTTATTTCTCAGTATGGCAAATTATTTCATCTAGGAAAAGATGACAATGATCCCGACTTTGACTGGAAAACAGAATGTACTTCTATTTTCAAGCCTACAGGGAAATGGAACTTCAAATTTTCTGCTGCGAAAAGGGCTATTTTGACCAAATCAAAAGGAGGCAATACAGTGTAAAAATCAAGTTGAACCCAACTACAGAATAGACGTTTGAACAAATTAGGCGTTTGTAAGAAAGGCAAAAATGCTTTGATGACAAATCCAAAAGTTATACATACTGGTAAAATAGTAAAGAATTTAAAGTCAAAAGATGTTGAATCTCTATTGACTAAACATTTCGGGACTCAGTAGAGAAATGTTATAGTGCTTAAGTTTTACAGAGAGCTCATTGGTAAAAATAACCTTCCACAAAACAACCCAGAAGATGAGAGAGATGCATGTGAGCACAGTGTAGACAATGGCATTAATGTTTAATTTAATGTTTAATGTTTTTTAACATTTAATTTTAGAAAATTTAATTCTGGTTCATTTTGTACTGCACCGATTTTTTAAGTTAACTTTTAAATAAAGCATTTTTTGTACATTTTCTTTTCTTTAATTTCTTTAGTTTGGTGCAAACCTGGCCATCTCCAAATTTGAACTTCAAATATTTCAAATAATTATATGAATAAAACATTGGCATTCTGTAACATTCATTACAATGCCATTTATAAGTAATATAGAAAATACAATTAATTCTAAATCTCTTTATTTAGATTTTATACGTTTTCTCAGTCTCCTGAAAAATTTAACCATTTGGAGATGGCCGATTTTGCAAATAGACGACTCAATTAACACAGTGACATCTTCAGATAAACGGTTGAATTAATTCAGTTTTAAAGTTCAGAGTTTCAGCTGTAGAGGAGTACTTAAAGGTGGAAAATTCAAATGTGCGGCGTATAGGTGTGCCAACTGGTACAATAATAATAATAATAATAATAATAATAATAATAATAATAATAATAATAATAATAATAATAATAATAATAATAAGTGGAAAAGGAATAATAACATCATTTGTGCATTTTGTTTATTTACACACATACTTTTAATTTGATCAGGAACTTTAATAGTGAATGTAGGGAGATTTTCATTGGTCTACAGGGACAGTGAAAAGTGAATTGCAACACTGGTAAAGACATGCACCATTTAAATATCTGATGGAATGCCAGCGTTGCCATGGGTATTCTAAGAAGGGAACCGTCTTCACCTGGGCCACGGCTATTAAAATAAAGAAACATACGAGCTAATTCTTGTGTAGTAACAATAGTTTTGTCACTTATTTTGTTCTTAACGATATATACAGTATTTCAGGACATAGATGTGCCACTCACGTGCTAACCAGCAAGAGGAGAGATTTTATCGTAAGAATCCTACTCAATACAGACGACCGGTGCGTGTTTACATGCGTGAGACCCTCGTCATAATACCACTACTAGCAGCGAAATTTAGCCTACGTTAAAGCTCAACATTAAAAACACTATTAAAGGATTTAAAAGTTTAATAACTCGAACATGGTTTTAGCTGAGGACATAAAGCGGGGTTTTTCATGAAACTTTCAGAATTGGTGTAGTTTGCGTCTATTTGCACTGAATCAACCGAAATGACTAACACAAAGGTGTTATTACAAACAAGCTCCCTATTTTTCCAGCAACAATATCCTTTGTTGCAAATTTTCCATCATTCTGAACCACTCTCTAACCTTGGACAGAGGCAGGAGCTACGCCTGGCCGGACCACATTTAAATAACTGTGACTTCA
Organism: Anabrus simplex; assembly: GCF_040414725.1. NCBI lineage: Eukaryota > Metazoa > Arthropoda > Insecta > Orthoptera > Tettigoniidae > Anabrus > Anabrus simplex. The sequence continues at coordinate 879,405,246 of NC_090265.1, read as the reverse complement.
TGTCGATGTTGCATTTCACACACCAAGTCGGTCTTCAAAACCTCATTTTGTTCCGAATATCTTCATCTAACTGTGAAGAAGGTGACAAGAAATCTACCTACATACTGCTTTGCTTTACGTCGCATCGACACAAATAGATCTTATGGCGACGATGGGATAGGAAAAGACTAGGAGTGAAAAGGAAGCGGCCGTGGCCTTAATTACGTTATAGCCCCAGCATTTGCCTGGTGTGAAAATGGGGGAAACCACGGAAAACCATCTTCAGGGCTGCCGACAGTGGAGTTCGATCCCACCATCTCCCGAATGCAAGCCCATAATTACGCGAACTTAACGGCACTACCGGTACAAATGAACTGTCCGTGCGACGAAAGTGAAATGGAATGGCTTATGGCTTTTATTGCCGGGAGTGTCCCAGGACAAGTTCTTTTGATTTGACACTCGTAGGCGACCTGCGCATAGTGACGTGGATGAAATGATGATGAAGACGACTCGTACACCCAGCCCCCGTGCCAGCGAAATTAACCAATTATGGCTAAAAATGCCGACCCTGCCGGGATTCGAACCCGGGACACGTGTGACCAAAGGCCAGCACGGTAACCATTTAGCCATGGAGCCGGACCGTCCGCGAGCCAATTTTGTAGGACACCAAGTCGGTTGACTTTAAAAACTATTTAGGAATTGTTCGGATGGGACAGGGATGGCGAACCTATGACACGCGTGCCACTAGGGGACACGCCACACAACATAATAACATATTTTAATGAGTAGCTGCCACTCCCGAAGGCCCAGGTTCGATTCCCAGCTCTACCACGAAATTTGAAAAGTGGTACGAGGGCTGGAGCGGGGTCCGCTTAGCCTTGGGAGGTCAGCTGAGTAGAGGGGGTTTCGATTCCCTCCTCAGCCATCCTCGAAATGATTTTCCGTGGTTTCCCACTTCTCCTCCAGGCAAATGTCGGGATGGTACCTAACTTAAGGCCGCGGCCACTTCCTTCCTTCTTCCTTGTCTATCCCTTCCAATCTTTCCATCCCCCGACAAGGCCCCTGTTCAGCATAGCAGGTGAGGCCGCCTGGGCGAGGTACTGGTCATTCTCCCCAGTTGTATCCCCAACCCGAAGTCTCACACTCAAGGACACTGTCCTTGAGGCCGTACACGTGGGATCCCTAGCTGAGTCCGAGGGAAAGACCAACCCTGGAGGGTAAACAGATTAAGAAAGAAAGAAAACACATAATAAATAGGTCAAAAAACTTGCAACATAGCATATTCTCACATTACGTTTTAATAAAGGAGTACGTCAAAATTAATTTCTTCGCTATATTTTTTTTTTCAAATTTTTAGGTTAAAGCAAAAATGTACCTTATTCGTAAAATTTACCTGTTAAGAAAATGTAATTTTCAGTGATGCTTCGTCCGTTCTTAATCTGTTCACTCTCCGGGGTTGGTTTTTCCTTCGGACTCAGCGAAGGATCTCACCTCTACCACCTCAAGGGCAGTGTCCTCGAGCTTCAGCCTCTGGGTCGGGGGATACAACTGGCGAGGATGACCAGTACCTCGCCCAGGCGGCCTCACCTGCTATGCTGAACAGGGGCCTTGTGGGGGGGATGGGCAGTTTGGAAGGGATGGACAAGGAAGAGGGAAGGAAGCGGCCGTGGCCTTAAGTTAGGTACCATCCCGGCATTTGCCTGGAGGAGAAGTGGGAAACCACGGAAAACCACTTCCAGGATGGCTGAGGAGGGAATTGACCCCCCCCCCCCCCCTCTACTCAGTTGACCTCCCGAGGCTGAGCGGATCCCGCTCCAGCCCTCGTACCACTTTTCAAATTTCGTGGCAGATCGGGGAATCGAACCCGAACCTCTGTGGGTGGCAGCTAATCACACTAACCACTACACCACAGAGGCGGACTACAGTGATGTTTGCAAAATAAAACCATGAGACATTCAGTCGAATAGATATATATGTAACGCAATCCAACACATAAACGAAGTCATATGAGGGGTTTCATGGTTATTTGAAAGGAAAATAACCGATAGCACACCAGACAGTAAAAGATAATAAGCAAAACGTTAACCGACACGTTAGTAAGAAAAAGTTTGCCATCCCTGTAGGTGACAAATTGGTTCATAGGTGTGTGTAAGCTCCTTAAGATCACTGTCAGAATGTGAGAAAGGTCGTGAAGATTAATTAAGTGTGACATCCGGCCGTCTTTGTTGTAGTCAGCTGCCTTCTCAGAACTCAGGTAGAGAAGTTAACACGCACTGTCCTGTAATTATACCACAGTGCTCTACTTGCAGCAGTGTCAGCTTCTGCGAACGTATTAAACTACTTGTACGACCTGTGATGGTAATGATAATCACGAAGCGTTACCGGATGGTGCACTCACTCTAGTGTCATCATCTCAGGTCACCTAACAATAATAATAATAATAATAATAATAATAATAGTAATAATAATAATAATAATAATAATAATAATAATAATAATAATAATAATAATAAAACCAAGCAGGTGGTTGCGCGGTTTGAGTCATGTAGCTATAAGCTTGCATTCGGGAGATAATGGGCTTGAACCTCACTGTCGGCAGCCGTAAAGATTGTACGAGGTATTCCATGGTTTCCCATTCTAACACCTGGTAAATGCTGGGGCTGTATCTTACTTAAGGCCACGGTCGCTTCCTTCCCATTCCAAGCCCTTTCCTATCCCACCGCCGCCGTAAGACTTACCTGTGTCTGCGCGACGTAAAGCAAATTGAAAATTTAAAAAACGTAATGTGTCCGCCTCTGTGCTGCAGTGATTAGTGTGAATAGCTGCCACCCCCGGAGGCTCCGGGTTCAATTCCCAACTCTGCCACGAAATTTGAAAAAAAAACTTCAGGAGGTCAAATGAGTATAGGTGGGTTCGATTCCCACCTCAGCCCTCCTGGAAGTGCTTTTCCGTGGTTTCCCACTTATCCTCCAGGCAAATGCCGGGGTGGTACCTCACTTAAGGCCACGGCCGCTACCTTCCCTCTTCCTTGTCTATCCCTTCCTATCTTCCCGTCCTGTTCAGCATAGCAGGTAAGGCCGTCTGGGCGAGGTACTGGTCATTCTCCCCACTTGTATCCCTCCACCCGATGTGTGACGCTCCAGGACACTGCCCTTTAGGCGGTAGAGGTAGAATCCCTCGAGTCCGAGAATTAAACCAACCCTGTAGGATAAAACAGATTAAGAAAGGGTAAGGTAAGGGTTATTCTGCCCGAAGGCAGGTCCGAACCTCCGCAGAGGTGTTCCTGAGCCGGAGTTTACGTGCAGTAGGGTGGCCAGTTCCTTTCCGCTCCTCCATTCCCTTACCCCCCACCAACAGCGCGTGGCAACCCATCCAACTCCTGACCACGCCCAATGTTGCTTAACTTCGGAGATCTCACGGGATCCGGTGTTTCAACACGGCTACGGCCGTTGGCGATTAAGAAAGAAAAGAAGAAAAAAACGTAATGTAAATTCGTGTCTTCATTCCGAGGTGGTGCAGCTCTTTTCAAGCATACCCTCAAGGGAAGTGAGCTGCATGTATCTCTTTTAACCACGTGCCATCCTCCCAACAATCTTCAATCACTGCCAGTGCCGGGAATCGAAATTGGACCACCAAGAACGGCAAGTAATCGTGCTGAATGTTACACTACAGAGGTAGAAATAATTTATTATTATTATTACTATTATTATTATTATAATTAAGTCCGCCTCTGTGGTGTAGTGGTTAGCGTGATTAGCTGCCACCCCCGGAGGTCCGGGTTCGATTCCCGGCTCTGCCACGAAATTTGAAAAGTGGTACGAGGGCTGGAACGGGGTCCACTCAGCCTTGGGAGGTCAACTGAGTAGAGGTGGGTTCGATTCCCACCTCAGCCATCCTGGAAGTGGATTTCCGTGGTTTCCCACTTCTCATCCAGGCGAATGCCGGGATGGTACCTAACTTAAGGCCACGGCCGCTTCCTTCCCTCTTCCTTGTCTATCCCTTCCAATCTTCCCATCCCCCCGCAAGGCCCCTGCTCAGCATAGCAGGTGAGGCCGCCTGGGTGAGGTACTGGTCATTCTCCCCAGTTGTATCCAGCGACCCAAAGTCTGAAGCTCCAGGACACTGCCCTTGAGGCGGTAGAGGTTGGATCCCTCCCTGAGTCCGAGGGAAAAGCCAACCCTGGAGGGAAAACAGATTAAGATAAGATTATTATTATTAAAACAATAAAAATCATTTTACATCCCACTTTTTATGGTTTTCGGAGACGCCGATGTGCTGGAATTTTGTTCCGCAGGAGTTTTTTCCTCTTCGTCTTCTACTACTACTATCGTTTTTCCCATCACGCTTGTGGGGTCGCGGGTGCAAACATTGTCGCACGAAGAGATTTGGTATTCACTATTGCGTGTTTCTGTCGTTGTTGGTAGTGTGGTATGTTGTCTGGATATGTAGAGGAGAGTGTTGGATCAAAACAAAGACCCAGTCCTCGATCCAGAGGAATTAACCAGAAACGATTAAAATCCCCGACACGTCTGGGAATCGAATCCTGGTTCTTCCAAACTGAAGGTCTCAACGCTGACCATTCAACCAAAGAGCTAGACCCGCAGGAGTTCTTTTACGTGCTGGTATATCTACTAAAAGGAGGCTGGCGTATTTCAACGCCTTCAAGTATTACCAGACTGAGCGGGGATGGATCCCCACCAACTTGGGCGCATAAATCTAGCGCTCTACCATCTGAACCTCTAAGCCCCTTATAATAATAATAATAATAATAATAATAATAATAATAATAATAATAATAATAATAATAATAATAATAATAATAATTCTCCAAGTGTCCAGATTTCTTCTTTCTAATCCATTTACCCTCCAGAGTTGGTTTATCCCTCGGATTCAGTAAGGGATCCCACCTCTACCGCCACAAGGGCAGTGTCCTGGAGCGTGAGACTTTGGGTCGGGGATACAACTGAGTACGAGGACAAGTACCTCGCCTAGGCGACCTCACCTGCCGTACTGAACAGGGCCCTTGTGTGGGATGGGATGATTGGAAGGAATAGGGAAGGAAGTGGCCGTGGCCTTAAGATAGGTACCATCCCCGCATTTGCCTGGTTGTGAAATGCGAAACAACGGAAAACCACTTCAAGGATGACTGAGGAGGGAATCGAACGCTCCTCTACTCAGTTGACCTCCCGAGGCTGAGTAGGCCCCGTTGCAGCCCTCGTAACAGTTTTCAAATTTCGTGGCAGAGCCGGGATTAGAACCCGGGCCTGCGGGGGTGGCAGCTAATCGCACTAACCACTACACCACAGAGACGGACGTGTCAAGATTTAATCTTGCTAATTTATTTGTTTCTAAGGTTCATGAAGCATATTATTTTATACTGTTTGTTTATAACTTCATGTCCGACTCGTTAGCTGAATGGTCAGCGTACTGGCCTTCGGTTCAGACGGTCCCGGGTTCGATTCCCGGCCGGGTCGGGGATTTTAACCTTCATTGGTTAATTCCAATGGCCTGGGGGCTGGGTATTTGTGCTGTCACCAACATCCCTGCAACTCATAACACTATCCTCCACCACAATAACACGCAGTTACCTACACATGGCAGATGCCGCCCACCCTCATCGGAGGGTCTGCCTTACAAGAGCTGCACTCGGCTAGAAATAGCCACGCGAAATTAAATTATTATAACTTCATGAGCTACGTTGTTGTATATGGATGTGTTACAACGAGTATTATGAGCGGGATATGGTGCTCAAGTTGGATGATTTGATTCCATGACATAAACTCTTGTGAGAATTCCTAGCTGTCATTCTAGACAATACTTTAAGTTCTACTTTATTTACTTTGCTCCAAAATTTGTCTGGTGTGAAAATGGGAAACCACGGAAAACCATCTTCAGGGCTGCCGACAGTGGGGTTCGAACCCACTATCTCCTTGATGCAAGCTTACGACCGCGCGCCCCTAACCGCACCCGCACCCGGTACTTTAAATCCCTTAGCAGCCTAAAAAAAAAGTTTAGTTTTACATATACTAATTCATATGTCACAGCACCATCATTTTGAAACGTATATTTCACATAAGTCCGCCTCTGTGGTGTAGTGGTTAGCGTGATTAGCTGCCACCCCCGGAGGCCCGGGTTCGATTCCCGGCTCTGCCACGAAATTTGAAAAGTGGTATGAGGGCTGGAACGGGGTCCACTCAGCCTCGGGAGGTCAACTGAGTAGAGGTGGGTTCGATTCCCACCTCAGCCATCCTGGAAGTGGTTTTCCGTAGTTTCCCACTTCTCCTCCAGGCGAATGCCGGGATGGTACCTAACATAAGGCCACGGCCGCTTCCTTCCCTCTTCCTTGCCTATCCCTTCCAAAGTTCCCATCCCTCCACAAGGCCCCTGTTCAGCATAGCAGGTGAGGCCGCCTGGGCGAGGTACTGGTCATTCTCCCCAGTTGTATCCCCGACCAAGAGTCTGAATCTCCAGGACACTGCCCTTGAGGCGGTAGAGGTGGGATCCCTCGCTGAGTCCGAGGGAAAAGCCGACCCTGGAGGGTAAACAGATGATGATGATGATGATATTTCACATAAGTAAACAGAAATGAAGGCTATTAATAATAAAATGACAGCAGCTATAGCAGTACAAGTGGCCGAAGATTATCTGGCCTGCTGCGAGTAGGTAGACACTCAGTTGAGTGCCAATAACTATGATATCTGATCCTGTTACTCAGATGATATAACGAACGACAGGTCCGTCCCACTTTGTACTAATAAGAATTGGTCGGAACTTCCCTAGCGATCTGTAATTACACATTGCTAATTGCAGCTTCTGTTTCCGGGTCGCTCCGCTCCGCGGCGCGTCAAGTGGTTCGCCGCGCGCGGCGCTGTAGTCGCTGCTGTGCAATACTGTGCCGAGAGGAACCGAGTTTGAATGAGTCCTCCTGAAGAATCAGCCAAGTGTAGAATAGGAAGTGTGTGTGCGTTTCGTTAGTGTTGTGAAGTAGTGTGCGTAAATCCTCGATTTGGATTACTGATTTCAACCCAGGTAAACTGACAATGCTCAAAGTTATTTATGTCCACTGCCCTATGACACTAATTTGATAAGGGCAGTCATGAAATGACGGTAGTATGTTCTGTTGTGTCCATAAAATAAAATACCTTAAAGAAATCTAACATCACTTTAAAAGTTCTTAATTGTTTTACATTTTCTTCGAATTTCCATGCTGCCTACCAAGATGTTGAAATGCGAGGATATAATGGAGAGGATCTAATCGTTTGAAGTGTGATATTTGAGCTAAAATACCGAACATAACTTAATTTAGTTGCCATCTTCGTAATACATTCGCCCTCTGTCACTTATCCATAGTTTGGTACTATACCCTCGGTGATTCGTGCTGGAAATCGCGGTGTATGTTGACTTTTGTACTATACTAATACATAATACACGTTTTCCATTACCATTATAAGACACCATAGTATTTCATACAATCCGTGTGCTGAATTTCAACTCTGTTTATCTAACATAGACTTTTAGCTTTTCTAGTCAAATGCTGACCGGCTATAGAAGGGTTCCGTGCTTAATTTACCAACTAGATTAAAACTGTCTTAAGTGTACCCCAAAGAAGTGTCCCGGAACTTTATATATTTTATTGGTTAAAGATTCTTATCCTACCGTTGTGTACGAATTACTGTCAACAGCAGAACCATTTTTACTCTTCTCCAGTGAAGTCTCGTGAAGTTAAACACCAATGCCAACCTCAATTGTTATCCTCTTATCATACCTAATTCCAATTATGCGCTGTGATTTCACAATATTTATAAGACTGCAGTATTAAATTATAAGTTATGAGTCCTTTTTAACCATGAAGATCTATAAATGTGTGTTCTCTTACTGTGTATATACTGGCCGCATGGTCTTCCGAGGCCGAACGCGATTAGTGCATATAAATAGAGATCGATACTGTACATTCCATCAGTTCCAAGTGCTTTTTGTATGTGTTTGCCATTCTTCGTGTTGGTTCGTATAAAGGGGCTTCTTAGTTTAAAGTGTATCTGGTAACATGCGTTATTGTCTGTCTGTTTCCAGTCATTCGACCGGGTCAGGAATGGAATGAATGAACCCCCATCTAGCGGCGAGGATAGGAATTGTGCCGGCTGATTTTGGAGAGTGTTGCTGAAATGAAATATGACGGGTAAAACCGGAGTACCCGGAGAAAAGCCTGTCCCGCCTTCGCTTTATCCAGCACAAATCTCACATGGAGTGACCGGGATTTAAACCACGGAACCCAGCGGTGAGAGGCCGGCGCGCTGCCGCCTAAGCCGTGGAGGCTCTAGAAACGGGAAATAAAATTTTACGATGGTGGGATTAAAAGTGTATTTTTGATGTGTAGGCTACTTACTGGTTGGCGAGTAGATACTCGACAATGCATTTGGATATGCTTTTTTCCCCATTATATATTCCTACAAGACTAAGTTTTCCGAACTACAGTATACCTTATTCCTATAAAATGGCAATTTGTCAAGGAACGTGAAAGGAAAATGGGGATTTAATTTTGTAATAGGTTCCGCTCGGAATATTTGTTTTGGAGGAACTAAAGAGAATATGAACTACAGGAGAACCTCTACGAGAAAAATCGCCCACTTTGTAACGTCATTACACGTTGTGAATTAATTCACGGTACTAAGATTTTTAACGAATCTTTTAATGATGGAATCTTTGGCGTTCCATACATAGATTTGAATTGCGATGAAGATGACCTTAAATTACAGGCAAATCGGGTTTATCTCTCTCTGGGGCAAATATTTGTCCCTTTTAAACAACAATCATCATTATGTTCGTTCGTAATCTGTTTACCCTCCAGGGTCGGTTCTTCCCTCGGACTCAGCTGGGGATTCCACCTCTACCGCCTCAAGGGCAGTGTCCTGGAGCTTCAGACTCTGGGTCGGGGGATACAACTGGGGAGGATGACCAGTACCTCGCCCAGGAGGCCTCACCTGCTATGCTGAACAGGGGCCTTGTGGGGATGGGAAGATTGGAAGAGATAGACAAGGAAGTGGGAAGGAAGCGGCCGTGGCCTTAAGTTAGGTACCATCCCGGCATTTGCCTGGAGGAGAATTGGGAAACCACGGAAAACCACTTCCAGGATGGCTGAGGTGGGGAACGAACCCCCCTCTACTCAGTTGACCTCCCGAGGCTGAGTGGACCCCGTTCCAGCCCTCGTACCACTTTTCAAATTTCGTGGCAGAGCTGGGAATCGAACCCGGGCCTCCGGGGGTGGGAGCTAATCACACTAACCACTACACCACAGAGGCGGTCATCATCATTATGTCCTGTTTAAAATTACCCTGTCGGGCTGAGTGACTCAGCTCAGTCCGGTGGTATTTGAAGGAGCTCAAATACTGTACGTCAGCCTCGTGTCGCTAGGTATAGGCCCTACTGGCACGTAAAAGAACTCTTCCTGTACTAAATTCCGGCGCCTCGGCGTCTCCGAAGACCGTAAAAAGGTAGTTAGCGGGATGTAAAGCAATTATTATTATTATTATTATTATTATTATTATTATTATTATTATTATTATTATTATTATGTGTATGTGACAAGTTGTGCCAAATTTTGCTAAGTTTTCTTATTCTACCGAAAGACCGATCACGTAATGTAGTTGGTTCAATATACCCTTCCATTGCTCAAGGTTACGGGGTAGAAGCCCGGCAAAATCTGTTGTCTATAAATGGTCCTTACATATCAAAAACTCGCGTTACTAGATTTACTGGCCTGGCCTGTTCAAGAAACTATCTTATAGGATAATTCTGACCCTGTGATGCCCCTTCAAACCATTTATAGTTGTTGATACGTTAAAGAAAGGTGGTGGTAATTGTCTATGCATAAATACTCGAATGCGAAAGTAATATGGAGGTACTTCCGCTTGGTCCGTGACTACCTTGATTAGTACTGACCGATGTAGCGTTGTGTTGTTGCCCTGTCCAACGAAGCTTGGTTCCAAGAGTGATTTCTGCTTCGGCTGACATACAAAACTTGATTATGTATCCCTTTCAGTTTGCATTGGCTCAGTTATTTAAAGAATTATGGATAAAAACGTGGAATGGTGAGTGAGGAAGCGTGATATTTCAATAACTTCACACTGCCTTTTTACCGTGGTGGTTGTAGTTCTGATCTGGTAAAACGAAAGTTTCATTCGCGTGGTTCTGGGACAGAACCGACAGATAAGACCTCTTAAATAGATACATATATTTTTGCTCCCAGTTTTAGCTCTATTATAGATTGCTATAACTATCAGCGTTCAGTATGTAAGTCTCCATGAATGAACTAATCCTCAATTCGAACCGGCGCCGTAACCTCCTTTAGTTCTACACCTCCCCCCTTTAAGTACCGGAAACCAGAGTCTAACAATCGTCGCTTTGCTCGCCCTCTGCTCCTCTTGGCCTCCTGCCCTTCATTCTCCTCACATGACTCCATCATTATAGCCAATTCATACCCGCGACTTCATCCAAGAAGTTAATTCCCAATTTAATACAGAAAGTGCCCGGCTGTCATGGTTCCCACCTTTTCACTAGCAGTCGTTACAATTACTTCATGTCTATTAGCACATTATTATTATTATTATTATTATTATTATTATTATTATTATTATTATTATTATTATTATTATTATTCATTAATTAATTATTAATTAATAATAATAATAATAATAATATTTTACAATTTGCTCTACATTGCACCGACACAGACAGGTCTTATGGTGACGATGGAACAGGAAAGGGCTAGGAGTGGGAAGGAATCGACCATGGCCTTGGATAAGATATTGTACGCGCACTTTTAAGAGATAAATTTTTGTACTGGGTTGAGGAGTAAGGAAGGAGCACTGCCGGTTTCGGTAATACTGCCAACTGAATAGAAATGAAATCAGAATTGAATTGATAATATGATCGATCGATATGAATTTTCTAAACCTTTATTATCTTACGCCAACAACTGTGTCACACACACAATATATAATACTATATAGCATTTCTCGATGCGAAACTTGTTCCTAGCATGAATCTATAGTTTGGCTTTGCTGTGTAAACAACAGTAGTACGAGTACTTAAAGTGTACGCCAGATGTCGCACAGGGATCATAAGCGATTCTTAGTTTGTGTTTCAAAGGTTGCCAATACGAATCTCGAAGATAACCGAAGTCGACCGATTCAGTACTAGGGTATAAATCTATCGCTAAAAAGTGCGCAGATAAAATACAGCCCCAGCATTTACCTGGTGTGAAAATGGGAAACTACGGAAAACAATCGTCAGGGCTGCCGACAGTGGGGTTCGAACCCATTATTATTACTATTTATTAAACTACAACTTAGCTCTTATTCTATTTAGATATTATTGTGTAGTAAACCATATATCTATGACATTTAGCATAATTAGAAACTATTTCTAGTTTATTTACTCTTTGTCATTCTGTTTACTGAAGAACGATGTATCAGATCACAGTTGTACTTCATCTTAACACAAAAATCACCACCACCTCTATCAGAACACTTCGTCAGTTATTAAAGTTTGTATCCTGTTGTCCTAATTACGTCATCTGCACAGTGTGTTACAATACACACAGTGATGTTTGCTGACATTCGAACTACAGTAGGAATCTGCAGCAACAGATAGGCAGTGGACTGGGAGTAGGGGAAGAGCTACCTCATGCAATCTTCTTCTTCTACCGCTTTTCCCAAACCTTGTGGGGTCGCGGGTGCGACCTGTGTTGCACATTTGGATATGACCCTGTTTTACGGCCGGATGCCCTTCCTGATGCCAATCTTATGTGGAGGGATGTAATCATTATTGCGTGTTCATGTGGTGGTTGGTAGTGAAGTGTATTGTGTGACTATGAAGAGAATAGTATTGGGACAAACACAAACAACCAGTCCCCGAGCCAGAAGAATTAATCACACGTGATTAAAATCCCCCAACTCGGCCGGGAATCTAATCCCGGACCCTCTGAACCCAAGGCTTCAACGCTGACTTTGTGTAATACAGGTTACAAATCTGAGACTTAGAGATACAATAGTATTTTTTTAAATTAGTATTCTGATTTTTTCCTAGTACTTCAACGTTGCACTAACACAGAAGGTTTTCGGTGAAGCGAAGGAGGGAAGGAGCTAGGATTGGGGTGGTAATGCCTGTGGTGTTAAAGTACAGCCCCAGAATTTGCCTGGTGCAAAAATAGGAAACCACGGAAATCCATATTCAGGGCTGCCGACGGTGGAATGCGAATATACGACCTTCCGAATGCAAGCTCACAGTTACGCGACACTAACCGCACGGCCAACTCTCTCGTTCTTCAACTGTGCGGCGAATTAATGGATGCCAGGGACATAGTCTTGGAATAGTCCGATAAGAATGTTACTGTACAGCCTAAAACTAATTTATCTGATCCAGAAGACTGTAATTTGTCAGTGGACTTCAAAATACAGAGGGTATATTTGAGAATTTTGTAGCTTGTAAAGACGACTTCCTAATGATACTAACGCTTGAAGTACCATACCAACTACTTCAGTTGAGGTACGACTGAGAAGCAATTATAAATTTGGCCACATTGAACACGGGCCGTGAAAGCATCAATGGCCACATTGAACCCTGTTATAACTAAATGTGTACAGGGTCCCTCCTATAAACTAAGACCGTCGAAGCGGTGTTTGTACTCTCCGAGACGTAGGCTGCAGTGTGGGATGCGCGCGCATAGTTCTTGACCTTGCAGGCAACCTGTGCGTGTTTGACCTGGCGAGCATCAGCTGTTAGTAGGGATGGGCATGAGCGCAGCTCGAGCTGCTCGAGCTGATGACGTCACTGCTCGATCTAGGTCGAGCAGTACTCGAGTAGGAGTATGGCCTGCCCTCTATGAGTGATTACCTTGTACTAAATCAGATGAGTGGCAATCTTCTTTGCTCTTTTAATACTAATGAAATGAAACCAGTGTGTGTGCAGGAACACAACTGAACAAACTATATCCTCACCCGGCAATTTCAGAAACAGCTTGTTACATTTCGTACCATGAAAATAATATTTATAATGATAACGCCTTAACATTATTAACGGAATACATTGAATCCCTTACACAACATAGGAGTATATGGATTATATGGTTGTTATCCTAGAGTAATATTATCGCCTGAGAATTGATACGGCGTAATATGTAAGTAAGTCCGCCTCTGTGGTGTAGTGGTTAGTGCGATTAGCCGCCACCCCCGGAGGTCCGGGTTCGATTCCCGGCTCTGCCACGCAATTTGAAAAGTGGTACGAGGGCTGGAACGGGGTCCACTCAGCCTCTGGAGGTCAACTGAGTAGAGGTGGGTTCGATTCCCACCTCAGCCATCCTCGAAGTGGTTTTCCGTGGTTTCCCATTTTCACACCAGGCTGTAGCTTAATTAAGGCTACGGCCGCTTCCTTCCCCCTCCTAACACCTTTCCTATCCCATCGTCGCCATAACACCTATCTTTGTCGGTGCGACGTAAAACCAATAGCAAAAAACCCAGTTATATTATATCGGACGCAGGACTTCAGGTCTGTTCACATTTTTTATTATGTAGGAGAAATAGTAAATATAGCATTATAATAAAACTGAGGTGTATTATTAAAATGATACATGCAATGTTCAGAAGAACAAAAAATGGAAGTAGGGACCAAGTAACGAAAGGAAAACCACAGAAACATCACTATGCAGAGCTCATCGCCATGTCGAGCAGTCATTTCCATTTGATAAAAAAAGTAATTCTGGGCATATATGGATTTAATAAACTGATGCGTCCACTATGACTTACGGTACGTATGTAATTCTGTAGAATGGACGCTATCGCTAATGACTCTACTTCTACTCTACGCGTAGTGCCGGAAGGTGAAAATCAAAGTGAATGAGTGCAGACGGACTTGTGGCTCGAGCCCTAACACACACTCCTGCTTAGCGCACACGCAAGCCTACGTCACGAGGGAATTCCGTGTTGCTCGATCTGGCTCGACCACGCTCGACACACCAGTTCGTGACGTCAGCACTCGAGCCTGCTCGAGCAGGGGATCGAGTGGCCCATCCCTAGCTGTTAGCATGGTGAGACAGTTCTGGTTTCATCTCAATGGTCGTGTGAACAATCATAACTCTCGCTATCGGTGTGCAGAAAATACTAATGGTGTTTACAAAGCCCCTCATTATGATAGGAAGTTGGATGTTTGGTGCGCTGTTAGTACAAGACGAATAATTGGGCCTATGTTTTTTGAGACACCAAGGTACCAAGATGACATTTTGACGCCGATCTTCAATGAGTTAACGAAAGAAGAAAAATCGCGTGGATAGTTTCAACGAGAACCAGCCCCTGCTATACAGCAGAAGATTCCCTTCTTACAATTTGGAAGTGTTTGCAGGCAGAGTAATCAGTGCTGTCTATTTTCCCCTTGTTCTCCAGATCTAACAATGCGTGATTTTTACTTGTGGGGTGAACTGGAAGAAAGAGTGTTTCGAACAAATCCACAGACATTGGAGGAACTGAAAGAGAACATTACGAATGAAATCAGAAATATTACAATGACCGAACTCACTCGCGTCAGACAGAATGTGGTTACCAGGTACAATGCCTGTATAACGCAGGAAGGACGACACTTCCAGCATCTTTTATAAGTTAAGAATTTATGTAATATAGTATACACGCTTAAAGCAGGGCGGCCGCGCGCGACATAAGTTCGGCTGAGGCAGCTGCCGCAGCGCAGAGTACAAACAGCGTGCGTTCGGTCTTATTTTACAAGAGAATCCCTGTATAGTTTTATTGGTTACGGTCATAATTTGCTGCTACTTCACGTAGGCTAATTGCAATAATTATGATGACCTCGTTTCTCCCTATATGCGAGGTGTATTTCTGGTAATCAGTCAGACATAAGTGTCATATGTTAATATGTTCTGCGTAAAGCAACGGATCCATATAACAGCATTTAGAAACGCCAGTCTGAGAATAACTGGGTATTGCCATACCTGGTAAATAGTGTGATTAAATTGACCTGTCAAAAATGTATTCACTAATCGTTGTATCGAACAAGTGGTCGTGCGTTTAGGGTCGCGCAGCTGTGAGCTTGCATTCGGGAAATAGTGGGTTCAATCCCCACTGTCGACAGCCCTGTAGATGGTTTTCCATGGCTTTGCAAGTGACTAATCTCATGTTTACTGACAGTCACCACATAACCTCGGACAACACCAAACCGACAAACAGCAATTGGAGGGACATTCAACAAGATAAACCAAGCAGCAGCTTTCAATACAAACGTTGATTTACGTCCCTTTCAATCATCCTTATCAAATCCATTAGTTCAACGAACGGTCATTGACATCTTTAAGAACATATCTTTTCAACAGCATTCGCCGAGGTCACATGACAAGCATTTAAATTTCTTGAAGACCAACATTTATCCTGTTACAAGTTCAATCATCAAATTGACGATAAATTTGAATCTTTATAGACTCTTATCCACAAGGGATAAATAACTTTTTTACCAGATCTCATTGCTAAGAAGATCCTCAAATTTGGCTCCTAAGATTGATCTTCACGTCTTTCTAGGATTCTGGACATGATATATATATTATTTATATTTTAGTACTCTCTCTTCCATAATTTTAATGTATGTTCCTATTAAGCACATGTAATTGAGCCATGTATACAAGGATTTTACATTTTATGATTTTCTAATAGAATAAGTTTTAAGTTTGTCAAAAGTGTTCTAATGGTTCTTAAGTCTTTGTTTACGTAAATAACAATTGTTTGAGATTCGGATTTGGCTGATGATGCTCTATAGGGGAGCGAAACATGTCCCATATATAACTTTTTAACTAATGAAATTATTTTAATGTAACAACATTATAATGTATTGAACAGGTGGATTCATAATAAAACTTTATTATTGTATATTTCCATGGCTTCCCATTTCACACCAGGCAAATGCTGGGACTGTTTCTTAAGACCACGGCCACGTTTTTCCTACGTCTAGCCCTTTCCTGTCCCATCATCGCCATAAGACCTACTTGTGTCGGTGTGACGTAAAGCAAAATAGTAAAAAAAAAAAAAAAAAAAAAAAAAACTAACTGTCTGTCTGTCAAGAAATTCGCCTTACTGACTTAGATATATTTTTGGTAACAATTTTGTTCCAATATGAACACGTGTGCACCTTTATCCCCAGACTGAATAGTAGTGTTGATAGTAGCAGCAGTTCGATTAACGCGAGGAGGTGGATTATTCGTTACCTGATCAGTAAGATTTCTGCTTGCTAAGAAGGATAAATGCAAAAGTGAAGTGCCTAGCAAAGTAGTTTAGACAATAGAACGCTGACTTTCCGTTCCAGGTGTGTAATGAAATACGCCAGCCTTGTGTCGATAGATTCATCGGCACGTAAAAAAATACGTGTGGCACAAAAAATTTCGGAGTCTCCCCGTCTCCAAAAAGAACTAGTGGAACGTCAAACCAATAACATTATTTCAAAAATTAATCAGTTTATGAACTGGTTAATAGAAACTAATGTTTTGTCTGAAACTTCCATAGTAATTTATTTGTTGTCCGGTAGATGTCTCTGAAGACATCTAAAATACGAGGGCTGATCAACAAAGACTGAGAGTGATTTTTTTCACAGGTCTTCATTACTCCATTTAAATGTTTACATGATCTTTTTTCAAAGTAGTCCCCTCCTACTTCAATGCATTTTTTATAGCGCCTCTGCCAATCCTTGAACACACGCTGCAGACCATTCGTTGTCAGGTCCTTGAGAATCGCCTCACATTTCTTGAGCACTACTTCAGAGTTCACAAATCGAATGCCCCTAAGCTTTGCCTTTAGTGATGGAAAAAAGGCACAGGGTGCAAGATCAGGGCTATAAGGTGGATCCGGTATACAGGTAATGTTGAATCGAGCCAGAAACTGCATGACTTCATTTGCGACGTGAGGCCGTGCATTGTCATGACGAAGTCGCCACCCAGTCCGAGAAAGCTCTGGTCGTTTCTTTGAAATGTGCTTCTTCAGTGTAGCCAATACTGACGTGTAGTATGCTGCTGTAACAGTACTGCTCCTGTCGCGTCACCTCCATCGTCTGGTATGCCAAATGCACGTAGCGTCTACACAATAGAGCATTACTACCAACCTACCGATACGAGAGTGCTGCCGCCTACGGACATTATACCTAAAACCCGCTCTTTTCAAATATTTATGTTACAGGTAAGAAATTATCACGGAAGCTACAGGAAAAAATCAGTCTGTCTTTGTTGATCAGCCTACGTGTATATCTCTCGTGTGCTGTCCGTCTCGATGGCTGAATGGTTAGCCTGCTGCCCTTCGGTACAAGGGGCTTCGAGTTCAATTCTCGGCAGGGTCTGGGATTGTAACCTTAATTCGTTAATTCCGATGGCTCGGGGACTGTGTTGTCTTGAACATCATAGATGCTCAGGTCGCCTATACGGCGTCAACTCGAAAGACCTGAACCAGGTCTCTCCTTAGACCACACGTCTTTATTATTACTTGTCCGTAGAACAGTAGGTTCAGTCTCCGATCACACTTTCAGCTCTCAGATTACAGTAATACCTCATTGTTGCTTAACAGAAGATGTTTGTTGATTGGTGTAACGGCTTATCCTATAGCTAGCTAACACCTTCAGATACAATATGTTTACGAAAATATAGCTAGAGATTGCCTTACACCTTCATCTGGGTCGTTGACTGTTCATTTGTGCAGGTATTTATGTCATTCGACTGCAGAGTTGTGTCGTAAACCAAGAGAACAGTGAGTAATGGAGGAATTATCTATGGATTAAGGCAGTAAGAGGATATCGTGCATTACTAGGTAGGAATTAATAAGCTTTCAACAACAGATGGTGGTGATAAAAGGAGACACTGACTTATTCAGCCTACTTTCTTAGTGATAAATGCAATTTATATTATCGGTTTTATTTCGTGAAAATACAAATGAAAGTTGTAGAAAGTAACTCTGTCTGGTCGTTTGAGTTACGGTAGCTTGTCCTGGAACCTCAAGAAATATTTCAGTGATACAAGGCATTCAAATACGTTATATCTGTGTCATTTTTTTATAGTAGTAATGTAACGAGAGTGACCGCCTTTGTAGTGTAGTGGTTAGTGTGATTAGCTGCCATCTCCGGAGGCCCGGGTTTGATTCCCGGCTGCACCAAGATATTTGAAAAGTGGTACGAGAACCGGAACGGGGTCTACTCAGACTCGCGAGGTCACCTGAGCAGAGGGGTTTCGATTTCTACCTCAGCCAACATCGAAGTGGTTTTCCGCAGTTTCCCACTTCTTCAGGCAAATGCCGAGATGGTACTTAAAACCACGGACGCTTCCTTCCCTCTTCTTTGCCTATCCCTTCTAATAATCCCATCCCCCACAAGGCCCCTGTACAGCATAGCACGCGAGGCCGCCTGGATGAGTAACTGGTCCTCCTTCCCAGCTGTATCCCCGACTAAATGTCTCATTCTGCAGAAAACTGCCCTTGAGGCGGGGGAGCTGGGATTTCTCGCAAAGTCCGAGGGAAAAACCAACTCTGGGCGGTAAATGGACTAAGGTAAATAATAATAATAATAATAATATAATATAATACCAAATTGTCATCTGCAACTGGGTTGACGTCAGAGCTAGTGGTGTTGGACCAACGGGATTATAACGCCAAGGAAATGATCAATGATGGAAGAGTATGCAGTGCAAAGTGGCACAGAGGCGTACTTCACGTCGCAGTAAATCTCTTGACCATTACCCCGAATGTTTGATGCATCCAATAATATTTATGTCCGAACGGTTGTATGTTGTTAATGACGATGCACTTCAGTGTTCTGAGGGTCAAGGAACAATCGCTCCTCTGTTGACCTCAGACTTCAGCCTTAAGATAAACGCTCAAGTACCGTACGATTTAATTCAGGTGGCTACTTGGTGTTATATACCACGCTTGTTATGTTGCTGAGTAGACGTTCTACGACAAAGACAAATGACCTGAGCATTCCTGTCACAGACATTAGCATTCCTGCTGAAAGACCCTGTTCGCGGTCACTACCATATTACCTTGATGGCCTGATGAAGGGAACCAATCTTCCGAGGACGTGGACTGACTGAACTTTGTCGAGGTTTTGCGTGAAAACTTGTTGATTCCAAATCTAATTGGAAAGAAAACGAAAGATATAATATTGTGCGTGAAGCACAGCCAAACATTTCAAGAGTCCAGAAAAAAATCTTCTTCCATCGCTTTTCCCCAAATTCCGGTGTGGTCGTGGTCCTCTTTTACAGCCAAATAACTTTCCTGGCGGTAGCCTTCGTGGCTCAGGTGGTAGCGCGCCGGCCTCTCGCCGCTGGGTTCCGTGGTTCAAACCCCAGTCACTTCATGTGAGGTTTTCGCTGTGCAAAGCGGAGTGGGGCAGGTTCTTCTCCGGGAGTTCCGGTTTTCTGTTATCTTTCATTCCAGCAACACTTTATTTAATCTATCGGTCATTAATCATTGTCCCAGAGGAGTGTGACTGGCTTGGGCAGCCGGCACATTTCCTATCCTCGCCGCTAGATGGGGTTTCATTTATACCATTCCTGGCCCAATCGAATGACTAGAAACACTGTGGATTTTCATGGAATCGTATCCATTCATCCATCCCACCCACCGTATGTCCACTTCACTGAGTATGAGCTGATAAAAGACCCATCAATTGTTGCAAAAGAAATAATCGAATAGAAGAGGAGACTTAACGAAAATAAACATATTGCAGCTAGTTCTGGATATAGTCGCGATTAGTACGCAGAGAAACAACGGTAAATAGATCACATAAGACGACAATAAATTACACTGCATGTGTTTAGTAGTGATGGAGCCTTGATTGAAGCTGCCGTCTGACTAATTTTGAACCCCTGCGAGTGGGGGACGCACATGCAGAATACACCCACGGTATCCCCTGCCTGTCGTAAGAGGCGACTAAAAGGGGTGACCAAGGGATGATCAAATTAGAACTATGAGACAACTTGTAATTTGTACCATCACGCAGGGAACACCATGGGTCGCATTTTCTTGCGCGTAGTACCACTATGTTAGGTACGCACTAGGTTTGTGATTAGTAGCGACAGTGTGTAAATCAGGATGAGGGTCTTACAGTATCTGTGATTCGTACCCCTGTATGAGCAACACCATGGGATGAGCGACACCATGGTTCAGCCTTGCCTATGCTTAGTTCTCACTATGTGAGCAACACCACGGGATAGTACGAGTCCCTGTGGTTAATCCACTGATGTGAGGAACGCCATAGGTTTGCGTTGCCTGTAAATAGCGCCGAAATGTCCGAAACACCATAGGTCTGTGTTACATGTGTGCATTACCTGTGAATTGTACCATCATGTGTGGAATACCGCGAGTCTACGCTACTTTTGATCAGTACCGCAACGTGACAAATAGCATGGTTCTACTTTCCTAGCGATAAGTATCATTATGAGGGATCGATGACGTGGATTTTGGACCCGTTTAGACTACATGCATAATCGATTCAGCATCGTGCTATAGAAGCAGTCCCTTGGTCAGTAATACTATTGTTTTGTGCCAGCTTCTGTGCATGTGAGGCACTGTGGGGCGGTTCCGCTGATCGTTTTAAATTCATATCCATCCGTCCGTCCGTCCGTCCGTCCTCACGCTTTGAATTCTGGTCAGTGGAGGATTTGGACTTTTAACTTGTCATAACATTTCGTCCCATTTCGTACCATTAGGGGCTGATGACCTCGATGTTAGGCCCCTTTAAACAACAAGCATAATCATGACTAATTTGCTGGGTTCCTTGTGCATCCATTTCCAGCAACCCCAAAATTCCAACATAATACTACATTGCAGTAGTCGACGGAAGAAGAAATAAAATCATACTAACGATGTACTATAATAACAGATTTCTTATTAACATGAGAAAATCGGCCGATAAGCTCAGGTGGTAGAGCGCCGTCCTTCTGAGCTCAAGTTGGTGGGTTAGATCCCGGCTCAGTCCGGTGGTATTTGAAGGTGTTCATAGGACATCCTCGTGTCGGCAAATTTACTGGAACGTAAAGGAACACCTAATAGACAAAGTTACGGCACCTCGGCGTCTCCGAAAACCGTTTAAGTAGTTAGTGGGACGTAAAACACAACAACAATAGTAGTAGTAATAAATTATTATTAAAATGATAATTTTAAGATTATTGTTATACGTTCATTAAAGTACAGTTCTTAATCTTGAGTGGCAAGGCAATCACTGAACTAGAGTTCAATGAATCACAAACACACAGAAAGTGCTTCTTCTGCCTTTCATTACAGGTCTAAGCTTTGAGTCAATGAAATACTGGTGAGACTCCTAGAGTCCTCGTTCAATGCATACTTCCATATCCGCATTGCAGCTGTAAGAACATTTCCTTGACAATATTGCATTTAACTTCCACCTTAAGGCCACAAAACTTACCGGAAATAGACTAACTCATCATTCTCTTAGAACAGCTTCCTGCCATAATGGATGTTCATAGTATCCTTCACTGAAGAGGGTCCTCGAATTAACAATTATTTTACCAAGTGAGTTTCCCGTGCAGCTGGGGTCCTTTATTTGTGAGCTTTCATTCTGGAGAAGGTAGGTTCGAATCCCACCGTCAGCAGCCCTGAAGATGTTTTTCTGTGGTTTCTCATTATCACCCCAGGCAAATGCTGGAGTTGTACCTTTAAATAAGGTCACGCTGCTTCCGGAGCTGTACCTTAATTAAGGTCACGGGTGCTTACTTCCCAATCCTAAAAACCAAAAACAAAACCCCATGGTGCAACCGCCCCGAAGAGTCATGGGCTCATGGACAACCAAGAGACCGCTGCTCAGCCCGATGGCCTGTAGTTTGAGGTGTCGTGTGTTCAGCGCGACGAATCCTCTCGGCCGTTATTATTGGCTTTCTAGACCGGCCTTCCCAATCCTAGCCTTTTCCTATCCTTGCGTCGCCGATGCAATGTAAAACTATTAGGAAAAAAGGAACATTTTTTGTTTGTTTGTTTGTTTGTTTGTTTGTTTGTTTGTTTGTTTGTTTGTTTGTTTGTTTGTTTGTTTGTTTGTTTAGTCTAAGAATGAAGCCTCAGTGTAAAATAACATTTAACTTTCAATGTGATGATTCAGAGAGATTGTTCAGAAGTTATAGAAGTTTTCGCTGTACTAAATAGGGCACTATAACATTACATTTCAGCATACTTTTCTTCAGGTTGAAACATCTCTTAAAATGAAGACAAAGGAATAATGATGATAGAAATAAGCATTAAAATACTTAATTCATGAAAAAATAAATGACGAAAGGAAATCTGAGGAAATTACAGAAATATTAATGGAGACACTAGACGCACCAATAAAAAGGATTGATTTTGCCGTCGTGGGCCCACTAATTTGACCCATTTTCAATGTACGAGCATACCGTGATGAGAAGTTTAACATATTTAAATTGAAAAGCACAACTTCCACACAATCTGTAGCAGTCTCCAACACTATTCACACTTCAAAACAGATCTTACTATAAATGACGGACAACACATATAGAGTACATCAATTGTGTAAAAATAAACAGTAAAATAGTGAACGCTCTGGTCACAATCATTTACACAAAATCTTATAACTGTTTCTATGTATTTCTTGAAATAATCACCACCATCACCACATTCAATGTTTAACAATAAGATGCTAATATTTTTGATACCTAACATCCCATTCCCCACAGAGAAACAGATGACAATAAGCACATTAATCAGTCAATATTGTTAAAAACATTACTATGCATATCGTGGCATGCAAATAACATAAAATGAAGATTAACCAGACCCACGAAAACACTAAAGGCGATATTTGACCTAGTTCACAGGCTTATTCGTTGCACTGATCGTTCGTTTTGGGAATGGGTGGCGTGCTACTCTTGTGACGTTCTCTTGAAATATTCAAATTACATTTTCTCCGAAAAGGGTAGAAGTTGCGCCTTTCATTTTGCACCGGTGAAAGTTCTCGTCCTGACCTGAACGTATGTTGAAAGTGTATCAGATAGGTGAGGACACTATGGCAAGGTCTCCTAGTACTGCTCTGTTCTTAAAATGAAGACTATAAGAATTTTCGAATAATCGGAAGTGAGAAGTCGAAAGTGAGTCGCTGACGAGGTTGTAAACATAAGTTATTCTCTCCGTTTTGCAGTAAAATAGAAACATAGACATAAATAGAATGCATAATCGAAGACGTGTTCCACACTCAAGAATGCCAGTGAAATTCGACAAACGAAGTGAACATCCAGTTTATAAATCTCACTATTAAAATACCTGGAGGAGGTATTTTAGCCATTTTACTACAAATTCGTATAGTCAAACGACCGAGTTATTTTTCATTATTATCGGTCTGCTTAAGTGGTGTTATCATGACCATATTCCCACTTTATCTGAGATCATTAGAGGACACAGGCTCGGTTGTTTTGCTGTAAGCTTGTGTTTTTTGGAGATAGTGGATTCAAATCTCAATGTCGGCAGCTCTGAATATTGTTTTCTGTGGTTTCACATGTTCACTTCACTGACAACTATAGCCTATATGAGTGACTTAGAACAGCTAGAAAAATGTTTTGAGCAGCTTCGCCAGGGGTTTTGAGGCTAGACGCTCATCTTTTCTCCAAAAATTGCTCCAGTTGAAAATTCCACCTGAAGACGTCAGAGTTATTCTAATTATTTAGATCACGGATTCAGCGCACCATTGGAGAGAGAGAGAGAGAGAGAGAGAGAGAGAATATGTAAAAGCTAGGGGCCAATAAGAGTAGAGGTTAATTATCATCGTGGTTTGTATCTGAACGTCTAACATTTCTTTCAATTATTCTCATCATAGGAAGCAAGCTCACAAAAATATTCAAAAGGTATATAATCTAACGGGATTACCTTCAATAATCCTAATTAACACGTGTTCATG
Source organism: Anabrus simplex (assembly GCF_040414725.1). NCBI lineage: Eukaryota > Metazoa > Arthropoda > Insecta > Orthoptera > Tettigoniidae > Anabrus > Anabrus simplex. Next base: position 879,381,333 of record NC_090265.1, on the reverse strand, counting down.
GTAATAGTTGTGATGAAAAGGAAGTTCCACAAATCTAATGGTAATTTAATTGCAAGATGGCGTATACTTTTAACATTCATAATTTAATGAACTTATGATAGCAGCTAAGACTACAGTAAAATTCATGAATAATTAATGAGCAGAGCTGTGTTTTTGCGAGTACCAGGATTGTCTGAATATCATTAATAATTAATTTCGGGTTCGCAGATAATGACCAACGCCGTGACCAATTAGTCACAGAAGCCCTCCCATCACACGTGTGTTTCGGGATGCATCAATTACATTCGTTATTAGGAGCTCCGGTTCTGTTGATGAAAGAATTAATTCAATATTGTGAATTTTAAATTTCAAACTGTGCAACTTGGATTCGCGTAATAAATGTACAGTATGTCAAAAAATAAACTTAAAAGAGAAAGCTTCATCCTAGAAGAGAAAGTTCTTGGATCTCGACTAACCAGTGAAATCCTGCTGAAAGCAAACACTCTAAGCCTTTGTGACTCCAATATCCACGGTTCATACTCTTTCCTTTGCTATTTAGTTTTAGTTAAAAATGTTGTTTCCTTGTTACTTATAAAATAAATATTTAAATTATTTTGTTACTGGTATAATCGGCGACCTTTAACTCTTTACCACATATGCATCAATGAAGAATTGCAGTGCAGTGATGTGTCCTGGCCTGAAGCAACTTACTCTGTCACGCGGGATTTATGGATATTCAAGAAAGAGGAAATATAGACTGGAATATTTTACCAATGGAGGGATTGAATAAATTTCCAACTTCTTTGAAATAAATTAATAAAAGATTAGGCAAACAACTGATAGGGAATCAGCCACCTGGGTGACAGCCCTAAATGCAGATCAGTGGTTACTGATTGGATGGAAAAATATGTGGCAGTTGATCAACTGATTGATAGAGGATTTTAATTTTTGAAGCATACCAAGAAACTTTTATACCGAGCTCGATAGCTGCAGCCGCTTAAGTGCGGTCAGTATCCAGTAATCGGGAGATCGTGGGTTCGAGCCCCACTGTCGGCAGCCCTGAAGATGGTTTTCCATGGTTTCCCATTTTCACACCAGGCAAATGCCGGGGCTGTACCTTAATTAAGGCCACGGCTGCTTCCTTCCACTTCCTAGGCCTTTCCCATCCCATCGTCGCCATAAGACATATGTGTCGGTGCGACGTAAAACAAATAGCAAAAAAAAAAAAAAAAGAAACTTTTATACGGTCCATTTCTTTGGCTGAAAGGTCAGCGTGACGGCCGGCGGTTCAGAGGAACGGGAGTTCAATTCCTGACCGAATCAGGGATTTTAGTCGCCTATGGTTGACTGAATGTTTGAGTTGTCTTTTTTACAGAACTACTCAATCACACAGAATTAATGCAAATGTCCCTCTACGGAGGATTGGCGCCAGGAAGGACATCCGGTCATACCGGGGCAAGTCCACGTATGCCATACAACTCGCTCCCGCAACCCTACTTGCACGAAGAATAAGCAGCAGTGTAGTGACCAGCAGCGAAAGGTGCAGATGCAACTAGGAGAAGAGGTATCTCAAACTTTTATCTTATCGTTAAGACGTCAGTTCTATGTGGTCTGACACAGTGGTTAACCGGTTCGAGTCCCGTTGTTGAAAACATCTTTCATTATCAGAATGTTGGCCGGTGGGGTAGGAGAGTAGGTTTCTAATCGCTAGATTGCGTGCCAAAAGCCTGGATTCGAATAGCAAGATCTGCGTCATACAAGCTGAATATGTTCTCGGACTCTGCCGGCACTAAAAAAAAACTCCTAAACTTCTGACCCCAAATTGGGAGATTCGATGCTGGCTCAGTCCGGTGGTATTTGAAGTTGCTCAAATACGTCAGCCTCCTGTCGGTAGATTTACTGGCATGTAGAAACTCCTGCGGGACTAAATTCCGGTACCTCGGCGTCTATGAAAACCATAAAATTAGTTTTTTTATGATTTGCTGTACGTCACACTGACACAGATAAGTCTAATGGTGACGATGGGATAGGAAAGGGCTAGGAGTGGCAAGAAAGCGGCCGTGGCTTTAATTAAGGTACAGCCCCAGCATTTGCCTGGTGTGAGAATGACGAAGCCAAGTAAAACGATCTTCGGACTGCCGACAATGGGGTCAAACCCACTATCTTCGAGATGCAAGCTCACAGATGCGCGCCCCTAACCGCACGGACAACTCGCCCGGTCGTAAAAGTAGTTAGTGGGACGTAAATCAAATAATAATAATAATAATAATAATAATAATATTATTAATTTTATTATACGTTTTGTCAATCTAGGCAACCACCAGTTGTGGAGAAAGTAGAATAACGTTCATTCAAAGTTAGAAACGCCTGGAAAGGTTAGTCGCTGTCCACTGCGACTCGTAATTACAGCACGTCCATCGACCTCCAGTGACGTATACGCATACTGTCGCGAGTTAAGTAGTTCTTACTTTCGAATCGGGAAGCTTCTACGCGGAAACTATGAATGTGGAAATGTCACCTGGTGAATATTCTCTCCTGGAGGGTTGCGCAATGGTTAGTGTGTTCCGGTCAGCCTCATCTTAGCAGCTGAGTCACTGTTTATAGAAATACGACCATTTGGGGACTTCTGTACAACATTTCCTGAAGTCAGCGCCATTGGTCAGAGTATAGGGTACTCGCTTACTGCATACTGTGTCAACCTGAGCACTCTGAGTCGGCTCAGAGCTCGATTCAGAGTAGTCTCCACTACTCGACTAGTTCTTTCTTTCTCTCTCTCTCTCTCTCACCGGGCGAGTTGGCCGTGCGGTTAGGGGCGCGCAGCTGTGAGCTTGCGTCCGGGAGATAGTGAGTTTGAACACCATTGTCGGCAGCCCTGAAGATGGTTTTCCGTGGTTTCACATTTTCACACCAGACAAATGCTGGGGCTGTACCTTAAGACCACGGCCGCTTCCTTCCCAGTCCACCGAGCTCGATAGCTGCAGTCGCTTAAATGCGGCCAGTATCCAGTATTCGGGAGATAGTAGGTTCGAACCCCACTGTCGGCAGCCCTGAAAATGGTTTTCCGTGGTTTCCCATTTTCACACCAGGCAAATGCTGGGGCTGTACCTTAAGGCCACGGCCGCTTTCTTCCCACTCCTAGGCCTTCCCTGTCCCATCGTCGCCATAAGACCTATCTGTGTCGGTGCGACGTAAAGAAAAAAAAAAACCTTCCCAGTCCAAGATCCTTCCTATCCCATCGTCGCCATAAGACCTATCTCTGTCCGTGCGACGTAAAGCAAAAAAAAAATTCTCTCGTTCTGCTTCTCGCTTTGGACAAGACAGTTTGCACGCAGAGTTCGAAAGGCGATTCAAAGAAGTGGAGGAAATGCAAAGTGAACTGACTATATTTGACACCATTTTCCATCCTGCCTGAAGATGCCGCGCAGCCAGCTACCACAGGGAGTTGATCAGGTTACAGTGCCACACAATCCTTCAAGATCGGTGTTATTCTACAAGAAATCTTCTACGATGTTACGAACATATGTCCCAGCAAGAGTTCCCACGGCTATATGCACAGGCATGCTGTTGCTTCAATGTTTGACTCGACGTATGTTTTTTTTTCTTTTTTTGCTAGTTGCTTTACGTCGCACCGACACAGATAGGTCTTATGGCGACGATGGGACAGGAAAGGGCTAGGAGTGGGAAGGAAGCGGCCGTGGCCTTAATTAAGATACAGCCCCAGCATTTGCCTGGTGTGAAAATGGGAAACCACGGAAAACCATTTTCAGGGCTGCCGACAGTGGGGTTCGAACCTAATATCTCCCGAATACTGGATACTGGCCACACTTAAGCGACTGCAGCTATCGAGCTCGGTGACGTATGTTTAAGAACAAATAGTTTCAATAATGAAAATATTGAAAGAACTAAAAGATCGTGCAGATTTAGAAGCTATGTTACGCATCCAAGCAGCGCAAAACATTTATCCAAACATAAATAAACTGGTTTCATCCAAAAGGTGCTAAGTTTCTACTTCAAAGAGATGAAGAAAATTTTGGTTGGATTATGCGAGGTAGAGAATTTCGTTTGAATTTGTGACATAAAATCATTTGCTTATGCATTTTGTTAAATAATTTTGTTGTTTAAAATTCGAAAATAATTTTTTAATGATTTTGTAATTATCTCGCAAATAATTAACGAATAATTACATTTGTTTATAAATGTGTTGAAATCGGAAATATCCTAATTTTGTTTTGATTTTGAGAGAGAAAAAATAATTAAAGCTTTTCGCGAATAATCAATCGCCTTTGTTTAATTGTTTAAAACATTTAATTTTCGTTTATTTTTAAAAGTCGGTTGAGTCCGCGTTTTGTTGAAATGCATTTTTGTCATGATGATGTTAGGCCAATCTTTCCTACGTCGTTCTGTGGGGTGAACAACTGCCTCACCCTGCTGTTTAGTCACTCCGTCATATCTGTCTCGCTCAGGGCAGTTAATCGGCTGACTTGCAGGTGGGCAAATGAACTGCAAATGTATGGCTTACAGGAATGTAAGGCATATTATTAGGTTTCAGTGTAAACATAACTTTGTTGACGTGGCGCCTGCAGTAGTAACAATTGTTATGGTAGGAATTACCGTGGCAAGGATCGATCTCTCGACTGTGGGCACCGAAAACGAGCATTTAACCAGTTGCCCCCACACACTCTGGTGATTAGAATAAGAATGACCTTAATGGTACTTCGCGTAACATTTTATTCATTATACCATTGCAAATGTATACGCTTTAAAAATGGCTTTCGGTCTCGTCCGAACATACAGCAAAACTCAATTTCTATTTCTGACGATCTTATTCTCTATGATTCAACATGACAGCATTATATTGAATGTTTTTCCAGACTTAAATTCTTGAAATATGTTGTAATAGCCAATGAATTTACATTTCGCAGGAGACCGAACCGATGGTTATAAGAGAAGTTTGTAAAGATCTCAACCTCATTGAAGAAGAGGAGGATGTCTACTATACTGGTCAAAAGAATGCAACCGCAAAGAATGGGAAACGAGATCTTAGCCATCCAAGAAAACAAAGACACAAATCTCGTTGGTGAAAAGTTCATAAAATATCTATAAAATTATGAGAACAAGGGGGAAGAAATTGTAAACAGAGAAGCTTTTGAAAGTTAAATTACGGTGGTAAAGGATCTGTCTGAAGAGAAACCAAGGAAAACAAATACGGTATTCTTAGATGAAGAACGAGCAAGAGTAGGCCAGAGAATGGAGGAATAAGAGCGAAAGAGGATAGAACGAGAAGAAATATGAGACAGTGAAGGGAATATCGCAATAATAATAATAATAATAATAATAATAATAATAATAATAATAATCCCCACGGCACTACAGCCTTGAAGGGCCTTGGCTTACCGTGAGACCGCTGCTCAGCCCGAAGGCCTACAGATTACGAGGTGTCTGTGGTCAGCACGACGAATCCTCTCGGTCGTTATTCTTGGTTCTCGAGACCGGGGCCGCTATCTCACCGTCAGATAGCTCCTCAATTCTAATCACGTAGGCTGAGTGGACCTCGAACCCGCCCTCAGGTCCAGGTAAAAATCCCTGACCTGGCCGGGAATCGAACCCGGGGCTCAGGTAAGACACGCACGCTACCCCTACACCACTGGGCCGCCTTATAATAATAATAATAATAATAATAATAATAATAATAATAATATTCAATTGCCATAGATTTCACGAGAATCTGGGGTGTCTGAATTTAGTTTCGCAAGAGTTATTTAGCGTGTTGGAAAAAAGCGATTTAAACACCAAGTACCGTTGATCTCTCAGCAGGGATCTTGATAAGAGAACTGTACCAGTAAGGTTTGCTCCCATACATTTTCATTGCATGTACATCAGTAAAGGTCACTGACAATGCCGCTAGCGTCCAAAATGTAATAAGAGCCTTTTTTTTTCCGTCGAACACTCTGCTCTGTCAGATCGTCCAGTCCTTCGATTGAAAATTCACAGCCTGTTTCCAGTTATTTGACCAGGTCAGGAATTAAATGAATGGAGCCCTCATCTTGTGGTGAGGATGGGAATCGTGCCGGCTGCCGAAGCCTGTCGTTCTCCTCTGGGGCAATGATTTACTGGCAGATGAAATGAAATAATGGAGAGTGTTGCTGGAATTAAAGATGGCAGGGAAAACCAGAGTACCAGGAGAAAAACCTGTTCCGCCTCCGCTTTATCCAGTAGAGTGACGGGAATTTGAACCGGTTCTGTATGAGTTGCGCCGAGTAAAAGTTGCGCCGTGGAGATTCCCCGCCGGGAGTAGAAGTGGTTTGACAGCTGTCTTAAGCATCTGCTACCTGCGCTGCACCGCAGGGGGTTATTTCCAAGTTCAAGGAATGTCTGTGAATATCTGTAGTACTGAGAATTTGAAATAAATATATAAAAAATATCATTTACTCTATCTTCTTTTTTGCTAGTTATTTTACGTCGCACCGACACAGATAGGTCTTACGGCGACGATCGGACAGGAAAGGGCTAGGAGTGGGAAGGAAGCGGCCGTGGCCTTAATTAAGGTACAGCCCCAGCATTTGTCTGGTTTGAAGATGGGAAACCACGGAAAACCATTTTCAGGGCTGCCGACAGTGGGGTTCGAACCTACTATCTCCCGTATACTGGATACTGGCCGCACTTAAGCGACTACAGCTATCGAGCTCAGTATTCACTCTATCAATGTTAGTTTCTTGCATATTTAGAAAACCTGCATCGTATTTATATCAGTGGGTGAAATGTGTATAACTACGTAGTTTGACTTAATTTGCAAACCAAGTGTGGAAACATGTAATCAGTCTTTCAGTCTTATGAAGAATATACACAGCCTGTTTGTAGTTAACTGATAGGGTCAGGAATAGAAGGAATGAAGGATGAAATACCGTTAAAGGAAGAAAATACTGCCGAATGCGAGATCTGACGTGCTTTTGCGGACAAAGATTAATGGATGGCAAATGGAATGTAGCGAATTTGTTGAATAAAGAATGACCAGTGAAAGCAGAAAAAAACTGTCTCACCCTACGTTTCCCCGACATGCACCCTTTATGAAGTGATAGGGCTCAAGAATGAACCATAGCTACTAACAAAGAAAGGAAATTGTGTGGCCTGTCGCATTCCCCTGGGTATGAAAGATGAATAAATGACAAATGAAATTGTTTCAAACAGTGATGCTGATATAAATATGAAGAAATCAGAAATAATATTTTGAACGACAGCTTTGTCCAGCATAAACGCTATCTAAAGTTATGTAGATTTAACTCCCCGGAGCAGTGATGGGAAGCCTACGTTCCATCAGCGTCATGAAGAAGCTTTTTTAATCTTAACAATAACTGAAATTTACAGTTTTCCTTCGCAAATGTTCATTCTATCAGGGTTGTTTCATTATGTCTTATTGAGACGATCTCCGTTGAACTTAAAACAGCCGCTTAAGTATTACTTGAATGATTCGACATTATTTAACAAACCAAGTCTAGCAATACAGAAAGCGGCCATTCGGCCTTGTCATCCTTATGAAAACTAATGCCTATATACATGATTTAAATTTTCGGTAGGCCTATAACCTTGTCAGTGTCTTAAAACTAATATTTACATTGCATTTACAAAGTAAGCACCGTTGAATGAACGGTTCAGTACTAAATGTCTAATCCAGTTGGAGGATATAAGACATGTTTCTGATGAATTTCTTTACATTACCGCTTTCCAAATAGACCTCCGTTGCTCTCAAGATCCTTTGGTCTAATTGCACGTAACTTCTTTTTCTTCTTTTGCCCTTAAGATGAAGTTCATTCCTGGCAATCTTAAAATTCGAGTTTTCTGCTTCGGATTTGAGACATTAAATGAGATCTTTAACTCGTGGGTGCGGTCTCCCTAGAATACTGTTAATTTTGTGGTGCCACCCTTCAACAGCATTTGTTGTTCTGTGGCGTCTTCCATGGCAGTTCCAGATTGCTTGTGGTACATTATGACTTTCAAGCCATTCTTCCACAAAATAGTCCAAAAACTGGACAAGTTTAGGATTCTGTGGCGCTTCTTCGTGGATATAGAACCAGCCCTCTTCCACATCTTCAGGCTTCAAGAAGGCAAGAGCCCCGCACTTCCGAATTGTCAGCCTCACTTCTTGACATTCTTTGTAGAGTTTTGTCAGTCCGATTTCCTGTACCTTTCTCCAAATACACTGGAGAAAATGAAAGAAACATCCTTGTATTTCATTATGTCTTATTGAGACGATCTCCGTTGAATTTAAAACAGCCGCTTAAGTATTGCTTGAATGATTTGACATTAAACAAACCAGGTCTAGCAAGTGGCTGGATAACACTGATAAGGGGTAAGTAGGGAGTGGACACTGTCACATTCTGAAACACTAAACTTCCCTGTGGAATTTCCAAACAAGACCTCTAGTTCCTAGAATGATTAATGACCACGGCGCAAGTTATACTGATTTTAACACGGCGCAACTTATACTCGGCACAACTCATACGACACCATTTGAACCACGGAACGGAGTGTAGCCACCGAGGCTACTTTCAAGTCCTTCAATTAAGCGTGTTATATATATTTTAGTTCCGGCAAGTTGTTCTTACCCAAAGCTATTTCTCTTATAGCGTGATGCAGTAAATGCACTGAAGATAATAGATTCTTGTTGGAGACGTGTCCCCAATTCATTTATTACAACAGGTGTTGAGACCGTTAAGACCGGTGGAACCAGTGCACCAGCCATAAGCTACTTGTAGCACAGTGATAATCATTGTGTTAATATACTGCTGTGCGACTTAAAAGGAAACTGAAATCTTTAAGAACTTCTTCCAAAAATATTGGGTAACTTAGTCATTTCATTAGAAATTAGCCGCCGGGCTGAGTGGCTCAGACGGTTGAGGCACTGGCTTTCTGACCCCAACTTGACAGGTTCCATCCTGTCTCAGTCCAGTGGTATTTGAAGATGCTCAAATACGTCAGCCTCGTGTCGGTAGATTTACTGGCACGTAAAAGAACTCCTGCGAGAAAAAATCCGGCACCTCGGCGTCTCCGATAACCGCAAAAGTAGTTAGTGGGACGTAAACCAAATAACATTATTTATTTAGAAATTAGTAACTTTGGTCTTGTACTTCCCCTTCTTATCCACAAGTACTGGCTTGTGGATATTGTATCTTAACACTGGAAAATATAGTCTTTAGTACAACCCAGCAAGTTGGCTGCACGAGTCACGTCGCGTAGTAGTGAGGTGTCATTTGGGAAATAGTGGGTTGGAATCCCATCGTCCGCAGCCCAAAAGACAGACAAATGGTGGCGCTGTACCTTAATTAAGGCAGGCTTGCGTCACTGAAAACATTCGAAATGTTAGTGCGACGTTAAACAACCAGAAAAAAAAAATCCACAGTTCTAGTCCTTTGGACAAGCAATTGGACATCGAAAAGATTCCTTCACGAAATGTGGTAAAGGGAACTTACACCATCTAAATCTCGCCTTGTAATCCCGTCGTTTATGTTGTTTTCTTGTTGATGAGGTATACGTTGCTTCTGCACTTTAATATTGTTTGAAGTATTTGAAGGTCGATTATCTTCATCAGTTTCTTTGTTGATCGCTCTACTATCACGACATCTTCATCCGAACGACCACTCAGTCCTGGTTCATCACTATATTTCATCATTTTAAGTTTTTTCTACTTTTCTATCTTCCTATTAGCAACCAAACGACGTTTACGTGTTTACAATGGCTACTCACGTGATATTATTAGATAACATAACCTCAAACCGGAATCTCATTGGTTGACCAACTCTACCACTAGTAACGCTATTGTCACATCATACATGACCCACTTCAAATCGAACTGGAGACCTTAGATTTGCGAAATTCAGAAATCTGGCACAAAAATCTTTTTTTTAAAGGGCCAATCTATTTGTTGTAATATTTAAAATGATCATCGGATAATAAATAATTACGGCAGAAAATTTTTAAAAATTGTCAATTTTCACGGGTTTTTCGCGAATAACATTTGGGCCGAATATGATTTTCAAATTTTTCTCTTTCCATTTCATAAAGCTCTCAAAACACGCGTTTTGACACCTTCATAATTTCTCTACCTTCAATACTTCAGTCACTATGGAGCGAAATGGCTTAACTTTACGTTTTTACTAGTGGGGCACTATATTTGAAGATTCCGGATTGTTTAGGCGTGAATATGTTTGTATTGAATTGTTGTCGGACACTGCTGCTAGGTGTTACAGCGTGGTAGCTACTGTCAACCAACGGTAATAACATCTGCTTGTCTTCAGCAGTCAACATCTGCACATTCAGTTTTGGTTCTGTGTACTTTAATGAACAGTTAATGTTTGTTAACGGAGTTGCCTCTGTATGCGGTCATTTCTGTATGAGTGGCTACTATTCTGGATGAAACATTCTACGGTACCTCAAGAGGGTGACCTACTCACCCAGTCAAGAGGGTTCTAAGTAACTGGATGCTCTTTCATTAAACAGATAAACTACTCTGTGAAATGTTGACCAGTGGGAAAATTTGACTTCCACGTCTAGTACTGGAAAGAGCTTAAACCGAGAGGGAATTCTTTTATGGAGCAATATCTCCTGACTCCTTCAATACAGAGCCGCTTGAAAAATAAGGGGGGAATGTTAACAAAATGTTGTTCACAGAGGTTCTAACTATGCCACATCAGGCATAAGGTTACTAGATCATATATGATATTACGTTGAGCCATTAGCGAACAAATCAGTGTTTTCGTTAAGTTCCGTCCTAATTGGAAGTGATTCTTTGTTTCTTGCAATATTATAACTTCAAGAGGAGTTCTTAGTAACGAACCCAAGTCGCCTGGTATACTGATACATCAAGAAATATAGGTTAGAGCAAATCCATGCGTATTTCACAACTGTCAGAAGGAAAGGGGTGTTAAACCGACATTATTTTTATTATTATTATTATTATTATTATTATTATTATTATTATTATTATCTATATAAAATAAGGGTTTTGTATGTAAATTGCTCAGAATTAAAAAAGAATGGTTTTTGTATCGGTCGTGTTCACAGTAACAAGGAAATACTTTTTAATTTTCAGTCATGTGTGTATGCGCATCACGAGAAAATGACTGAAGAGAATGTAATTAAAATTAGTATGTAAAGTCAGGAAATAATGTACTATAATCTATGCTATAAATAATTTTATTCACGCTGAGTGAAATGGTAGTTTAGGGGAAGGCCTAAAATTCAATTCTCAAATATCTGTTATTAGTGGTCCCATCGATGAATAATACATAATAATAATACATTAAATTTACGATCATTTATGACTTGTACATTTTTACCTTACCAACTATGATTAGAGGTATTCAGGGATTTCGATTTTTGTTGCCCCGTCCATATTAATGCCGAGCCTGGAGAAACGGTTGAACAACATTTAATGAAATGCCGGGATTTGAACCACGGAACCCAGCGGTGAGAAGCTGGAGCGCTCCCGTCTGAGCCATGGAGACTTCTAAAATAAGTATATAAGTGTTTAAAACAAGTACTCTTTTTAGAACTTCCATACCGAGAGAGTTGGCCATGTGGTTAGGGTCGTGCAGCAGCGAGCTTTCATTTGGGAGTTAGTGGGTTCGAACCCCACTGTCAGCAGCCCTGAAGCTGGTTTTTCGCGGTTTCCCGTTTTACACCAGACAAATGCTAGGGCTGTACATTAAGGCCACGGCCGCTTCCTTCCCACTCCTAGCCCTTTTCTATCCTATCGTCGCAGTAAGACCTATCTGTGTCTGTGCGACGTAAAGCAGATTGTATTAGAATTTCCCTTTTCCGATTTGCTGTGAACATGATAGTTTTCTCAAAATATCATTTTCAAATACGAAATACAACCTATGTACATAATGTTTTAATGGGGAATTGCAAAGTGTGCCGTGGTCATTCTCACCATACCACTTGTTAAGCGGCTGGTCTCCTTACGTATCCTTTTGTTAAGTATTCCCGGTAGTGATTAGCATGATTAGCTGCCACCCCACGAGGCCCGGGTTCGATTCCCGGCTCTGCCACGAAATTTGAAAAGTAGTACGAGGGCTGGAATGGGGTCCACTTAGCCTCGGGAAGTCAGCTGAGTAGAGGTGGGTTCGATTCCCAGCTCAGTCATCCTGGAAGTCGTTTTCCGTGGTTTCCCACTTCTCCTCCAGGCAAATGCCGGTATGGTACCTAACTTAAAGCCACGGTCGCTTCCTTCTCTCTTCCTTGTCTATGCCTTCCACTCTTCCCCTCCCCCACCAAGGCCCCTGTTCAGCACAGCAGATGAGGCCGCCTTGACGAGATACTGGTCATCCTCTCCAGTTGTATCCCCGACCCAATGTCTCACGCTCAAGGACACTGCCCTTGCGGCGGTAGAGGTGGGATCCTTCGCTGAGTCCGAGGGAAAAACCAACCCTGGAGGGTAAACAGATTAAGAATGAAAGAATTCCCGGTCCTAAAAGTGTTTAAAGAAACCACATTTTTGTCATTTGTTTCGTAAGTCCGTTTTAAATTGTTCGTATATCGTATTAATTTTAGCGTGTTTGCTACGTACGAAGTATAATAACCTAAGGGTCTTACTAATAAAAAGTCCTTATACCGTTGTTTAACTCTTGTTTAGTTATACAGTGAATAAACCCTGTATAAGCGTTTTACATTTTTCTTACTAATAAACGAGGTATACGCATTGTATTACTACACAGCACGTATACACTCGTTCCAAGGAGTAGGAATCTCTTCCTGCAGTTCACTGACGTATTTCGCACGTTCACCGCCTTTATGATCGCTTCTGCTGGTTATCTACGAGCAAAACTTTCCGGAAAGTCGCACAGTAGCACAGCATATCGAAAAGGCAGTGGCAACACTAAGTGAGACAGCTGGAAATTCGCTTATACTGATATCAACATTTCTTCAGCTTGCTTGTGTAATGAACGCCAAAAAAAGAAATGGAATGGCTTAAGAAAATATCAATAGCTCCTAACTGGGATAGTACGGAAAATGTAAGCAATTGTAATTGAATCGGCGAGTTGAAAAGGGGTACACATTCCAAAATCCTTACTTTTCAGGAGAAAGGAAAACCTGTTTTGTAGCTAAACGAAAGGTTAGATCAAAAAAGTTTCTATTAGGCATTTATACATCATATTTCTACGTATTCAACTACAAAGTATGGAAATCATATTACGTACCGTTTTCACGTTATACCATTTTTTATGTCAAGGAATATGTCCCTTATACTCAAATTTGAGAAAGATGTAAGATCTTTGTAGAGGCAGATAATGTATAATAAACTCGCAATTTAAAGTCTATTAAGCAGTAACACCTTATTACACAAACATACGCCCAACCATCATTTCTTTTATAGTTATTCAAATTCATTCCGTGAGACAGCTGGAAATTGACTTATATTGATATCAACATTTCTTCAGCTTGCTTGTGTAATGGACGCTAAAAAAGAAATGGAAAAGCTTAAGAAAATATCAAAAGCTCCTAACTGGGGTAGTACGGAAAACGTAAGCAATTGTAATTGAATCGGCGAGTTGAAAAGGGTACACATTCCAAAATCCTTACTTTTCAGGAGAAAGTAAAACCTGTTTTGTAGCTAAACGAAAGGTTAGATCAAAAAAGTTTCTATTAGGCATTTATACATCAGATTTCTACGTATTCAACTACAAAGTATGGAAATCATATTACGTATGGTTTTCAAGTTATGCCACTTTTTATCTCGAGGAATATGTCCCCTTGTATACGGTAGGTACTCAATTAAGAAAGATCTTTGTAGGGGCAGATAGTGTATAAAACTCGCAATATCAAAGGTCTATTAAGCTGTAACACATTTTTACACAAAAATACGCCCAACCATCATTTCTTTTATAGTTATTCATTGTCATTCCGTCTCTTTAAAGTGTTTCACTTTACGAAGATGTCTAGCTTCCATAACCTCTGAATGGTGTACCGTGTGTCTTCTATGTTTAAAATATCGTGAAGATCATCAACGTTATCGTCATTCTTTCAACGTGTGTTCAATGTTAAATGGATAAGTCGAATATTTTACAACGATTATATTACTGTCGACAATAAATACCACGAAAATAAACTGCTCACTCGTTTCTTTTTTCCGCTACACGCTGCTATACAACGCTTATACAAGGGTCGTGGACTGTATAAGCAATTCAGTGAATAACTATAACAGATGTATACACAGGAGGCTTATACACTGTTTATTAGTAACGAATTTCGCGTAAATGGTGTATAAACCTTGTATAAAAGTTATACACAGTTTATTAGTAAGACGGTAAGAATATTGCTGTTATACTCGCACAATGACTCGAGAGGAGAAATCTGCAATTATTGTTCTGTTGTAGCTAATAATCATGCCTTACTCATCTCCACCGAGATTAATCAAGAATTGTAAATCGTAAGCACTGTTAGAGTAAAGAGCCAATTAACAGGTGGGCTACAAGGCATCATTACTCTCTACTTCATTCGTATGTCTTCATAATATGACTGGAACAAAAGCCATTTAGCGTTCCTTTCGTATTCTAATTTTATTGTCTGCATAATGAAGTTCTATTTCTCAACACACCTGTAACACACTCTTCAGCAATCAGCATTGTTTCTTCTGTAATTGTGTTCATTTTCTTTCATTTGAAAATATGGATGCCCTCTGCCATTTGAAACAACACCTTTCATCATTTATGTTTCATCCACATTGTACAGAGAAGCCTCTAATTGGAGGTCCATATCTCAACCATAACTCTTCCAAATTTTTCGTATATCAAGAGGGATAAAATAGTGCGTTTCGTCTTGGAAAGTAATAAGAACTCGAAGCTCCCATGAATAACAGCAGTGCTTAATCGGTGATTTCAGGAGAAACTTGGTATGCTGTGCTGTTTCCTTTCAATAACTTGTTTTCACTTTACTGTACTGTACACCTAGAGTCCGGCTACTCAGATGAGAGGCCTCGTCTTCCATTACCGGGTGGGTAGTGGCGTTTTAGTCGTAAAAGTTTAATTCCTTTACACCCCTTGTGGGTGGGGGACGCAGACGAAGACTACACCCACGGTATCCCCTGCCTGTCGTAAGAGGCGACTGAAAGGGGCGACCAAGGGATGATCGGATTAGAACCATGAAACTACTTGTGATTAGTACCACCACGCGGGGAACACCACGAGTTTCTATTACTTGCGCGTAGTACCACCATGTTAGGTACCCAATAGGTTTTTGATTAGTAGCGATCAGGAGCACCGTGCGGTCCGGCTTTTACGGTAGGCCTACCTGTGATTAGTAGCACTATATGAGGCACACCAGGGTTCTGGCTTGCCTATGATTAGTACCCACTATATAAGGTACACCACGGGATAGTACGAGTCCCTGTGGTTAGTACACTTATGTGATGAAAACCATAGGTTTGCGTTGTCTATAAATGGTGCCGCCATGTGTGAAACACCATAGGTCTGTATTGCCTGTGCGAATTTCATTACCTGTGAATGGTACCATAATGTGTGGAATACCGCGAGTCTACGCTACTTTTGATTAGTACCGCACCATGTCAAATACCATGGTTCTACTTTCCAAGCGATAAGTACCATTATGAGAGTCCGATGACCTGTATTTTGGACCCCTTTAGCTTGCAAGCATCATCGATTCAGTATTGAGCTATAGAAGAAGTCCCTTGGTCAGTATTACTATTGTTTTCCGTCAGTTTCTGAGACTGAGGCATTGCGGGTCGGCTCCACTGATTGTTTTAAATTCATATCCATCCGTTCATTTTTCGTCCTCATGGTTTGAATTCTGGTCAGTGGAGGATTTTTGATTTTTATTTTGTCATTGCATTTCGTCTCATTTCGTACCATCAGGGGCCGATGACCTAGATGTTAGGCCCCTTAAAACAACAACCATCATAATCATCATCATAATTCCTTTACCTCGTAAACAATAATATCCTCCATCACAGTAATACTCCTTTTCCCATACACTAGGCTCTTCCATCCTTGCGATTGAATTGAACAAGTCTTCACTAGCTTGGCTATGCAGGCCCCTTTTCCGACCTAAGTAATAAAATGAAAGTAAAAAAAAAAACAATAAACAATACAATAAATGATAAAAGTTTGATGTCAATACGTTTAGAGCTAACATGCTGTTTGTTTGGCCTGGCTGAGTAGCTCAGACGGATGAAGCGCTGGCCTTCTGACCTCAACGTGGTAGGTTCGATCCTAGCTCAGTCTGGTGGTATTTGAAGATGCTCAAATACGTCAACCTCTTGTCGATAGATTTACTGGCAGGTAAAAAAACTCCTGCGGGACTAAATTCTGGCACATCGGCGTCTCCGAAAACCTTAACAAAGTTGTTAGTGGGACGTAAAGCTAATAACATTTGAAATTATTATTAGAACTTACTGTTTTCTTATCCTCTTCAATAACAATAAATGAATTGGAAATAGTTAATTGTGTAGATATTTCTTTATACCGTACTACGCAGACTCGTGCATTAATCGCAATAATTAATATTAGTTTTCAGTACTTAGCACTATGAAGTACTGTAATACATATGTCATAGTTCTAGTCTATATTCAGCCCTTGCCTGCCTGCCTCTGCCTGTCGGGATCAGTCCAGAGTTTGGATGGATCTTCAAATAGCACCACCAAAGTTTATGCGCTTATAGGGATGCCGCAAAATCAGATGGCCGCGTTAAAATGAGGCGTACTAGGCAAGATGGGGAGAGAGGTAGTTTACCAATGCTTTCCTCACTGGGCCAGAAAGTGCTATTGCATCACGAATGACCCTATGATCAACATCTTTCATAACACTCAGACGCACTGGTCGTGCTCCGAATGTCATTCAGTCACTACCCATACCACAGCAGCTTCCATACTGTCACAGCCATGGATGAGGCTGGGACTTCAATGGAAGTCTACATTTTGCTCTGGCGTTCGTAGAGAGGTAGATACAAAAGGCGGGATTTACCACTTATCTGATCTTAATCTCAATTGCCACTTTCTCAGTGCGTTCTGGACAATGGGGAAAGACTATTTAAGAGAGCGGGGCTGAGTGGCTGAGACGGTACAGTGCTGGTCCCAAGTTGCAAAGCAAAAAAGCAAAACAAAGTCATCTCCGTACAGGCCATGAAGGTCCTTGGAGGGTTGGAAGGTAAAGGCTTCAACTATCCGTAACCTCGCCACTTGATGGAGTAGAGTGGTTAGCTCTACGCCCGGCTGCCTTTGACGCCAGGAATTAACCTGGTACTCATTGCTGGTGTAGGCTGAGTGAACCTCAGTGCCATGTGCACCTCCGGAAGTGGAAATCTCGTTTCTTAAATTTTACGACTTCCTGATGGGGAATCGAAGCCACGTCTTTCCGGGCGAACTGAGCACGCCTTTACCGCTTCGGCTAGGCAGTCCCTGGTCCCAAGTTGGCGGGTTTGATCTAGACTCAGTCCAGAGGTATTTTTCGGTGCTCAAATACGCCAGCTTCGTATCGGTAGATTCCTCTGCACGGAGACGTTCGTCTGTGGGACAGGATTATACACCTCGGCATCTCCGAAAACCATATACGTTGAGAGTGAGACGTGAAAAAATATGCTGATTACAGTTTTTTTTCTATTCCACCCGAAGTTTTCAGATGGTCTATTTCTCATAGTCTACAAACATATTCAGGATTACGTTCAAATGATATGCGTACTTGTGTGGACACAGAGGCAAGCTTTACCCATGAAGTATTTATTTCACGTGCGCAGACTCGCAAGTCTTATGGTGACGACAGAATAGGACAGGGCTAGGACTGCGAAGGAAGCGACAGTGGTCTTAATCACGATACACTTTACTTGCGATTATTACTACTACATGTGCCTAGTTGTGCTCCCTTTTAGAGCAATAATCACTACTACATCAGGAACGCAAACCGCCACGTCCTAGAGCTGGGTCTATGATTGGTATCAAAAGGGTAGGATTACTATAGAAGTAGTACCATTATATGAAGAACACCATGAGTCTGTGTTGCCTGTGGTTGGTGCCATAATATGTGATACACCGTGGGTCTACATGGCCTGTGATTAGTTCCACTAAGTGAAGAACACCACGGGACCGAGCTTGATAGCTGCAGTCGCTTAAGTGCGGCCAGTATCCAGTATTCGGGAGATAGTAGATTCGAACCCCACTGTCGACAGCCCTGAAAATTGTTTTCCGTGGTTTCCCATTTTCACACCAGGCAAATGTTAGGGCTGTACCTTCAGGCCACGGCCGCTTCCTTTCCATTCCTAGCCCTTCCTTGTCCCACCGTCGCCATAAGACCTAACTGTGCGACGTAAAGCAACTAGCAAAAAATGAAGAACACCACGGGAATACCGGCGCTCGTGAATATTCCCAGGGTGTCGTCCCATTTGCGGTCAGTCTCATTTGCGGTCACTCAGGTAGAATACAAAAATAAACTAGTTTTGACGAGTGAGACATTGTCCCATTTGCCATCACTAATATCAATGGGGATATGGAATTCCCTACTCAAGGACTGGTACAGGCAGACAGCCTTTTAAATAACTGGCGACAGCTGCGTGCTAGGATTCGGATGCTGAAACTCATTAAATTAATTATGTTTACCGCTTGAGTACGATGCGTTAATATCGGGACAAGGGGACTAAATAGGACTTATTTGTACCTTTTATTTAGGGTTAGCAGATGGTTATGGGTGTAATCTAATGATTTTTGAAATGCAGGGCAAAAGCAGGGCGTATTAAACCGTTAAACTTCTTCAAATTCAAAATAAATATTTTGCTGTAACACTCTACTTCCTCGACATTGCGACCCTTTTTGGGTTGTGTCTTGATTGCGGACAAGACAAAAACCGTCCAGATTCCGAACAACTAAATATACCCTGTCCAGATTGCGAATAAGAGATTAGGGTTGACGTGGAATACATAAAACAGATACAATTTTCAAAACAGTCTCATATGAAATTTTTGTTCTAGTAGTAGTAACATTAACTGGTACATTGGGATGTTTTAGATAACCCAACAATATTTATAAAAATATTGTTCTTATTGAAAATGTTTAATAATTTATTTTGGGGTAATCTTATGATTTAGAATATCCTTTTTATTGTATAACATAACTTTTTTTCTAGCTGCTTTACGTCGCACCGACACAGATAGGTCTTATGGCGACGATGGGACAGGGAAGGGCTAGAAGTGGGAAGGAAGCGGCCGTAGCCTTAATTAAGGTACAGCCCCAGCATTTGCCTGGTGTGAAAATGGGAAACCACGGAAAACCATTTCCAGGGCTGCCGACAGTGGGATTCGAACCTACTATCTCCCGAATACTGGATACTGGTCGCACTTAAGCGACTGCAGCTATCGAGCTCGGTATATAACATAACTAGAGGGGCATTTGTTTATGGTGGATTAGTGAGAGTTGTATTATTAATAGATTATTATTATTATTATTATTATTATTATTATTATTATTATTATTATTATTATTATTATTATTATTATTATTATTATTATTATTATTATTATTTTTTGCTACTAGGTCTTATGGTGACGATGGGATAGGAAAGGCCTAGGAGTTGGAAGGAAGCGGTCGTGGCTTTAATTAAGGTACAGCCCCAGCATTTGCCTCGTGTGAAAATGGGAAACCACGTAAAATCATCTTCAGGGCTGTCGACAGCCGAACCCTTAAGCTGCCTGTTCATGGAAATCGGACGAAACGCTACTCGGGCGCTTCGACACCTCAACACGCGCACAGCTATGAAGATAGGTGTATTTGCTAAAATACGCTCCTTTTGTAGACCATTGGCAGCGTCTGTCTTCGGATCGCATGTAAAAATTCTTTGGTGATACATTTAGGGTTACCGAGCGAGTTGGCCGTGCGGTTAGAGGCGCGCAGGTGTGAGCTTACATCCGGGAGATAGTGGGTCCGAACCCCAGTGTAAAGTCTTTCTTTCTTTCTTTCTTTCTTTCTTTCTTTCTTTCTTTCTTTCTGTTTTTCTTAATCCGTTTACAGTCCAGGGTTGTTTTTTCCCTTCGGACTCAGCGAGGGATCCCACCTCTACCGTCTCAAGGGCAGTGTCCTGGAGAGTGAGACTTTGGGTCGGGGGATACAACTGCGGAGGATGACCAGTACCTCGCCTAGGTGGCCTCACCTCCTATGCTGAACAGAGGCTTGTGGGGGGGGGGGATGGGAAGATTGCAAGGGATAGGCAAGGAAGAGGCCTTTGCTGCCAAGATGTAGTGTTTACAGTGCACTATGTCTTCTGGTATGGGCTAGAATAAAATTGTTACTATCATTGACCTGTCTCAGTCTTATACTTGGCTTTGACAATATGAAAGTGGCTGAGGTATGAGTGACGCTAGTAATGCCATTCTTTATGCAGCCAGTCCCTGCTATGAATGATGTGAAAATGTCTCTCATAGGGTCGGTTGGTGCACGCATTTCAGTGGGCTTGGCAGATTGATGTGCAATAGCAACTTCTGGCTCAGTGAGGAAAGCAACGGGAAACTATCTCACTCCTCATTTCCCTAGTACGCCTCTTCAGTGACACCTAGGCCATCTATGACAGCTAATGGTGAACCTGTTGAGGATCCAACCAGCCTTCGGGCTGAATACCCAACATACATACAGACAAGGAAGAGGGAAGGAGGCGGCCGTGGCCTTAAGTTAGGTACCATCGCGGCATTTGCCTGGAGGAGAAGTGGGAAACCACGGAAAACCACTTTGAGGGTGGTTGAGGAGGGAATCGAACCCTCCTCTACTCAGTTGACCTCCGGAGGCTGTGTGGACCCCGTTCCAGCCCTCGTACCAATTTTCAAATTTCGTGGCAGACCGGGGATTCGAACTCGGGCCTCCAGGGATGGCAACTTATCACACTAACCACTACACCGCAGAGGCGGACCATGTAGTGTTTATCCGACGTAATTTTAAAAAATCAGCCATTGATCGCCCTTGAGAGGTTTCTTTACCTTCTGGCAGAGTAACTCGTAACGTCAGGATTACACTCAAGCAACCTAATTAGCATCAAATCGGAATGTCTGCGCATGATAGTTGAGACCGTACTACTACTGTTATTATTTATTTATTTATTTATTTATTTATTTATTTATTGTCCTCAAATTGTAAGTACAATTGAGGGACGGTGAATGGCGAAAGGTCATAGCCCCACATACACGAATGTGCCTCCATACCTGCTTAAAATTACAATATTAAAATATGCAATTATATTCTACATAGTGTGCTTATATATAGTTACCGTATTTCCATAGACATATATTTACATAATATTCACAAGACCTGTTCAACAGTGTTTTATTGTTCCAAAGCATACAGTTGTGAATATTTTGCATCAACAGGGACTGCTTAACTGAGGCGGTAAAGGCGTGCTCCTTTCACGCAAAAGGACATGGTTCGATTCCCCGTCAGGAAGTCGAAAAATGTAGAGGCGAGATATTCACTTCTGGAGAGGCACACTTTGCTGGGATTTACTCAGCTCACACTAAAAGTGAGTACGAAGTAGATTCTTGGGGGACAACGGCTGCCGGGTATAGAATTAACAATTTACTCCCGATTTTACGAATAGTAGAAGCCTTTATCTTCCACTACTCTAAGTCCTTCTTGGTCTGAACGGTGATAATTTGCTTTGCAATATTTTTTATGATGAATGCCGCCCCCTCTCAATGCATTTGGCACTTTCCCATTATACATTAAATAACGCATGATAGATTAAATACGAAGGAGATGAATTAGTAATTTAGGACTGCGTATACTGACCCCAATTCTGTTCGCAATCAGGACGACACCCCTTTTTGAAGCAATTGTAGCTCATCTCCAACTTAGCAGTAAAATTTCACTTCCTTCTCCCCATTATACAATAAGGGACACTTTTTCTTCCTTTTTTTTTTTTTTTTTTTTTTTTGCAAGCTGCTTTACGTCGCACCGACACAGATAGGACTTAATGCTACGATGGGATAGGAAAGGCCTAGGAATGGGAAGGAAGCGGCCGTGGCCTTAATTAACGTACAGCCTCAGCATTTGCCTGGTGTGAACATGGGAAACCACGGAAAACCATCTTCAGGGCTGCCGACAGTGAGGTTCGAACCCTCTATCTCCCGGATACAAGCTCACAGCTGCGTGCCCCTAACCGCACGGCGAACTTGCCAGGTGGAAGTGATTTTCAGATTTTAATTTTATTTTTATTTTGATAGAGCTATCCAAGACTCACGATTTGAAACATTTTTGGGCCTTTTAGCTCTTTAACTTTCGACACAATTGAGTAAATAGCTGCACTTTGTTTTTCGTAGTACTTTGTCCGCTAGGAAATGTTTACAATATTAATAATTAGTTAGAAGACGTAAAATCAATCACATTATATTCGTGCGAATAGAACTACGGGGAGAGGTTGGGAGAATCCCTGAGTCTAGCCTAATTAGCAGTCTCCCTGCTGCATGGACGTTGGAAAACCCCAACAGGCTGCTGATAACTTTAAAATGATCGCAAATGGGACACGAACTGGTATTTCTTCGCATTCCTTTTTTTCTTCCGAACTGGAAGTGACCGCAAATGGGACAAATTTTGCTGTGACCGCAAATGGGACTGACCGCAAATGGGACACAGCCATTCCCAGTACGGGTCTGCGTTGCTTGTGAGTAGTACCACTGTAGGAGGAACACCATGGTTCTGCTTTACTAGTGATTATTACCATTGTGAGGGGCCGGTGACCTGGATTTTGGACCCCTTTAGATAATAAGCATCATCCCGGTAATTAATTTGATCCGCTGATTGTTTTTGCTTTACGATCATTTTCTATTATCATTTATTTTAGATTCTAGCCAGTGGATATAGGCTACTGTATTTTAAGTTTTAATTTTCATTTCGTTGCGCCTCATGCCATTGGGAGCCGATGACCTAGCTGTTAGGCCTCTTTGAACAAAAACATCAGTTAAGGTACAGCAGTTGTCTAGTGTGAAAATGGGCAACTACGGAAAGCCTATTTTTTAGGACAGCCGACATGGGGCTCGAACTCACTATGATTCGAAGTGTTTAGCCAACTCTGTCGGTTTACCCACGAAGTGTACAAGCTGATGATCATTCTGCCCGTGATCTCCTTCATATGATCACATTAGTGTCATGCCGTTAAAAACTAGATTAAGCAGCTTTCTCAGCACGAGAGCTGCACGCGAATTATGCGATGCGGTAAGTGTGCAGTGCTCCAGTACCCAGCACCTTGCTTCTCTCTATATATGCACGCCACATACTGCTCAATGATCTGTTTCTTCTCGAACCACTACTCATGTGGAAACTGCAGGCAGTTCGCGTCCTGACCCATTTGCTCAGTGCTCGAGTCATGTCCTCCATAGCAGCTGCACCTTTTCTCTTTACAACCATATGAAAAAGCATAGTGTGATTATAAAGCGCAGAATGGGGTAATTATTTTGTCTAAACTACTACTACTATTTCTACTACTACTATGGATCAGTGATAGTTTCTCCATCCGGCTCCCAATATTGCTGGTTCGTTATTCACAAGCCATTTTTTTTAAATTCAGTAGAAGCTCGATTTAACGCGGTTGTTTGTAGACCAGTTTTACCCCGCGTTACACCTAACCACTGTAAATATTGGGAGGGGGGTATCAGTAGGCTACAGGAGAACACAATTTTATGAAAAACACTGTACCTAAAATACACACATTCGACATTCCGTTCTTCACATAATCCATTATATTCAATGTATCGTTCACAGAGCTTTTCTTTCTTGTAATACTGATTGTCTCAGACTGTTAACACGCTGCCCTTCTGACCCCAACTTAGCAGGTTCGATTTTGGCTCAGTCCGGTGGCATTTGAAGGTGCTCAAATACGTCATCTTCGTCTCGGTAGATTTACTGGCACGTAAAATAACTCGTCCGGGGCTAAATTCCGGCACCTCTGCGTCTCGGAAAAGCGTAAAAATATTTCGTGGGACGTAAAGCAAATTATTATTATTATTATTATTATTATTATTATTATTATTATTATTATTATTATTATTATTATTACTGAAACGTTATGTCCAACTGCGGTGCACACTTGAACTTATTTAGCCGATTTTGCTTTCATCTCTTCATCCTTTCACTGAAATTATTCTTACGTTCTCCTGTCCAGGTTTTATTAGTTCTAGCTTTTGGCTCCGCGAAATAATGATTATCAGTGTTCTGAAAGCAGAGCGGTTTTTCAGTTTCCTGTTGATATTGATTTCCTGAAGATCTGATTCTATTTCATTTAGCCAATTGTTCTTGACTCTCAGTGTGAGGGCAAGATTTAGAATTCTTTTGGTCAGTTTATCTTTGTTCATTCTGAGAATGTGCCCATAGAATTTCAACCTCCTTTCCCTGATAGTGTCAAGAGATTTTCCAATATGACAGTACATTTCATGAGATTTCGTTTTCATCCATACTCCCTCTGTGCAGACTGGGCCGAACATTTTCCGTCAACTTTTTCTTTCTTGCTTTTGTATATCTTTTATGAGTGATCTAGCGCCAATGATTAACGTGTCCGATGCGAATAATGCTTCAGGCTTTATTACTGTATGATAATGTCTTAGTTTCTTCCGAGATCATGATTTTTTTGCTATATTTTTATATTTAGTTAAATTATTATTATTATTATTATTATTATTATTATTATTATTATTATTATTGGTCCCTTAAAATCAAATGTGGCAGCCCTGAGTAAGATTCTGTCGTTACTACCAACTAAAATAGTTATAAAATCACCAAATATTATAAACAAACAATATTTCAACGAGGTAGCAATGATGGAGATCCACTCACGTGACTAGTTCACTTGATGACCGTGAACCTTACGGCATCAGGTCTTTATGGTCTGATACCGTGGTTAGCTGGTTCGATTCCAGTTCGTGGAAGAAATCACCATGTATAATGTTGGCCGGCAGGGTAGGATAGTTGTGATGTACAATTTCTAACCCCTAGATTGGGTATTAAAATCCTAGGTTGATTCGAAATCACTCCGTAGTGTTCATATGGAATGAGGAATCCGTCTGATGGTGACTTTAAGCCTTGAGCAAGACTTCTTGGTTGTGTTCGACGGGAGTAGGCTATGCTCTGACACCAGATTTCACCGTCCTCTCTATCTCATTCTCGTCGCACACGCGCAGACGTGCATGTCACCCATAGGTGTCAACTAGAAAGACCTGCACCAGGCCTCTTCGGGTGCCATAAATCACATCACTTACGTGAGTACATTATTCACGAAGCTGCAGATGTAATCCTACACCAAATAGGTTGCTAAATTATGTATAAATGCCAATGTTCTATTTACCTGTTGTATTCCTATTCGTAAGCGGCATACTTTTGATGAAAAGAAATTGAAAACAGGGTTTCCTTGTTATGTTTAGTAGTTTGTTGGGTTTCTTTTTGCTTTAATTAGAGCTGGAAGGCACCGCGGTATTGATTCGACGAGTTTTTTCATCACTTCGGAATTAGAGGTAGTGGTGATAATTGTTTTAAGAGGAAGTACAACTAGGCAACCATCTTTTATATAACACTAATCAGAGAGAAAAAATGGAAGGGGTCCGACACTTCGAAAATGAAGGTATCAGCCAAAGGAAGACAAGGGCCACGAAGGGCATGAAAATGAAAGACTCCCTAGGCCTCCGTACGTAATATCGTCGGGGTCGGAAAAGAACAAGAGTTGACCAAGGGAGGTCGGATAGGATAGATGAAAGTGAGGAGCCTGGCACAAGTGGAAGCAATGCCAGGACTCAGCTGAGGGCCCCGTGGTCGCCAACCCACACTCCAAAGTTCAGAGCGCTTGGGGCCCCTTTTAGTCGCCTCTTACGACAGGCAAAGGATACCGTGGGTGTTATTCTAACGCCCCCACCCACAGGGGGATTCTCCTTCTCTTCAAAATTGGATTAATATCCGGGGATTGGCGATGGGCATGAAGCTGTTTCGGGATATTAATACAACAGCCACAGTCGAGTATTATGGATTTGGGATCGTGAAGTCGTTGTGGAGGTTCGTTTGTTTGATATTGGTAGCCAGATGTGTTTACAAAACGTCAATATACATTTTGTGATCTGTTGTACTCGCTATTATATGAAGGTTCTTGACTCCTACAGCATTCTTAGACGTAGGTTCTTAGGCTATAGTTCCGTATTCTTATTCCGTCATACCATTGGTCGTCCGTCCGACCCAAAATACTGAATTTTCATTTTTACTAGTAGTTCGACGTCGCACTGAAGGTTTTCGGCCATGTAAGGATGGGACAGTGTTAGGGAGGTAGCGGCTGTGGCCTTAATTAAGGTACAGCCCCGGCATTTTCTCGGTGTGAAAACCATCTTCAGGGTTGCCGACGGTGTGATTTGAACCCATCGTCTTTCGAATTCATGCTTACAGCTATGCAACCCTATCAGTACGGCCAACTTGGTCATATTGCATTTGTTTTCATCGTAGAAAATATTCTTGCAAAAACTGGTCTTTTATCGACATGTTTATTTCACTTCGGAAAGGAAAAGCTTCTTGCGAGCAACACAACGGCACACCGTGCACCCAGATAGAGATGGGGAGATTCTGAACGAGTGATTCATAATGAACGAATCATTGCACTGAACGATTGAATCATGATTCAGTGAACGAAATGAATCGACTCGTTTTTGAATCGAAATCTGAATCGAGAGACGGCTGCCACAACTCGTTCCCTGGTTCCTCGTTCGTTCTGATTCATATCGCCATTCGCCAAATCGGGAATCCGCCATTTTTGAATCAATGACAACATGTTAAGAACGACTCTGTTGCTTCTTATTTAACCAGAATTAAAAGTCTCACAAGTCAAACACTCCTAACCTAACCTTACAGGATTTTTTTTTTTAATAAGAAATTATGACGTCGTTTCATGTCACACACTTCACGGAACTGTAATATACATCCAACTTCCAGGTCGTTGCGAAATGTTAGGTTAAGTTTACTTCAAGGTTCCCGTTCTCGTTCTCGTGATCTACTGTGAACTAACTTGTGGAACATGGAAGCCTCCCCGTTCTCGTTCTCAGCCCTTAGTAAGAATCGATATTGTTTTTAAATCTTGCCATGTCATGGAGTATATATGCAAGTTGAAGTGAAACAGCTAACCATGACTTCTTTGTAGTATGTAGGCAATACAAGACTATTAAGGTACGAAGGGAGCAAATAAAGCAAGGCATAAATCCTGCAAGTGATAGATTCTTCTGAATGTGATATGTAAACCAGCTACTATCTGACACATAACCTCAAGTATTTTTGAGGCTTTTTCGTAAATTGTTCCATATTTCCCCCTTTGGCGTTCGCCTTTCTGGTTTCTATGGTTACTCTGAGTAGCGGCAGAATATTAAGGGGCAACCGTACTAAAAACAGATAAATCACCGAGAAAGCGGCTGCGCGGTTTGGTTCACGTACCTGTCAGCTTGCACTCGGGAGATAGTGAGTTTTAACTCCACTGTCGGCAGCCCTGCTTGCTTCCTTCCTACTCATAGCCCTTTCCTATCCCATTGTCGCCATAAGACCTATCTGTGTCGGTGCGACGTAAAGAAGACTGTATTCTTTTAAAGACAGTCAGATGCTTTTATGTCGATGACGTAATGCCTTATTGGCTATTAAATAATAATGTTATTGGCGTTATTAAATAATAATGTTATTGGCGTTACGTCCCACAAACTACTTTTTTGGTTTTCGGCGACGCCGAGGTGCCGGAATTTTGTCCCGCAGGAGTTCCTTTACGAGCCAGTAAATCGATCGACACGAAGCTGATGTATTTGAGAACCTTCAAATTCCACCGGACTGAGCCGGATCGAACCTGCCAAGTTGGGGTCAGAAGGCCAGCGCCTCTACTGTCTGAGCCGCTCAGCCCGGCATAGTCTTCCGGTATTTACTGTTTATGAACCGTCAATCTTGTCAATTTGACCATGATCCATTTGAGGATGACATTACACCCATGTGGGTACAGATTTGTTTCCTATTATTTCACTGCCTACTACAGAGAGTTGCCTAAAGTTGCTAGCTAGTGACGTAGTGAGTATAGCTTACGAACATAATGAAAATTGTAAGGAATGTTAAGAATAATCGAAGTTCAAAAAACCGTAACTTAGCTGTTGCTTTGTCACGGTTGATTATTTCACAGTCAGGTCATCACGTTTACATTTGGTTTTATATATTTTTAAAATATTTCTTCAGTAAAAAAAAAAAATAGTAAAGAACTGATGGTGAGCTGCTGTCAATATCCACTTTCGAATTGCCACAAAAATGTTCGTATATCTACTATAAATTTCAAATTCGATTGTCGTATAATTTCGTATGGTAGTTTCTTAAGTTTGGAAAGGATTAGTCGGACAGTTGCGTAGCATTTTTCGACTGTAACCTCTAAAAAGGATATTACTCTAGTTAAAATACTAGCGATTAACTACATTTCACTTCTTGTAACTTGTAAAGCAGTAGCAGTTATAAATAACATAACGGAATGGTTCATCTGAGTCCATAGTTTCGGTCACGTGTTAATGGAATGAACGAATCAAGTGAACGAATCAAATGAACGAATCATTTTTGTGAATCGATTCAAATGAATCGGTTCTTCAAAATGAATCAGATTCCCCATCTCTACACCCAGATAATGACACACCTTTACTGAACAGCTCTACCACAATCCTCGGGACATTTCATTTTGACCTTTTCTCAATGAGACTCCCCACTTCACGCTTCTCTATTGAAGTCTGTTTGTCTGGACGTCCGCATTGTTGCAAGTTTTACACAGAGTTAGTTGCACAATACCGATATATTTTAGGCTGAGCTCTTTGAACGAGGTTTCCCTACCAGCACTGAGATCTGCTGCAAAGATTTGCACTGATTTTGAAGTCTAATAACAAGCTTGGTAAGGTAAGGGTTGTTCTGCCCGAAGGCAGGTCCGAACCTCCGCAGAGGTGTTCCTGAGCCGGAGTTTACGTGCGGTAGGGTGGCCAGTTCCTTTCCGCTCCTCCATTCCCTTACCCCCCACCAACAGCGCGTGGCAACCCATCCAGCTCCTGACCACGCCCAATGTTGCTTAACTTCGGAGATCTCACGGGATCCGGTGTTTCAACACGGCTACGGCCGTTGGCTAACAAGCTTGTGCTCCGGTTAACTCGGTTTCTTTTCCCTTATGGCCCATATTGACGCCACTTTGCGATCACTCTTCTGACTGAACTACAGCTTGTCGGACGTACCTTCACCGCATCATTGTTGTGCTAGTGTCATTGTTTATGAACGGTTTTCATGCCCTCACGGATACTTTTGAAGCATACGATTTTTGTAGTGTCGCTTGCTTCACAGTGCACTTTATGCATTAATGAAAGAAATGTACTTTCTTTGAAACGTCATCTGTTCCATCAATCTATCCCTAGCCGTTGTAGTTAAACAGCTGATTAAGTGGTATGTACAGCACAGATGTACAGGTGTACGAATATTAAGTGTATTCATTGTAACTGTGAACTTGTATTCTGGAGACAGTGGGTTCGAACTTTACTTTCGGCAGCCCTTAAGATGTTCTTCCGTGGTTTCCAATTTTCACTTAGGCAAATAGGATGTACCGTAATTAAGGTCATAGCTGCTACCTTCCCAGTTCCAGCCCTTTCCCGTCTTAGTCAACTTTAAACCTTCAGAAAGTAAAATTCCTAAAGGAATATTTCACTTTGAAATATTCTAACGGTGACTTTCACAACGTTTGCAATAGGTGAACTACTCACAAGTCATGAACATTGTTACCAGTCTGAGAATTAGAAGGATAACTACAACATGTTGTATTGACAAGTTTGGTCTGTTCATTCTATGAGTGACAACACTACATAAACAGTTGGAAAATAACTATACGGTACATCACTATCTTCAGCAGCAATGGAGAGAAACGGTATGATTTCTCCCTTAGAAACCAGCTTTGTTACACAGACCATATAATGAGTTCGAACTCCTACTATCGGCAACCCTGAACATCAAATGTAAGTTTCCGATTTGTACACAAGGTAAATGCCGAGGCTTTGCCGGTATCTACCAAGTCTCATAGTTTTCCCCCTCCAGCGTCACACCTAAATGTGTGTGTGTGGGGGGGGGGGGGCGTTAAACTAGCAGGTTTTAAGTTAACGCTTAATGAAATAACTTAGATTGAAAGAAGAAAACCGCCGAAGGTCGTACGTACTTTAATTAGAAGTTGGAACTGGTTCCTTTTTATTATTATTATTGTCGACTGGAAGTTATTAATTGTGAGGAATCTTGGAGAGATGTCGCACAACTAGCTTTCACTGCGGGGAGAATTTATGCTTATGGTGTAACTACTTCACTCTTCTGTGTCTAATCTAAGAAGCGACCTCTTTGCGACGAGAACATAAATGTCAACATCTTGCTGATGTAACCAGGTGCTCAAACCAGCATTAGAGCGAAAATAATTATTATTTACTGATACGAATTTAAAAATAATTGTTGAAGAAACAAAAGCTCGTATGTCACAATGCTATTCCTACCCATAATTTCCCTTAAGGCTAGGCACGCCTCCCAGCCACATATGGATATACCAGTCCATCAGAACAGTTTCGCTGTGTTTATTTTCCTATTCATATGTGTAAAGGAAAATGAACCTGACCGTCCCACACTGTAGGAATGCATGTTTGCATGGCGTATTTACGCAAGCGTAGTTTACTGTATTTAAAAACCATTTTAATTTACACCTACGCATAGGAAAATGAGCACAACGAACATTGTTCTGATGGACTGTATATCCATATGTGGCTGGGAGGCGTGACCAGTCTTAGGGGATATAATGGATAGGAAGAGCATTGTGACATGCGAGGTTTTGTTTCTTCACCTACGATATGTGTTTATTAAGTAATGCTAAGTTATCCGCCTAAAGATTAAGGATTTAGGATGTAGTAAAATACAAAGGAAACCGAAAATTTGTTGTCTCATTATTTTTTCGTTCACATTTAACATGAATATTGAAGGCAATGTGTTTTACAAACGTCAGTCATGTTCCCGTGTCTATGAAGTGCCACTGGACTTTCCTGTAAAGATTGGTCTTCCTCTAACTAGCTCGCTATGGGCACATAAAGAACCTGAAATTCAGTGGTTCGAGTTCGTTCGTTCGTTCGTAATCTGTTTACCTTCCAGGGTCGGTTTTTCCCTCGGACTCAGCGAGGGATCCCACCTCTACCGCCTCAAGGGTAGTGTCCTGGAGCTTCAGACTCTGGGTCGGGGGATACAACTGGGGAGGATGACCAGTACCTCGCCCAGGCGGTCTCACCTGCTATGCTGAACAGGGGCCTTGTGGTGAGATGGGAAGTTTGGAGGGGATAGACAAGGAAGACGGAAGGAAGCGGTCGTGGCCTTAAGTTAGGTACCATCCTGGCATTTGCCTGGAAGAGAAGTGGGAAACCACGGAAAACCACTTCCAGGATGGCTGAGGAGGGAATTGAACCCCACTCTACTCAGCTGACCTCCCGAGGCTGAGTGGACCCCGTTCCAACCCTCGAACCACTTTTCAAATTTCGTGGCAGGGCCGGGAATCGAACCTGGGCCTCCGGGGATGGCAGCTAATCACACTAACCACTACACCACAGAGGCGGACGGTTCGAGTTCGAACAGTGATTTCAGTGAGCTAGCCTGAGTTACGTGCTAATAGTGTATCTTAGATTTACTAGCACGTAAAAGACTGCTGTGGGACAAACTTCCGGTCTGTCAAGACCGTGACATTTTTGGTTCTACGTGAAGCAATTATTATTATTATTATTATTATTATTATTATTATTATTATTATTATTATTATTATTATTATTATTATTATTATGGCGGGATCCATACTAGAAGTGTGTTTGGCATCATCAGAACTGAGTCCACTTCTGAATGCTCTGAAGTGAAGGTTGTGTATGTATGTTTAGTCCTCAGCCCGAAGGCTGGTTGGATCCTCAACAGCTCTGCCATCAGCTGTCATAGATGGCCTAGGCATCACTGAAGAGGCGTACTAGGGAAATGAGGGGCGAGGTAGTTTCCCGTTGCTTTCCTCACCGAGCCAGAAATTGCTATTACATATCAGTCTGCCAAGCCCACTGAAATGCATGCACCAACTGACCCTATGAGCAATATTTTCACACCATTCATAGCAGGGACTGGCTGCAGAAGGAATGGCATTACTAGCATCACTCATACCTCAGTCACTTTCATATTGTCAAAGCTAAGGTTAAAGCTGAGACAGATCAATGAAAGTAACAAGATTGCTCTAGCCCATACCAGAAGACATAGTGCACTGTAAACACTAGGTCCCGCCAGCAAAGGCATAAGTGAAGGTTATTCTTATCTTATTAAGATTAAAATACCCTTTCTAATAGGCCTACCAGGTGTATGCACAAGTCTTCTCCGGTTTCACTAAAAGATGGCGCCAGTGAACAGTACGCAACGCATGAATTTGACACATACGTCAGTTTGTTCGTTTGACATTAACCTAACAACACACTCCGCTAAATACCAGCATCGGTGTTGTATCGTTCAGTGATCATGTCTGCGTTTGTGCCTGAAAAAAAAAAAAAGCATTTGTGGCACGCATTGCTTTTGTTATTTAATCAAAAGAAAAAGGCTGTGGAAAGTCATCGTTTGCTGGTAGAAACATATGGTGAACACGCTCTATCGATTACAACATAATATGAGACATGGTTTTGTCAATTTAAACATGGTGATTTCAATACGAAAGGCAGTACACACTCTGGTGGACCACAAAAACGCGAATAACTCTTTTTGAAGCTCGGCGAAACCGTTAATGCACAAGGCTATCGCCATTAAATGACTAATTTAAATCACGCATTGATCGAAAGACGACCGAAATGGGCCAAAAGATATGGCAAAATGGTTTCGTTACGCGACAGTGTTCCGTCTCACACAGCAAAACCAGTGAAACATTCCTTTAAATCGCTTGGATGGGACATCCTTCCGCACCCGCCGTACTGCCCCGACCTGGTGCCATCTGGCTATCCACTCTTCGCATCAATGGGGGACGCACTCGCAGAGCAGCACTTCAGCAATTTCAAGGAAGTTGGAAAATGTTTCGACAAACGTTTTGCCGCAAAAGGCAAGCGGTTTTCCTGACATGGTATTCATAACTTACCTGAAAGATAGGCGAAGTGTGTAGAAGCCGATGACCAACATTTTGAATAAACAGAAAAATGAATTTCCCTTGAAAATTACGTGTTTTCTTTACCACAAAACCCGGCAAAAACGTTTGCATGCACCTGGTATACTGTATATACCGAGCAGGTGACTGCGCGGTTTGGATCGCGTAACTAACAGCCTACACTCGCGTCGCTGCATTGGGGGTGGGGGGAGGAGTGAGCTAACAAGAGATGGTTTGGAACGGCCATTAGTAGACAAATAAGCTTGACTGGAGTTTTTACATGTAGGAAAGATCATAATATGAAGATCATCTTGGAATTCAAGAGAACAAATTGTGGCAAATATTCGTTTGTACGAAGAGAAATTAGAGATTGGAAAAAAATTGATGTTTGAAAAATTTCGAACTTCTTTGAACTGTTGGGGAATCTGAAACCTGAGCGACAGCCGGAAATGCACATCAGTGGTGACTCATGATGATGATGATGATGATGATGACGGTGATGGTGATGAACTTACGAACAGGGGTCCGGAAGGGCCTTGGAAAAAACTGGATAAATGAAAACTCGTGTCCTTTTCCCGATGTGATGCAGCTCTCTTCAGGCGTATCCCTACTGCAGGTACCGGGAATCAAACCCGGGCATCCGAGGACGGCAGCTAATAACTCTAACCGTTACACCATGGAAGTGGACAATCGCAGTGAGCTGCGTACATACATCAAAAGGAAGAAAACTGTTGTCCACAAAGAAATCTTAGAGAGCTATCACCATAAATTCAAAATTCATCCCATGTGAAGCGAAGGCGAGTAACTAGCGTGCGTGTCCAACCCTTGTCCCCGTACCTCTACGGGGTCTGGTATGAAGTGAGATGAATCTTCGTAGCGAGATGGGTCACTAATATAGACTATAATGCCAAAGTATTTAAAATATACCTACTGTTCAAATATTTTCAAATATTTATCGTAGGTTGCTACTATACGGTTTCTTTACACTCGACTTACAGAACTAAATTAAGCATTCGCGGAGAGATAACAATACAAATCCTGTCATGCTGTATGCAGCAGGCCAGTTTGTCATCTCAACTTGTTTCACTGTCTCGCTAGCTGTTCTGAGACACCCACTTGTGGAATGAGGTGTGTTACAGCTTGTGCGTGACAAGTGCGTACGGTGGTCGTTAAGTGTTCACTCCACTGACTACGACGAAGTAGCGTGTTTCTAAATCACGCACGGTGCTCTTCACAAAGAGATATCTAGTATAGGAGAATCTAATTCTAGGGCGCTTATAAAGATTTTAATATTATACCTACCAGATTGATTTCATTCCTGGCTAGCTTGAAAAGAATGGGATTGAACTTGTAATCTTTAAGTCGCTTGAAACTTACATAAGCTGCTTCCTTCGGGCAGAGGTGGGAGGCATACAGTTATTGCTCTACTTTAACCATGTTAGATTCTAATCATTATTAAAACTGCAAAAGTTGAAATCTACTAATTATGCCGAAATTAGTGGCGCGGTATTTCTTAGTTCATTGTTCCCAAGATAATATTTGGAGGTGTTTAAATACCCAATAATCCTCTTCTTCTACCGATTTTCCCACACTTACGGGGTCACGAGTGTGAACTCTTCCGCACATGTGGATCTGGCCATATTTTACGGGCGGATGCCCTTCATGACGCCAACCCTATTTGGAGGGATGTAATCACAATTGCGTGTTTCTGTGGTAGTTGGTAGTGTAGTATGTTGTATGAATGTTAAGAGGAAGGTGTAGGGACAAACACAAACACCCAGACCCCGAGCCATAAGAATCAGACGCGATTTAAATCCCCAACTAGGCCTGGAATCGAAAGCGGGACCCTCTGAAACGAAGGCCTCAACGCTGACCATTCAGCCAAGGAGTCGGACAAATATAATAATAATAATAATAATAATAATAATAATAATAATAATAATAATAATAATAATAATAATAATAATAATAATAATCGTATGGTCTCAACTACAGAGTTGTATACTTTCTAAAGTATCCACGCAGCCTGCCTACCAATTTCGACATTCCGATTGTGCTGCTCTCTACCAACAAAGGCAGAATTCGTCTGGACGATTCCTATGGCTGAGTTAATTTAATTCTGCCGGGTGACACTGAATGCGCCATGAGATCAGTAACAGTCAACAATGACATGGAGTGTCATTATTATTTTTGACCGTTGTTTAAAAATAGATTACCTCAGCCGGGGTCAAACCAGCGAACTTGGGATCATGAGTCAGACCCTCTTTCACCGATCCACTGAGGTGGCTTAGTGCCTCAATTACGGTAAACTTATGTGCGGTAGTTACATAAAGAAATATTCCTTATCATCTTCCTGGCCTATAGGGTCGGCACTTGGTTTGGATTTAGCCTAGATTTTCGGCCGGATTCCTTCCTTTACTCCAACTATTGCGTCTTTCTGTGTTGGTTTGTAGCGAGCTGTGTTGTATAAATGCAGATGTGTGAAAAAACTGACGTAAACATCCAGTCCCGGGGATAGAAGAATTACCTAAAGTTAAAACCCTCAACTCGACCGGGAATAGAGTCCGGGACCTTCTGAACCGGAGGCGACTTTGCTGACCATTGAACCAAGGAATGTGACATAAATACTCAGTATCTTTGTAGAAAAGGAACAAAAATAAACTAAAAATAATTTTAATTGGTAAGGAGTTGTCAGCGAACAGTGATAGAATGGAGGTGGCGACATGTCGTAGAAATTTAGTGAATGATATTATATGTCCAAATAAATGCACTCATGGTTTCCAAAGATACTAAGGTGCCGGATATTTTCCTGTAGAGTGTTTGTATTTGCCAGTAAATGTACCGATACGAGGCTGTCATTTAAGAACCACCAAGTGCAGCTGGACTGAGGTGGGAGTGAAACCCGCCCCGATATGGTCTGTCTGAGTCACTCAGCGCAGCTTTTTAATCTTCTTCGATGAGAGATCCTGTGTGATAGTGTTATAAGACTTGGATATATTCTTTAAAATCATAAACATTTTTTGTCTGAAAAATCCAACGACGAGCCCGCTGCTACACTGGGGCGAAACGCTGATTATATCACGATTGAAAAGGCCTAAAGTGCTTGAATGTGTTCAACATTTGCATTTGGATTTGATGAAGTTAAATTATGGTTTCCTTCCTTTGGTAATTTAATTTTAATATTTTTTGCCTGTTTTCGCGATCCTATGCGCAAATGAATAAGCACATAGTTACATCCAAAGTTAAACTAATAAGTAACAGCCAAGGAATGTGACATAAATACTCAGTATCTTTGTAGAAAAGGAACAAAAATAAACTAAAAATAATAATAATATAGTCTTGCACATTCAGTGTTTGCTACAAATGAAGATGAAGGGACGAGTTTATAGATGTCAACAGTTCAACTCTGATGCGAAGCTATTAGCTGTGCCAAGCTGCACACACACGTGTGACCGAACTCCGTCATTGGAAGAAGACCACCGGAACCCGATGACCTAGAGCAGTACCGTAAATACCATCCTAGCCTGCGGCCTCATACTGTACCTATCCTTCACTTAGTCAGGGTGATCAGGGAGATTGAACGAAAGGAGAGGAAAGTTTAGGAGGAACTAATTGTAGGACCTTGTAACTAATTTTTTTTTACATCAGACCAATTTGATTCCGTTCCCGGCTATCTTGATAAGAATAGAACAGAACCTTACGACCAAATCGCGTAAACTTTTTAAGCTTCTTCCCTCCAGTGTGTAAGTAAATATCGTCTAGTTATGTCTGTCAAGCCACCTTGATGACTCCTGAATATACTTAAAATCCTTCAAAAATATAAAGGTCGTTAGAGATGTTGTGGTATTTACTCATCTACTACATTTAACAACTCAAACTTGCCACTCTTCATTGACGTCCAGGCTACATCAGGTGAGGAAAACAGCAAGAGGGTACACAGAATGAGGAGGCAAAGGCCAAGTTAGGAGTAAGCTCTATTGGTGAAGATGTACATATAAACCGGCTTCAGTCGTTCGGTCACATGAAGCGAAAAGTGTAGGATGATGGGCTCGGCCATGGAAGGTGAGAGAAGTAGAGGGTGATGATAGTTTTAATTATTTGATGGTAGGTGTGAAACTAGACGAGGCCACACAGCTAATTACAAATGTTACTGTGGAGGCAATGGTTTAATTCCAGAGGCTTGCAGACTAAATGGTGAAAGGCATAACAGTCTACAGATCCCACGGTGTAGAGATGACGTGCCTGCCTCTCACCCGGAGAACCCGGGTTCGATTACCGGCCAGACCAGGTATTTTTACCCGGATCTGAGGGCTGGTGCCAGATCCACTCAGCCTACGTGATTACAATTGAGGAGCTATCTGATGGTGAGATGGCGGCCCCGGTCTAGGAAGCCAGGAATAACGGCCAAGAGGATTCGTCGTGCTGACCACACGACACCTGCAGGACATCAGTTTCAGCAGCGGTCGCTTGGTAGGCCATGGCTCTTCGGGGCTGTTGCGCCATGGGGTTTAGCTTTTTGTTTTCATAAGTCTACTCTATGATGAAGGCGTATGTATAGCCTGCATCATACTCTCTTCTTGCGATAAAACAAACCCGAAACTCAACACTTGATTAGAGGCTTTGCCTGCTAAGGCGACTGTTGCCTCAGCCAAACAGCCTGCATATACCAGAGTGCCACAAGGTCAGCCGTATAGCTTGGCTTTCTTCACGGGTCAATGTATGTTGTATGTTGAGTGCTCAGCCCGGAGACTGGTTTGATTCTCAACTGTCATAGGTGGCGTAGGTGTCACTAAAGAGGTTTACTAGGGAAATGAGTGAGGTAGTTTCCCGTTGATTTCCTCACCGAGCCAGAAGTTGCTATTACATCTCGGTCTGCCAAGCTCACCGAAATGCCCGCACAAACCGAACCTATGAGCGATATTTTCATACAATTCATAACAGGGACCGGCTGCATAAGGAATGCCATTACTAGCATCTCATACGTTAAGTCACTTTCATGGTGTCAAAGGTAAGGATGAAACCGAGGCAGATCCATGAAAGTAACAAACTTGTTCCATCGCACACCTGAAGACATAGTTTCAGGCATGACGGGTCCATTGCTTCTCATATAAAACCACTCCTGTGTTTGGCTACTGCAGCCGGATGCAGCCTTTGTAAGACAAACCCTCCGATGAGGGTAAGCATTATTAAGTAACTGACTTAATGTAATGAGTACTAGTTCTGGAGGGTTTTCTTTTGCATTTGTCAGTTTTATAGAATTTTACTTCCAAAGCTTTGGCTTGGGTCAGTTGTTTCAAGGAACTGTGGACAGTATGCAGTACTAGGCACTATAATCCTAACATTAAAAGGAGCCGTCTGAGATCTATTACTGGGAGGGTCCGTTTACTGACTTCTTGGCTGAAGAGAAATGGATAGGGGTAGGGTTGTCATGGAAACGGGGCGGACTCACTGTGGTCGCCATGGAGACGAGCGTGGTGTCTACTTGGAGTTGCCAGACCTTTCGCCTCTTAGCAACAGCACTACAGTAGTACACTGCGTTAGCTGTCCAAACGGTTTTCTTAATATTAGGACTACAGGATGCTTATAGAACCTGAGAACACATTTCCTGTTTAATGAATATACGATTTGTCCTTCTATTTGTGTGAAAAGCAAAATTTTAGAAATTTTTACTCCCACGCGCAACGTAAAATAAGTAGGCCTACAGTTGATATTCAGTTTATTCCGAAATAACCATTCGTAAAACATTTTGATAGGTCTTCTCATTTTCTGTTTTTGCGTAAATTTGTTTTTTTCTACAATAAATGTATATCATTCCAATATAATATAGTAACTTCGAAAATTAACTTAACGATACTTACTGTAGTTTATGACGCTATAATTCTGATATAATTCTGACTAGAAATGGCGATCCAGATACTATAGAATTGTTAAATTAATTCTTTGTTGCAGTTATCACTTGTTCTATCCAT
Organism: Anabrus simplex; assembly: GCF_040414725.1. Taxonomy (NCBI): domain Eukaryota; kingdom Metazoa; phylum Arthropoda; class Insecta; order Orthoptera; family Tettigoniidae; genus Anabrus; species Anabrus simplex. The sequence continues at coordinate 879,342,254 of NC_090265.1, read as the reverse complement.
TTAAATAGAAATGTTCCTCTTGTGTGGTTAATACAAAAGCAGCACTGTAGTTCTCTTCCTAGCTATGCTTGACTTGGATGCGGTACACAGTTTGAATCTCGTATCCCATTGCAGTGCATCCCATTCTTTTATCTCCACAATAGGCCTTGACAAATGATGTTCTATCTCCGCTTAAGTGGGGGACGAGCTAACATGTGCGCGATTACAATGGTGTACACGTCCATTCGATAAATTAAACTTGCTATACAACTGTGATACGAGGTATCGGACCATGAACGATTGATAGTGACGCCTGCACTCGAGTGACAATGTTTACTGAGAGAGTTCTCCATTGTCTTCATAGACTTTAGAGCTTACAGAATAATAGTAACTTCCTTATGAATACCAACTTTCCCTAAAGTATTTCCGGTTATGTTGTCTTCCATGGACCGCCTCCGCAGTTCAGTTAAGTGCTTGACTCTTGTGCTTAAGGATCCAGTTTGCATCGTTGTCACGTTGAATTGAAACATGTGAATGACCCCTGTGGGTGGGGAATTCAGATGAAGAATACACCCACGGTATCCCTTGCCTGTCGTAAGAGGCGATTAAATGTGGCGTCTAAGGGATGATGGAATTAGAACCATGAGACTACTCGTGATTAGTGCCTTTACGTAAGGAACACCATGGGTCGACTTTACTTGCCATTAGTACCACCATGTGAGGAACACCGTGAGTCTACGTTACTCGTGATTAGTACCGCTACATGAGGAACACCCTGGTTCTACTTTACGCGCGATTAGTACCATTATGAAGGGCTGGTGACCTGGGTTTTGGACCCCTTTAGACAACAAATATAATCTATTTAGGATTTGGCTTTGGAAGCAGTCCCTTGTATGGTTTATACCACTGTTTTAAGTTATTTTATTGGAATGTGGGGCATTGCGCGTTGAATCTACTGATTGTTTTAAGTTCATAATCACTAATTCATTCAGTCTTCATTATCATATTTTGAATTCTGGTCAGTGGATGAATTTTGTAATTTTGATTGTCATTAGGGGCCGATGACCTTGATGTTAGGTCTCGTTAAACATGATCATCAAAGAGGGTAACTGCGAGGGATGTGTAATAGTTGATCTAATGGCGCGTTAATTAACTCATTTTTCAAGGCAAAATACCGGTACTCCGAAACATAACTATATGCGCCTGCGAAAACCGCTATGTGAAATATTTCAACTTAGAACTTTGGCCGGTAAGATTCTGTCATCTAAGGTTCAATATTGTGCGAATATCATCACAGGCTTCTTGTATATGACATATGTGTTGCGGGTCAGTATTTCTTCCACAACTATATCACATAGCGGCTTTTCCAGGCGCAACGACGATATACTGTCGTTACCCGTACACTTCTCTACACATATAAATAATTCCAATTAATTTTATTAAATGCCATCCATAAATTATGCATATTACCGATGATATAGGCCGTTGTTACATAAAAATACTGTATTAATAAACAAAACGAAGGGCTATAATTTCAGTACGGTTTGGAACTACGTTATCGTATATAATTGCTAACAGTACGAAGCGAAACTAAGCCTTTGAATGAGGTGGATCTGTTAAAGCGATTTATTTACAAAGTGATAACGGAGGCGATATCGCAAATATATTCATTTGAAATATTTCTCGTAAAAAGCCTTCTCATTGTCATCAATTAACCCGCCTCTGGGAAAGGTTATTTTCATGAAATTTATCGGGTATTTGCATCCATCATGTGAACATTTTTTAATGCTCTGGAAATAATAAAAACGGAAACCATGTAAACCCTTGTTGTGAGCTATCTATTGGCGGAAGACATACTATAATTTTTGAAGGTAACGTTAAGATTAAAGAACTCCGTCCTTGCCAGTTATGCTCTCTATGCAATTGCTAGGGATTTGCATTACTTTAAGGTACCCGACGAGTTGGCCGTGCGGTAAGGGGCGCGCAGCTGTGAGCTTGCATCCGGGAGATAGTGGGTTCGAACCCCACTGTCTGTAGCCCTGAAGATGTTTTCCGTGGTTTCCCATTTTTA